>NW_028227261.1:37724000-38325000 GCF_978045245.1 Mus caroli | reverse complement strand
TGGTTGATGGAGGCAGAAGAATCAGAAATTCAAAGTCAGCCTTGGCCAATGTGTGAATTTGAGACCAGCCTGCATGAGACCCTGCTACAAACAAACAAACAAACAAACAAACAAGAAACCTTAGAAACAAATAAACAAGAGGGCTAAGGCTCTCAGATTAAAAGTCATGGCTGCTGAGAGGAGGGGTCAGGTCTAAGGAGAAGGGAGCCAGTGTTAAGTGGGGCGTGCGCTTCTCATCTTTTGCGTACTCAGCATCCATGCTAAGCTTGGCTAGCACTCTGAGCTTCCTTTGGGAAATATGATCATGCCTTTGAGAAGAAGTGATTGCAATCTGTCACTCCGAATAGCTGTGAGGAACTGAACACCACGGCAGGATGTTTAACTCCTCAGTGTAGAGAGGATAGCTGGGAGGTGATGGGGAAGGGACTGAGCAGAAGCCGGAGTCAGAGTCAGAGTCGGAAGCCTGGGTTTGAACTCCAGCTGTTACTGATTAGGGGAGCTTTTAGAAGGCTCTCCTTGGAACCACTGAACCCGGACTCAAAGGTTAGCCGCATACTTCAGATAAGGGCGAAACCAGCTGGCCCCGCCTCAGAATCACACCAGGGTTTATAGCCCAGGGCCTGTCTTATCAAGAATTGCATCCCCAGAGTAACCTTGTTTTCTGGTGCTACTACCATAGCCTCTTCCTGTCTCCTACAAAACCTCTCCATGCCTGGCCCTGAAGTTGAAGATTCTTGCCACCTTTTCTACGGAAATGGTGGGGAACACCCTCCTTTCTCAGCATCCCAACCAGATCATCTTCCCATCGTACCCACTCCCCTGCTACAGCCAAGTTCCTTGGTCATCTTTGCCTGGCAGGTCCCCATGACTCGGGCCCTCTCTTCACCTTCTCCCCCACCTACTCTTGGAATGGCAGAAAAACAAACACCATCTTCGTTGTTGTTGCCTGGTGCTGGTTAATCTTCACTGTCAGCTTGGCTGGATTAGACTCCCCTGGGAGAGAATGCTAGGCGTTGTCTGTGAGGCTGTTCCCAGGGAGGCTTGACTGAGGAGGGGGGACTCACACAGAGAGCAGTGGCACCATCCCGTGGCGGGCTAATAAGACTTCTGGGAAAACGGAGAAGGCAGGCGCAGCACCAGATTTCACGGCTCTGCTACCTGGCCATGGACTGTGTGACCAGAACACTATGTGTAGAACACTACAACCAGCGGCTTTATGCTTCCACCTCCATGGCTACCCACCGTGATGGACTGTGCCCCTTTCTTTATACTGTGACCCAAAATGAACTCTTCTTCCTGTGAGCTGCCTTTGTCAGGCTAATCGGCCATAGCAAGGAGAGAAAGAGCTAAGATACCAGCAATTGGACGGTTCACACTGAACCTGTTCCCTCTCCCTTCCCCGGGGTGATAAATTCCCACCCTTGTCTCCTCCAACTTCATTCAGCCTCCCCTTCCCACACATTCTGCAGAACACTTCCTATTGCTCTGGAAAAACAGCACCAACAAAGGGAACTTCCGGAAGCTTTCACCTAAGCCCTGATGTATTTACCTATGCAGGTCACCTTCCTCTTGTGACTCAGAGGAACTCTTTCGAAAACTAGTTCTGTGCATCTGACCCCACCTTGGCAGATGACTCCTCGGGAAGAGCCCCACTCTGTATCATAAAGTTCCTTCCTGTCTCTCCCGCACACAAAGGTAGTCCACCGCTCTTAGCCTTAGAAGAAAAACGACAGCTTTCCTCCATCCTCAGGCGCTTCCCCACTGTCTGCCGTTTCTGTGCTTCTTTATAGCAGAATTCCCAGAAGGAGTCTCTGATTTTCTGTTTGTAGGCCCACGCACCCTCCAGTCGAGCACACCAGAAAAGCAGCTCTGGTCAGGGTGCTCAGAGACTCCCGCTCCTCGGTTTCAGAGCATCGTTGACTTATTTGCAGATTTTACAGAGCTAACCAAGCCTTCTCTCTTTAAATGCTTTGTTCTCTGGCCAGGACGCCTCTGTCACTGCCTCTTACCACATCAGCCACTCCCTAGTTCTCCAGTCTCCTGGCCTTCTTCTTCTCCCTTCTCTGACCTCCACGCCTGGCACACTCTATGTTTTTCTCTCTCACCTGCTCTTTGGCTAGCTTACCCAGACCCATGATTTTCTTTCCTGGTTTCCACATTTTGCTGGTTCTCTATCACACATGCACAGGCCTGCTACATCTGGGCTACTTTATACTATGCATACTGTACATGTTTCTAGGATGTTTCTTAGGTACCCACTGCGCCCCAAACCAAGGGTCATAGCAGCGTAGTTCTCTGTATCCTGTCCCACTAGAGTCTTCCTGCTTTGGCTCCTTAGATCTTCAGGACAGAATTCTTGATTTCTGTTGTTTTCTCAAGTCCAAAATCCAATCTGCAAATCTTATTGACTCTGCTGTCAGGTTACACCTGTAATCGGAGCATTTTCTCTACTTCTTCCTGGCTTCTCTGAGGCCACATCTACTCTTACTTAAATGCTTGCACCAGCCTTCTGTCTGACCTCCCCACTTCTACCCTGCCTCCTCAGTCCAGAATGGCAATGGATGGGTCACCCTGAGGCGGAGTAGACTCACACGTCTCTGACACACTGTTATTCATTTTTCTGTCCTCCCTTGCCACACAGCATCCTTCCTGTTGCTTGAGCAAGCCAGCCATGCTTTCTCTCTGCTAGTTTTGCTTTCCCCAGATATTGACATGGTCATGATCTAATTTTATCTAGCCCTCCCTCTACAGTCAGGGTTATGGTTTGACTCTGAGGTGACTCCCCCAGTCTCATCTTTTGAACGTCTGTTCCCCAGCTGGTGGTACTGTTTGGGGGAGTTCTCAAAACTTTGAGGGGGTGGGGCCTCACTGGTAGGCCACTGGGTTACTGGGGAGTATGTCGCCTCTGCCCACTTCCTGTCTTGCTCTCTGCTCAGCGGTCTGCATGCCATGTTGTGCGGTGTCCTGACTACTCAGCCACACTCTCCCTTCCATCGTGGACTGACACCCTTTCAAACTGTGAGCCCAGACCAACCTTCCCTCCTCGGAGTCCTTTTTGTTTGGTAATGTGGTCCCAATGATAGAAAAGTAACAACAACAACAACCAAACAAATAGAATTTAATAGTTGTTAAGTGTAAAATTTTGTGTCCGAGGTGGGGACACGACCCTGATTAACTCTAACCATGTGGCTGTTAGACCTTTAGAGCTGGTTTTTTTTAAAGGAATTTGGAAGTGTTTGGAGAAGAAGTCTACAGAAGCCCTAAAATGCTATAAGCAGAATGTAATGGGAGATTTTGGTGGGTTTCAGAAGCCAGAATCCTGGCAGGAGTGTAGACAATAAAGGCGGTGCTCATGCAGTTTCAGATGGGAGCTGTTGGGGTCCAGGAGCTGCCCACAAATCACACAAACACCGATCTCAGTCCGACTGGGATGATTTATGGGATACATACCCAAAGACTGATTGGTCAGGGCCATAGCTCAGAATTCAGGGGCTGAGCCACAAACCCAGACAGCTTTTTCTGTCAGCTTATAAAGGCTAAAACCACAAACCCCACAACAAACTCACAGGTCCGTGCAGGAAGGGCTGCCTGGTGGTCAGCTCTGACTCCAGCTGTTTTAGACAGAACACTTCATACTGACCTTTAATTTGATGGGTCCTTTGTAAAGCTTTGTAGGATTTCTTAAGATTAACAAACATCATACAGAGCATTACAGGAAATGTGATCAACATGACCTTGCTCTGCGTCAAGTTGTTTTTCTGTGTCAATGACTGGCAGGCCTTTAATAGCAACAATATGAAATCACTGGCAGGCATGGAACAAAATGGAACAAAATGGCTACAGCTACGCTAGGGTGGCAGACCTCAACAGGAACAAAACTCTACTGTGAATTCGAATTAGAGACTTTTCCTGCTATATTCTGGCAAGGGATTTGTCTATATTTTTCCTGTATTCTAAAAAATTGAGTGAGGTTGAATTCACAAATAATGGACTAATTTTGCAGAGAAAACCCCAAGGCAGCCCAGCATTCCAGCTGTAGCATGGCTATTGCTGACTGATTTTAGTTAGGTTTATAGTGAGAACTGTCAACAAACAGCAGAAGGGGGAAAGTAAAAGACTTGGAGTTTGGCCAGAGAAGGAACTTACTAGGAGTTGTGGGTAAGGAAGCCATAGTTATTAGAGAGAGCGGCACTGTGAAAGAGAAGCTGTGGCCAGGCATGGTGGGGCACACCTTTAATCTCAGTTGAGGGGCAGACGCAAGAGGATCTCTGGGAGTTCAAGGCCAACCTGGTCTCCTGATCTACATAGAAAGCTCCAGAACAGCTAGGGTTATATAAAGAGATCCTGTATTCACAGAGAGAGCAAGAAAAAGAGAAAGAGAGAGACAGAGAGACAGAGGCCCACAGAGACAAGCTGTGTACTGGCTGGCTTTGTGTGTCAACTTGACACAAGCTGGAATTATCACAGAAAAAGGAGCCCCCCTTGAGGAAATGCCTCCATGAGATCCAGCTGTAAGACATTTTCTCTATTAGTGATCAAGGGTGGGAGGTCTCATTGTGGGTGCCATCTCAGGGTAGTCCTGGGTTCTATAAGCAGGCTGAGCAAGCCAGGGGAAGCAAGCCAGTAAAGTAACATCTCCCCATGACCCCTGCATCAGCTCCTGCTTCCTGACCAGTTCCAGTCCTGACTTCCTTGGTGATGAACAGCAGTATGGAAGTGTACGCCGAATAAACCCTTTCCTCCCCAACTTGCTTCTTGGTCATGATGCTTGTGCAGGAATAGAAACCCTGACTAAGACAAGCTGTGAGTGTGTAGGAATAAAGACGCTGTGAGTAGCTTCAGGAACTGGTAAAACCCTACCTCTCCTTTGCAAAGTCAGTACCACCATGTGCTCTACTCCAGTGGATCCATCTAAAGAAATGTTTCTCCATCTTCACATCTGTGCCAGGTCCACAGCTCGTGACCGAGAAGCCTGGTCTGCAGCTTCATAATGACTACGTGGGAGCCAGTCACACCAGCGGCGGCAGAAACCCAGACAGACATCAAGCTCTTTGGGAAATGGAGCACTGATGATATGCAGATAAATGATATTTCTCTACAGGATTGCTTTGCCGTGAAGGAGAAGTATGCCTGCCCCGGAGTGAGGGGTATGCTGCCAAGTGCTTCTAGAAAGCACACTGTCCTATCATGGAGCGCCTTACTAACTCCATGATGATGCAGGGTTGTATCAAGAAGCTCAGGACTGTGAATCATCAAAGTTGCCTTTGAGATTATCCACCTGCTCACTGATGAGAACCTTCTGTAGGTCCAAGTGAATGCCATGAACAGTGGCCCCCAGGAAGACTCAACACACATCAGGTGGGCTGGGACAGCGAGACAGCAGGCTGTGGATGTGTCCCCACTGAGCCAAGGTGAATCAGGCCATCTGGCTGCTGTGCACAGGTGCTCCTCAGGTTTCAGGGACACCAAGACCACCACCAAGTGCCTTGCAGATGAGCTCATCAACGCTGTCAAGGGCTCCTCCAATTCCTATGCCATCAAGAAGAAAGATAAACTGAAGCATGTGGCCAAGCCTAGCCGCTGATTTCCCAGCTGCTGCCTAATAAACTGTGAGCTCCTTTGGTACTGTTCCAAAAAAAAAAAAAAGTTTTTCCAGGTTTGGCCACCCAGACACTCTTCTGCAACCATGGTCCATTGGGGCATGGCAGCTGCTCAAGCTGGCAGTAGAATTTTGTATCATACATGCAGTGCTGATCAATGGAGTTGCATAATCATCCTTAAAGATTCTAGAGAGGAGCCATGAGGCCCGGCCATGTAGGGTTGAAGTCCTTACGAGTCATCTATGAACCTGTGAAATGAGTTCCAAGTTGCAGTGGAGACTCTAGGGTGTCTGAGATGCCAGGAACGTGGGTGTCTGGTTGAAGAGAGCTGCAGGTCCGAAATGGATCCAGACCAAGAGAGAGGCCATGTGTGCTAAAAAAAGAAAAAGCCACAGAGACAGTGCTATCCAGGTCTGCTGGAGCGCACGTCGTGATAGGTTGTCCCTGGATGTTGGTCATGGGGCTACAGGGCTTAAGGTTTGCCTGACTGGCCTTGCTTTGATCTCATGTTTCTTCTCATAGCAAGATCCCTCCCCTTTTAAGATAGAATGTTGATGGTGCACCACTGCAGATTGGAAGTTTATACCTTCACTTTATGTACAGGGAGGGAACTCACTGCTAACTCATTCTGAGTTTCAGGGGCGATCCCACATAGACTTTTTTTTTTTCCTATCTTTTGTTTTTTATTACATCTTTTCCTCAATTACATTTCCAATGCTATCCCAAAAGTCCCCCATACCCTCCCCCCCACTTCCCTACCCACCCATTCCCATTTTTTTGGCCCTGGCGTTCCCCTGTACTGGGGCATATGAAGTTTGCATGTCCAATGGGCCTCTCTTTCCAGTGATGGCTGACTAGGCCATCTTTTGATACATATGCAGATAGAGTCAAGAGCTCCGGGGTACTGGTTAGTTCATAATGTTGTTCCACCCATAGGGTTGCGGATCCCTTCAGCTCCTTGGGTACTTTCTCCAGCTCCTCCATTGGGGGCCCACATAGACTTTTGAATAATGTTAGAAATGTTAAGATTCTGTGCCGGGCGTGGTGGCACACGCCTTTAATCCCAGCACTCGGGAGGCAGAGGCAGGCGGATTTCTGAGTTCGAGGCCAGCCTGGTCTACAATGTGAGCTCCAGGACAGCCAGGGCTATACAGAGAAACCCTGTCTCGAAAAACCAAAAAAAAAAAAAAAAAAAAAAAAAAAAAAAAAAAAGATTCTGTGGACACTCGAAGTTGGACTAAATTTTTCCATTATAAGATTTTTACACCATAAGCCTTTGGGGGATGGGGTGGAACATTACAGTTTGGGTATGAAATGTCGCTCATAGGCTCATGTTTCGAACGTTTGGTCCCCAGCCGCTGATGGTAGTTGGGAGGGTCTCAGAAGTTTGGAAGGTGGAGCTAACTGGAGGAGGCAGGTTTCTAGATCCTTGAGAGTGTGCTGTTTCCTACCTTCTCCTACATTGATGTCTGCTTCTGCGTCCACCGTGAGGTGAACAACCTCCACCACACTCCCTCACGGCCACAGCTTGAACACCCAGCATACCTTCCTGCTCACTATAGATTGACAGTGAGCCAAAATCAGCCCTTCCTCCTTCGAGCTGTTTCTGTCAGTGTGCTGGTCACAGCAACAGTAAAGTGCCTAACTCAGTGGGTCCCTTCTTATCCTGATCTTCTGAAGTCATAGGCCCCTGCCATAGTCGCATGAAGCTGTTACATGAAGCCCTTTTACTTTAGAAAAAAAAAAAAGAATTTATTTTATTGTATGTGTACGGTGTTTTGCCTGCACGTATGCCTATGTAATTGCTGCATGCCTGGTGCCGGTCACAGTGGTGGTCAGAAGAGGGGTCAGATGCCCTGGAACTGAAGTCACGGATGCTTTTGAGTTGTCACATGAATGCTGGGACGAAATCCTCTGCAAGAACAACGTGTGCTCTTAACCACTGAGCCCTGTTTTACTTGTAGCACTCACCATTATCTGAAAGAGTCTTATTTCTCGGCTGGGCTATCGTCCATTACTGCTATGAAAGACCGATGGCAGCAACGTGCCCAGAGCTTACCACACAGTTGCCAGGCTGCCAGGGAAAGGCTGTACTGTATCAGAGCTTCTGGCTGAAGTGCCAGAGGGTTGCTGTGCATTTTGCTTATTGGATGGTGTGCATTCAGTAAATATTCTTGGAATAAAGGACTGATGGGTGTGTGGACCATTTGTTTGTTTCCTTTGCCAGGGATTCTTCTCTCAGAGCCTCATTTTCTTCATTTAGCAAGGGGATAATTAGCCTCTACCTCATAAGATGGTTATGAGAACCAAATGAACTAGTCCTTTCAAAAGTTGGCGCAGGGCTGGGGTATGGTGGTGGTGCACACTTTTAATGCTAACACTCTGGAGGCAGGGGCAGTGAGTTTGAGGCCAGCTTGGTCTATATAGTGAATTCTAGGCCAGTCAGGGCTACATAGTGAGACTCTATCTAAATAAAATAAATAGGTATATGTGACACATATATTATTACATTTATACAAAATATCCAGAAAAGGCAAATCAACAGACTGAATGAGCAGAAGCAAAGAAAGAAAGCTGGAGTACAATGTAGAATGGGAAGGGGCCCAGGGATGAGGGTCAGAGTTTATGCAGCATGGGGCTATTACTGAAACCAGGGGCAGGGGACACGATGAGAGGGCACGGGTAGAGGGTGTCCTTTGGTGTGAGAAAAGTACCATGACGACAGTAAGAACCACACAGTATTGTGACCCCAAATGCTACCGATTTCCATGCTTGAAAGTGGCTAACAGGGTGGGTGTTAGGTCTTGAGAATAGGGTTATGTTACAGAAATATCTCCATTTTAAAACAAGCACAGTGCCTGGGACATGGTAGGCGTTGATTAGATTAGCTGTTGGTGAATGAAGTCTTAGCTCCAAAAATAAAATAAAACCCACTTTTCCTGGTGCCTCGCTGTCCCACCTGAAATAACATCCATTTCCTTCTCATCTGTTCCGCCTCCCAGGCTCCGCCTCCCAGGCTTTCTAGGTTGTCTCCCCATTTTCATAGGATCCCCACCACTTCCTCAGTCTGCACCTCAATCCCTGCCACATCTCCATCTTCCACCACACCAGCACAGGCGCTTCACCTGTCAATTATTAATGTACTTCATTTACTTATATCTATTATTATTTTATTAATTGTCAACTCATTAACTTATTTCAGAAATATTCATTGTTACCATTACAGATGTTAGGGATATGATATGATAACAAGATAGATACAGACATCATATCATGGCACCCAGCTCATAGCTCACCTGAGGTTCCAAAACAACAACAACACCAACACCACCCCACAGAACTGGACTGTGGGAGCAAAGGCCAACGCACAAGAGAGGAGAGGGGAATGTGTCCCAGACTAGGGAGTGGCAGGGAAGTTCTGTTTTAAAAGCACCCAAGTTGGGACCCTAGAGGTGAGGAACCCAGGAGGAATACCCATATTCTTCTGGGAGGCAATGCTAGAGCTAGAAATGGCGCAGTTGGAAGTGTCGGCGTTGGAAAGTTGGGGTCACAGTGTGCAGAGCCCAGGAAAATGGAGCATTGCAGGGTCTAGGCAAAGAAAGGAGGTGAGCTGGGCACAGAGACGAGTGGGAAGGGGCCCAGTGACGTGGGAAGGGTGGGAGTTACCGTGGCAAGGGGCTCTTACCGGTGAAGTGGGACTTCATCCTTAGAGACTCCAGGCCTTGTACATAAACTCCCAGTCACCATGCCCCTGCTGAAGCAAAGCAAAACGAAACAAGAACTCTCAAGACAGACTGTGACGGCACGTGCCTTTAACTCCAACACTTAGGAAACAGAAAGAGGAAGACATCTTCCCAGGACAGCTTGGGCCACACAGATATTCTTTCAAAATAAAATTAAACTTACACTTAGCCAAAACAAGACAACAAAAACCTCACGAGACCAAGAAGTCTCTGAAAGGAACCAGCTGAGTGACCCATTACAAATGTTAGCCCCAAAGGGCTTGCCTTGCTACAAGCTGTCACACCCCCTACCAGTGTCCCAGTCTAAGCTAGGTAGCAGTTGTGGGAAGGAAAAATGCAGGAGTGACCTAAAAAGTCACAACAGTTAACAATGGAGATTAAGACAGGCATTCAGTTTAAGGCTATAGGCAAGAGGAAAGGGCTACTGCTCTCATCTGGGATAGGCCGATTGTCTGCATGGAGAAGCAACCATGGCTGCTGGATAAGCCAGCGCTGCAGGCAATGCCTACCACTCAAGGTCTTAACACATTCTCAGGAAGATAAAACAGATTCTCATAGGCCTGCAGCCTGTAAGTTATTAACCCTTCCGGTTCCTGCTCACTTTCCTTCTCGCTGCAGCCCTTTGTCAGTAAACAGAGGACATCCCAGAACTTTTCCTTAATCATCTACTTGGCAACCCCTCTGGGCAGCCCCTTCTCCAGCTGTGACCTCCTGGTCCTGTGGTGTCCAGCCTCGGGTACTGTGCTGGGTACTGAGAGCCCAGAGTGCCTCTGACACTGTCTTCTACCCTGGGAGACAGACCATCCAGGTAGCTAGGAGGCAGGCTGGGTGGGAATGAGGCCAAGTTCCTGACAAACACTGAACCAAGAGTGTCCCGGGCTCTGCTGGCCAGGGTAGAGGTGACCCTGAGCTGTATCTTGAAGAAAATGAGACATCCGTCCTCAGGATAGAGGCAAAGAGAAAGAAGAGAGAGGGCCAAGGGCCTGGCAAGTCAAGTCAAGGGGACCAGGAGACCTGAAGAAAGGTTAGAACCCCTTGAGTAGATATGTCAGTGTACACACACACACACACACACACACACAGGTGCGCGCGCACTGTGTGCTAGCACTTTTCAGGGAAGTCTGGAGCAAGCTTGGTTCCTTCAGGCTCTGCCTGGGAAGACTGTTCATTGCTCTCTCCCCTGATGGTACCATCTGGCTTGTTGCCTTTGCAGGTCTGTAAAACTCCCTGCTTCAACTTTGAACTTTGTACCGGCACTGGAAATCCACTTGTTTATCAGGGCTGGTAGCAGTGCCTGCTGAGATCTGTCCTTTTGGGGACAGGCTGGACCCCTTCTGCATTCCAGTTGCACTAATCCACAGCAGTGGGGGAGGGAACAAGCCTGCTGCCCCCTCAATATGTTAGAGTGAGTCCTCCCTGCTGAGGACGCTGCAAATCCTGGCTGGTGCCCCGCCTTCCCTTCACCTGCATTTCCGCCCCGCCCACCCAGCCAGCCACTGTTCCAGGTGAGTCAAGCCATTGCTCTGGCCCTCCCACCTGTCCAGGTTCAGCAGTCTCAGCCGGAAGCCACCTCCACGGACTGTGCACAGTGTCTGAAGGTGGGAGCGGAGAGGGGACGTTGGGGTCGTGGGAGAGGGTGCTCAGGCCTCTTCTGATCCATAAGGGCTCCTGCGTGCAACAGAGAAACTAGATCCAGCTGAGTGTGTGTATCTGCAGATCTGAGGGGTGTGCATGATTGTGTTGTGGGTTGTGAAATGACAGTTGGAGGGGGATGGGCAGACAGGTGCGGGTTGTGAGTACAGAGGCATTTGGGACGTGACTTTGCCTATGTCTTTGGGAAGAATTTACAGAGCAGGGCAGGGGAGAAAGGGAACGGGTATAAAACCTTTGAAAAGTCTAAATGAACTCATGGTAGTATAACAAACTCTTGTCTTTTGAATATTGAGTGCCTCGAGAGAGGGCCCCAGAAGGCAACCAGAGGTTTCCTGGGAATGAATGAGTCAACTAGGCACGATCCATTTCTGAGGCTTCCCTTCCCCCATACAATCGCTTCTCTCCCCACACCCCTGAATTCACTTTACAAACCTGGTGCACTAAGCCCAGAAACCCAGCTTCCCAGGCCCCAACCATAGGCATACACCAGCCTACCCAGCCCTCTGCCTCAGGGAAGTGTGTGGCTGGTAATGGCCAGTTCTGACTGGATGCTGAGGAGTCAGAGGTCACCTGTGGACCCTGAAGCAACCAGCCTAGAGCAACCAGTCTGATTTGAATGAAAACTCTGATTTGAATGAGAGCCTAGAAGTGAACGGGCTTGGTCTCGGGGTCTCGTGCTGGGTTTTGAGTCCCCCACACCTAAGAAGAGGCCCTGTTTGGAATGTCGGGGAGCTGTAGTCATAGGCTCTGGTTGGCTTCCCGAGTGGATAAGAGGTGGCTAGATGCCTGTTAGGAGATCGAAGCTGGGGACAGTGGCTAGAGGGACAAAGAGTAGGTAGCTTGGACACCGCTGTGGCAGAGGGTAGGGAGGAGGGCTGAGTCACTGGAGAAGAAGGTGGTGCATCTTGAGTCAGGGCATCCTTTGGGTACCACATTGAGGAGTGTGGCCAAAGCTGGATCCTTCAGTTCCTTGCCCGGCCACTCTGCCCAGGGATGTCTCTGACTCTTACCACCCTCCAGCAGACACTGCGCAGACCCAGCTGTCCCATCCTCCTTCCCTAGCTGTGCCTCAGGTTCGCATGCATCTCTGCATACACTCTTGACCTTCTTCCGAGGCTTCCAAGCCTAATTGTGTATATGCGATCTTCTCCAGCTCACATGCCCTTCCCGTA
This sequence comes from Mus caroli, assembly GCF_978045245.1. Taxonomy (NCBI): domain Eukaryota; kingdom Metazoa; phylum Chordata; class Mammalia; order Rodentia; family Muridae; genus Mus; species Mus caroli. Next base: position 38,312,832 of record NW_028227261.1, on the reverse strand, counting down.
GGGTCTCCCAGCCCTGAGTGCCATGACCCTCATCAGGGCCCTTTCATACCCAGTTGGTCCTCTGAGATGGTTCCACTGGAAGGCCTGAGGGATGTAGTAGGGGAGGCTCCCGATGCAGGAACAGAGAGGCAGGGCTGCTTGGGCTATCTGGGGGACAATCTTTTGTTCTTGTGTTCTTCTGTTCTGTTCTTGCGGTCTGTTCCAGAGCTGGGTAGCTCCACACAATTGCTATTGAACTGCCGCTGCTCTGACTACTATCAGGTTGCCCGGGAGCATGGCAGACTGCACTCTGGTGTCAGAGTCCCGAGTTAAAGTTCTGGGGCCTCAGCTGAATCGTTTTCCCTTTTGGGGCCACTGTGTGCATAACAGTGAGGCAGAAATAGTAGTTATACTCATGTAATGGATGTTGTGAGCACACTGCTAGTGCTTAAATCTTAATGTTCTTATTAAGAACATTAGAGGGCTGGTGAGATGGCTCAGTGGGTAAGAGCACCCGACTGCTCTTCCGAAGGTCCAGAGTTCAAATCCCAGCAACCACATGGTGGCTCACAACCATCCGTAACGAGATCTGGAGCCCTCTTCTGGAGTGTCTGAAGACAGCTACAGTGTACTTACATACAATAAATAAATAAATAAAAAAAAAAAAAAAAAAGAACATTAGACATCCCATTGTTAGCCTGTTCTAGAGCTGAAACCCACAGACAGCAGCTTTGGGTCTATTCTGTGGACTAGTGGTGTGGACAATGGCCATGTCTCCGCAGCATTTATAGTACTCTAACATGGCTGTGAGTCTAGTGTGGAAAGTGCTATCTCTATATAACCCCTACACCTCTATTTTTCAGGGCTTGTGCCCCCGGGGCTACCTGGAGCCTGTGGTGTCTCTGGAGCCAGGACTTTTTCTGGCAGAGGCCAAGGCTCACCTACATCAGGTCTATCCATGATTGGAGGAAACACAAGTGAGTGGTACAGAGGTGTGGATGGTTGAGCACAGTTTGGGTCCCTTAAGCTGCTGAGATCGGAGGAAGGGCTCTCTCTGCCCACACTCTCTCAGTCCCTCCCCACCTCCCCTTCCCCCATGAGTCCCATCAGGCGACTGCTTATAACTCCATCTCTTTCTCTGCAGCTTTCTCAGGGGCCACCAATGCATCAACCGAGGCCCCTGGACTGGGCACCGGGGGCCGGGCATGGCCTGTGCTGGTAGGGGTTGTGCTGGGGGCGGTGGTCCTCTCCATTCTCATCGCGCTCGCTGCCAAGTGCCACCTCTGCCGCCGATACCATGCCAGCTACAGGCATCGCCCGCTGTCCGGAGCAGGGGGTGGGAACCGCCCACAGGTGGGTGAAGATGAGGATGATGATGGCTTCATCGAGGACAATTACATTCAGCCTGGGGCTGGTGAGATGGAGACGACAGGAAGCCGGGACCACTTCTCTCTCTGAGCTCCATCTTTGGACACTTCCCTCCATGCCTGGCAGTTTAAAGACAGTGAGTGACTCCTCAAGTCTCAGGGTCAGAGTTCTTGCTAGTATCTAAAGCTTGACCAGGAGCTTGTTTTCTGACACTGGTCGGTCGCTAAAGTGACAATTCTGTTTCTCATTAACTCTCCATGGCTCCCTGCTGTCCCAGGATACAGCCTGACAGGCCTGAGCAGACCTCTTGAGTTCCTTTCTTTGCCCCCCTCCCCCACTCCCTACTTTACCCCCTTCTTGGGCTGCCTTGACCAACAAGTTCTGGGATTTCACATATGTCCCAGTAGGAGAAAACCGTGCCAAATTTCTTACCGAAAAATTTTTCTTATCAATAAAGTATATGACTTGGTTATAATATATTTTCACATTAATTAATTAATCTATTTTCATTTTGGATTAGCATAAGGAGTCTTTTTACATTTCTCTGAACCTAAATGCATTGCTCATAGCTGGAGAACACCACCCAGGCCTTCTCTCCTTCAGGATACCTTCATGAGCACCTCTCTGCTTACAGTTATTTTATTAAAAAGGCTCAGAAGGTAAGGGGGCTTGCTGCCAAGGCTGGCACCCTGAGTTTGATCCCCCAGGATCCACATGTGAAAGGAGAGAGCTGACTCCCAAAGCTGACAGCTGACTTCTTTCTTCCTCTCTTTCTTTCTTCTTACTTTATTTCTTAAAAAAAAAAAAAAAGATTTATTTATTCATTTTATATATGTGAATACACTGTCGCACCAGAAGAGGGCATTGGATTCCATTACAGATGGTTGTGAGCCACCACGTGAGTGCTGGGATTTGAACTCAGGACCTCTGAAAGAGTAGTCAGTGCTCTTAACCACTGAGCCATCTCTCCAGCCCTCTCATCTGACTTTTACATGTGTGGGGTGGCTCACTTGTGCCAAGCACAAAATAAACAAATACTCAAAAAGGCATAACAATCTGTTATTAATTGACACATCCATACACCTGTATTGTGCATTTTGGTCATGTTAGCCCCTCCCCTCACACATCCCTCTCTCTCCCTCTGAAGCCCCCCCCCCCACACACACACACACCACTCCTCCACTTTTGGGTAATCTCAGATTCTCACCCAAGCTTGTTCACTGATGCTAAACAAGCACTCTCATCCCTTGACATCTAAGGGTCTTGCATGCACAGACTCGGCCAACCTTGGTTGGGAAATATTTGGTGAAAATGCCCACGGAGACACAAATAATTGAGCTTTGTCTTCACCCCACACACCATTATTTTGTGCTGAATCCATGAAAATGGAATAACATGAAGGCATTCTATTAAGAGTCAAAGTGGGGCTGGAGAGATGGCTCAGTGGTTAAGACCACTTATTGCTCTTTCTGAGGATCTGGGTTTAGTTCCAGTACCCAGAGTGGCTCACAGTCATATGTAACTCCAGTTTCAGGGAATCCAACACCCTCTTCTAGCCTCTTCTAGAACTGCATGCACACACACTACACAGCTGTGCTGGCAAAACACCCATATGCATAAAATTGAAGAACTGGGATGAGATGGGAGGATATGCATGAGAAATATGCAAATGCTGTAAAACTTTGTATAAGGTGCTTATATATATGGATTTTGGCTTCTGCAAGGGGGTTTTGGGGTACATGGTTCCAAGGGACAGTAGTATTTGTTGAATGACTGAGGTGTGAATCTAAAAGGACGAGAAAGTGGAGGCAAATGTGAAGGATTTCATTAAGAATCTCAGGGACCGGCAGGCCAGGCAGTGTAGTGCACAGGCAGAGGTGGAGGCGGAGGTGGAGGATAAAAAAAGAAGATAAAAAGAAAAGAAAAAGAAAAATATGGGGCCAGCAAGATGGCCCAGAAGGGAAAGTGCTTGCCATGTAAGACTGACAGCCTGAGTGTGAGCCCTGGAAAGGTCTAAGGGAAAGACTGACTTCCTAGATGCCCTCTGCTTTGTACATACATACAATGGCACAATGGGGAGGGAAGGGTGAAGGGAGATTCAGCCAGAGAGGCCACCTTGAGATGGGAGGGGCTTAAGTGTCTTTTATTAAAAGCAGAAAGGAGTTTGGGGGAAGGACCCAGGCTTTGCCTGGAAGCAAAGACACAGTTGACTTAGGAGGCAGGAAGCAGGTTGCCCTTTGCCTGTGACTTGTGGCTGGCATTGTACCTGTAATGCTGCCATTTAGAGGGACACTGATGTGACTCTGCATTCCTAGAACTTCCAAAACCTTGAATCCAGTTTCAAGCAATCAGGCAAGACACTGGTCCAAACTGGCTCACGAATTCACCTCTGATGTAATCACCCAGGACTTGGGGGATACAAAGGGCAGGGTCCTGGAGCACACATGATTGGGGGGTGGGGGGTGGGGTGGGTGCTTATCTGTTTCAGATCATCCCCAGATAAGGAGCCATCTTTACAAGCTAGGCAGCCACCATGCTTGGGTGCACCCAGTGTCAGCCCTTAAAGGAAAAGCCCATAGGGAAGAAAAGGGTTGGGGGAAGTGATTGTTGCAGGAAGGGCTTGACAAAGGTTTCAGATGGACCACAATAAGGTGTCGGAGAGTCCCCAGTCAGCGGAGTGAAGTGGAGTAAAGCTGGAACAGACCGTTCTGGTTAGGGCCTCAAGCCCAGAGACAGAGCTCACACTCCAGCTGAGAACAGCTGAGGCATGGCTCATCTGCATCCCCACCCCCCACTTTTTATTTTTTCCTTCCTTTCTCTTGTTGAAAAACAATAACAGGGCTGGTGAGATGGCTCAGTGGGTAAGAGCACCCGTCTGCTCTTCCGAAGGTCCAAAGTTCAAATCCCAGCAACCACATGGTGGCTCACAACCATCCGTAATGAGATCTGACTCCCTCTTCTGGAGTGTCTGAAGACAGCTACAGTGTACTTATATATAATAAAAATAAATAAATCTTTAAAAAAAAAAAAAAGAAAAACAATAACAAAAAAAAAAGTGCTTGTAAGCCAGGTGAGACGGTAAAGGCTCTTACATCATACAAGGAGCCTGCAAGTCTGGGGCTGACCTGGGTTCAAACCCTGGAACCCAAATAAAGGTGGAAAGAGAGAATCAACTCCACAGAAACGTGTGTGCTGGGTCAGGTGTGTTCATGTGTGCACGAGGACTAACTAACTAACTAACTAAATTTAAAGCCACATGGCTGCAGAGCAGGGAGGGGTGGAGGAAGAGTCCAATAGGTGATGAGGCCCATGATGTAGGACAGGCTCCAGAGACAGGAAGTGGGCAGAGATAACGGAAGTTGCTGACTCTGGACCTGGGGAGCTGCCCTCGTTTCTGGCTTGGCATCTGGGTCCTGGGACAGGAGAGCAGGTTGAGGAGGAATGACCTTCTCGTGTCAGAGGAAGGATTTCCAGGGAAAATACCCAAGACAGAGGGTTCAACCGGGAGTCGTTTAGCCTGGGGTCTTGGGTTTGGAAATGTCAGTTCTGTGACCATAGAGAATAGTCATGTATGAATGTTCCAGAGAGGGCGACTGAGAGGAGATGCTGAGGGAGGAGAGGAGGGGTGGGAATTGCAGGGGTTGTCTGAAAAGAAGGGCGTGGCCCGGAGATGGGGAGGAAAGAGGTAGAGGGGAGGAGTCTGGCTTCTGGGGTCCCAGTTACCAGTTGTTCCTGAGTTCAGAGATGATCTGACCCTAGAAAGCGTGGGAAGAACAGAGGCTTCCACAGCTGAAGACCCTGAAGGAGCACCCCTGAGGAGCAGGCCTCAGGGGACATTCCTGCCTCCGAGGGAGGAGCTGCTGCAAATGTGGTTTGACCTGCTCTCTGCCCTCAGCCTCCAATGAGGTGGAACAGCCCTGAGTGTAGTTCTGAGCCTGTGCAGGAGCGATTCAAATTCCTCATTTCTACACAGGCTTCAGGACCTGGGTTGGACCTGGGACCCAGGAGATGGTAAGTGTCTGATTCAAAACTGCAGTTGCTGATTCTGCCCACACCACTCAGGATTTCATAAGCCTGGCTTCCTCTCATAATGTTCTGTCAGATGCCAGGCCTGGCTGAACAAGATCCTGAAGTCACAGAACCTTGGACCCTGTCCGTCCTTCTAGGTCTCATTTGATTCTATGGGGCAGCCTGTTCCCAAGTGTTCTGCATGCTTGGTTCCAGGCACAGGGAGGAAACCTGACCTGGGTCATAGCTTCGTGGGTCAGGGTCATAGGATCCTCGGAGGAGAGGGTCAGGGTCCCCAGAGGAGAGGGAAGCCTCTCTCATCTGGCCTCTTCTGGCTTCAGGTCCTGGCCCCAGCTCACCACCACCCACTCCTCACCAGTAATCACTACATGCTGTGCCCCAGAGCCCCCAATCCAGACCTGATTTTGGAGGAGAACCCAGCTTCTTGGCTGCCTTCAAAGGTATGACCATGTCTCTTATGGTGTGGGAAGACCAAAGATGAAGGAGGAATTATGAAAACCACAGGCAGGAAGTTTAAGAAACTCCCAGGCTTGGGAGACAACTTGGTTGGTAGAGCTTGCTGCACAAACAAGAGGATCTCATGTTTAAGTCTGTATCTCAGAACATATGAAAGCTGGGCACGGTGGTGCATGCTTGTAAACCCAGCACTGGAGAGGGAGACAGGTGGATCCCTGGGAATCGCTGTCCAATCACTATGCTACGTGGTGAACATCAGGCCAATGGAGACAATGTCCCAAAAATTAAGGTAGATGACTTTTAAGGACACTTGAGATTGAGAAGGAGCACACATATCTACCCATGCATGCATGAAAACACACATGCACGCGCACACACACACACACACACACACACACACTTAACAGCATCCCAGCAGTGATTTGAAAGGACAGGTTAATTTAAAGCCAGACTCTTACACTGACATGCTGTGTGACCTTAAGCAAAGTATTGAACCTCTCTGTTCCCAATTTCTCAGTAAACTGGATATGGAAATGGTATTTACTTTAAATTGTTGTTGGCAAGACTGAGTTCTAGATGAAACGTAGAGCAGGCACTAACTATGCCCCTAAGGGTTGGCCCTCCACAATAGTTCTGTTCGATGGGCAGTCAGCAGTCATTCTTTGAGAGGAGCTTGCTAAATCTCCCTTCTCATTCTTGCTGGAGATTTGAAAGGTGGCTTCCCAGGACTCAGATCTGGTGAGGACAGTAAAGGATTTGGATTAAAATCTTGAATGCTGTAAAAACAGTCAAAGGAACAGCAAGATCAGCATTCATGAATGCGGTACCTTCTCCCCACAGCTCTGCTGTATAGACCCACAGGCCAAGGCTCAAATGTCTTGGCTGTCACTTGCCAGCTACACTCAGCATCTGACACCATGGTCATCCCTGGAAGTAGCATGGACTCAGCGGAGAAAACTCCTGCATGGGTTTCATCCCTACCTGGGATGGAAACAAGCCCGAGAGAGTAGAGCCTGACCATAGTGTCAGCAGGGAGAGTACCAAGTTCCCCTCTGTGACTCACCGGCTCCTAATGTTTTGCTCAATGCTGGTTTGGGTGTCTGTCTGTGGGGCAGTGGGCTGCACACAGATAGCCTGATCTCCAGTCGAGCAGAGGTCTGGAACCCCTGGGACCCGATGGGTAGTGATTTCCACCTACATGGGATGGAAGGTGTTCGATCATGTTTCCTGGACCCCTGGCTCCTGTTGAAGTTACTGTCCCCACAGCCCCCGCAGGAGAGGCATGTGGCTATCAGTCACGTAGGAGCAGCTCCAAGCCTTCCCACATGCAAATAAGGTTTTCCCCAAGCTCTCAGTCCAAGCCAATGAGAGGCACCTGCTGTCGAACCCTGAATCACCCCCAAAACTGTATATAAATCCTATCTAGGGAACTAAAGGTGTGTGAGAACTACTCCATTGTCCGAGCCTTTTGTTCTAAGATCTGTAACACTTGGGAAGAGATCTGCTCTCCTGAAGCGCCACCTGAGGTTCTGCCGCACTCCTCACTGGAGAGTCAGCCCAGCCCGACCCGACTCAGTGCAGAGTTCAGTGCAGAGTGGCTCTGAGTTACTGAGTGACCTGGAAGGCATGGCAGAGACTTCACCTCCCTGCCTGCACTTGCTTCCATTCTCTGGAACTCTCGAGCCACGCCTGGTCAGAGTTCTCCATGGAAAAACCTCTGGTACCCAGACCCAAATCTGTCTGTCTGTCTGTCTGTCTAGACACCAAGTCTTACTATGTAGCCTTGACTGGCCTGGAAATGTCTATGTAGATCAAGTGGGCCTTGAATTCACGGAGCTCTGCCTACCTCTGCCTCCCCTTACTTGCTCCCATGGGTCCTCTTTGTCCCCGTTTGGATATTGAGGTCCATCATGTCAATCTCTCCACAGTACTTGGGCTCTCCTGCCCCATCTTTTCACCATCAAATGTCCCAGGGAGACTCTCTAGCCCATAGCCAACTGCTACCCACGCCTGCAGCCTGGCCTCCAGCTATGCCTGATGGTGGGCTTTCAAAGCATCTAGGAATCTTGGAGTTTTCTTGGTCTTGCCACAGGGGAGGTCTCAGGTTTCCTGGTTTCTACCCCAGAAGCAATCTCCATTCCTGTGCTTCAGAAAGAGAATTCCAACTGGACCTGGTAATAAAGGGAGCCACGAAGAGCTTACTGTTAGCAAGCAAGGAGACAAAAACACGTTCTTCAGAAAGGGTACAGAGATGGGCACCTACATCCCAGATCCCAGCAGGCAATGGGGCTCATATTTCTCCACTTCCCGATGTTTCCTCCCTTTTACTTCCCCCCAGGTCTAGAAATTCCAGCAAATGAGTATATTTTTCTCAGAAGCCTATTTTACCCAGATTCCAATCTATTCTAAAAATGTATAGAATGCAAGAATATGTATAGGCATTCAAGTGCCCAAAGCTGAAATGTAGGTGAAAGGGTAGTAGCACTCTGGGTGGGCATGCTCCCTTGGTCACTTAGTCTTTGTATCCTGCTTTAGGGACTCTGAGCTGGCCCAGCCAGAGGGCCCATTGTTCTTTATGTCCTATTTTGGAGGACCAACCATCAGTCCCTCCTAGAGCTAACCTCCTGCCTAACAGTCATACATCTGACCCTCCTCTGTGAAGCTCCCTTTAAAACTGCCTCCAGCTTGCAGGGAGACTAGTCATGGGTCAGGGCCTCTCCAAGTTTTCGCCTTCAAACCCACAAACTCAACTGTGTGCACATTCTCCCTTATCTATCCCTAGGGAGGCGAAAGCTCATTCCAGCCACCTTTTGCCCTGAGGCCACCTGCCTTCCCTGTTCGAAGGCATCTGTCTTGCATCTTCAGGTGATCACAGCTTAATTAACCATATCTCTCCTATCTGGGCTCCTTTATGGGCCCTGCTTTCCCAGCATCCATTTCGTTCGGGCCTTTAATGGAGCAGCCCCAATATCTTACATCTAAGTCCCAGGACCTTATACCTGGACTGTGCGTTGCTTTCCCAACTGCTTCCCTAGCTCCATTTCTGCCCCTTCCAAATCTACCATGTGCAGACAGACAGGCTCACCTGAACACAGTTCTGACCAGGCCATTTCTCTAGGTAAAACCCTCACTGTGACCTGGGAAGTGGCTTCCAGAGAGTAGAGTGTTTGCCACACAAGACTAAGTACTAGGGATTGGCTCCCCAGAGCTCACTGGAGGCAGGGAGTCTCCCAGTCAAGCTGAACAGGCAGCTCCAGGCTCTGGGATAGACCTCTGCCTCAATGTTAAAGGTGGAGAGAGATGAGGGAACACACCTAGTGTCAACTCCAGAGCTCCACATTCTCATGTGCATGTGTCCAGTGTGTCTATGTATACATGATGCACACCACACATATATTCATGCTACCAGACTGGAAGCAACCTTCATTAGCTTGCTCTTGGCCATAAGGAAGTGGCCTACTATAGAGAGACCCCCGAACCCTCGCCTAGCATCCCCTTTCTAGCCTTCTTTCTCACCTCTCCTCAGCCTCATACACCCTCTCTGCTGCCTCTAAATTGCTACCCTCTATTCTAAATACCCTAAATTCGCTTCCCTCTCTCTGAGCTCCTCTTCTCAGCCTCTCAGGGGAAGCTGAGGGAGCATTTCTGGGAAGTTTAGTTCGCCATTCTGTCGTTTCCTCCTCAGGCTAATCTCTATCTCCCCCAAAGAGCCAAGTAGTCTAACTAACTTTAGCCACAGACCTCCCTGGCGCTTTTCAGTGTCTCTAGGATAAAGTCTAAATTCCTCCCTAGGCTCTCAAAAGGGAGGAGGAGAGGATGTCTCTCACATTCTCTTGCTGTGTTTATGTAGTGGCAGGGCCCGAGTGAGTTAGCAGTGGGGACTGAGGTGGGTGGTACATCCAAGGTGATTTTCTCTAAGGACTGTTCACTGTGGGGTCCCGGGTCAGTAAGGGGGCAGGAGCAGCAAAGGCAGAGGGTGGCCTCCTCTGTGGAGGATGTTTCGTGAGAGCAAATGCTAAGGAGTAGAGGAACCTGACAGAGGGTGAAAATGGGCAGCAGAGGTTTAAACAAAAGACAAGGGAGGTGAAGATGAAGGGGAAGTGTCTTCAAGAAGGGACAGCATTGGAGAGAACAGAGAGGCTAGTGGGCTGCTGGTGGTGATAAGTGCCAGGCAGAGGTTGAGTGAAATGTTTGCCGCAAGGCAGCAGTGGGCTGCAGGCCTGCTTTAGTGAAAAGAGCAGTAGACGGGCTCCATTACGGGACTCACATATGGTCGGGTGGGCAGGGAGTGGGTCATCTTGAGTACATGCTCTGTTCTCTCCCTCACATCCTTCCCTGGGGGCCTGAATCACTGCCACAGGCCCAGTGAGGGTCTAAGCTGTGTGTCCCCTTCCTGTCTTCTAAGTCTCTGCATTCCTGATTTCCTTTAGTGTCTTAAAAGAAATATGAGAGAGAGAGAGAGAGAGAGAGAGAGAGAGAGAGAGAGAGAGAGAGAGAGAGAGAGAGAGAGAGAGAGAGACCAGGCCCATCTCAGTCATAACGAAAAGGGACCTCTTGCTCAGTCCAGGTGGAAGAATGTTCTGTGGCCCTCTTGCCTCCAGGACTTGGTCTAGGGCTGCGCCTCTTGTGAGGATTTCTCAGGGAGGGCGTTAAGGGCCTCAGGAGGAAAGGACTCAGTGTAGTGACCTAACTTCCCTTCCTGGCTAAAGGTGGGTCTCACTGTCCCTTGTGTATACATTGCCACCTGCCCAAGTTACAGTGTTTCAGCCAACCAATAGAAGAACCTGCAGCACACCAGGTCTTTGTTGGGAACAAGAGCTACATAGACAAACAAAAACAAAACACACACTTTGCAAAGCTGAGCTTATACCCTACCTCCTCAGACACATGAAGACTTGTGGGTTAGTGTCTGCAGCAGAGGGTGTCGTGGGCACCAAAAAAGAGCAAGTCACTAATTTAAGGGGAGATGGTGAGGGAGGACTCCCTAGAGAACTCAGCTCCCCAGAAAATGGGGTCCTAAAGGGTGAGAAGGATGGGATGCAGGATATAGGAAGGCTAGAACAGGCGAGGAAATGTTGGAAGTGTGTGGAAAGTTTGGTGTGGCTGGTCCATGGGGCTGAGAGGAGACCACGTGACATTAGGGAAAAAATTTAAGGTAAAGATTTTAAGCTAGATTTTACTTTTAGTTCTACCATGATCACTCTGGCTGAAATGTATGTCTGTGACAGAAACTGGTCTTGAAGACAGAAGAACAATATCAGTGTGGGGGCAGCCGTACAATCAGGACTGAGACAAAGAGCGTCCGTTCTAAAGAATAAAGATGTGTGTTATCAGGCAAGTGCCTGTGGGTGCTCAGAGATGATGTCACTGGCCTCGGGAGAGGAGACAGCGAGAGAGCCATCACTGTGTGGGACCACACTGAGACCTCTGACTTAGATGCCGAGGGACTGGAGGCACCTTCAGTCCAGATGTAGGAACTGCTAAGACAGACAGCAGTGATCCCATTTTGAATCTGTGGAGGGACCAAGCTCCACGGAACACGGTTTCTGTTGTTCTGGATATTCTGGGGTATGTGCCATTTTCCTCTTCTGGCTCTGCCCACCTTGTCCTCCTCTCAGTTGGCAACCCCTTCCCCTTGCCTTGTCCCCCCAGCCCATAGCATCTCTTCAGGAGGCATGTTTGTCCTCTCTGCTGACTTTGCCTTATCAGAGCCCGCAGCTCCGCTGTCTATAGTTGTTAGGAGGATCATCTTTGCTCACTCTGCAGAAGTGAGATATTCGGGATGAGAGCACAGGGCACTTAAGAGAAGGCAGAGAGTACTTGGTGAGTGTGACCCTGCCCTGCCCACTCGGGCTGCCCGTGGAGCACATTCTTTGTTATCCGGGATGGGCCTAATGGCTAAGTGGGAATCAGGGTTGTCTCCTTTTATTATGGAAATGAGCCTAACTGGAGGTCAGTCGTAGTGAATAAACTAAGCAGGAACTTTCCCAGCAAGCCCACTCTTCAGCTGTAATACAGAATTTTCTTTCTCACAGTTTCTAGCAAGCGCGGTTAGTGTGCTAGCCACTGGCATTGAGCTCCTTTAGCTTTGTGTAACTTAAGATTCCCCAAGTGAGTTTATTAGTAAATTCTTTACAGCAACAATTTTACTACTCCAAATTTTTCCTGCATCCGAGTCTTTCAGGAGGCAGATGTCTCTCTGAGTCTCTGATGTCTTCAGGTAATCTCCACCCTGTGTAGCAGGAAGTGGCCAAAGCAGTAACCTATGTTCTTGTCACCTGGAAAGAAAACACACACCGAGGGGGGAAAAGAGAGCCCTTCCAGAGGACTCCAAGCAGGAAGTGACTTACTGCTTCTTCAGTTCCCAGAACCCAGAAGTGGGCCAACTGGTACAATGGCCACACAAATCGCAGCCCGTTCTTGTTTCCCAGAAGGCAGATTATACATAAGGACAGGGGCACATTTCTAGAGACACAGTCACCGGTTAAATCTCCCCATAAATGGCAAGTGAACACATGTGAAGGACTGGCTCCCCATTCTCTCTGGGACCAGACACCAGTAGGTTTCTTTCCAAACCTGTGGAGTCCTCTTGACCCTTCTCCTTTCTCTCATGAGAAGAGAAACCCCAGGTCTGGGGCTCTATAGCCTGGGATGAGTGGGCTGTGGGGTCGGGGGTAAGGGTCTCTCTCTGAGGTGAGATGCCATGGTGCAGACAGAACTACAGCCACCTTTCCCCCATAATTTATTTCATTTTCGCTATAGTCACCTTTGAATTGAACATTTGCCAGGAGCTCAATCATCTTGCCCAAGAGGCAATTAATTCTAAGAATCAATAGCTAAGAAACTGAGGCAGGAGTGTCTGAGTCACCTCTCACTGGCCCCAGCTGCTAGGCTACAAGCTCAAAGGTGTTTCCCCGGTCAGGTCCATCTCATCCGGAAGCCATTTCTCTCAGCTTTGCCGAGAGTCACTCTCTGAAGAGTGATCACTAGTGTCGTCATGGATAGGCAACAGTCACCTCTGTGGAGGTCCTTGATGATGTCATAGGGCAAGGCTGGAGTTGTAGGGTCTTGGAAATATGGGTCAAGTCTTCAGAGACTCCAGATGAGTATCGCCTAGAGACCCCAGGACCAGGCATAGAGCATGACAGTCCATGATACAAACAGCCCCGGAGGTATCCCTCACCTTCTCATGGGATGGATATGAGGGTGCACACGAGCTCCTAATCACATATCATGAAATGCCATGGGGGGGGGGAGGGGGGCACACATATATGCGTGCACCTGTGCATGTCCACCAAAAGTTCTGGGGATACTGAGGCAGGGCATGGGAAGAAGGGCTCCATCTCTGTCAGATGAGGCTGGCAATGCTGGAGGTGGTCTCATGACGCTGGCCAGAAGACAACTGTCCTGAGATGCTAAAGATGCTACCATTATCACCGCGGCCATTTCGGGTTGAGAATGCCTCTGTACAGATCGGAGGGCAGTGTCCACTCACACCCACCTGGTACAGTAGCAACCCCAGCAGCAAGACTGAGCCTAAGGAAGCCAAGGTAATGCCCACAGACAGCATGGCAGCCAGTGGCCGTGCCGGGGCCGGGGCAGCAGCCAGCCCAGTCAGGGTCAGGCCAGTGACCAGCAGCACAAAGCCACTGAGCAACACTACAACAGCGTCGGCGCCTCCACCGCTGCGCAGAAAGGCCACGTGCTGGGCCTGGCGTATGCAGTTCATATCCTGCACGGCAGAGCTCATCAGCTGCTTCACCAGAACCAGCAGGGCCAGCAGACAGAGCACAGTGCCCACAGCTAGTCTCCATTCACCGGATCGGCTGCTGGTGGAGGACAGCAGTGCCACACCGCCGGCCCCACAGCCAGCCACAAGGATCACGGCCACGGAGAAACAGAGCAAGGAGCGCCGGGGCTGCTGGGACCACCATAGCTCCACCTGCTCTGCCAGCACATCTTGGGGCAGCCCCCTGCCCACTGAGGCTTGCTGGGACATGGCTTGGTCAGGCAGGGTCAGGATAGAGGATCACTGTCAGGGTTCAGAGGGTGTTTGTTGTGACCCTGTGTCCCCATCACCTGGTTGCCAACAAGAGGCCCTGTCTCCTCTTCTCAGTCCAGGCTATGGTTACCCTCACCTGCAGGACAGGATCACAAGTTATTTCCCACCCATCTGACCCTATAGCCTCATCTGGGAGTCTCAGGGAAGGGCCCCAAGAATCTTCCCCGGGGTCCTCAGGACCTATTCCCGAGAGCTACAACCCTAGCACTGCACCTTGCCAAAGCACCTCCCCTAACCCCAACAGAGTTCCCTCCACCACAGAGCTCCCCTTCCCCTTCAGAGAATCCCCTTGCCCAGCTCCTGACCTCTCACTCAGGCTGTCTCGGTGGCCTGTTCCATCCAGGCTGTCGGAGGAAGCTGGTGATGCCACAGTGGATGACAGGACAAACTGTCAGAGATAATGCCTCATTCAGGATCAGACTCACATGGCCTCAGCTGTCACTGCTGGGTCCTGGGTGGGGGAAGCTATGGGAAAGGGAGGCTGGTGACTTAACCCTTCTGGAACCAGCAGGCTGAGCCTGACCCTTCTCTCATAGGGCTGTACCCTTCCTTCTCTGTGGGTCAGGACCTGACCCCTAACACTGTTCTTCCTCCAGTTCCACCCTATCTCCGTCAGGCAAAAGAAGACGCATGCTCCAATCTCTCCTTCCAGTGCTGGTCGGCTCTGATGCAACAGGGCCCAACCCAAATTCCTCATCTTACCCTGAACCTGTTCCTCCTGTGTTCCTTTCTCAAGATGCTGTTACCACCCACCCTCCCTCTCGGCCCACTCCGGGGGCTCCTCAGCGCCTTCTGCTTTTGCCAATCCATGGCCCCAGGGGCTGTCTCTTGCCTCTAAGCATATCTCTGTCCAGTCCTGTTCTCGGCGCTCATCCAGAACCTGCCTGCTCCCCACGGGTCCATCCCCTGCTAAACGGCTCCACGTGTTCTCTAAAGCAGCAAAAGGAGGACTCAGGATTTGAACCGCAGCCTAGTCCTTCCCATCGTGGGAATGTGGGGAGGGATCTAACAGTGTTACTCATTTAACCTGTTCCCTACAAGACAGGCGGCATGACTCACACCAGGTAAAAATAAAGCTAGCACTGCGGGCAAGGAACTCAACTTCCGGCAGCAGGAGAGACCGATCCTGTAGGTGTCAGCTGCGAGTCCAGGAGGGGCGGGAGTGGGGCAGGGAAGCCCCAGCTCACCTTTTAGAGGCTTTTTCTGAAAAGTGAGGACAGAGAAGTTTATTCTGAGGAGTGGGAGAAGTCATCTAACATCCTCCTTTTAGACTTCCCACGGGGCAAAGGAGCTCAAAACATAATTTTTTGAGTCAGAGAGACTCGGGGTGAATCAGAACCCACATGGACCATGCCGAGACCGCGTTTTTTACTCCAACGAGACAGAGTAGGGGATCACTCTGCCCTTTGCAGAGGTTGCCGGGCAGGCAAGGTGGGTGGGGTAGGTGCACACGCCCCCACGGGTGGTTGGGGGAGGGGCCGTGGGCGGAGTCTGTCCCAGCATTCCTCAGGACTGTGGCTTGCTCATCTGAAGGTGCTGACACCGTCTATTGGGGAACGACCCCAGCGTGGGTGGAGGTTCCCGGTAGTAGAACCCGTGAAAAAGGTGGGGGTGGGGCGTGTGGGGCACTCACGGGACGCCTGGCTGTGCTGAATCCGATTTGAGCAGGCAGGACCCAGCAGGTTGGGCGCTCTAGGTCTGTTTCCGGGGAGACGCTTCACCTGCCTAACCTGCACCCAGGTGAGCTGGAAGGAGGGGGGATTAACAGGTGCTGTTTCCAGGGCAGGGCCTGAGCCAATTGGCTGACGTGGCCCTGCGACTTCAGTGGGGCTGAGACATTCCTGGGAAGGGAGGGGCTTCTGTCCGCTGCTGGTAGGTCTGAAACACAATATGCAGATTGGGTCTGCAGGAGGAAAGACTGCTGGCCCTCTGCCCCAATCTGAGCCCTAACCCACCCCCCAACTCCAACTTCATTTTACCTTCAGCCTCTCCCCGAAGATCTACAACCAGGCCTGTAATCTTTGCACCCTGAGAGGCTGAGGCAGGAGGAGAGCCAGTAGGAGGCTCCAACTGGCCTGAAACCTCCTCATTCCAGCTGATTCTGGACTTTAGTTCTGAATCCCACTGTATCCTCAGCCCCAGCGTCCAGCATCAGCGATACTCCAAACCTAGCTCCAGCTCCGTCTTAGGCTTTCCCCCAATAAGCCCTTTGTTTATTTTCCTTGAGACCTCAAGTGAGTGGCAGGATTAGCCTGCCCCATGGGTGGGTAGAGGCCTTTCAGGTAGACAGCTGGAGCTGGACAGTTGGATAAGTTTCACATCTCTTGACAAGGCAAAAGAAGCCCTTGCCCTTCAGCTGGACTGTCCCCCACCTACCTCAGGCCTCTCTCTGGCTGAGGCTGGCCAACTTGAATCATTGAGCTGAAATGCCTTGGCTGATCCGGCTGATCCGACTGCACTCACGACCCGTGTTTCTTCCATATTCATTCGCGACAGATCTTTAGTTAGTTAGCTTTCACCCCTGACCCAGACGTGTCTCCCCAGCCACTTCATGGATAAGTACCAGTTTACTAACCACCATGATCTCAGCAGCCAGCGGTAGCCTGTACGCGTAGGATAATCGATAAATGTTTGTTGAGTGGCTGGCTAAATAAAAGTGTGAACTGACTGACGGGTGTGACTATTTTGACCTTTGAGCTTTTGGGATGAAACCAGAAGGACAAGTTGGGCCCAGGCTGTGAGGTCCTGGAGGACCTCAGGGATGCATTTGGACAATGCTGGGTGTCCACAGGGGTGTTCGAAGTGGAACTGGGATATGGTTCAGGGCTCTGCTTCTAATCAGCAAGTCTGGTTCCTAGACACCATGCCCCAAGTGGGCAGAGGGTGACTGGTTGGAGAATGTACAGTTTGTCCCACATCTTCTGTCCTACCCCTTCTGTAAACTATACGTTAGTATGTTCTTCTCTCTGCATTTGATGTGTATTTAAAAAACTAAACAAACCACTACCAGCAGCAGCACCACCACCAAAAACCTCAAACAACAGAATGAAATCCCAATCTTCCCCAGATCAGGGCACAGGGTAACTGTGCCTGGCCTGGCTTCCTCTTTGCTTTGTTCTGTGCAGAAGACAGGGAGCCTCCTAAGTCCAGAGCAGCGTGGTCTGTATGTCTAAGTGTCAGCTTAGTTATATATATATATATTTTTTACATTTCTCTCACATATTACATCCAAATTCAACTCCAGTTTCCCCTCCTCTCCTCCTCTCAGAGACTCCCCCTCCCCCTCCCTTATATCCACTCTCCCTCATTCTCTCCAAAAAAGGAAGAAGGAGGAGGAGGAGGAGGAGGAGGAGGAGGAGAAAGAAAAGAAAGGAAAGGAAAAGAGCAGGCCTCCCTCCCAGGGATTTCAATCGAATATGGCATAAAGTTACAAGAAGACTAGCCACAAGTCCTCATATCCAGGCTGGATGAGGTAACCCAGTAGGAGGAAAAGGGTCCCAAGAGCGGGCAAAAGAGTCAGAGATGTCGCATTCCCCCTGTGCGGAGTCCCATAAGAGCATTGAGCTATGCAACTATAATGTATGTACAGAGGACCTAGGTCAGACCCAGACAGGCTTCCTGACTGTCACTTCAGTTTCTGGGAGCCCCTCTTATTTATGTAACTTAAGCCTTTCTAATAGCCTGTTTCAAAAGAACAGTAAAACCAGCACATTAAAATGAATGTGTTTGCTGAGCTATGGATGCAGCTCAGTGGTTGCTCGCCCCCTGGTTCAATCCCCAGAGCTGCAAAACTGTATGTATTGGAATTGTAAAATATATTTTACTATAGATGGTATTAATGAGCTCTTTGAAAGTCTTTTCTTATACATACAAACTGTATCTCCGTTCAAGTTAGCTACACATTGAGTACCCAGTAGCCACCTTTGCCTGTGGCTGTAACCTTACTGGGGGGTACAGCTCTGGCTAGCTTTCCCCTGAAGAAAACTTTAGGGCTGCTTGACTGGTGCAGAGCAGGGGACATTGGATGACATAGTGGGTATTGATCCTGCCACTCTGCAAAGCATTGTGAATGTGCCCCCTTTATATGAAACAGGCCTAGGAGAGCCAAGGTCTGGCAGAGCTTGCCAGCCTGGATTCGATCTGAACTCTTCTAATAGCCTGGTCCTTAGGAAACTCTAGTCTCCTGCTAACCTAATGTCCAGCTGTCCTAGACAAAAGCTGGTGCAGGGAACCCCCGAACATCCCCTTTCTCTCCTCTTTCCCTTTGGAGTCTATAGAGGAAGAAGCAGAGCCTAAAGCTTCATCAGTTTGAACACTGGGCAAGTTAGTGGCTCAAAGTGTTGAATCTGTCCCTAAAGCAGGGACAGAAATGGAAGCTCGGGAGGTAGAGGTGGCAGTGGGCGTGCAGGAGAAGTTGTAGGTCGGACAGGGTGCACAGTGGAAAACAGATGAGCTGGAGTCACACCATCCCCTCTACCCAGCCAGAGGCAGAAGTGAGCCTGTCACAGGGAATGCCACTGCTTGCTTGATTCCCTCCCATGGCTAGCTTAGGTTCTTCATGATCCCTGAGGCCCGCTGCCTCAAAACCTGTGTGTGCTGGTGGCTCCCTCTGCTTTCCTTCCAGATGACTCCTTCACTTCAGGAACGAGCTTGAATATCACCTTTGGCTGTTAAAATCCATTCCCTGAGGAAGTTGTAAACAATGCCTACCTCTCCTCCTAAGGTCTCTGATTCCACTCCACCGAAGATTGCTCTGGGGGAGCCAATGAGTTTGTTGGGATTTCTTCCAGAGCATAGGTGAGGGGTTAGTTACTTGAAAATGAGTGCTGCTCACCAAAAGACTGCACTGGAAAGTCTTTACCCAGCAGGGATGACGGCTTTCTCACAGCTTCATAGATCGAGTCCACTCTAATAGATCCCCAGACCTCAGCACAGCTGTCTCCCCAACGGAAAAGCCATTCAGGCTGTAAAACTCAGCATATAGCACCGCCAGTCAAAATGAAAACAAAGACCTAATCCATCAAAGTCCATAGTTTTGGGGAAGTCTATAAATGTATTAACCTTGCTTTCTGGCTTCTGTAGTTCTCTGCTTCTGGCCAACCGTTCTTGTTAACTGAAATAGGTTAACCCAGGACACAGTTTCTGTGCTTAAAAGTTCATCCTGAGAAAGGCTCAGGCCTACACTGGAACTCCTAGTGTCATCTCCAGCCAGCTAATAAGGACTTTCTATTGGCTTAAGCCCATGTCTGGGCAGTCTTCTCTGGTGGATACCCCACACATTCCCCCTTTAATAGTTTTCCTTGGCCTATATACTGTAGCCCTTCCCCAAGGGCGCATGTAATTATGTCAGAGATGGTGGTATGGAGTGGCCGATGCTCAGGTGATTCCTCCCTCCCCCTTCTCTGCTTCTCTATGAGGAGAAGAAGTAAGCAGTCAGCAAGACCGGCTGGGTTGACCTTTTCAAGGGGCTCAGCTGAACTCTGAAGATGGCCATTGTTGAACTCCAAGGATAGTCACGTACGTCCCCTTCCGAGAAGAGCTTCCTGGACATTGTCTAAAATCACCGAGCCCCCAGCATTTCTCATCCCCTTAGCCTTGCTTCCTTTATTCCTCTGTCCTTTCCCTTTTCACTCCCACATACGCATTACTGTGGGTCTCCCTCTCGACCTTCATGAGGAAGGGTTTGCTTTGTCTGCTGCTGTGTACCCAGCTCCTAGAACAATAAGTGTGCAACTCAACATTGTTGAATGACTGAGTGGAATCGTGATTTTTGGAGCGAGGATGATGTTAAGGTCCCAACTCTAGTAATGTAATTTTAGAAAACCTGCTGGGTTTCCGTTGATTTGTTAAAACATCAACCAAAGGCAGCTTAGAGAGGAGAGTTATTTCACTTACTCCTGAGCATCATGGTCCATTCCTGAAGGATCTCAGGGCAGGAACCTGGAGGCAAGAGCTGATGCAGAAGCCGTAGAAGAGGGCTGCTTACTGGCTTGCTCCCCATGGTTTGCTTAGCCTGCCTGAAATTAACATTTAGGACCACCAGCCAGAGATGGAACCACCCACAAAGTGCTGGGCCTTCCAACATCATCAATCAAGAAAAGCCCTGCGTAGACTTGCCTATAGGCCACTCTGGTGAAGGCATTCATTCTCTCAACTGATGTTCCCTCTTCTCAGATGACTCTAGCTTATGTCATGTTGACAGGCTTGGTAGATTTGGGTCTCCTCATTTGTAAAATGGGGATAACACGGCTTAGTCAGTGGTTATGAGGGGAGTTAAATGGTAGAATTCAGAAAAAAAATATTGTACCTCTTCTGTGAACCAGGTATTGTGCAGGGGACACGGGAGTGACCTGGGAGGAAAGGCTAGGAGAAGAAAGGACACACAGCACAGGGTGGCCACAGGGCATCAGTGGACCCATACTTAGTGTAGTGACTGACCATTCCTCTAGGTACATATTTGTGGGGGACATAGGTCCCACTTAGGATTCTCATCCTCTTTCCAGATAAGAGCTCTAAGATTATCATTCACGATTCATTGGTATTGTCTACAGGTGATGGAACAGAGGTAAGCTCCCAACTCAAGCTAGGCCCCAACGTCTCCCTTTGAGCAATTTAAGACCAGGAGAGATAGCTCAGTGGTTAAGAGCATCTGCTGTTCTTGCAGAGGACCCATGTTCGATTCTCCAGACACATGTCAAGCAGCTCTGTGGCTAAAATTCCTGCCCTGAGGGAGAAGTACTGTCTACCTCTACTCCTAAGGTCCCATGACAAGCTGAGGTACAATTCCACTGTTGTTCATTCTGGGAAACCAATGAGTTGATTAGGCTGCAATGGAGGTCATAGGTGGGAGTGTGGGTGGCCTTAAAGCAGTCACACTGGAAGGTCTGCACTCAGAATACAATGACAACTGCCCTGTGGATGCATGGATGGAATTGTTCTCTCTAATCCTTCAACCTAGATACACTAAATCCCACCCACTCACCCCCCCCAAAGTGCACTAATTAGGCCAGAATTGTACACAACTGGTTGGGAGGTTCGGCTGGCTCCTCAGTGAGGATCCTATGACCCTCTGGCCCCACAGGGAAGGTCAACAGTCAACAAGCCCAGCTGTGGGCACTTTTTTTTTTTTGCAAGTGGGCACAGCTGAGCTCATGAAGCTAGTGGTAGTTTATCTCAGCAGATAGTCCTGTACAAACGGCTTGAAAACACCTTCAACCTCAATTCCAGAGGACCTGATGCCCTCTTCTGGACTCCATGGGCACCTGTACTCACTCATGTGCATGCATTTGAGAGAGTGTGCACATACGTGTGTGCACACTCACACAGCAGGCAAATCTTAAAACCAAAAAACCAAAACCAAGATTGGGCTGGAGATTTCATTCTGAGGAGCTAGCTGTATTAAAGTGCTCTTCTGCCAGCTGAAATCGTGATGGGGTGCCTGTCTGCACAGGGTCCTTAACAAGAGAGGGGGATGGGCTCCAGCTGTATCCCAGGCCCTGGATCAGGTCCTTCTTGAGGTTCTCATGCTTCTCAGTCAAAAGAAAGCCTGAGAGAAACCAGTGGAGCCAGAAAACGAATTTCTCTCTCTTTGCTTAAGCAGTCTGGAGTCATAGCCAAAAAAGGGCACCTGTAGCCTTGTGCTAGAACTCTTAGTTCCAATTTTAGGTTACATTAATACACTAGTATGTGTGCCTAGAGCAGGCGAGCCCTCTTCTGTCATGTGACACCTACTAGATGAGCAATAAACCCTACCAGCCTCAGTGGGTAATCAGTAACGCTGGTTCCACTTGCTGCCTGGCACCCAACAAGGTTATATCTGTCTGGGTATTCCCCAGTGTGGCTCCACTTGGGAGAATCTGCCTGCATTTAGACATAAACAGAGCATAACTGCTCTCTTGAATCTTTGGTGGTCTTGGGGAACTCAGGGAGGATGAACCCCACTCCTGGTCCTGAGATTGTCTCTTGTCTTTCTGAATCCAGAGCAGTGATTGTATTGAGGTGGTACCTTATTATATAAAATGGCTATAATGATCATACCCAGGATTGCCTGTGCCTCTCAAATACCTTTTGGGAACACTGGTCGATACACAATCGTCGGTCATGCTTTCTGGAGGAAGGCAGACATTGATGCCAAGACTGGGACTGTAGAGTCTTTCGTGTTAAGAGAACAAGAGGGCAGAGAAACCACATCTGAGATCTGAGCAGTTTACACTGTCTAGCTGAAACTGATGCTGGAATTCTAGAACAATGTGGGTGGGTGGTTGCCTTATCTGCTCTCGACCAGCAAGAACGACACGACACAGTCGGATTCTTCTCAACAGCCTTTATTGCAGGAACGCCTTGGTGCTTCTACGGGGACCCTGGGCATACAGGGAGGTTTGCTTATATACTCTCAGCCCCCATCCACTCACAGCAGGCCACGTCACCTCACCAGGCACGCAGCTTCAGCCAATCAGGGCAGCAGGGGCATGTCTCCACCAAATATGGACTTGTTTATACCGCCAGCATCATGGTGCACCTGCGCAGCTCTCACAATGGTCGTGGCTTATTTTCAGGTGTATGAGGAAGTCAGGTGCAAGTCGTAAGACTTAGCTGCAGTCCTGGGTGCCATCTTGGGACTGCTGCCACACCCGCTCCTCACAGGTGGTCACTGGATATCAGAGGCATATAGAGAATGATCCGGAAGCCTCTCACACTAGGATGACAAGCTTCTCCCAAGGCCACAAGCTGTCATACTCATTGAGTCCCCAAAGCTCAATGATGGACAGCAACTAGAAGAGCAAGAATTGAGTTCATTCATGTACCAATGGGTGACTGGCTCAGCTTCTACAGCTACTGGTGGGGCTGGGGGTCTTGGGAGCTAGGGGGTGGGGGGGGTGATTGCTAGATCCAATCTATCAGTGAGGGTCAACCAGTTGAAGAGACCTCAAAGATAAGATGATTGTCATGCCTCTACATCCCTATGAAGTCATCATAGGCAAAGTGGAGGGAGGTCTGAGATATAGTAGTCAGAGAACTGGGATCACCCAACAGGTATAGGAGCATTGTGGAAGGCACGATGTGGAGAGCTAAACAAGACTGAGTCTCTGGCCTCACATTCTGAAGCTATCTATGATCCTCTCTCTGCAGCTGAGAAAACAAGCCACTGGCTCAGGCACTAGCTGGGGCTGGAGTGGGAGTCTTTCTTACTCTCAGCTACTTCTTGTGTCTTCTCTTCATCTGCTGGACAGCAGCCACATAAAACTTAGGCATAAGATAGCTCATTTGGGGCATTTTCCACTGCCCCCCTTCTTGTTTAGATTCTCTGGGAGTCACATTCTTTTATACCCTCCAGGTCGCCTGGCCTGTGGTGTTTGTACAGGCCCCTCTCCAGGACAGTACATGAAAACACAGGCTTTGGAGGCCACTGGGCAGCACAGTCACAGTCATGGCCTCACCTATGTGACTGTGTGCCAGTCACTCCCAAGCTGTCCCATAGGAGGAAAGGTGATATCTTGATCAAGCACATTCCCCAGTGATGTGCGTGTCATTTGAATGACAACCTCAGTGAATTTGCCTCTGCTCCTCAGAGCTCCATTTTCCCCTGAATATTTCCCTTCTCCCAGCGGTGGTGCTTCTCCTTTGGATTGGCTAACTCCCACTAGTCCTGAAGTCCAAAGAGTTCATTTCTCCCCTCACTCCTGAGTCCTTTCCAATCTTTGCTGTGTACCTTCCATTTTGGAACTAGGACAGCAGAGTTCTGGTCTGGCTGTGAAAGCACCCAGGGCAATGGCTATAGTGTTGGCAAAGCAATCTAAGGGAAACCGAGGAACCTGGGAGATGGCAGGCTTCATGCAGTTAGAAGGGGGACCACTAAGGAGGACTTGGGATTAAATATCTATATAGGTATCTGTTCTCTGCAAGAGAAGCCAGGGACATTTGCGTTACACTCCTTTGCTTGTTATTGTACAAAAGAGTCTCTTTCCTGGTACCTACATGTGGCTAGGCTCCTTGGGATATGACCCAGATGTATCCCTGGAGAGAAAAGTATAAAGTGTCCCCAGAAAAGGAGGAGCCAGGCAAGGTCACACAAACACAGATGTGAAGACAGAGGAAGGACAGGAAATCCCTCATTATGTTTCATAAGGAAGAAGAAAACAGAGGAGACCTTGTTTGGTCCTGACTTGGCTGAGAGAGACAAGAGCTAGGAGGGAAGCAACAGGTAAGCTACTTAAGATGTGAGCGAGTAGTCCTGTCTTCATCACAGACCCATAGCAGGAAGCTGGCCCTGGGTTCTGCCAATCTCTGCAGTACAGGCTGTCCAGGTCCCACCCAGGAACAGACAACAGTGGCTTTGGAGAACCCACAGCCACCAGTCCTCAGGCACTCCCTCCTCCTGGCTTTCCTGTGTGCCCCCACCCTAAGCAGAAGCTGGACAAGATGGTGAGCAAACACCTTTATTCTGACCCTACTCCCAGCTTCCCAGGATGAAAGAGGTTGGTGGGACTTGGGTAGGAGTCTGGCTCTGTGGCAGACACCCGGTGCCTCCCGTGCGTCTGGCTGTGACTGGAAATGGCTCACCGGAGGTCACTTGGTGTGCACTTCAAAATCCACATCTGAGTCGACGATGGAAGGAAGCCGAACTCCGGCAATGGTGTGGAAGCCAGGGACCTGGTCCTGCTCTTGGATCTGGTCTCTGAGGCGGCGGATTTCCAGACGTTGCATCTCGATGATTCTCCCTGTTTCCTCCTGTTCACTCAGCCTCATAGTAGAAGTGGTGCCAACTATGTCCTTGCTTATCACTGTCGGGGACAAAGCAGGATCACTGTAGCCTGTTTACTGGACTACTGACATCTCCAACCCCTCCAGACATCCTTGGAGCATCCACAGAGGAAGAGGTAAACAGGCCACTTCACCGTAGCTCCAAGTGGGGAGTCAGCCTGCCTAGTGCCTCACTGAGGTCACTTGTAACTCCCCAGGGGACAGATGATGCTGGAGTCCCAGCCAGCAGTCAGTCCTCTAGTAAGGATGATGCTTCTGGATCCAGACTCCTCTCCTTTCTCTCTGTGGCATCTGCTAATGCTTTCTGAAGCTCCCTGATCTTGCCATCTTCCCAGATTTGGGGTTTGCCACTATCCTGGGCATCCAGAGAGTCTGTGGCTTTTGTCAGGCCAGGGCCTCAAAGGGCTGAGCTCCCAGCAGGAACACTGGCTTTCATGCCAGGCCACCTGCCCCTCTTTCTTCAGTACCCAGGGGTCCCTCTGGGGCCCATGTCCCATGCCAGCGTGCCAACCTGACCACAGATCATTTCACTGTTTGTACTCAGTAATCAAGATGAGACTGCTTCTTCCTGCAATTCTCTCCTACCCGTGCAATGGGCTCTAAATTCAGTCTTCTCTGACTGCTTATATCCACCGTGAGTCCTCCCCACCCCCTTCATTTTCTTGGCAACCTCTCACTCCCCCACCCCCGTTTTTTAATCGATTTGTTCTTCCATTTCATCTATCCTGCCCAGCCTGCACCTGAGACAGCCCAACCCTTCAGGGCCTCTCCATCAATGTCTGACCTGCTGTGTGCTCCTGAGAAAAGTAGCAATAAGAGCCAGTGCTTCTTCTGCAGCCAGCTGTCTAGGCTGCTGGCTGTCTAGGCTGCTGATTGTCTAGGCTTCTGACTGTTTAGGCTGCTGACTGTCTAGGCTTCAGACTATCTAGGCTGCTGGCTGTCTAGGCTGCAGACTGTCTAGGCTGCTGGCTGTCTAGGCTGCAGACTGTCTAGGCTGCTGTCTAGGCTTCTGACTGTCTAGGTTGCTGTCTAGGCTTCTGACTGTCTAGGCTGCTGACTGTTTAGGCTGCTGACTGTCTAGGCTGCTGACTGTCTAGGCTGCTGACTGTCTAGGCTGCTGCACAGCCCACAAACTTTCCCTTTCCCACAGCAGCACACCTGAACTCTGACCTCCATTCCCTCTCCATCCATCTTAACAAATGGTACCGTCCGTCTCTCCTTCCTACAGCCAGCACTTTTCTGTGGCTCTAAAGGAAAAACTAGAAAAAAATAGATGTTGGAAGTGAAGGGAGAAACTGTTTCTACAAATAAATAGTCAGTGGTGGCCAGTGGTCAGCCTTCCCTTGGCCTCTAATGGGTGTGATGGGGCCAATGTTTAAAGAGCAATTGGTTTATCTTGCTCTTCTTCCTTGGAGAGTCTGGTCCCTCCTCTTTTCTGTCTTTACTCCTACAAGTCCTTTTCTGCAGTCACATGTTCATGATCTCTTAGTGGTCCCCCCCACACACCTCCCAGCCCCCCAAGTATCAACCCTTCATCTTCCTGATACTCTGGAAACTACTGCCCTGGATTTCACGACCTCTGTATCAGCTCCTGTCTTCAGGTCCTGCCCACTAGCCTTCACATGCAGATACTTAACCAATCACCATCTGGCTCCCCGGGGGATGAGGTGCCTGGGAAACCACAGTCCTGAGCACACTTGGGGTTAGCTTGAGAGATTCAGCACGGAGCTTCTCTTCCTGGCTACCACAGGCCTGGCCACAGTGGCCTGTTCTCTCCACAGCACCTCTCTGTGTGTTCTAAGAATCTTGCTTTAAACTGTAACTTTCTTTTCAGATTTATTATATATATATGAGTATACTGTACACACCAGAAGGCACCAGATCCCATTACGAATGGAGTGAGCCACCATGCGGGTGCTAGGAATCGAACTCAGGACCTCTGGAAGAGCAGTCAGTGCTCTTAACTGCTGAGCCATCTCTTCAGCCCTAAACCGTAACTTTTAAGGCCCCCTGGGATGTCCAATTACTGAGTGAGGGACCTCAGAAGTGGGCAGTGGTAGGCTCTGCACAGAGGCCAGGAAGAGCCACCACACCCATGGCTACAGGCTGGAGGCTGGCCTGGAGCAGTTCCCTGAAACATGCCTGGCTTGGGTCATATTGTCCCGTGACTGTTCTTGGGGGTGCAGAATGTAGAAGATGGCCCAGTGGACCTTATGTGGCACATCTGCTTGTCTCCTGCTCTGTCTCCTACTCTGGCTTACGAGTATCTCTAGGGCCTGGGCTGTGCTTTTTTCCTGTGTCCTCCCATGACCCCTCACTGGTCTCTTTCCATTCTTTCTCACAGCAAATTGCCTGTTCCTCATACTGGGCGAGTCTTGCAGGGGCTGCCGCCTCTTCCACCGCTGTGGGAAGTCAGCTCTTGCCCCTCTGCTCACACCCCCAATCTCTTCTTGCTCCCTTTCTGCTCAGAACCTGTCACCTTCCAGACCTGGTCAGTATCCCTCTCTGCACGATGCTCACAGGCTTCCTTTGATAGACAGATGGGTGGTATTGCTTAAACAATTAAGTTATTATTATAACCACTGTTGTAATTTGCAGTGTTGGGGTCTGAGCCCAGCAGCCTTGTGCATGAGGTAGAGATTCAGCAATGAGCTGTGTTCTCCCCCAAATCTGATGGGGATGGTTAGGGATTCGCTCCTCTCTGTACCCCGGGTCACGTTTCTTTCCTTTAAGTTTCCCCCAAATTTGGTCAATTTTCCCTCTGTTGGTTTGGAAGATTTCTCTTTCTTTCTCCCCACCTTCCTTTCTATCATCCCTCTAGGCTCTAAAAAGTTTATGCTTATGTAACATAAAGAATGCAGCCGGGCAGTGGTGGCACACACCTTTAATCCCAGCACTTGGGAGGCAGAGGCAGGCTTTCTGAGGACTCAGGATTTCTGAGTTCGAGGCCAGCCAGGGCTATACAGAGAAACCCTGTCTCGAAAAACCAAAACAAAACCCCCCCAAAAAAACCCCAAAAACAAAAACAAAAAAACAAACAAACAAAAGAATGCAAAGCAGAGAGGCTGAGTTAGAAGCACCAGACATATATGAAGCACAATGTGAGATATATATATATATATATATGTGTGTACAATATATATCATATGTATATCATATATATATATTTCACATGACATATAATAAGTATAATATATTATATATGTGCATGTATTACATAGACATAGATGTATATAATGTATATCTGTATATATTATGTGTATATATACATATGATATAATATAAACACATATAATGTATATAATATACAACACATGTATATATGCATATGATATACACATATACTATAATATATTAATATTATATAATTATGTAAGGTGTACATATTATATATGCATATATTATATGTAATATAATATATTATATATTATGTATATATTGTGTGTGATCTCAAAACTCCTACAGGGAGATGGGAGTTGAGACAGGAGAGTCCCTGAAAGTGTATACACACACACACACACACACACACACACACAGAGTTGTTCTCCTGTTGTGAAACAGAGACACAGGGTGGTTTAGTTCCAGAGCTCTGGCCTTGATGCTTCTGCCCAGTATCTCAGTTCTTCTGATTTGCTGTTGAAGCCACAGTTCAGCTTGTCTTCCCTGTGCTAAGCCAGCCATCCCTAGCTTTTACATGTCCACATTTGCCTCCTATATTCACTGTGTCTCCTTGCAGGCACACTTACCTCTGGGCTCATTTTCTTCTTGATGGACAATCGTTAAAAAATTATTTTTAAGAAGGTTTTGTTGGGAGACAAAGTTCAATTTTTGTCAACTTTGTTTTCTTTTAGCTACATTTTAAAGAGATCATTTCCCTGGTGATGCGTGTCTGGGGTGGCCACCAAGCTTCAGCACTCTGAAGAGATGGTGTCACCAGTCCTAGCTCTCATTGTAGCCTCTGAGGAGTCACGTGATGCCTGCCATTGTTCTCCTGTGTGTGAGCCCTTGCTCTTCTCCCAGACTTCCTGTAACTTCATGTCTTCCGTGTCCCGGTGGTTTTGATGTAGGCTTGCTGTTAATTATCCTTTGGGGAGCCGTTAGGATTCCTGGGTCTGATAGTCACCATCTCTTATCTGTTCTGAAAACTCTCTTTTGCCTCCTCCTTCCTCAGAGTCCACTCAGACAGCTGCTGGCTTACTCCGAGCCATCCTGCCTCTGTTTTGTCTGTGATGAAACCCGGCCACCACCGGCTTCACGCTTTAGTTCATCGAGTCTGCCTTCAGATGCGTGTATCTTCCACAGGGCTCCATTAGTTCACTGAGATTCTAATTATAATAATTACAGTTCTCACTTCTACTAGTTTAATTATTTGTGTTTTTAAAATATAATTTGTCTGTAAAATTTTAGAAGACTCTTGCTTTAAAAAAATCAAGGGCTAGAGAGATGGCTCAGCAGTTAGAGCACCGACTGCTCTTCCAGAAGACCTGGGTTCAATTCCCAGCTTCCCCATGGCAGCTCACAGGCTGGCCCTGAACTCAGAAGTCCACCTACCTCTGCCTCCCAAGTGCTGGAATTAAAGGCGTGCACCACCACTGCCTGGCTTCACAGCTGTCTTTTAACTCCAGAATTTAACACCCTCACACAGACAGACATGAAGGCAAAATAGCAATGCACATAAAATAAAAATAAATACTTAAAAAATTCAAGCTGTGATGTGGTGGCTGTGGTGGCAGCCAAGGCTTTAATCCTAGCACTTGAGGCAGAGGCAGAGGCAGAGGCAGAGGCAGAGGCAGAGAGGCAGAGGCAGAGGCAGAGGCAGAGAGGCAGAGGGGCAGAGGGGCAGAGGGGCAGAGGGGCAGAGGGGCAGAGGGGCAGAGGCAGGTGGATTGCTGAGCTCACAGACAGCCTAGTCTAACCAGTGAGTTTCTGGAGAGTCAGCTACCCAAGGAAACTCTGTCTAGAAAGACTAACAGTAGTAGTAGTGGCAGTAGAAGTAGTAGTAATAAAAAATAAAAAATAAAAATTCAAATTCCTCTTTTTATTTCCTTAAACATATAGACCATCTAATCTTTTTATTATATTTTACTCATCTATTTCTTCATGTATGTCACATGAGTGTATATGTTGAGTTCTTATACAGCTCCAGTGATTCCATCTGTGTGCATGTGAATACATATGTGTGAACATGTGCCTGAATATGTGTGCATATGAACATATGTGTGCATGTGTGTGCGCACCTGTTGCCTGAGTTCATGGTGTGTGTGTGTGTGTTCCCATGTATGCTGCTACACACATAGAGGTCAGAGGCCAGTTCTCTCCCTCTACCATGCGGGTCCTGAAGATCCAACCCAGGTTAGTCCTTTTACCATCCTGTGGGTCCAGCATCTCATTTTAACAGTCTGACTTTTCAAGTCTGTTGGTTTTATCCTATAGCTTGATAGCTGGAGGGTTTAACGTGTGCTGGGTCTTTTCCTAGGCTTTTTATTTTCAGTTTAGGATTCAGTTCCCTGGGCCTCTGTGGTGGGGGACATTCACTCACCCATTTCTCAGCTTTTCAGCTGTCTCGTATTTTCTTGGGCCTCTGTTTGTTCTCACAGATTATTTTTGCCATTTTAGTTGGCTTTGAATAGCCAGCCTTGGTTTTAAGCTCTATGATGTGGTTTTATTATCCAGGTATATCTGCTGGATCTGTTAGTTGACTGTCTTGCAAATTTGAAAACAATATAAATGTTGTTAAGACTAAAGTAGTGGTTAGGGAACGACAAGCTTTCTTCTTCAAAGGATTCTTAAATACCGGTCAAATGGGCCAGGTCCCTAAGCAACTTGAGGAATGCGTATTTTGCACTGACTTGTCTTGGGAAGGGGGTGGGCGCACATTTCAGAATCCAAGGTAAGGCTTTGGTTTTGCACAACCGAGGTCAGCGACTGGCATTCCTTGTCACCAAATGTCACAGCGTGTGCCTCTTGAATAAAGCTGTAGAGGATGATGGATATGATTGGTTTGTTTTCAAACAGCTCGTAGTGTGAGTGGTGTGTGTGTGTGTGTGTGAGTGTTGTGTGTGAGTGTTGTGTGTGTGAGTGTGTGTGAGTGGTGTGTGTGTGAGTGGTGTGTGTGTGTGAGTGTGTGTGTATGTGTGTGTATGTGTGTGAGTGTTTGTGTGTGTGTGTGAGTGGTGTGTGTGTGTGTGTGAGTGAGTGGTGTGTGTGTGAGTGGTATGTGTGTGTGAGTGTGTGAGTGGTGTGTGTGTGTGTGAGTGAGTGTGAGTGTGTGTGTGTGAGTGGTGTGTGTGTGTGAGTGGTGTGTGTGTGAGTGTGTGTGAGTGTGTGTGTGTGAGTGTGTGTGTGAGTGTGTGTGTGTGAGTGTGTGTGTGTGAGTGTGTGTGTGTGTGTGTGTGTGTGTGTGAGAGTGGTGTGTGTGTATCAGATATTGAAGAGACAAGAAGAGGCAGGGATTGATGATTCCTGGGAAATGGATTTGTGCAAATTCATCAGATTTTTGCTCTCAACTTTTTATGTGTGGAAATTTCCACATCAAAATTTCCACATCAATAATATAAAGAGCCTGGTGTGTGTGTGTGTGATCTCAGATAAGAACTTTCAAAATGCTTTGGCAAATCTCTAGCATTTCCTCCCGAGTCCCTCCTTTCCTCCCCTCTTTTCTCATTTCTCCTCCCCTCCCCCTCTTCCTTGGTGTGTGCACAGGTGCTCCTGGAGAGGCCACAGGAGGACATCCTGTATCTTCCTCTCAATCTCCACCTCTTATCCCCTTGAGAGCGGGAACCTAGAAATAGTTGTTTTCAGCCAGGCTGGTAACCTGCCTGCCCCTGGGATCTTCTTGCCTTCCTTTTTCCACTTATCCTGCACTGGGTTTATACTTCCACTCTCACCTCGCCAAATGCTGAGACTATGCTATACCATTATACCCACTGACACTTGTGGCAGGATTATGTAGCCCTGACTTTCCTGGAACTCACTATATAGACCAGGTTTGACCTTGAACTCACAGAGGTCCACCTGCCTCTGCCTCCTGAGTGCTGGAATTAAAGGTGTATGCCACCATGCCAGGTTTGTAATATTTTAAGAGAAGTTTTGCAGTTGTTGACAGGCATATCTGAGCTTTACCCATCCTCCCCCCCCATCCCCCCCCCCCCCCCCCCGCTCCAGAGCCCCAATGACCCAAAAGAAGGTAGCCTCGTCCCTGAGAAATGTGAAGCTCCTGCTTCAGGATGGATACCGTGTTCTCACGTCCGTGTCGAGGACTGAAGATGGTGACTTTAGGGACCACCCCGGTCCTAACTGTCATACTGACCATAATCTGACACAATTGTATACATGCATATACACGTGATGCTTAACAGCAGAGATGCATGCGGCCCAGGAACTGAGAGTCACTGGGTGATCTCATCACCGTGTGAACACCGGTCAGTTCCCGTACTCTAAGAAGGCCGTGAGGACAAGGCACCAGAATCACATGTGGAGCTCATCATAGACTGCACATAGTCACACAGCACTGGGCTCTACACAGGTTGCAAAAAATAGCCCCGAGAGTTCCCATGGCGTCCAGAATCCCAAGGCACTGCTCTGGGATGCTCCAGCCCATGAGTCTCTGTTCCTGAATAGCAACCAACAGAAGACAGGGTGTGTCTGCTTCACTGACGTACCCTTCATAGAGATGCCTCGTGTTCTTGGTTTGTACCGATTGTCAGGTATGAAGATGACAGAGAGTATTTATTGCCACAGAGCCTGTGGAGACTGGAGGCTGTTGGTCAGCATTCCTTTCTTAGAGAGCTGTGTGATATGTTTCTCACGGAATCTAGTGCCAGGAAAAAGTTTATTCTCCAGAGAATAAGTCCCTTCTTTCTGCCATGCCATGCCAATTATGTAAACTACCTCCTTTTCGAGTCAGGGTCTCACACTGTAGCCCAGGTCCTGAGCTCATGGCAATGCTCCTGCCTTGGTCTCCCAAGTGTAGGGGGATTCACTGTTGCAACTCTCTATTTCCCTTTTTGCCTTGGCTACCAGATGTTCAGAGGAGCTTTAATGTGTCATCCGAGTCACCACCTTCATGAACATTTCTTATGTAATTTCTCCCTCCCTTGAAATAGTTTCTCATTGTTTTGCCTTCATTTTGACTGTACAGGTCCCTTACCCACAATTCTAAAATGTAGAGGTGTGTGTGTGTGTGTGTGTGTGTGTGTGTGTGTGTGTGTGTAAGAGAGAGAGAGAGAGAGAGAGAGAGAGAGAGAGAGAGAGAGAAATTTTCATGTTTTTAAATTCACGAAACCTGGTTTGAATATTCACAAATCACTGCAGAATACTAATGTGCTTGATTTCAGGACACTGCCCCAGACCTCCTGGGGATGTTATATAATATACAGCGTGCACTTTTCTAAAACCTGCACGATTCTGAGTTCTGAATTGCAGCTAACACTGAGGATTTCAGACAGGAGCCTAGGGCCCCGACAGTGAGAGAGTGGATATGGGAAGTTCCTCAGATCCTCTGGAGAGCTGGCACAGTGTTGTGCCTTGGAGAGGCTCCCAAACACCATGGGCGGATGTGACTCTGTATTGAAAGAAGCCAAAGGGAGACCTGCTCATGGTCACTGGGCCTTGGTCTCGGTGCCCAACTCCCCATGGTATTACCTGACTCTGGAACTTCTTGTGAGCGCGTCTTCTTGGATACTTTCAGGGCCGATTCAAGGTCATAGATTTGGGAGCGGGTTAACTTCAGCTCCCTGCGGAGCTCATTAATTTCTTTGATCAGAGAGACATTTTCCTTTAAAAAAGAATGGAAGACAGCAAGCGTGATGAGCAGGTGCTCTGTGGGTGCAAGGTGACCCTTCCTGGGCTTAAGAACCCAGGGGCCTGGATCTAGGTTAGCCCTCTGGATCGTGCACCCAGCAGGAGCCTCTGTCCTGTTCAATGCCAAGCCTTTAAGACACCAGCTAACTTGATTTCAGGCAGACTTGTACTTTCCCTACCCATCTATGCTCTTTCAAACACCCATAACAGCGCTTTCCTGAGGACTTTGAATATACTCTACTAGAGAGGCTATTACTATCATTTGGCGGTGGTTCTGGAAATTGAACCCAGGGCCTTATGAATGCTAAGCATTGATCTACCACTGAACTAGACCCCCTGACCCTATAACCATAGTTTTACAGGAAAGGAAACAGAGGCACCAGAGAGGTCATGTAAGTGGCCTGAGCCATACGGTTAGCAAGTAGCAGAGCCAGGATGTTGACCTCAGCAACACTCTTTAGCACTGTGCTACTCTGTTCTCAAACCCCCATTGGTTTGGTTAAACTAAAGGGCGTCTACTAAGTCCATAGATGCAACAACAAACTCTTGCCCTCAGTATCATGCTATTTAGTGAGCAACACAGACAAGTAAGCAGCTATTTAATATCTGCTATATCCACTGGAGATTTACCTATTTATGATGGCCTGATATCCATCCATTTAATAAGTCTTTACTAGATACCCATGCTGGCTAGTTTTATGTCAACTTGACACAAGCTAGAGTTTTCTGAAGGGACGAAACCTCAGTTGAGAAAAGGCCTCCATAAGAAGTGGTTGTAGGGGGTTGGAGAGACGCCTCAGAGGTTAAGAGCACCGACTGCTCTTCCAGAGGTCCTGAGTTCAAATCCAAGCAACTACATTGTGGCTCACAACCATCTGGAATAAGATCTGATGCCCTCTTCTGGTGTGTCTGAAGACAGCTACAGTGTACTTAGATACAATAATAAATAAATCTTAAAAAAAAAAAAAAGAACTGGTTTTAGGGTTGTACCATCCCTGGATAGGTGGTCTTGAGTCTGTAAGAAAGCAGGCTGAGCAAGTCATGCGGGGCAAGCCAGTAAGCAGCACCCCCTCCATGGCCTCTGCATCAGCTCCTGTCTCCAGGTTCCTGCCCTGTTTGGGTTTCAGTCCTGACTTAATTGATGATGAACAGTGATATGGAATGTAAGCCAAATAAACCCTTTCTTCCCCACCTTGCTCTTGGGTCCTGGGGTATAGAGAAAGCTAGACAGTGGGAGTGGGGCTGACTCTGACTCCTTTGCCTGCTCTTGGGGCCCTTTTCCTCTGACTGGGTTGCCTTGCCCAGCCTTGATATGAGGGTTTGTGCCTAGTCTTATAGTAACTTGTTAGACCGAGTTTGGTGGATATCCCTGGGAGGCCTGCTCTTTTCTGAAGGGACATGGAGGAGTAGATCTGGAGGAGAGGGGAGGTGATGGGGGAGGTACTGGGAGGAGAGGAAGGGAGGGGAAACTGCAGTCAGGTTGAAATATATGAGAGAAGCGTTTAAAAAGAGAATGAAAGTGAGATCTGGTCCCTGCTCTTGAGGACTTTACAGTGCAGTTGGGGTAGGAACATGTTTGTGTTGCTCTGGCTTGCTGATGTGAAGGACAAAGACACACAGAAAGACAATCTTGTCTGTGTCAGATGGACTCTTAGGAGTTGACCCCAGGGCTGAGGCTTAAAGGACTTACTTAGCAAAGAAGAGAGAAAAGAATGTTCCAGAACATGGAATAGGAGGACAAGGAGACCGAAGTATAGCATGACTGATATGGGGTGAGTTTCTTTTTTTCTAATTTCCTGCACCCCAAATCTCTGCCTTCCACTTTACACTTAGCACAAGGGTCCTCCTCTGATACCACCGTGGAGGAGTCCCTAGCCCTGTAGGTATGGAGTGACTGGACGTGTGTGTGTGTGTGTGTGTGTGTGTGTGTACGTGTGCATGTATTGTACATGTGTGTGCATGTCTATGTGGGTGTGGAGGCCAGAGGAGGACATCAGGGTCCTGATGAGACACAGTCTCTCACTGGGCCTAGAGCTAGGCTAGTGGGCACCAAACCCCAGCTATCCTCCCGCCTCTTCTACCCACAGCACTGAGGTTATAGGCACACACAGTCTCGGCAGCTTTGCATGTGGGTGCAGGGGACTTGAACTGACGTCTGCACACGCATATAAACAGTGCTTCATCTACTGAGCCATCTCCCCAGCCCAAGTCTCTGCTTTCCTAAGTGGCAGTGCCTGTCTCCAGGCTCGGTCTGTGTAGGACAGCGCTGTTTAGGACCACACTGGAACACCGCTGGGTGGGAGGGTTAGGCCAGAGCCTGGACAACAAGTCCTCTGCTGTGAGGAAGCGCCTGTGGGGCCCTTGGGAGAGCAGGGACTGCTGAGGATAGCCCAGAGATCCCTCAGAGCCCCTCAGTCTCAGCGCAGACCCAGACCTTTCGAGTTTCAGCAGAGCGCTACATTTCCACACTCCTCCTTGTAAGGATCCCCTCCATACTGGAAGCAGGCCCAGTGCTCATTGCCAGTCCTCATTCTCCAGGCCAGACTCCAGGCCTGTTTTTCTGAGTTCAAGGGTTTTCTCCATCTAATGTTTTACTTTTTAAGCCAACCCAGGCCCTGGCAATGGTCACTCACATATCCTTTCCAGATGCTGTCTAGTAAAATTCCCTGCCAGTCTCCCCTGGGTCTTTTCCGCGCTGGCTTTGTATCGTAATGGGATTGCTTCAATACATTTTCTTTTTTTATTGGACACTAAGACCTAGGGCATTGCTCTGCATGTGAGGGATGCTCAGTAAATATTTGTGGTCTGGATAAGCAGGTGAAGAATGTGGCAGGCACGGAGGCTGAGGAGAGGGTCTTTTGAGAGCCACAAAGAACTTCTGGGCATGCTCACAGGCCTGGGGCTTTGCAGTGTCTTAGTTGGCTTTGTTTAGCTTTACTTCTGCCTCATTCAATAAAGGAAGAACATGGAGGCAGAGACTAGAGGCCGTGGGTGCCCTTCCCAGCTCTCTCAGGTTCCTCTCCTAGGCACGCCGAGCTACTGTGTCAATGAGCCCCATCGGTTCCGTGTCTGAGCCAGCTTGCCCACTGTGATGTGTCTCTGCTGTCTGGCAGCCCCATTCTATTAGTGGAGTGACTGGAGACAGAGCCCTAGGATCTCCCCATCCCCTTGCCAGTCACAGCCCTGTGATTGGGGTTTCAGGCTCCTGATACCCTGTGGTATGAGTGCCTGAGTGCCTGTCTCTGGCCCCACTGCCAGCTTTTTGACACCTCCATGATGAGTCCCCAGGGTATGACCCCATCTTCCCCCACCCAGCCTTTATTATTTTATTTTATGTATACGGGTGTTTTGCCTGTATATGTCTGTGTATTGTGTGAATGCTTGGTGCCTGAGGAAGTCGGAACAGGATATTGGATCGTCTGGAACTAGAGTTACAGATAGTCCTGAACTGTACAGAGTTACAGAGTGTGGGTGCTGGGAATCGAACCAAAGTCCTTTGGAAGAACAGCAAATGCTCTAAACCACTGAACCATCTCTCTGGTCCCACAGGACGCCACCTTAATGGAGTATGACTGAGGCCAGAAATCAAATGTAGCCCAGGACCTTGCATCTGCTGGTTTGTTCCTTCGTCGGCCCTTTACAGCCAACGTCATGGTTCCTGAGAGCTATGAACTGGTCACTGTGCTAAAGATGGACGTCTCTTTTGGCTGGGGTAGTATCTGATGTCATTTGAATCAGAAGCATGAGCCTAACGCGGTGAGAGGCAGGGATGACAGAAGGTGGAGAGGACTGTCTCGGCCAGGAGCCCCGAGGGAGCAAACCCCACGAAAGGCACTGCTGCTGTGATGTTAAAAACTATGCTGAGATTAACAGCAACCTCGAGGCTCAGCAGCCTCACGGGGAAGGTATTCTCAGATTCCTGTGGCTATGAGGACATCGAGAAAGTGAATAATGGGGGTTTGAGTGTGGCTGCGTCTGCCTCCAGAGTGGTGCCCTGTCCCTACATGTCTATTGCCTTCTATGCTCCCTCTTTATGTCAGTCTTATTCCGGTGGCTCAGACAGAAGGATAGCCAAAGATACCCCCACAGAGACACAGTGAGTTCCCTAAAGAAATGTTTTCTAGGGTGGTCTATGTTCTGAGGAACCCAAAGGTCATAGTGATGTCAACTGCATGTGGCTTTGTTTAAAAGAATAATGAGTTCAACAAGCTTGCTAAGCCTTCTCTTCCTGCTGGCATCCTGGGAGAGCCATACCCTTCTCATCGTCCAGCCCTACCCTACTCAGCTACTGGGTGGCAGGAAAGATCTCATCAGTTCCAAGTTTGGAGAATCCCAGAGCAGACTGCACACACTAAGGTGTTTATGTGGAGACTTTGAAACAAGGTAACCAGGGCCGCCTTAGGCTTTTGGAACAGAGAAGGGATGTATGTCTTGGCTGAACTTTCTGATAGTGATGTCAGAGAAGGGACGGGAATGCCCATAGCTCCCCCTACTGGCTGTTCTAAGTCAAAGCCTTTAAGGGGACGTTGATCCTCACTCAGTGTGGGAGATCTGGCCTGTGATATTGGGAACCTCGTGTCTTTTAGTAGGATCATCTGCCTGCACAGATAAGCCAGCCTGTTATCCTCCCTTCTTTTCCCACCATCCTCCTGTGCCTGACCTGGAATCTCAATTCGTCATTTCTACTCTGAAATGCCTTTGGCGTTGCCACATTCCTCTCTCCAACCTACTTCTTCTTCTTCTTTTTTTAAACCTCTAACCTGACAGGTTTTCCTGTCTCACCTGTTTCTTTCCACACCAGACCGAATTCTCTGCTAATGGGGTCCATCTATGCGAGACAAAGACAACCATGTCCCAGAAGCACTCTGATCTATGTTCAGGATGAACCACAGTTCTTGGCAACACGACCCAAGGCTAAGAGCCGTTCCAACGGGCTCTTGCTGCCTCGGACACTCTGCAAAACACTGAGGTCTGTGGATTCAGGAACTCCCCACTCTCAACCCCACCCCATTCTCTGCTTTTCCTCAAGCTCTTGCCGCTGCCCAGAAGCAGGATCCTTCTCCCAGCTGGCCCTCAGCCACTGTCCACCCACCCTGGGGCCAGACTCCAGTGGCCCTCTGAGACTTCAAGGGCCTTGTTTCCCTGATGGGCTCACGCCACTGGATATACATAATGGCCCATGTTTTCCAGAAGCTCTCAGAGGGTGGGAATACTTTGTATTGATCTTGGAATTCTCTGTGGCTGAGGCCCAGCTTGTTGTGTAAGAGAACATGAAGACAATGTGTAGGGAAGGATAAGGTGCGTGTTCTAGGTGTTTGTATTGCACAGCAACTCTGATTTCCATATTTGTATAAGCATGCCAGGGAATGGTGTGGGGAGGCCCTGAGCTCCTATCTGGATATACAAATGAGATGGTGGCCTCATTCATTTTCCTCGGTTATTTTCCAGTGAGTTGCTCAGCCACCATGCCTGCCTTGGCTTTCTTTAGC
Source organism: Mus caroli (assembly GCF_978045245.1). NCBI lineage: Eukaryota > Metazoa > Chordata > Mammalia > Rodentia > Muridae > Mus > Mus caroli. The sequence goes on along the minus strand of NW_028227261.1, from coordinate 38,273,886 downwards.
CTGTGTGGGACCAAGTGTTGGGGCCCTGGTAGCCACGCAGGTAGTTCCTAACCACCATGTACTAAGGCACCCAGGGCCAGCACCTGGGTGTGTGCATCTGGAATCAGTAGTGCTCTTCTTTCCTACCGCAGGCCACAGGCCTCCCTGGCCCATGAATGGTGGACTTTTAGACTCGTTCCCCCCCCCCCCCGCCCCCACAGTGATTCTTGACTGATTTCTTTGCTGGGGTAAAGGAAAAGAAATGGAAGTTTTGAGCCCCAATTCTGTACTAGGCCGGTGGCTGCTGTTTGTCTTGGTCAAGTGTTGCAGCAGCCACTGGAGTCGGTGTCATTTACCCCAGGTTACAGATAAACAGAGCAGTTTCTGGAGGCCCAGAGTTTCCTGGCCAAAGAGCAGTGAAGCGCTGCTGCCTTGGTCTACATGGAAACTGTGTCTGCTCACTCCCCACACCCTGGGTGAGAATACAGTGCCTAGTTAGGCTTGGCCTGCAGAGGCCCTGCAGCCTCCCCAGACTCTGGCCTGGCTCCCTTGCTCCACCTCAAGATCAAAGAAAACAGTCCTGGTACCCAGAGCAGCAGTTCTTTAAAAAGAAATGTCCTCATTACAGATGGTTGTGGGCCACCATGTGGTTGCTGGGAATTGAACTCAGGACCTCTGGAAGAGCAGTCAGTGCTCTTAACCACTGAGCCATCTCTCCAGCCCCTGGAACTGACTTTTGCTTTGGGCTTCTGCTTGGTGTGGAGAGAAGGACCAGCCCCGGAGATCCTCAGGCCTATGTGCCGAGGTCTTCCACTTGTCAATGAGACAAGGTGACAGATACTGCTGTTTCCCTCGTTTCACTGCCCAGCTTCCTGTGCTCAAAGCCCTCGTTTTAGGTAGCCCTGGCTCTTAGCAAGGCCGTGTGTGGTTGCTGGTACCAAAGGACCTACCAGTCACATCTGCTTCTCTTTCCTGGTCTCTGAATACTTTTATGGTCCAGAGCAGAAATGATTTAAATGGGTAGTAGGAAGGGGTACAGATTTTAAAATGGGGAGACACAGTCGTGCCTTGGTATGGCCTGGGCTGTTGTGTACTCTGCTCAAATGTGTGTGTAACTCTACAGCATCGCATCGTATCTGGGTTCATTCCAAACTGCACCCTGTTCCCATCCCAGTATTTCAATTAGGATGTTAAAGAAATGTAACCATAAAAGTATGTGCTCCGCATGTGATTCTGATGTTCTCTTTTGATATAAATTCTTATCAATTGCCTCAGATGATACTGACACCCAAGTGGGAATCTGGCAGAAGTGTCTCGATGGGCAGTCTCAGTGGAGTGCCTGGGTGGGGGCAGCAGGAATGGGGCCAGGCCCTCTGAAGTGTCTGCTGAGGATCCTGGGAGCTGGGTGTAGAGCTCATTAAGCACTATCTTTGCCAACACCGTGGGTGTGGTTCAATCTGCACCAAGAGATAAGGGTACGACCTGAGGCACCAGAAAGGAAGACTAGGCAGGTGGAGACTGGCCAGACACGTCCCAGGAGGAGGGAAGAATAAAAGGCAGCAAAGCTGGGTGGGGAGACGGGAGCTGGAAACAAGAGAAGGGAGCTAAGGAGTCAGGAGAACTGAGACCTGGATGTATCGTGGGTAACGGAGGCAGGTCGCTAGCTTCTCAGGGATAGGGATGGGATGATGGCAAGAGGAATAGGGCTACCAGTGGGCATGATGATGCCTAGGTGGGCTCCCCGGTGAGCCCCAGGCCATGGTGACAGCCAGGATGAGCCCCTGGAGATCAGAGAGGAGGAGCCGTGAGAAAGCTGTGGGTCCCTGGATGTCTGGGGGGTCTAGAGCACGGGTGGTCTCAGGCGGCAAAGGGATGCATCCGTTACCTGCATGATGCGGACATAGTCGGTGCGATGCAGCTCACCCTCCTTGATCACTTTCTTCTTGAGCGTGGCAAGGTTCCTCTCCAGGTGTTCCCGCTGGCGGGCGTACTCCTGTTGCAGGTCTGAGTTCAACCCTGCAATCTCCACCTGGCGCATCACATGGGGAGACACTCAGCCAAGGAGGGGAGAAGTGAAGCCTAACACAGGGCAGTGTGGGAGGGCGAGGGCGGGGCACTCAGAGCTCACCATGTCTGCCCGCTGCACATACTTCTCAAAGAGGCCACGGATCTTCTCCTTCAGCAGCCGGGGTTCCTGGATGTATGCCACGCAGTTGTGAAGGTCTGTCTTGAAGCGTCGGACCAGCGCTTCCAGATCCCGTTCCTGCAATCAGACGTTTACTCCTGGGACAGCACGGCATGGTCTATTCCGAGGGGCAGGGGCTTCAGGCAGAGGCTAATGAAGGGGTCTGGTGCCTCCTCATCTGGGATGGACACCTGACTGCTGGCGCCCACCCTGGGCACAGAAACCTAGATGGGCAGCCAGCCCCAAAGGTCGCCGCTCTGAAGTGCTTGTGCATCTGCCTGGGCCGGGTACCCTGCCTGAACAGCTGACAGGGCTTGAGACTGCACACATGGCATCCCTATTGCTCCGGATTCCTTTAAGGGCCTCAGGCTTATAAGATGAAAGGAAACTCATGTGGCCACACTTTCCTTTAGTGCCAAGAAAAATATCTCATTCCCTCTCACAGATCCTTACCCAGGGCTGCCCCATGCCTAAGGACCTCAGTAGTGATGGTTCCCCTGACTGTCAGAAGCACTGCTGTGGATGGATGACAACTCCCTCCAGATTGTTGTAGACTGGACCAGCTCTCCATCTTCAGCCATGCTTTCTGACTGCTACCTTCCCTTATCATTACCCAAGAGGGTGTCTCCTTTTTCTCTTCTCTCTACCCCTTTATTGACTTTCCATGTGTGTGTGCGCGTGTGTTTATATACACACTGACATATAAAATTTCTCTCCATATATATTTTTTCTATCTCTTCATATTTCATGCAAAAGTTCAAATCACTCATCAGCCCTTTCAGCTTGCAAAGAGCAGGGCCACACCCTCTTCTCCTGTGTGGCTCCGCAGCTTTGGCAGCATATGCTGCCAGTGTTTGATGTGGACAGTGGAAAAGTTCAGTCTGGTTAGAAAAACATCTCAGTGGCCTGTGGAAAGAGTGCACAGCTGCATCCTAACTCAGAGCCAGAGGACCAGGGTGTCTTACACTGGTTCAGAGGGAGAACTAGCTACAGGTACCCCGTGGGGTTTCCTTCCCCTCTCATTTCTCTGCCTGTATTGTTTTTATTTATAACACACACACACACACAAAATGGAATGGACCAGGTGTGGTAGCACACATCTGTAACCACAGCACATGGGGAGGCAAAGACAGAGTTGGGAGTCCAAGGCAAGCCTGGGCTACACAGTCAGTTTCAGGCCAGCCTGGGCTACAGAGTGAGGTACTGTCTCAAAACATGTAGGGAGTCAGAGAGACGGCTCAGTGTGGAAGAGTGCTTGTTGTGCAACCGTAATGAGGACCAGGGTTTAGAGTCCAGCATCCAGATAAAAGCTGGGTGGGTGTGGCCACACACACCTAAAACCCTAGCACTGGGAAGTGGAGATGGGAGGGTCACTGGGATCCCTGGTCAGCCAGTGTAGCTGAGGAAAGTGACAGCTCCAGGCTGAGTGACAGACTCTGTCTCAAAGGGAGGAGATGGAGAGTGATGGAGCAGATACCTGACTTCCTCCTCTGACCTCTGCATGTGGGCATTGTGAGTGCATGCGCGTGCGCACGCGCGCGTGCACACACACACACACACACACACACACACGCATACGTGCACACACATCCATCCATCCATACACTCACAGGAAGTAAACAAGACTGAGGTGGATGGTCTCTGAGGTTCTCCTAACATCAGCAATTTTGGGGTGGCCGAAGCTTTAACCACTAAGCACAGATGGCCTTTTAAATGATGTTCTCCAGGTCAAACAGAGCCAAGGCTAAGGGATGCTCCTTCCTATAAAACCAGCATTCTGGCCCTCTCCTCCCTCCCTTCCCCCAAGCTGTTCTATAGTCTCGGATGAATTTGAACATATACATTTGTGCAAGCCTGGAACCAGACAGGCCTGTGGGCAAGAGTGTGAGTTAAAATGGGAAGTGTTTCTTAGCAATGGCTGGCTCTGTCTCGAGGAGCCAGCTGCCCGTTGCGGGCAGGTGCCAGATCCTGAGTCCGCGCACTGCCAGACTCTGAAATCCTCGCACCTTCTGCTGCTCCTTGCGCATCTCCTGATCCGTGGCTCGCAGTTTCTGCAACAGTTCTGTGATGTTCAGCTCCAGTTGCGTGTTCTGTTTATGGAAACGCTCCAGCTCGGCTTCCATCTGTAGAGAACCAGGGGACGGAGGCATGAACGGGGAAGTCAGGAGGCAAAACTGCAACCTCCCGACAACCACTGTGAGGTGTGTTGGGAATGAGACCTTGCGACACTTGCCCTCCTATAAGCACTGCTCTTGACTGAGAGCATGCCCGCTCGGAGTCCTGCACCTGTCTGTGGCCAGGTCACAAAGTTTTCTTCTTAGCCGCCTGCCCCTCCCTTAACTGCACAGATTCCTCTTTTCTTGAATTCTTTCTAATTCAGTCACTCTAGATCCCGAATTCTCAACTCCTGCTCAATATAGGTCTCTCCGGAGAAATGCCTCCTTCACCCAGCTTGGAAGGATGTTTGAGTGGAGTCTGACCCTTAGGGTCCACAATCGTTCTAAACAGAAAGTTGAGGCTTGTTTCTAAAGTAGAGTTTGGAGGGACTGGAGTGGCCTGTGAGCATCTTCAATCCAGGGCAGAAAGAAGAGACAAGCTGGGGACAGACAGTCTGATCATCTAAGGGTCAAAGGAGTACAACCAAGAGCCATCCATCCCCTCTTCAAAGCGATGGCAGGAGATACCAGTGAGCGCCTGAAAGCCTTGCTCTCCCTTGTTAAATCTGTCTTACTCGGGGCACATCTAGTTCAGATGAGACTGGCTGGGGAGAAACCCAGTTCCCACTGAAAGCATTAGGAGATGTTTGATGGACACCCCACATCTGATGGGCACTAGCACACCTGTGGTGCTTGCTATGGGGTTTTCAGGGGGATCGGACAGTTCATTGTTTGGTGTGTAGGGTGGAAGGCCCACCCCCATTCTACCATCATGTTTTTAGGTTCCTGTCTACCTCTGGAAGGTCTGGGAAGGTGAAAGAGACTGCCCCCATGTCCTGGACACAGAGGGACGCCTCTTTATTAATAGGAGGTATTTTGCTAGATGGAAAAGCCCTCTGAGGCGATGCCTGGCATATGGATGGACTCTGTGAACATCTGGTGAAGGCAGGAAGAGCAGGCGTGTGTGGTGGGCAGAAGTGGGGAGATTAAGAGTGGGAGGGGAAGTAGAAACTGCCTGCCTCTGGAAGACGCGTGGCAAGATAAACGGGCCGTGTCTGCAGAGCTATAGAGAGCCTCCGTGTACAGGGAACACACAAGAATGGGGCTTTGCAGCAGCTAGAGCCAGAACGAGCACTGTCGGGGCTGGGGAGGCGGTTCGCTGGTTAAGAGGCCTTGCTGGAACAGCAGAGGAGCTGGGGTTTGTTCCCGGCACCCACATGGTGGTGTTCACAACGCTCTATGCCTCCAGTTCAAGGGGATCTGATGCTCCTTTCTGGCCTCTGTGGGAGCCAGGCACACGTGTGGTGCCCATGTAAGCAAAACTCTTACACAAAGCATATACAACTAAATAAGGTGTTTGTTTGTTTGTTTGTTTGTTTTAGCAATGAGCACTGTAGGAGGCTTAGGAACAGAGAACTGATGTAGTGGTAGTTTCTACATCCTAGAAGCCTCCAGTCTAAGAAGATGAGAGATCTGAGTCAGAGGCTGATATGAAATGGATTAAACGTCATCTATGGCAGAAGCAGAAGGTGCCATGTGTACACAGGGGACTTGAGCAGGGCCCCACCCTGGCAAGAGGCACCCTGGCTGAATGCTATAGGGGAGATATTGGAGGATAAAGTAGGGAAGAGAACAGCAGGTGGAGACGGCCTGCCTGCAGAGGACCAGGGTGGGTAGCCTGCTTCATTTCTGTGGGATGGCATTGGTCCAGATGACTGTAACATGGCACAGCACTGGAGGCAAGCTGAGGGGTCCATCACACTGAATAATGTCACCAGGAGCAGCAGCAGTGTCTGGCGTCTCAGAGGTGGGGCTACGTAGAAGTTCTATCAGAAGAGAGAAAGCCAGGAGACTAGCTTCTCTGGGAAAGAAAGATGGTGGGTGTCCTATGACAAAGGATGCCCCTAATATTCAGGGCTCCTGAGGTCATGTCTGAGTGGCACAGCTGACCTCTTATCAGTCCTGAGCCAGAAGAGACAGACTGGGTTAGGATGGAAGTGGCTGTACTCTTTGCCCTTGCTCGCTCCTCTGCAGGCAGAGCCTCACATTACTTCAAGGGTTATAAATGTAAACCGTAAAATATGTAAAGTGTGAACGTCTGGCTGGAAAGCCAGAAGATGAGCCCAGAATGTGAGAACAAACATCTCTCGCCCAGCATGGACACCAAGTCCACTTTCCTGTGTTATTCATCGTGATAATTCCCAGTGGGGAGGGCAGAAGAAGCCATTTGTCCCCCAGTGGACATCTGGCAGTGTCTGCAGAGGTTTTGGATCATAACAACCTAGGCAGGGGGTGCTTCTAGCATCAAATGGTTGGTGCTAAAGCCCTCGACAGCTCACAGGACTGCCCCTCCCATCCCCACAGCAGAGAATCAGTCACCCCAGAACACAGGCAGTGCCAAGACACCCTGCCCTACTAGATGAACAAATAACTGAACTAAAAGGGAAATCACAAGGACCCTTTCTCCACAGAGAAGCTGGAGAAGCATATATGAAGTGGAACATCTCAGTTCAGGCTGGCTTCGTGGTCATTCTCAGGGGTCTCGGTATACAAGCCTAGAGCTTGAGACTGCCCTCCAATAGGAGGAACATCACCAGAGACAAGCAGTGGGCATTTCTGAATGTGTCAATAACCCCCAGAGGAAAGGCTCACGGTCAGAGGTTCCTGCAAAGAACCAGGTCCAGGTGACAGCCCTGAGTCACTGGAATAAGGAGTGGGCACAGTGTGTGTAAGCGTTAACTAGGAAGGCCCCTGCCCTATTTCCCTAAACCAGGGAATTCCCTGCTTAGAATCAAGGTTATGTTCCGCCTCCATCACTGCAGGGGCAGTGAATGATCCCACAGGTGTGTTGATAGGAAGATCTTAAGGCAGAGCCCTCACAAATGCCTGTATAAAACAGGCCAGGAAGAGGACACACAGAAGTCACTATCACACACACATACACACACACACACACACACACACACACACACACACACACACACCACCTCCAATCTTCTGCTGCCCTGATCCTGGACTTTCAGCCTCTGGGACACTGAGAAAGATTTTTGTTCTTTGAAATTTCCCAGACTGAGATAGTTTGCTACTAAAAGGTCAAAGACAGTTGCCATTCCTTGGCCCTGAGATCACCAGCATACGGTGGGAGGGCCCAGGAAGGCAGCTCTGTGGTCAGCCGGGGCCACAGAGAACACCACACTGATGCCATGGGGGAAAATCAATCCCATCCCCTCTAGATCCCATCCCCAGGCTGATCTCTGCTTGATGTCTTTACTGAGCCTCTTGGAGCAAAGGCATTGCCGAGCATACCAGCACCACCGTAGCCTGTGGGCATCTAGACAGGTAAAGATGCTGACACCTGCCATACTCGCTCAGCAACAACACCTTGAGAAAATGGAAGGGAGAGTGGGGTCCTGCTTTGTACATGGGGTCAGGGTAGGTGTCTTTGAAGAGGTGACATCTAAGCTGGCACAGGGAAGATGAAAAACTGATCCTATGACGATCCAGGGAACAGTCTTGCAGCCAGAGGGGACCCTACTGCAGAGATCCTAAAATGGGAGAAACCAGGCTTTTCTGAGCTATCAGCAAGTTCGTTCCGGAGCAGGGGAGGAAGGCAAGAGATGAGGCTGCAGAGAGGAGAGATGCACGGAGCCTTTGGGTTTTATTCTAGTAGGATGCGACACCACTGAGGAGTTCACTCTGAGTCAGGTCCAGACAAGAAATGGTAGATGGGGCTGGTGAGACAGCTTGGCAGGCATAGGTGCTCACTAGCCCTAAGGACTTGAGTCCCGATGTGGGAACCCATATGGTGTATGGAGAAAACTGACTCTTGCACGCTGTTTTGGGCTGTCCACATGAGATGCTGTAGCAAATGCACCCTACCCCTAAGTAAAATAAGTACGAATCAGTGCCTTTTTTTCTAAAGAAGCTATGGTGGAGGCTTATGGAGGGCAACAGCATTGGGTTTAAAACCTGACTGGCTTGGTGTTGGTGATGCTTTCGGACCTGGGAGTTAAGTCAACGGTAGAATTAGGAAAGACTTTTACATTTGCATTCGACCGAGAAACAAACGATAGAAGGGGAGGTGGGGGGTGATCAAGAGTGAATCTGGTGGAAAATACCAACATTTCAGTTTTAGGTCATCAAGGTCCCCAAGTCCTAGGTGTCTTGTACCCAGTGGGAGGCTGACAGGTAAACAGGATGTCACTAAGAAAGTATGCAGGAGCCTGGGGCTAAAAGGCACACATCCGGACTGCTGGACTCTAGGAATCCTTATCATCCAGCCAGCCTGACTTCTAATCTCTCTCCTCTGTCCTGTCTGTTCCCCAGAACACAGTCTTAATCGTTCCTCTCTTGTGCCTAAGAGCCATGGAAGACTTCTGATTCCCTGTCAGAAGTCCAAACACCAGACCCTGGCCTGGGCTCTCAGCAACATCCCACTTTGAGAAGCAGTTCTCCGCCCTTGGAGGCAAGAGTACCTTTTGGCTGGGTATATACTGCCCCCTGGTGGCCAAATCTTCAACACGTGCATCTCCCATTTGCCATTCCCACTCTCTCCCCACACAAGCCCGTCTAACAAGCTAAATCCCCATCTAACTTGCTTTGGGGAGCTGGAAGCCTCAGATGCCTTGGCTGTGTGAGGCATTCTCTCTCATTTCCCTCGAGTCAGTGAGTGACAGGGTTAGAGGGGACAGAGGTTCCAATGGGCTGGGTGTGAGCTACGGTCCTCCCTCACCTCCTGGATCTGCTCTTTCATCACTTTGATCTCGTTCTCCCTCGGTTCTATTTGCTTCTTCAGCTCCTTTATTTTGTAGTCAAGGACAAACTTGAATTTCTCTAGCTCTTGGTTTTTCTTCTTCAGATCATAAATTCGCTTCTCCTGGAGGTGAGAAGAGAAAGGGAAGTGGGTGATATCACAAGGCCCTGGCATGTGGAACTCCTTTAGGTTTGAAAACACACAGTCGTGACACCGAAGATGGGCGAGGTCACAGACTGCGGCATGGACTTCACAGGAGCTCACTCCCTTTTGTATAGATTGTGAAAGACAATGTCTTTCATCCCACACTGTGTAGTTCTTCTGCCTCCTGGCCTTGGTGCATCTCTGTCAGCAAGCGGAATCCGTTCTCACTCGTATCTCATTGGATTCATGACTCGCTGGAAACCCAGAAAAAGAAGTGGGCAGGATGATGTGCAGCTGCCAAGGCTAGGTCTGCCTGCCTGATGGTTCTGGGACACTTTCTGTGGTGTGGGCTAGCTGCACTGTAAAGGGTTTGCACACACTGAGCCCTCTTGGACAGAGAGCATGCTTAGGGCTCTGTGGCTGAAAGACTCAGATGAGCTCAGCCTCCTTACCATCCCTGCCTTGGGGATGGAGCTCGGCATGTGGGGAACACAGCCACTGTGGGTGTTCATTTGCTAGCCTCTAGCTTTTGGAGGCATCTCCAGTCTTTCTCAGCTGAGTTTCCCCGACAGGGTCAGAGACCAGCCCTCTTGTTGGACCCTGTGCCATTCCTGACCCTAATTTGATAGCAACGGGCTGGAGAGATGGCTCAGTGGTTAAGAGCACTGACTGATCTTCAGGAGGTCCTGAGTTCAATTCCCAGCAACCACATGGTGGCTCACAACCATTTGTAATGGGATCACATACCCTCTTCTCACCAGACACTGTCACTGTTTTCAGTGCACTCATACATAAAATAAATAAAAATAAAATCTTAAAAGAAAAGAGGATAGCAACACAGCTGTTTGTTTGGACCACTGAGATTTCAGGCAATCTGGTGGAAGTGGAGCAGGGGCTCTATCAAGCAAGTCTGGACTGGGTGATATTTTCCTGTCACAGCTCTAAGAATTGACTCAGTCCCCCATCCTTAGGGCAAAACCACTGACTGGCGGAGCAGACACACAAGTAAATGCAGCCCCAGAATGTGATGTGTTATGCAGGGGGTGGGGGTGAGGCATTGTGGTGGTTTGCGCTGCCACAGCGGCGGAGAGCAACCTGGTTCAGGGTGATGTGTTGGTTCCCAGGGAAGTTAGAAATGAGGCTGGAGACGGAGGGGAGGAACTCAGAGGTCATCCCAGAGGCCGGAGCTTGCTGACCTCTGCTGTGGGCCGTGGGAAGCTACTGGAGGGTTTTCAGTGGTGGAATAACTGCGCTGACTAGTTTTATGTCAACTTGACACAAGCATTAAGAAAATGCTCCCATAGGGTGAGGCTGTAGGCAAGCCTGTAGGGCATTTTCTTAATTAGTGATTGATGAAGTTGAGCCCATTGTGAGTGGTGCCATCACTGGGCTGGTGGTCCTGGGTTCTATAAGAAGGCAGGCTGAGCAAGCCATGAGGAGCAAGCCAGTAAGCAGCACTCCTCGGTGGCTTCTGCTTCTGCTCCTGCCTCCAGGTTCCTCCCCTGTTTGAGCTCCTGATCTGTCTTCCTTCAGTGATGGACTACAGTGTGGAAGTGGAAGCTAAATAAACTCTTTCCTTCCCAACTAACTTTTGGTCATGGGGCTTCCTCGCAGCAATAGAAACCTTAACTAGGACAATGACCTAACTACACTTGCTGCTGGGGACCAGGGTGGGAAGTGGGAAAGCCGCTAGACTAAGAGGGGGTCGCGATTCTCTGCATTAGGAATGGCTGGTCTCTTTCTTGTCAAGTTTCTTCTTTGAGAATCTGAAGAGAGCCCTGCTCCATCTCCATATACAAGACGTCCTGTGCAGAAAGATCATGCAGGCTGACAAAGATCCGTCCAACCCCTCGTTTCCGAGGAAAGTACAGGACAGCTTTGAGAAATTACTTAATGCACAACATCTGGTCAGCAGAGGGGCCTGTGTCAGAACCCACCTAAGTAATGCTGACGCCCATGTGTGGCCACAGGAGAATTCTGCCCGATGAGGCAAAAGATGCAGTGGATGTGGATGGAGATGTGGGATGGAGTCTGGGCTTACTCAGGAGGATAGCAAACCTGGATGTTGAGGTGGTGTGTCCATAGAAAACATGTGCCCATCAGCTGAGCATTCTGCACAAAGGCATTCCCATCTCCCTGGGCTACCCAGTAGTTAAAGGACCAACACTATAGGAGTCCCCTACTACTGGCAATACCATGTGGACAGTGTGGCAGGTGAATTACCCTCAGCTCATAAAGTGGGCCATCTTAGGATGCCTGGCTCAGTGGGGGTCAGGGATCTGGGAGCCAGCAGACCTAGGTTCTTATCTGAAGTCTGTCCCCTACAGACTGTGAGACGTTGGGCGTAAACTCGGCTTCCTGGGACTTGGCCTCATGAGACGCAACCCCGAGTTGTTGGAGGAACTGAGAGTGCTGTGTTAGCACTCACGAGCTCCATGCCAAACGCACAGTGGGCACTTCGGAGACGGTTCTTCTGCCACCAAGTCAGGTAAATGATCTCAGAGAAGCCAGAACCCTTCCAGCTCTGGGTCCCTCTGGGCAGTGGCCGGAAAGGTCAGTGAGTAGCTCTCACCTTGTCTTGAATGGTCTCGTCCCTCTCCTGGATCTCTCTCTTGAGCCCTTGGATGTCTTTCTCCAGGGACCTGATGATGCCCTGCAGCTTCATCTGCTCCGACTTGAGGAGCTCGATGTCGTTGGTGCGCTCTTCGATCTCCTTCTGCAGGCTACTGAACTGAGGCGGCAGATGGCAGATGGCGCCAGTGAGCACCTCTGGGGCTGATCCCCATCTTCCCACCCCAACTGAGGATGCAGCTGGCCCTCCTCCAGGAACAAAAAAAAAAAAAAACCCATCACTCAACATCCATGGGCTTTGGGGAGTGGGTTTTGTTATCCTATTTTCTTCAGGGACGACCTTTTTGTAAATTGACGAATACTCTCCCCCACCCCCCCATACTTGAAAATTTCATACTTGCATACAATGTACCATGGCCACCCCCTCCACAACCATCTCTTACCTCCATCCCAGTTCTGACATACACCTACCTCCCTTTTTCACAACTACTTTCCCTCTTACTATAAGGAGACAGGCTCTTTTTATGTAGCCAGGCTGGCCTTGAACTCACGATCCTCTTGCCTTAGCTCCTAAGACATCCTATTGCAGGGACAGGCTATCATGCTTATATTGTTTGTTCCAGGGAGTGGGTTTTTTCAAGAATTTAGAACAGTTCAGTATTTCTCCAGGTCAAGTGAGTGATGGACTATCCACTGTAATAATGTCCAGTCTACTGAATGTTCTCACTTTCCTAACGCTGCGACTCTTTAATCCGGTTCCTCATGTTGTGGCGACCCTCAACTATGAAACTGTTTTGTTGCTACTTTATAACTATAATTTTGCTACTGTTATGAATTGTAATATAAATATGGATATGCAGGATATCGGATATGCGACCCCTTTGGGTCATGACCCACAGGTTAAGAACTAGGCTCTCTAGATGGACCTGGGTTCTTCCAGGACCATACTGGCCCCTGGAGTGGGTCAAGGTCACAGAGATTCGCTCTATCCGATGAGCCACGGTAGCCACGTCCACTGTAGGAGGGAGAGCCTGGTTGTCCCAGGAGTCACACCAAACAGGGCGATTTCTAACAGGAAGCTTTGATTCCTAATGGGCTTGCTTTGAACTTAGCATCTCTGGGGGTAACCATTTTAGAGGAAACGAGGCAGTTCTACGGGGATCTGTGAATGGCGTCCCTTCCTCTCTCGGCATCGGGGAACTAAACAGCTGCCTCATCTTGCAGTCAGAGCGTCTTACACTTCCCACCACGCTTCTGAGGAGGGGTCTTTGGGTTGGAACGCCCTGAGCCGAGGCATCTCCAGGCTGAGCTGCTGCCCATCTCATCCTCGCACCACTGCCATTTCCAGCAGATCCCACTTGTCCGCAAAGGAAAGCTCAGAGCATCTTTCTGTGCACGGGAAGCCCATGAGAAGGAGGGAAAGGGTGAGGTGTGGTGGTACACTCCTGTAACCCTAGCACCTGGGAGAATGAGGCAGGAGGATCATGAGTTTGAGGGCAGAATGAGTATCTCAGTGAAATCTAAGCCAGCCTGGGGTCCCGGAGGTGGGACCTCTGTGTGGTCGCCCATGGCTGTCTGTCCACTTGCCCCTTGTCCCCCAGCCTCCTCTGGCATGCTTCCGGGGCCCACCCCTGGGTCATCATGCAGCAGCCCGCACCTTCTTCCTCATGATCCCCGTTTCTCCCTTGAGTCGCAGGTTAGACTCCTTTTCATCCCTAAGCTTCCTCTCGTACTTGGTTTTAATGTCTTGGATCTCTCTGTCTTCATCTTCTTCAATCTGCTTCTTGGTTTCCTCGAATTCCCGAAGCTGCTGTCTGACATCTTCCTGTGCCTGGCTCAGAGCGGGGGAAGGGAGAGAGAAAGCGTGCTGAGGGAAGGAAGGGGCTGTGAGGCCGCCATGCAGAGGGCCTGGGAGGACAGGAACACAGAAGCCTTTCTCATGAAAATTGCAGAAATGGAAGTCAAGGCCCTGTCCTGTCTCCTGTCCGTCCGGGTCAGGCCTCTTTCTTCCACCTTCCCTTCCTCTTGCCAACAACCCGCATGTCCTGTTTTATCTCTGTTCTTCTGGGACAGGGTTTCTCTGTGTAGCTTTGGCTGTCCAGGAACTCTGAAGTCCAGGCTGATCTCAAAACTCTGAGATCCACCTGCCTTTGGCTCCCAGGGGCTGGAATTAAAGGCGTGCACCATCACGCGGCCCAGACACATCTTTAGAGAGCTTGGCTCACTGTGATTATATTTATAAAATTATTTGGTTATCTCTTCCCTGAGATGAGAGTTCCTTGAGGGTAGAAACCTTGTCTCCTGTGCCCATCCTCGACTCCCAGGGCACAGTGCCTGCTGCACACAGTAGCTGGGGGGTAGGGGGAGGCAGATGGCTGACCAATTGAGACACTCTAATTGCCCTACCCCCAAGCCACCCGTGCTGCCCTTTCTCACAGGCAGGGAGGAAGAGTGTGGCTCCCTGGCATTACCTCCTCTAGAAGGCCAGTTTTCTCCTGGAGTTTGGCCTCGTAGAACTCGGTCAGCTCCTCCAGGGCTTGGCTCTTCGTCTCATCGTTATCCCGGAGCTGCTTTTCGTACTCCTCCTGCATTCTCTGGGACTTGAGCTGTAGTTCCTGGTACTTCTCATACTCAAGGAGCAGCTTCTGGTTGTTACAGCATTCTGCAGGGAGAGGCAGGGGCAGCCGTGAGGCACGTGGGCAGGCAGTGGCAGCCTCCAGTGCCCCTGGAGCCCTCACCTCCAGAGCCAAGGTTCAAGGCCTGTCTAACTCCAATGACTGCCTCTGCTTGTATCTCCCCAAGTGGCTAAGCTCCCTGCACCCAACTCTGGACAGTGGAATCACATTTACGAAGATGATGGAGGAGGCATTTGAAGGTTCAGGGCCTGGAAAATATCCAGAGTATGCAATACAGATTTTATATCCCCATTTTATAGATGATCAAACTGAGCCTTGGTAAGGCTAGGGGATACCCTAGAAGATGCAATAAGGAAGTACTGGGACTGGGACCCAGCAGTCTGTCAGGCTCCAAACCTGAATCTCCTACTGGGATGTAAGAGGTATTGTAGGGGGCTGGAGAAATGGCTCAGTGGTTAAGAGCGCTGATTGTTCTTCCAAAGGTCCTGAGTTCAATTCCCAGCAACCATTCCCATTGAGGAATGGGCAAATACACAGGAAGGAAAACCATGGTGACTTCCAATAAAGTAGTGTATTCATAGACAGAGCCACATCCCCTGACTTCATAGACAGAGCCACATCCCCTGACTTCTGCTGTGTCTGGGGGTGGGGGTCGGTCGAAGGAGGGGCATCTTTCGGATGGTTATCCCTAAACTGCCTATGCCAACCCTGGCTAACTGCCCTTAGCCATGTGGCTCCCCCTTGTGGACTCACCCAGGTCTTGCAGCTCCCGGGTCTGTTTGTCTACAAGCTCCTCTAAGCGCTCTCGGTGACTGATGTCCTGTTTTTCTTTCTCTGTTTTTAACACCTGAAACAGAGATTTACCGTTTCTCAGTTCCACACATTGGCCAAGGCACCAACAGGACAAGAGCTACTTTTACTGGCAACACCGTCATTCATAAAATTTTCTCAAGCCCTTACTTTGTACCAGACACTGTTCTGTGGAGTCATGACCACATGGCTACCTTTCATCTGCATTGTATTTAGCTCTGAAAGTTCTACACTTTTGCTCTTTATGTACACCTGATAAAAAATAGATTTGTCAGCAAAGAGTTTGGGTTTGGCACATGGATCAAGTAGATTTTGAGAAGAAACAAAACCCCAGGGATTCATTCCAATCATGTACCACTGATGGCTAAATGTGGTGGTGCGCACCTTTATCCCATCACGCAGGAGTCAAAGGTAGCCAGATCTCTGTGAGTTCTAGGCCAGCCTGGTCTATACAATGAATTCCAGGCCAGCCAGGGCTACACAGAGAATCCCATCTCAAAAACTAAAACCAAACCAAACTAACCAACCAACCAACCAACCAAATCCAACCAAACAACCAACCAAATCCAACCAGAGCCCCACTGGATGCTGCTGGCACATGGCTGTCTTCAGTGTGTTTGCTCATATGTAAGAATTTACCTGAGCCTACCAGCTCCTGGCAGGCTAAGGGTGCCGCTCTGAGGCCTGGCTTGTACAAGCGGCACCAAACTAACACTCGATGCCTGGCTGAATGAATTATAAGTAAATACATGAATAAGTTTAACAGCCAAGAGCTTTTCAACCCAACAGACCCATGAAGATAAGTTACCCGTCCAGACACCCATTGAGCCAAGAGGTGGGAGGGGGGTTGTGGATGAGCAGGCCAGGCAGGTTTTGTATAGCATAAAGATGGGCTTTTAAATCCCTGGGCCACGCCTAACTACCCCCTGCTGAGACAGGCTTTATTTTGGACCATCTAGAAGTCAGCACCTGTTAGTCCCTTCTCTAGCATTCTTGTTATTTCATCTCTTGAAAGTGAGTTATTCCTGGTTTCAAAAATAAATACTCACTGTAGAGAATCTGGAGATTATGAAAGTGTCTTGGGAACAAAATATAAGTTATCCGTAACAGCAGCTTCCGGGATAATCATCTGTTGCCTCGTTGCCTCTTCTCCACGTACCTGTTTTACCCGGCAGTACCCTTCACTATGGAAAGCTTTATCTTCCGTCTGACCTGCTTAGTCACCTGTCATGCACATCTCCCGCCCCCGCAACCCCCCTCCGCCTACCCCCCTCCCTCCGCAGCCGGGCTTAACAGCTCAACAGTTCGGATGCCCTTAGACCATGGCCCCGTGCTCAGCAGCATGGAAGCTGCTTACTGCTGACACTGTACATTCATGAAGGCTCCCGAAACACACCTGGTTCTTCGTCTTTAAGGATTCCATCTCCTGGATGAACTTGTCCGTCAGCTCCTTGATCTTCTCCGTGTAGTTCATGTCCTTCAGCCGGAGCTGATACTCATTCTCCATCTTCAGTTCTTCTACGCGAGTCTTCAGCTCCAGCATAATCTGAGCCTTTGGGAGAAGGATGCAGAATCAGGGATGCGGAATCAGGGAGAGTGCTCACGGTAGCGGGAGCCGGGATACACGAACCTGTGATCCTGACCTGGGACCCACTGCCCTGTGTCACTTCAAATGCACTACCAGCTAGGACTTGTTGCCATTTCCCCTACAAGATGTACAGGTGACATGAGGACACATAAGAGTGTCCTCCTTTATCTTTCCAATACGTGCTCAATGGCCCTACTATGTGCCAGTAGCAATCATGTCTTCCTCAAATTGGCATAAATGTCACCTGCCTGGTGAGGCCTACTGGGACCCTCTGTTCAATCCTACTACTCCCCCCTTCCCATCTTAGCTTGGAACTCTGGACTGACCCTTCCTAACATCATCTTATGCTCTATTTTTAAAAATTATTTCTTCGGATACCAGCATTTGGTAGCTATTACATGATTTGCTTATTATTATTTCTTATTCTGTTGTCTTTTCCTTTCGCTAGAATTTAAGCTCCCCACAGGTGATATCATTACTGGTTTTGCTCTCCAACACAGCAGGTACACAGCTAAAACATAGTAGGTACTCAACACAGCAGGTACACAGCTAAAACATAGTAGGTACTCAAAAGGCAACCCCTTTCTCTGTGTTTGGTCCTGGAAATCAAACCGGGGGCTTCAGACCTCTCGAGTTCTATACTGGGCCACACACCCATGGGGACAGAAGATACTTGTCCCCATGGAATGCATAGCCCATTGAGGCAGCCAAATCAACACATAATTGCAATTAAGTGTCCAGTGACATGGGTTACTGTGCCCTCATGTCCTCTATTCCTGAGCTTGTGCCATCGCTTCCATTGAGGCAGCCAAATCAACACATAATTGCAATTAAGTGTCCAGTGACATGGGTTACTGTGCCCTCATGTCCTCTATTCCTGTGCTTGTCCCATCGCTTTTACTTTGACTTGTGCTTGGCTCAAAAGTCTAATGTCTGTCTTTCCCATCCCCACCACAGTTTTCTGAAAGCCCTGTCATATGGGTTCCCTTCCTTTCCTGAAGAGTGGGAAAGGGACTCAGATGGTCTCTTCTGCTCATCCTGATTACAATGCACACACCCCCACCTTGTCCTTGCTGGTCTGTTTCCCATACCTCTGTGACAACGGGAACGTGTTCCATTTGTTTCTGTACTCCTAACTGGCACCTGGGATGGACTGAAAGGAGGGATACCCACTGGGGGTCCCCATGTGGTTTGGTGACAGTTGGAAGCAGAGGTAGAGGGGTGTAAGCTTGGAAACCACTCAAGTGTTACAAGACGTGGAGGAGGTGTGGATGCAACACGGAAGAGCCTCCCCTAAGCTCCTGAGGCTGGCTTTGGTGGGATGCAGACTTCCTGATGATGATGGGCAGCACAGAGCGGGTTAGAGGTGAGGCAGTTAGCAGGGAGGTGACTACAGAGTTCAGGTGAGAGGTGGGAGGGGCTGGAGGTGAGGTGGGGGAGGGGAGCTTGGAGGAAAGGAGAGAATGTAGAAAGAGATTCTGGAAAATGTGGTGCCCCACTGGTTCTGTGGTGATGAGAGGGCATTGGAAGACTCCCCGGGTGACTGGCTGCTCCTGGGTTGGAGTTTATCTGTCTGGCTTCACTGCACAGTCTGCAGAGCCTCTCGCAGATGCAACAGCACTGTAGGTACTGCTAGGTGTTCTGCAGGTGAATATGCGGCCCCATGGCCTGTGCTGGACCAGGGAGATATTTACTGTTGCAAGTGGTCCAGTTTTGGATGTGGGACATTCAAGGTGCTTGTTGCTACGTTGCTGCAGAGAATCTTTCCATGGTAGGAATCTTGTCGTGATACTTTCTAACTTAAGGTCTGTCTGCCTGTGTTCCTTCCAAACCACTTCCAAGCCCTCTGTGGTCTCGGATTTTCTCCAGCTCTTTTCTCCGCAACTGATTCTACTTACAGATGCTAGGCTCATCTTCCTGGAGGAACCCCCCTTTCCCTCTGCACACACTACTGGCTGGATATGGAAGGCTGTTGGTTCTGGTAGTGCTGTGCAGAGCTTGCTTTGTCCGATACAACCTGGAGTGGGGTCCTCCTTCTGTGTTCCCTGGTGTTCTCTTGGAACAGCACAGCAGCTTGCATCCCTGTTTGCTTCCCCCCTGGCTTTCCTCCCAGGCTACAGGCATGGGAATCCTTTTATCTCTGAAGCTCCAGTGTTGGTGGCCTATCAGACATGCGGAAGTCGCTTCTGTTGCCAGCACATGGACTTGTATATCCAAATGACTGAGTGAGCGAGTAAGTTCCTGGCTGAGAGACGGTTACATGGAATATCAGAGTATAAAGAGACGGGGAGCTGGAATTGGGGAGAATGTGGAGTGTTACCCAAGGGAGGTAGAGAGAGGAGGAGGCAGAGAGGGAGCAGGGGAGAGGTTTGCAGAGAATCATCCTGATGGTTGTGGGAGAGGGAGGGAGGCTCAGGAAGTGGGATACATACACACAGACTACACAGACACAGACACACACAGACACACAGACATAGACACAGACACAGACACACACAGACACACACACACACACACTATTTCCACTGTGGTAGCGGCAGTGCTGTCAGGCCTGGCTGTGGTCAGGGGTCAGGGGTCAGAGTCAATGGAGACACTGTCAGACATTGAGCTTATCCTTGCATCTCCTATTTGGCGCCTCTACCCTCTGGGACGAACAAGAAAACAGGGGAGAGCAGACATGTTTGCCACAGGGAGGCTCCTCCCTCCTCCTCCTTTGCCTTTCATAGAGAATGTTCCAGGGCTCTCTGGAAGGGCTGTCCAAGGAACACCAGGGCCCTCCATCCTGCTGTGCCTCTGCGTGCTGTTCTGGCAGTTTTATTGTCTCTCCTCCCACGACTGTGAGCTTCCTGATCATAGGAGTCAAGTCTGACTTTTCCAAACACTCACGCTGGGAGCCTAGCCGACTGCAGGAGGCTTGCTCAGCTACTCAGACTCTCATCCCAGGTGGCAGTGACTATGTAGCTCTGGGATTCTCTGAGAGCCAGACATTCAGTCATGAGCTGTGCCCGGGGCTTTGCACTCAGATTTCAGCCAAATATTTACTGTGTTGAACTTGCTGTATGCACAGGAGAGAGGTTCTCCTGGAATAGTGACCAAGAGCCGTCTCCAGATTCAATCTGGGATCTAATGATGGTTCAATATTTACCAGCACAGGGGGTTTGGATCCAGCATGAAAACTCTTTGACTGAGGTTGATCAATACCCCTTGAGCCATGGGGGAGAGCAACAGTGTCTTTTCCACAGAGGCATTCGGAGGTTTCAAGGAGAGATATTATGTCACTGGTACTGTGCCTGCTGCGTGGCAAACACTCTTTTCCTTCTTCCCTTCCTTTCCTTCTTTCTTATTCGGAGACAAGGTCTTACTCGGTAGTCCATGCTGTCCTCAGACTCATGGTCCTCCTGTCTTGGCCACCCGTGTGCTAGGATTACAGATGTGAACTGCTGTGCCCCTTTGTGTGCATACACTTACAAATGTGAGTGCTGATGTCGTGTGTGTGTGTGTGTGTGTGTGTGTGTGTGTGTGTGTGTGTGTGTAGGTATGGAGTCCAGAGGTTGATGCTGGGTGTCTTCATCAGTTGCTCTAGAGTTTGTTTTCTGAGACAAGGCCTCTTGTTGGACCTGAGACTCATCAGCTCAGTCAGGTTGTCTTGCCAGTGAGCTCCAGGGTCCTCTGGTCTCTTCTACCCCTAGCACTGGGGTTTCGTACACAGACCTTTGTGCCCAGCTGGGTGCTGGGATCCAAACTCATGCCTGACTGAGCCATCTCCTTATTCCCCATCCCACCCCAGTCACATATTTGAAAATGAAGGTCCACCTGCACTGGAGATCATGACACTTCACAGATATGACCTGGGCATGTGGTTTGCCAGCTTAATCTTATGAATGTGTACTGCTTATCTTTAAAGTCCCTAGCCCTGGTTCCTGCTCTTACACTGTAGGAATGTGGGATCACAGGACTGGCGCACAGGATGATCATGGGGCAGAGAGACAGGCAGTGTGAGGGTGGAGGCCGTCAGGTGGCAGCAAGCAGGACAGCTTGCTGGTGTGAATGGAGTTGTGAAGGGAGCTGTGATAGTCTGTACCAAGGATGGGGATAGCCAGACCTTCCGAGGACCTTCAATCCTGAGCCCTGAGTGCAGTCTGCCAAGGAATTCTGCGTTCCTCCTCATTCTCCCTACTTCTTACCTTCTCTTCCATGTCTGTCTTAGTCACGAGCACCTCTTCAGCAAAGCCCACCTCCCTCTCTCGTTTGATTCCCCGGCCATCCTTATCAAAGACCTTCCAGGTGAACAGGCAGCCATCCTCACCAACTGTCAGCAGGAACTGATCATCAAAGGTGAGCAGCATCTGTGGAGGCAAGGAGCATAGAGGAGAAGCAGCTTTCTGCAGTGAGCACGGAGGAGAAGCTTTCTGCTTCGGCCGTGCATAGCCAGGGCGGGGCTGGCTACTGGACAGGTCTCTGTTCGCGCCACCCTGCACACCTCACTGTGTCTATGGGCTTGTGTGCTCTCTACCAGGAGACTCGGACAGAAGCACCCTGGTGCAACAACAAATGTCCTTGTTCCAGTACGAGGGGGTCAGTGTTTGGGGAAGAGAAAAGACTCCAGCTCATTCAAAAGCAAAGAACGGAAGGAAGTGTGAAGCTCTTCTGGCACCTACCACACATTCAGGGATGATTTCCTGGTGCCACCACATGGGGACTGGGAGAATTAATTGGCCTGTGCTCTTGCCTCTGCATGTCATGCAGGTCCCTGCTTCAGTGTGGTTCTCACTCTACTAATGGCATAAAAGTACTCATGTGTAACCATGGATCTATTGTTGTGACTTCACGACGCTTTTGTCTCTTCCCACCTGGAAATTGTCCCTTATTGTCCCTAATTGAGTTTGGGAGCAGAGCGCATCCTTACATTGATTTTAATGATCTTATTTTCTGGAGCTTTGGGTTTCTGGCGCTGCTGCTGCTGCTGCTGCTGCTGCTGTTGCCTACAAGAGTCTTTGAAGGCTGAGCTGGCTTCCTGACTCCCTGGAGACTGATCTGCATTTCCTTTAACTCCCAATTTCCTGCTGGGCTTGTCAACTTCTAAGACTCCAGCACAGCCAGGCAGCAAGGAAGGGTGGAGGTGAACAAGAGGGGAGCTGCGTCAACTGTTCATCTGCACTCTAGAGAGCAGCAGCCATGCTCTCTGCCGCTGAGCCATTTCTCCAGTCCCTAAGACATGTCCATTTGAGGGACACGCAATCATATAGAAAAATTCTAACAATAATGTTAATTTTTTAAAAAAGCAGGATGCAAAAGAGTGACCATGTAGTGTATGTTCTTTATGTCATACATGTAATATATATGAGTGAGGATGGGGTTAGCGTCTGAATGATGTTGCTGTTATGAAGACCTGACTTCTAACATAAATACACACTTGCTTCTATTATTAAAAACCATCTTACCACAAAACTGAGTAGATCTGGAGGGAAGATTGGACTATTTTGTGGCACTTTACTTTCAACCCAACGTCCAGGCTCAGTACAGAGATGCACCATAATGAGACATCCTTTTCTAATGAGTACAGTGACCTACAGGTAAGTGTGATGCTTTGAATGAAAATGGCCCATAGGCTCATAGATTTGTACACTTGGACTCCAGCTGGTGGAACTGTTTGGGGAGGATTAGGAGGTGTGGCTTTGCTGGAGGAGGTGTGGTCACTGGGAGCTGGGTTCTGAGGACGGCTCATGCAATTCCCAGTGTTCACTTACTGCCTTGTGCTTGTGGACCAATGTGTGAGTCTCAGCTGTCCCTTCATCTGCTGTCATGGACTCTGACCCTCTAAAATGGTAAGCCAAATTAAACACTTCTGTTTATAAGTTGCCTTGGCTGTGGTATTTTATCACAGCAGTAGAAAAGTAACTAAGACAGTAAGCCAGTATAGAACTCAAGACATAATTAATTTTTTTTTCATGTCATCCCATCTAAAATAAAGGAGACATACATTTCCTCAGGGTCTGTTTTTCAGGGGTCTGTGTAACACCTCCTCCATCCCCCACAAATAGTTTTTGCTTTTCCATTGGCTCTCACTTATTGACATCTGTTTTTCATGCTAGAGAATGCTTTTCTTTTCTTTTCTTTTGGTTTTTCAAGACAGGGTTTCTCTGTGTAGCCCTGGCTGTCCTGGAACTCACTCTGTAGACCAGGCTGGCCTCAAACTCAGAAATCTGCCTGCCTCTGCCTCCCAAGTGCTGGGATAAAGGCGTGCATCACCACGCCCAGCTAGAGAATGCTTTTCATTCACTTCTTGTTACAGCAAAATACAAACTGTAAAATTTACTGTTGTAACCATTTCTTGGTATACAGTTTGTGATTGACACATCTGTGAAGCTCTGAGGCCATTACCTCCATCTGGCCTTTTTTTTTTTTTTTTTGTCTTTCAAAACAAAGATTGCACAAAGTGGACAATTCCTCTTCTTTGCTCCATCCCGAGGAGAATAGAATGACTACCATCTTCTATCATTTTTGACTAGTCTTAAGGATCTTCTTTTAAAAATGTGAATTAAGGTCCTATTGGTCAGTTTAGGTGAGTCACGGGTGGACATGATCTTAATCCGCTGTTC
Source organism: Mus caroli (assembly GCF_978045245.1). Taxonomy (NCBI): domain Eukaryota; kingdom Metazoa; phylum Chordata; class Mammalia; order Rodentia; family Muridae; genus Mus; species Mus caroli. The sequence goes on along the minus strand of NW_028227261.1, from coordinate 38,250,465 downwards.
CACACACTCAAATCTTTGATAGTGGACAACAAAGGCCTCAGAAGTGGACAAAGCTCTGGGGACTAGAACTAATGTCCTAGGAATAAATTCACACTGGAAAAGGTGCCACCAAGCAGTGGGGATCCTGCAGACGCCATATCCCTGTCCACACTGGCTCTAGGCTGGGAAGCCAATGACCATATCTTATAAACTTCATGGTTCATAAAAACTGAAGAAGCCCCAGAAAGGACCACAAAGTCTGTCTCACAGAGGGACTCTAACCTTTGAGCCCATTTTCACTACTGTTCAGCATCTGGTGAGGGTGGAGGGCACTGTGTTGCTTGTTTGGGAATGGTTAGTTTTATTTAGTGCAGTGTTCTTGAAACCCATCCATGTTGTAGCACAGGGCAAAATTCCCTTCCCTTTCAAGACTCCATTGTATGTGTGGAACACGTTTCTTTATTCATATATCTGCCTCTGGACACAGGCTGCTTTCTTAAGTTAGCACTTTTCCTCTTTCTTCCATTATGACTTGAACTGTTTAGCTATTAGACATAGACATCACAGGAAGAGGGAGTAGGACTATTTACAAGAGCATGCCTATGTTATTATTCCCAGGGGTAGTCTTTATACCCATATTCTCAGGGAGAGGTTGTGTGTGGTTTGAACGTTTAGCTCATAGGAACTGCCACTATTAGAAGTTTTGGCTTTGCTGGAGGAAGTGTGTCACTGTGTCAGTGGGCTTTGAGGTTTTATATATATATATATATATATATATATATATATATATATATATATGATCAAAGATCAAACTCTGCCCAGTGTAGAATCCAGTCTCCTCTGGGCTGCCTTTGGATCAAGATGTAGAACTCTCAGCTCCTCTCCTCCAGCACCATTTCTGTCTGCATGCTGCCATGCTTCCCCTAATGACGATAATGGACTGAACCTCTGAACCTGAAAGCCAGCTCCCATTCAATGTCTGCCTTTATAAGAGTTGCCTTGGTCATGGTGTCTCTTCACAGTGATGGAAACCCTAACCAAGACAGATTGGCTCTAGTCTCTTGGGGTGTGACTTCCCTTTGTCTGAGAGCAGTGGGCGTCAGAGGGTCATTAGTAGGTAGACCTCACTGCAGCTGGGAATTCTGATGGTGACCTAGCTGGGGCATCTACAGCACCCACCCAAGGTGTCATTTTGTGACAAATGATCATAGGTGTGACTCTGGTTACTTCCTAGGGTAAATTCCCAGGAATTTCATCATGGGTATGACTAGCCAGCAGGTGCCCAGTGATGGGGTGATAGACAGACAAACAGAGAGAATGAATGAGAAGGAGCAAGCAACACAGAAGCTGCTGGGGTAACCGGCAGGCTTGTGAGGCAGAGCCTGGGCTGGGACCTGGTGGGGAGGCACAGCTCACCTTCATGACAGGGCCAGCATGAGCCTGGTACTCATTGTATTCTTTCTGCAAAGACAGCGGGTACTTCATGGAACGGATAGTCCCCACGGAAGTGCCCACAAATATCATGCGCCCGGAATGCGAGATGGTGATGGACGTGTAGATGACGTCAAACGCTGGTATCTCTCGGAGGATCTGGAACACAGGTACGTCTGTTCAGTGGGAGGGGCTGAACAGTGTCTCCAGTGTCCCATTGACATCTTTGAGGTAGAATTCTATTCAGTTTTTTCTCTTCCTTATAGTATTTGGTATGGTAGCCAGCATGTGGAAGGCCTAAACTAAATAAATACATGTTGGTTTCTCCTCCCCCTCCCCTCCTACTCCCCTCCCTCCTTCTACTCTTTCTCTCCCTCCTCCTACTCTCCCCCCCCCCCTCCCTTCCTACTCATCACCATTGGGCTGCTGAGAATGAAACTCAGGCCTCACACATGCTCTGTAGGCTCTATCACTGAGCCCACTTCAGAGTTCCTAATTTCCATTTCAATTTACTTATTCATTCATTTATTTATGTTTGAGACACTGTGTAGCTTTAGGTAGTCTGAAACTTACTTGGTAGACCAGGCTTGTCTCACAGAGACTTGCCTGCCTCTGCCTCCCAAGTGCTGGGATTAAAAGTATGTGTAACCACTGCCCATCTAGAGTTCCCAAATCTTATGTGTGTGTGTGTGTGTGTGTGTGTGTGCGCGCGCGCGCGCGCGCATACTTACACCATCGTGAATACATGGAGGCCAGCAGGACATCAGGCACCCTATTCCATCAATCTCTGTGGCCAGCAAAGCCCCATGGTCCTTTTCTTTTTATATTGCCCCCATCTGCCCAGCCCTGGGGTTACAGGTACATGTAGCCACATCTAGGTTCTCAGATCACAACTCAAGCCCTCATGCTTGTACAACCAGTGCTCCCACCCCTCCACCTCCACCCCACTGTCCCTTCAACTTTGGCTTCTTGACTAATAACTGGTTGTGGGTGTTAGGAACAAAACGAATGGAATGGCCGGAAATTCTCCTATGGCACCGTATGCAAACATTGTCTGTGGTGGTTTGAATAAAAATGACCCCTGATAGGTCCCTGGAGAGTGGCATAATTAGGAGGTGTGGCCTTGTTAGAGTAGGTGTGACTTTGTTGGAGGAAGTGGTGGGCTTTTGAGGGCTCAGAAGCTCAAGTCTGACTAGTAGCTCGCTATCTTTTTTTCCTGCTGCCTGTGGATCCAAATGTAGAACTCTCAGCTGCCTCTCCAGCATCTTGTCCGCTTGCATGCCGCCATGACTCCCGCCATGATGATAATGAACTAAACCTCTGACTTGTAAGCCTGCCCCAATTAAGTGTTTTCTTTTATAAGAGTTGCCTTGGTCTTGGAGTCTCTTCACAGCAAGAAAACCCAAACTAAGTCCCTGTCTTAGATCCTTTACCTGTTGTAACTCACCTGCTCATGCCAAAACCCCCAAGGAAGTTACAGTTACATTTGACAGGCAATAGAAGAGGAGGCACTGAGGCCAGAAGTAACTTGCCTCTGCTCCTAGGTGTGGTCAGTGGTGGTATCGTAACTGTACCTCAGGGTGCCAACAAGATGGTGATTGTAAATGTATCCAGGAAGCAGTGTTTATTAACATCTAACCTATGCTCTCAGGACACTTGTCTGCTCCTCTCCTCATGGCTGCGCTCACTCACCCACCCACTCACCTGGCCACACATTTGTTAAGGTGTATGTGGGGGGGGAAGTGGAGGGTGGAGTCAGCTAATGGGGATGTCAGGGAGAGGGAACATGACCCTGACCTGAGGGAACTAAATTGCCTAAAAAGTATGTTCAGGCCACTTGGGGTCCAAAGGAGGGATGGATGCCCTGTGTTAACTAGGCTGTGTTCCAAACCCCTCAGATTTATTTGTTGCTCTGGTAGCCATGAGCCTCCTCCCGCACCCAAGGTGCTAGTCCATGACAGAAGCCAAGAAAACCCAAGAAGCCAGAGATCAGCAGCCATCCCTGGGCTGGAGAAGAGCATCAGCCACATTTGTCTAAAGGGTCCTCACTGAGCTCTGTCCTCTGCCCTTATGTCCAGGAGTCAAATGTGGTAATATAAAAATCTGCAGGGGAGAGGTTTTGAAAGGACACAGGGGCAAGCCTGGGGGACGGATGGCAGGGGCTTTATCTCAGCAGAGTGCAGAACAAGGGTTAAGAGTACGGTTTCATCTAAAATTACATTTTTAATTAAATTTTTGTTTATGCATGAGCAAAACGGTGTGTCGGTGTGTATGTGTGTGTCTGTATATCAGTGGACAAACCTGTGGGAAATGGCTCCCTCCTTCCACCATGTGGACCCCTGGGGGCCACCTCAAGTGAGACTTGGTGGCATGTGTCTTTACTGGTCAAGCCATCTTGGTGGCCCAAGGCTGATCCTCTCTATCTCTCTCTCTCTCTCTCTCTCTCTCTCTCTCTCTCTCTGTGTATAGGGGGGCATGGGAAGTAGTAGACATCAAGATGGAAAGGACAAGGGGCCCCACAGTTTGATCCATTCAGGGGCATCAAAGAGTAGTGAACTGGCATGACCCAGTAGAGAACCCAGCAGGTGCTGTCCCTCTCCCACGCATGCTTCCCTTTAGAAGCCCGGGAGCCTGTCTTCTGTAGCACCCAGGAGCAGCCAGAGTGAGGGAGGGTGGACTCACCAAAGAATCTGCAATCTCCTTGAGAGTCTGGTCTGATCCGACAGCAAAGATAACTTTGGCATCAGGGGAGGTGGTGACCGCGTTGTAGCTACAGGACTTAAGCACACACTCCGTCTCTCTCTTCCCTGTGGACAGATTCCATTCATACACAGCACCATCTGTTCCAGCAGAAACCAGTTTGCTGTCATCTAAGTTCCACACGAGTGAACGGATCTGCAAGGGATGCAGGCATACCTGGGTGAGCAGAGTGTACACGCATGCACACGCACACGTGCGCGCGCACACACACAACACACATGCACACCAACTTGGGGAGGAGACAAACTCAGGGGCTCTAATACACTATAGCAGACTACACTAATAGACTCTCCTGATAGGGGCCTGTCTGTAAGTATAAAACACGGCTTCCTGGCCACATTAACATTCTGTTTTCTGAGATGTCTGTAAAATTCTGTACTCCTATTTCCTTTTCTGACTCATATAACGTTTTTTAATGTTGTAGCTAATTGACTATTATTACTGTTTTGAAAATGTTTGTGTTTGTATGTGTATGCACATCTGTACATGTCCGTGTAGGTGGCATGTGCTCTGTGTGTAGGGAGGCCAGAGTTCAACCTCATGTGCTGATCCTCAGGAGCAAATAAATCTACCTTGCTGCTAGACACAGTCTTTCTCTGACCAGGAGCTCGCTGAGCAGACTAGGCAAGCCTGAAGGGTCCACTTCTTTCTGCATTCCCTGTTCTAGGATTATAACGTGAGACATCATGGTAAGATTTGTTCTGGGCCCAAACTCAGGTCCTTATGCTAGTGTGGCAAATATGTTACTGACTGAGCCATCTTTGTCTTTGTCTTTGACAAACCTTCCTAAGAACATTTGCAAGATTTGTTTAAGATTTATTTATCTTATGTGAACGCATGGTTTGGCAGAGGTTGCAAGAATCTGCAGAGATCAGAAGAGGGTCCGATCCCCTGGACCTAGAATTGGAATTATGGATGAAAATGACCAAAAGGACCACTTAAGGGGTGGGGGACAACTCAGTTGGTAAAGAGCTCACTTTGTTAGCATGAGGACCTGGATTCGATTCACAGAACTTATATTTAAAAAAACAAAGCAACCAACCAACCAACAACAACAAAACCCAGCCGGGCATAATGCTACACACTTGTGGCCTCAGCAACAGGAAGGCAGAGACACTCAGATCCTTGGTGCTTGCTGGCTAACCTAGCTTAACCTACTAGGGGTGAGTTCCAGACTAGTCAGACTCAAACCAAGTAACCAAACTGACAAGTAAAACATGCACGCTCCTGAGCGCCAAAGTCCCCAGAAATTTGTTTGAAGGGCACAGGTTAATGGAGAAACAAGAAGAGTGTCTTAGTCAGGGTTTCTATTCCTGCACAAACATCATGACCAAGAAGCAAGTTGGGGAGGAAAGGGTTTATTCGGCTTACACTTCCATGCTGCTGTTCATCACCAAAGGAAGTCAGGACTGGAATTCAGACAGGTCAGGGAGCAGGAGCTGATACAGAGGCCATGGAGGGATGTTCTTTACTGGCTTGCCTCCCCTGGCTTGCTCAGCCTACTCTCTTATAGAACCCAAGACTACCAGCCCAGGGATGGTCCCATCCACAAGGGGCCTTTCCCCCTTGATCACTAATTGAGAAAATGCCTTACAGTTGGATCTCATGGAGGCATTTCCTCAACTGAAGCTCCTTTCTCTGTGATAACTCCAGCTGTGTCAAGTTGACACAAAAATAGCCAGTACAAAGAGCTTGTGGCATCTGTGCCCCCTGAAAAGCCACTGCTGTGTATTCTGAGCAGCAGCTGTCAAGGTGACATGTCATCTCTCCTGGCATTCCTTGTCTTCAGCTAGCTTCAGTCAGTAGCCCACACCTTTAATCCCAGCACCCCACACCTTTAATCCCAGCACCCCAGACACAGAGGAAGGCAGATCTTGGTGAGTTTGGGGCCAGACTGGTCTACACATAGCAAGTTTCAGGCTAGCCAAGGATACATAGTGAGACCCTGTCTCAAAACCAACCAACCAACCAACCACCCAGCCACCACAATGTACTATAGGGTGTGTAATGAAAAGAAAATACAGAGCTGGTAAGTTTGACTTATGCCATGAAAATAAAATATAGGCCCAGTGAGATAGCTTAGGGGATGAATGTGCTTGCTCTCAACTCTGATAACCCGAGTTTGATCCCAGAGACCAGCATGATAGAAGGAAAGAATTGGTCTCGTCAGATCTATACCCTCATGTCACACGCAAATGCACATCTAACAAAAAAGTTAATCAAAAATAAATGAAATACATATAATATAATAAAGAATAGGAATGAACAGACCTATGTGTAATATTTCGCTGGAGCTCAGTCTGGGAATTCTTGAGGTCCAAGCATGTTCTTATTAGCCTGTTAATACAGTGGATTACCTTGGTTGGTTTTCCGATGTCAAACCTGCCTTGCATTCCTACGATCAACCTCACTGGGGTACAGTCTGTGACTGTATGATGCCAGCCTGAGATTTCTGCTGGCTTGAGATTTCTTGGCCTGTGTCCATGGAGGGTATAGATCTGCAGTTTCATTTCTTCTTTGGGGCTATTTTGTAGGATCTTTGGGTTAGGGTAATATTGGCCTTGAAAATGATTTAATATATGTTACACTTCCGTTGTAGGGAAGTAATTGCATGGAATTGGCCTTTCATTCCCTTTCAATGCATGGACACATCCGCTCCCATCTTTCCGAATCTGACCTCTCTGCATAGAAGCCACGAGCTCACAGCATTACCTCTCATTCCAGTCGAACCACAGATTCATCCCATGCTTTCCTCTCTCTCCATACTTTGTAGACCTGGCTCCTATTAGCTTTAACATTTTCGTCCCTGTTTTTCTATAGATAGCCAATCTCCTGACCCAATGGCTCCTGTTGGTGACAGTGGCTATCCCCACTCAAATCAATGTCTTCAGCCATCTTTACTCTGCCTTCACCTCTTAAAAGATATACTTCATTTGTTTAATGCTACTATAGGAAAACCCAGTGACCTCATTTCCAATAATACTCTTAAATGCATGTACTGCTTTGATACTGGATCCGAACACTGTTTGGATTCTGTGCCTCCCCAATCATGCTGTCAGCAGTAGTTTTATTGCCATTTGTTCCATTTTTCTTGTGTTACTGCACTGGTCAGCACTCAGCAAAAGGCTACCAAGGAAAACACAGTGTAAAACATGTAGAAGATCTACAGGGTTCTATGCATTGGGGGCCCTGTAAATTGTCGGTTCACCCTGTGTGCTGCCTGACACCTATGTTCCATCCCTACAAACGCTTCATTACCTCTGACACGTCCTGTGATCAATCTGTGGGGTTTGCCTTCTCACATGTAATGGTCATGGCCACCAGCTTTGTCTGCGTGCGTAACTTCTGACCACTTCCCCAGGACCAAGCCTTTTCGAGCATCCCAGCCTAAATTAAGCCCACCTCTTCAGCAGACTGCAAGCTTTTCTTTCACTGGCTCAGTTACAATTTGTCTTTGCAGACGTTTGGTGGGCCCTGTGGCTAGCACAGTGCGTGTCTCAGTGCCCCTTGGCCACAGGCCACGGACTTACCTTCCCTGTGTGGCCTTTCAAATTATTGATGTTCTCCAGGCTCGTGGTGGTGAAGATGTGAATCACATTTCCGTTGACTGCAGCAAACAGGTGACCTCCATTGCTAAAGGAGCACTACGGGGAGGGAGGGGCAAGCAAGAAGAGAGCATCTGAGTGAAGGCCACTCTTCCAGGAGAGTTCAGGCAGGAGTCGAGGTGGGATCGGGAAGAGCTGTTTCCAGACACCACCAAGAAAGAAATCTTAGCTTGATACTGTCTATCCCAGGACCTCATGGTGTCTGCAGACACTGATTCAGGCTAGGAGGGTGATGCTTCTCCAAGCCGTCTGAGGGAACGCTGATGGGCCACGACTGCATCTCACTGTAGGCTTGGTTTCTCCAGCTCCTCACAATCCCTGTTCCCTTCCCAGTTAGGACTCCAATCTTGGAATTGCTTTTTCTTCTTTAGTCTCTATTAAGATGCCCAGACCTATCACAGATGGGATCCCACAGAGCCCTAGGTCCAGTGAAATGGTTTTGGTGGGTGTAGAAAAGCATGGACAGGGGCTGGAGAGATGGCTCAGTGGTTAGAGCGCTGGCCGCTCTTGCACAGGACCTGGGATTGATCCCCAGCCCCCACATGGCGGCTTGCAACCACCTGTAACTCCAGCACCAGGGCATCTGACACCCTCACACAGACACAAATGCAGGCAAAACACCAGTGTACATAAGATAAAAATAAATAAATTTTAAAAAGAAGAATGAATGAATAAACAAATAAATAAAATCATGGGCAGAACCATGCACTGAGTGAGTCTGGTGACAGACGCACTGGCTGATGTTTTAAGTCACCAGGGCCCCACAAGACAGACTTAGGTCTCACAGTCTTTACCTCTTTGCACCCTCTGACAGAATATTCTTTGAAAGGACGGATGTCATCAATGAGCAGATTCATAAGGCGCAGTTTGTCAGCAAACCCTACCACAATGTAGTGTCCAGAGGGGTGAAGGCTCACTGTGTAGGCCTCTTCTTGGTATTCCTTATATAGCTCCAGTGTGCTGTGAGAAAGGCCAGTTAATGAGTTATGAGCTGAGCCCCCTAGCCCCCTCAAATCCCCCATTTTTTCTTGCTTTTGTGTATCTGAGTTTTATTATATGTGATTACTGTTTTCTGGATTCTGGTTAAAGATAATGGTGGGCACTGAGTACAGCCAACAGGGAAAGTGGTCGAAATTCCAGCTAGTAATGAACGCACAGCCCTGATGAGAGCCCAAGTATCCTAAGGACTCTCTCTACAAAAAGTATCTCCCAGCAGCCCCTTCTACACACAAGAGTAAAGAAGTATATAGGTCCAGTCTGAGTTCGGAGCTCCTCATGGAAGCTTTACCAGAAGACTATAACTGATGGGGAGCCAAGGGTGGCTGGGGCAGTGATGTGGGAAAAGAGGAGGAGCCCAAGCTCTAGAGAGATCCCTGCAGCAGGCAGAACTGGGGAAAGGGAAGGCTCAGGAGGGCCCGAGGAACAGAGACATTAACACAAGGTGAGCTATTGTGGGGGTGTCTGCCTCTTTGTTTCTAGGGTCTAGCACAGTGTCTGGTATATAACAAACATTTAATAAACCAGAAAGTAATTTTCTAGCCCATGCAAGACTGAGAGACTGCTGGATAATCTGGCTTTTCAGTAAAAGGCTTTTCCAGCTGAAAGCGTCTAGGTCGTTCGATTGTAAACCTAATTAAAACACTTTGCCTAAACAGACTTAAGCGGTCGACTTTCTGTACGCACGATAGCAGTGGAGCCTTTTTCTCCTTACTTTGATTCGTAATTCCAGATGCGGACAGAGCGATCCAGAGAGCAGGTGGCAATGAGGGGTTTTCGGATGCAGGTATCGAGACCAGTGATGGATGCTGAGTGCAATGGGTACAGCAGGTACTCGAAGTGGGCGGCCTCTCCCTGGGGAAACCACATAGAGTGAGATCCGGCAGGGTGGGGGAAAGGCCGACTGTGTCCTTCAGCACGCCTTAGTACCTGGGACCCTTTATTAGCCTGTGCATACAGAACTCATGCTAAGGCAAACTGTTTCAATGTCACACATGGTTTTCCTCATGCGGTGTGATTTCAAAATTATTGGTGAGGCCACGGAACCTGTGGGAGAACCGATTACACCCCGTGTTTTTCCTAAGCCAGTCTAACCTCTAACCGCAGTCTAAGTACTTAATCGTGTACACACAGGTAAGCGCAGCTCTCACCGTTCTGCTCGCAGACAGTGGAGAGCCTTGCAGAAATCCGCAGTGGTCAAAGTGCAGAGAACAGCTGACCATGGTGTGCCCACCCTCGGCTGATACATCTACAATACCACTCCCACACCCAAGACTTAGGGATCATTCCAGAGAAGGGGGTGGAAAGATTATAAGAGCCAGAGGACCTGGATGTGTGACAGGAAAGAGGATACAGGGGACAGATCTGAGAGAAAAAATGATCTGGGAGGTGAATATGATTAAGATTTGTTGTATAAAATCTTTAACAATAACTACAATATTATATATAATATAATCTATCTATCTATCTATCTATCTATCTATCTATCTATCTATCTATCTAATTTTAGGGGTTGGAGAGATGGCTTAGTGGTTACAATCACTGGCTGCTCTCCCAGAGGACTGGGGTTTGTGTCCCAGCACTCACGTGGTATCTTACAAAGGTCTGTAACTTCAATTCCAGGGACTCTAATGCTCTCTTCTGGTCTCCTAAAGTACCACACACACACACACACTATACAGACACACATGCAGGCAAAACTTACCCATATACAAGTCTATCATCCTAGGTTTTGACCAATCCTCCTCCGTGGGATCATTTATGTGGCTTCTGACTCTTTTACTTGAGAATAAACACTACAGACCGAATGTCCTTACATATAAGTCTTTGTTTATCTCTCATTCCTTCCTTGGGGTCAGTTTCTGGATGTGAATTCTGGATACATGCTCTGAATGTTTTTTAAGTGCACTAATAAACAATGCCAAATTTCTGTCCGTAAAGACTGTACTAACTATTTGAGAACCATCAACACGTGAGCAGTGGGTGGGTGGGGTCTTTTGGGTGTTACACATGTCCATCATCTGAGGCATTTTATTTAGTGACAGAGGAGAGTGACAGTTGGGAAGCTGACAGAGGTGAGCTCGTGCTAGGTTTGTTCTGAAGCCAAGACAAAGGCTGAGATGAGGACTCCTACATTTATGTCCACCCACCTCCTGCTTTGCTGTCTAAGACAGACACTGCACACCTGTTACTCCTTTGTCCCCAATATGTCTGGCAACAGTGTTTCTACTAGCGCTTACTAGTAGTTGGGGAATGTCAGGGAGTCAGTCCAGCAAGCTCACTGGTCTCCCTCAGAATCCATGGCCAGGAACCTGTATGGCCTGCTGATGTCCTGGAGTGCATTTTCTTCCTGAATGCCCATGATACCTGTCTCATACATAAATGTATTTTCCTTTTCCAAACCTCACAGTCTGGATGTGACGCTTTCTCCTGTGTAGACCTTTTGGGATGTGGAGCCTTCCTAATGGAAGTTGGTAGGGGTGTTGGTAGGAATACCCGCCTTGCTTCTTGTATTTTGCTCAGCTTCCTGACCCAAAGAGATGTGAGCAGGCAGCCTCAGCATCAAGCCTTCTCCTCCACAATAAACTGTACCATCCAACTGTGAACCCAAACAACTCCTTCCTCACCTAATTTGCTTTCTGTCAGGTATGTGGTCACACTGGCAAGCAACTAAAATACAGATGCCAGCCCAACGACACCAGAAATAGCAGTAAATGGGAGTGGCCTGTGAGCAAGACCCAGGCTAGGAGCATGCTCAGTGGTGGAGCATGTGTGAAGACCTGGGTCCAGTCCCTACCAGCTTCTAACCTTAACAGACGTAAAAGTCCTGATCTCGAGCTTTGTATGGGAAGTATATTTTAGAATGAAAGCGCAAAGGTATTGGAAAGAATTTAAAAATATGAATCATGCAAACAAACAGCAACCACGGGCATGCTGGACTCACCACAGTAATATCAGACAAAATAGATTTCAAAACAGAAAACCAGTAGGCACAGCGCTGCATCTTATGACGATGAAAGGGTCAATCCATCAGGGAGGTGGCATGTTATAAACACGTGTATGCCTAGGCATGGCATAAAAAAACTTCCTTGGAGGTGGGGGTGGCAGAGGGGGCAGGCGACAGGTACTTCAACTCCAAGAGCTGAAGATTTCAACAGCCTACTTCCCATATAGGTTAAGACAAACAGATAGAAGGTAACAAGAAGTTGAAGACGTGAACATCGACAGATAGGCAATCAGACAGACAGACAGACATCAGTTGAACATCCAACCCAGAAACAGCAGATTGATTAAGACTCCAGAAACAAACCCACGTGCCGATGGAGTTTGCCCAAGGTATTAAGACTGTCTAAACAGAGGTGGAATAGTCCTTTGACAAACAATGCCGGTTTAATTGCACATCTACATGTGCAAGGATACTGTTTAGTCCTGTTTTAGGGTTTCTATTGCTGTGGGGAGACACCATGACACAGAAACTCTTGTAAAGGAAAAGAACTTAATTGGGGCTGCCTTAGTTCAGAAGTTTACACTGACCTCATGGCAGGAAGCTGGGCAGCATGCAGGCAGACACGATGCTAGAGAGGTAGCTGAGCAGTTTACATCTGGATCGGCAGGCAGCAGGAGGAATGAGTGACACTGGTCCTGGCTTCTGGAAACCCAAGCCCACCCACAGTGACTCACTTCCTCCAACAAGGCCACACATACTCCACCAAGGCCACACCTCCTGATATAGTGCCATTCTCTGTGAGCCTTTGGGGGCCATTTTTATTTGAGCCACCCCAGGTCCCATACTCCATGTCACACATACAAACTCAAAATGGATCAGAAGAATTAAATCTAAGAGCTAATACTATAAAACTCTTAAGCACAGGGTTAAATTTTCATTGCCCAAAGCTGTGGCGATGGATCCTTAAACATATGCTATAAGGACAACGTCTAGAAGAAAAGTAGAGCAATTGGACTTCATCAGAATAGGAGCTCTTAGGAACTACCATGAAAGTGAGAGGATTCTAGATATGATGGTGCGCACCAATAACTTGGTGCACTTGGGAGGCTGAGGCATGGGTCCATTATAGAGTCATGTCTATGATGCACAACTTGTAGAGTCCAATAGTAAAAAGACAGCACAGAATTAAAAGATATATTGGATATAGATAGATCTGACTGGAATTTCTTCCAAGAAGATGGACAGATGGGGAAAAAGCACCTGAAGAGATGCTGGTATGATGGCCATCAGGGAAATATAAATTGAAACCATGATGGTGAGATACCACTGTGCAACTTCTGGGATGGCTGTAATCAAAAAGTCAGATCATCACAAGTGTCTGTAAGGATAAAGGGAAGCCTGAACCCTCACAAGACCACCTCTTGGAACTTAACCAGTTTCTCAAATGCCCAACATGGAGTTACCAAGTGTGGTGGTTTGAAAGAAAATGGTCCCCATAGGCCTACTGGGAGTGGCACTATTAGGGGGTGTGTCCTTGGAGTGAGTGGGTGTAGCCTTGTTGGAGGAGGTGTATGACTAAGGGGTGGGCTTTGAGGTCTCAGAAATTCAAATCAGTTCTCTTCCTGCTGTCTGTGGATCAAGATGTAGAACTCTCAGCTCCTTCTCCAGCACCATGTCTGCTCCACACTGCCATGCTTCCTGCCATGATGATAATGAACTAAACCTCTGAACTGTAAGCCAGAGCCTGTGAAATTCTCTCCTTTACTAGAGTTGCAGTGGTTGCGGTATCTCTTCACAGCAATAAAACCCTAATGAAGACAGCAGGTAACCAGCATGTCCACTATTAGGAAGAGAGATAAAAATCTATGCCCAAACAAAAACTGGTATTGAAATGTTCACAGCAATGATATTCATAAAATCAAAAAAAATAGAGATAACTTGAATGACCCAAATTGATTTACAGATAAACAAAGTGTGGTATATTAGAACAATACACTGGAATATTATTTGGCCAGGGAAAGGCTATGAAGTACTGATACATGCTAGAGAGTAGATGAGCCTTTATGATAGCTTGTTATATCAAAGAAGCCAGTCATCAAAGTCCACATATATAAAGTACCCAGAAAAAGCAAATCTATAATCTATAAAATAGATTACCATTTGCTTAGGACTGAGGTGGGAGGGAGCGTGAGGGAATGACAGTTAAAAAGGTTTGGGTTATTTTCCCTATGAGGTGATGACTATATTCCATAATTAACTGCAGTGCTGGGTTTTCAACTCTGAATAACAAGGCTGCTTACTGTAAACCAGCACTGGGCTGGAGGTGTAGCTCAGTTGGTAGAGTGTGTGCCTAGCCTGCACATGAATCCCTAACATGGTATGAATGGGGAAAGGCGATGAGGGAGAGGCATGAAGGTCAGAAGTTCAAGGTCATTCTTAGCTATTAGGGCTACATAAATCCCTGTCTCAATAGCAATAATTCCCCTACACCCCCCTTCCCCAGTATGACTTAAAAAGATATGTTAAAATCCCTGACTGACTGTAGGTGGTCCATTGTTTTCCCTTTATATGTTTGAATCCATGCTGCCAGGGGGCACAGGTCTGAAACATCTCTTATTGATGAAGTGTGCAGCGAATAGTGAGAGCTTTGTTAAGTTGCCTGGAGTGTTTTATGATGGTCTCCTTTGCATTTCCAAAACAAGCCAAAAGGGCAACCACAGAGATTTTTGTATCTCCACCTTTGGGACTTGAACAGGGATGGTAGTAGATTCCGTTCCCTGAGACACCACTCCTGGTGCGATATGTGGGATTTGGATTTAATAGGCAACTTCAAGGTGGCACTTCCACCCCACCCCACCCCATACCCCTCGACTGCTTTTTGCGCTCAGCTTTTCCGTTTGCTTGTATGAATAGGGTGCATGAATTGTACCAAGGTTTGCATGAACTTCTATGCACGTGGTGAGCAGCCCCTCGGATGGGCCTCCCAGTGCGGACTGGAAGGGGGCTGATGCTCTTGGGGGAGGCTTACCTTGCTGATCTCCGTCAGGGACATGGTGATGGAGTAGAGCTGGTTCTTGTTGGTGCTGGCGACCAGGGTTTCTTCTGATGGGCTGAAGCACAGGCACAGGACATCCTGCTTGTCTGACTGACTTGGGTCATTGCTTTGTTGGTCTGTGGGGATCTGCCCAAGGCACAAAAGCATCAGTCATTCTCAGTCAGGGTCCCACAGGGTCGGTCAGCATGTCCCTGGCTACAGGGGTCCCAGGAATACTCTTAGCTCACAGACTCCTGACCGCATCTGGCTCGTGTCGGGAGAAGGGAGGGCTGGACTTTTTCTGCTTCTGTTGGTTTTAAAGAGCGTGCTCATTTTTGCAGCAACTAGCATCTGAAGGGTTAGACAACCGCATGCGTGGGAGTGAGTGGGCCAGGCAGCCTGGGGTGAGACTGTAACAAGCATGCTCGTTTAAATGCATTCTGGCCACTCGTGGGAAGCCCAGGGCATGGGCTCTTTTGGTACCTAGCACATCTGTGTGTACTTGAGGGTATTGGTGGCCCCTTTACAAATGGGAGAAAGGGTTATTGCCACCAGCAGGCTTGGAGAGGAGCTATTGTTCCCAGTGAGACATAATAGTTACATTTCCTTCCCCTTTCTGTTAGCTTCTGTTAGCGACCTAAGATGCGGATGGGCCGGCCTGCACACACCATTTCTGCATACTTGCCGTCTGCTTCGACCTCGGGTTCTTAGAGCACTGGTTCTCAACCTGTGGGTGTTGCCCCTCTCAATGGGGTTGCATGTCAGATATTTACATCACCATTCACAACAGTAGCAGATTTAACAGCTATGAAGTAGCAACGGAATAATTCTATGGTTGAGGGGCCGGGGGTCACCACAACGTGAGGAACTGTATTAAAGGGTCGCAGCATTAGGGAGGCTGAGAATTGTTCTTTTGAGTCTGGTCCTCCTTGGGTCACTGTCTGACAAATGTTCAGAAAGATGGAGGATCCTGCTTGTCCCCAAAGCCAGAGCCTCCGCCCAGTCACACCTCCTTGGTGTTTCTATACTTGGGGAGTCCCTGGGGCCTGGGACACTGGGTTCTTGTGCAAGGCTTCCTATGCTTGGAGTCCTATCTGTATACACACACCGACCCTTCTTCACACGGCCCACAAGCAAGCCTGCCAGCGAGCCTTCCCTGAGCGTCCTGGGGTAAGGAGACAAGGAGCTCCAAAATGTACCAGTAGCCCCTGGGAGACCTGTCTTGTCACACTTATCACACTGTGCAAAGCAGAACAGGCGCTTTGGGCTGAGGAGCCTGTCCACGCTGTTCCACAGATACGCCCCAGTGTGTGCACACGGGCCCAGAGTGTAGCAGGCACGCAGTGAATCGACGGATGCAGTAAAGGATGAGTCCCTGCTCTCCAAATGCAGGAAGTTTCTGCAGAGAACAGGGTCACAGCTGACTCCACTGTCTCAGCCACCAAGCACGGGATCTGTCCCCGTGGTAAGTGCACAACAGATGGGTGTTAAACGAGTAATGAAGTGAATGAAGATGGACCCTTCACCCTTTTCCCTCTCCTTCTCCTCTCCCCCTTCCTTTCTTTCTTTGTATGCTTGGAGTTCTGTAAATATAAATGAGCATGCTTGTGTGCACAGCAATATGTTCATTTGTAGGACGGGCAGAGGTTGGCCCCAGGTCCTCCTCTGTTGCTCTCTACTGTGGTTTTTGAGGTAGAGTCTCTCACTGAACCCAGAGCTCACTTTGGTTAGACTTCCCGGCCTCTCTCCTCTCAGGAGTCAGCTGTCTCTGGCCCCCTCCCTCAGCTGGGAGTTACAGGTGCACACCACTGTACCTGCCTTTGGTATAGGTGCTTGGGATCTTACCTCAGGTCCTCCTTCCCAAATAGCTAGAGCTTTGTCTACTGAGCCACCTCTCTGGCCCCCAACTTTTTCTCTCTCTTTAGTGATTCTTCCCTGACATAGGGGTTTCAGTGAAAGCAGTGGTAGTGTCGTGTCTACAGCTGGAACACTAGCTATCTGGGGCAGTGGGAGTAAGGTGCTAGGGACTAGATAGCAGTCAGGAGATGCTAGACCCTGATTTTCCTGCCAGTGTCCAAGTCCATGCTCCCAGCTGCTTTTCTCTGCTCTGGTTTCTGATCCAGTGTCACCTTCCCTGGAGAGACAGTCCCCCTGGTGGTTCTGGCGCAGAGCCCCTCTAGCCCCAGGACCTCTTCCTGGCTGTCCTGTCTGCATGCTGATTGACATCTGTCATCCTTTCCGTTTTTGCCTCTCTTGCTTGCTGTGTCCTGAGCTGTGGCTCTTTACAGTGTTGACTTCCCCATTGTGCGCCCAGCCCCCAAGGCCCAGCCTGCCAGGCTCTGTCAACATTTGATACATACCTGTTAAATAAAGAAACAAGCCAACAGACAAGGGCAAAATAAACGCCCACTGCATCAGGCTTCTCCCCACACCCATTGCTCTTCTCCATGTTCCTTATTCTTGGCCTCCTTCCCTGGTGTCCCACTCTAGAGCCCCGGCATCATTTCTGGGTGTTCCCTGAGAACACTTCTCCCACCTTTACCCAGAATTAGTCTTCCCATAGACATCCTGTCTTCCCCTAGCCCCTGACACCCACTGCTCTGATCTTAGGCCTCACTACCTCTGGACTGCATTAACCAAAAATCTCTCCACCCATTCCTGGTTCCAGCCATGTGGCCAGCCAGGCATTGCCATTCTTTGAGCGCTGAGCACCGAGTGGTTCGTGATGGGATCTACACAGTCTCTAGTCTCATCTCTTCCAATTTCACCTCTCATGGGGGGGGGGGGGGGGGCGTGCATCATGTTATGTTACAAACAGAGAAACACAGCTTTGCCAGGTACAACAGCTCATCTCAGCCAGTAAGTCACAGATTCGCGTCTGATACTATGTATCCTGGGGATAGCAATTTTTCTTAAACGTAACTCCTTTCCACCCCAAATCCTTGTGGACCACCTAAGTATGTTCCAGACCAGAATTTGTTACCCTGGTCACAGTGTCCCTCTTTTCCTTTTAAATGTCATGCGGCCCCTCTGTACTGGGCAGCAGGGTGTGCTTTAAACACACCACTGCCTCCCCCTGGGCTGCCGTGGTGCCTCTGTTTAAGCCTGGAGTTCCTGGGTTATACCCTCTTGTCAAGTATCATTCGTTTCCTTAGATCCCTTAAGAACAGCATTAAACACCAAGGAGCCACCTGGGTTCCTTTCCAAGCTGCTGTTTTCCATCTGTTTCCAGGGCAGGGACAGTCTCTGGGACCCTGATGTATGGAGAAATAACTTGTTCCTTGTCTAAAACCAGGTGTGTGCTGGCCAAGGCCAGTAATGGCTGGAGCCAGGGTCTCAGGAAACTGTATTTTTCTGGGTCCTGAGAACTTGATCTTTCCCCCTTGAAGGGCTGTGGTTTCTCAGTCCCAAGGCCACTGAATGCTTGGTCTGTAATGCACTTGAGACATCCCGTGTTCCCCTTGTGCAACTTTGCTTGACTAGCTTCCTGCTGACTTCCCCTCACTGTATGATCGTTTTCTGTTGACCCTGTCCCCTTTTCCCCCGTAAGCTGTATATAAGATGCTGTATTTCTTAATAAACTTGCTTACATGAGCCATCAGTGTAAGACCTCTTGATCCCAAACTTTCCTGTTCTCTTTCTCACCTCCTGGTCCTCCCCGTCAGGCCCCTGTCATCGAAGAACAACCTGCTGGTCCAGGTCATTTCTGTATCATTTGTTCCATAAATGTGTGCTGGAAGGTTTGATTAATATCACGGTTACAATAACGGAAGGGTTTTGGGGCATCAGGTTTGGGGAGGGAGGTGACTTGGCCACATGTCCCTGCAGGACTCAGATCCAGATTGTGCTACTCTGAAATCCCAATCCAGTGTACAGGCTCCTACATCGCTGAGAGCTGGGCTCTCTGTCTCTGCTTCTGCCCAGTCCTTGCTGGTGAAATGCTCTGTCAGAGCTATGCAGAGCATTGGCTCCTAAGGACCCTGTTTGCCTTCCCCTTCCTGCTCCTCTTACCCGGATTTCCCTGCTTTCCCGGTAAAAGTCCTTCTCTTCCACTTTCTCAAACAGCAGCACTCTTCCAGGCCCCGCAGAGCAGGCAAATCCCTTTGAATAGGCTGCGATGGCAAACACCTGGGGCATGGCCTGTTGTTGGGTGTTAGTGGTGATCTGCATCCTTTCAACGGAGGAGACTGGGGAGCTGAGTGGGGGAAACTCTATCAGGCTGGAAAAGGAAAGAAAACATGTTTTAGGAGACAGTTCTAAGGAGAAGAAATAAGTTCTGCAGGGAGGGAGAGGGGGAGGGGGAGGGGGAGGGGGAGGGGGAGGGGGAGGGGAAGAGGGAGAGACACAATTAATTCCAGGACATGGGAAGTTGAGGCAGGTGGATCACTGTGAGTCCAAGGCCAACCTGGTCTAGGTAGTGAGTTCTAGCACAGTAGGCCAGCCACATCATAAGATCCTGTTTTCTCAGGGGTGGGCTGGGGGATGTCTTTGGCTGAGAGCAATGCTACCCACTGATCTCCTTTCCTGCAGCCAAATGCTGCTTGGAACTCTACTTGGAGCACAGTGGGAATGCTCGCTAGACCCAGGGTGGTCATTCTTGCTTTGTTGAGAAATAAGTTGTTCAGAAGATAAAACTTACGAGGATCACACAGTCTTTTTTTTTGTTTTGTTTTGTTTTTGTTTTTGTTGTTTTTTCGAGACAGGGTTTCTCTGTGTAGCCCTGGCTGTCCTGGAACTCACTTTGTAGACCAGGCTGGCCTCGAACTCAGCAATCCGCCTGCCTCTGCCTCCCGAGTGCTGGGATTAGAGGCGTGCGCCACCACGCTGGGCTGGATCGCACAGTCTTAGCTGAGCCGGTGTTTGAACCCAGGCTTCTCGTTTCATTCATTCACTTAATACCATAAGTATTTATACCTGTTCATACATTTTGATTTAGAGTTATCATGTCTCTTTGAAACGACAGTAAATGAGGTCAGCGGGAAGTTTCAAGTCTTGAGCTCATGTCCTAGGGACTGTTAAGAGACAATTAAGCATGCCGCAAAGAACCGGCCACAGGTATCACAGGCTTTCTGAGGACAGGAACTGTCTTAGGTGATCAGAGACTGAGTGCTCTTAGCCAGGCCCTTTCCGGGCAAACAGGAATCGGTATGTGTCTGGGGGATGGGGCAGGGGACAGACAAAGGGAACTGTACTTGGCTGAACCCACTAGCAAGAGAATGCATTGGCCAGGAAAGGGACTCAGAGGTGAGAGCTGATGACCCTCTTCAGGAGAGGAGAGAAGCAGGGCTGCTTGCCCGGAGCTAAGGGGCCTTTGTGCTGGGAGGCCTGGACCCACCGAAATACTGTGCATAGAAAAGATGTAGGCATGTGTCCTCACCAAATGCTTTTATACAATTCTAAGGTATGGTGGCAGATAAAGGGACAATCTGAACTATCTAATGTAAGCAGTAACTAGGAATGGGGAAAACAATTCTTTCGAGAATTCCTTAGGAAGCCCTTACACAAGCCACAAAATAAGGAAACCGGTATGGGGAGGGGATTGTGGGTAAACAGAAGTCATGGAGAAGAAAGAATCCACAGGGTGTCAGGCGGCAGGGAGCTTGTTGGGCTCTGAGCTCAGAGAGAAGGGAAATGAAATTCTAGTTCCATCACAGAGTGCTGATCTTGGAAGGTGACTTAACTCTTTTGAGCCTTGGTCCCCTGGTCTGTAAAGCTGGCATGATACTGATATGCTCTGTGAAGGATAGGACTCAGATGGGTATGTCAGCAGGATCTGACACGTCCTGCAGGACATTTCGCTGTGTGAGCTGTGACCATCTCTGTGACTGTGTGGATGAAGTCAAGAACTCCTCCCTGAATCTCCTCCCCAGCCCCTCACCACACAGCCTTCTGTCGGGTCTACTGAGTCCATTTTCTTGCCCCTCTTTGTTCATTGTTGCCCCTGTGGAACTGCCCCTGTCAGAGGGCACACACTCCTAGTCCATCATGGTGGCAAGGGCCTCGCACACTGTAAGGGCCCCGAAGGCATTTATTTCTTTTTCTTTTTTTTTTTTTTTTGGTTTTTCGAGACAGGGTTTCTCTGTGTAGCCCTGGCTGTCCTGGCACTCACTTTGTAGACCAGGCTGGCCTCGAACTCAGAGATTCGCCTGCCTCTGCCTCCCGAGTGCTGGGACTAAAGGCGTGCGCCACCACGCCCGGCCGCATTTATTTCTTGAAATTGGTAAATTATGCAGACAGCCATAGAATGCATGCTTTTGAGAAAGAAAATCTACCATTTTGAAGACTGTCATACTGAACTGTGTGTAAAAATGAGATTAGGCATAAAAATAAAAAGACGTGTGTGGGCTATGCTTGGAACTGTCAAGGTTTGTGCTTGGATGCAGACAGATGCTGAAAGAGAAGGAAGAAATGAGCGCAGTTGGTTTTTAAGGTGTAGTGGTAGAGTGGCTTAAAAGAAAGATTTTACAGCTTGCATGTATTTAAGTGCACTACATGGGTGTGTAGTGCCCGCAGAGGCCAGAAGAGGGCACCACATCTCCTGGAATGCTTGTGAGGCATCACGTGGGTACTGGAACCCAAACCTGTTATCCTCAGCCAAAGCGGTAAGCGCTCTTACCTGACGCCCAGCCTCTCCAGCCTCGGTGGAGAGGCTTCAGGAGACGCTCATTTTACTTAACTTTGGCAGTGCAATGCAGGCATGCACTGGCCCAGCAGAGGGCGCTGTTACCTCTCTGACTCTTGAATGACCTCCAGGCTCCTGGAGCTAGTAGGCTCCTTGACCATTATGCTTGTCTCCCAGCGCTGATCTCCAGCTTCAAAGAGGAAGAGTTTGCCGGTGTCAGTGCCAACAATGACCCTGTCTTCAGACACCCAGGCGTGGGCTAGGTAGTTTGAAGATTCCCCCCTCTGGAAATTGATTTGCTTTAGGGTTCCTTCAGCAAAACGGAGAAGTTTAAATACCCCACTTCCAGTAATACACACTTGACTATTATCCTGGGAACTGATGCTAACCTGCAAAATGTAAGGAGATTAAAAACAAACAAACAAACAAAACACAAAAAAGTGAATACGATGAATCTTCCTGCTTGACTATTTAATACTCATTTTACACAGCTTGTGCATATCACAAAATGATGGAATTTTATACTATATTTGAAAAAGATATACATCTATGTCTATAGGATGTACTATCAGTCAACAATTTTTCCTTTTGTTAGCCTAAGCTGGCTTTAAATGGTTATTCCTCCTGCCTCAACTTCCCATGTGCTGTGATTACGGGCATGCACCAACATGTCTCCTCATGTGAGTAGAGCTAAACTCTGTACCAGCACGATGGAATGAAGTCTGGCTGGAAACAGAGACGTGGGGTTGAGCCGGTGTATGGAGGCCTGTCTATGGGGAAGAAACCACATAGCAGGAGGGAGTGTGTGGTCTCCCACCAGAGCCCTTATCCTGACATACACTAATGGCACTTAACCTGCTGGCTGTACTAGACAGAGAGCAGCCGGAGGCCAAGCTGCTGCTCAGTCTCTATGTCCCCAGGGCTGGGTTCATAGTGGGCACCTAGGAAATGCTCACTGGGTCTACTGCAGAGGTGGTCTCCGCTCTGAGAGGCGGGGAACTGTGGCCTAGAGGATACAGCCTTCCAGTTCTGCCTGCCTTTGTGATTTGTTGATCAATACTCATATCTGTATTGAGAATGGACTCGAGTGTTTGCTGGTGATGTCTGGGCTTGCACATCAACCTTTGGGCAGAATGTTAAGATGAATGCTTGAGGTCCTGATGAGCTGGTGTCTCTGAACATGGACTGAACTGACTTCCTGAAGGTTTGAACATGAGTCTAAGATGCTGGACAGGGGTTGGGGCTCCCTGCCTAAGCAGCCAGCCAGTTTCCTAAAGGGTCTTCGTTTTCCTCTTCAACCACAATAGAAAATCCTGTTCTCCACACCACTACCTCCAGCAGTCCTTTCCTGCACATCTACCTTTTGGGCTGGGTATGCTGGCATCTACCTTGAATCCCAGCATTTGGGAGGCACAGGCAGGCAAGACTGTGAGTTCATGGGTAGGCTGAGCTATGTGGTCATAACCTGTTACAAAACCAAAAACAACACACCTCCCAAACCAAATAAAAGCCCAAACCTACCACTTTATAAGTCATCCCTGAAATCCTCCTACTACCCAGGAGTCTACTGCAAAACGGCCAGAACCAAGGAGAGTAAGTTCTAATCAGCACCGCTGGATCTAACCCATGCCTGGAAAGTAGCCCTGGGCCAGAGGGAAAAAGACAGATGACAAAGTTGGACGCCAGCTGGGTCTGCCTCTTTGCCACTTTTGCAGCCTTGGATGAGTTGCTTAGGTCTCTTAGGGGCTCAGGGCTCCCATCTCTAAGATGGGATAACAACCACATAGTCCTGGTGTGATTATTGTGAAGCTCAGTTTTTAAAAATACATGGGAGAAGTGAGCAGCGTGGCACAAGGCAAGCGGTAGAAGAAGTCAGCACTGACTGCTTTACGGTGGGCAGGGCACTCATGCTAGGAGGTACCTGGTAGATGGGGTTGTTCTGACTATCAGCTTTAATAATGGCCATGACTTTCTGCTTTTCCCACAGCCAATAGACGAGGTTTGAGTCTGGAGGTGACGTCTGTGTCAGCAGGTATTTAGAGTCTGGAGAAAAAGCCATGCTGGTAAACTTTTGAACTTGGAAATCAAAATTATTCAGGACTTTGCGCTTCCGGCAAGGGATGGACGAGAGTTCATATATAGTGATGACCGGTTTTTCTTGCACAGTCTCGGAGATAGCGAGATATCGCCGATTGGGACTGATGGCCAAAGCCAGCATGCCCTGACTCTTGTCTGAGCCTGTAAAAGGAGGTAAAAATGGGGACTAAGGACAGACAATGCTTCCATCAAGGTCTACACAGGCTTAGCAAGGGGCACTGGAGACAGGAGAAAAGTGTACACATACACAAAGATCCGTCCCTGGCCACCCCTTAGTTTGACTGTATGTGGGTAATTGTAAAATTGGGGTGGGCAGCTCACTAGGTTGAGCTGGGATGCTGAGGAAACTTTCCTGCATCAGGACCAGAGAGGATGTAGGAAGCTGCATGTGGCAGGAAGAGCTTTCGGGGCGCACGGATGTAACAGAGAATGCAGAATGGGGAGAGAATCCCAAGGAGACAGATTGCTGGAGCACTGTGTGGGAGTCAGGCATGACCAGGGATGGGCCAACAAGGGTAGAACAGGGTCGAATCGTAAGGGCTTTAGTGTCCTAAGGCTCTGGTGCTCAGTACTCTACTGTGGGGGCTGGATGTTGACTACCCAGCCCCTCAGTCTGGCAGTCAGACTGATGCAGAAGTCTTTGTGATGGAGTGTTGTGCCTCCTTGGTTACCGGAGACACACGCATGCTGCCCTCCCTTCTCCTAGAGCTCAGAGAAGACAGCTGGGCATGCAGTCAGCATCTTGCTGTCTTGTAGCAACAAGCACGAAATGCAAGCCACGGTGAAGCCACAAGAGGGCCACAGCAGGCACAGCATGTGGGCCCTGGCACTCGGCTGTCATGGGTCTCTCTCCCTTCATTAAAAATGATAAAAAGCAGGGTTGGTGACTTTTCCACAGGACCTGAATTGGTTCACAGAGCCCATGTCGTGAGGCTCACCAGCACCTGTTAACTCCAGCTCTGGGGGATTCAAAGCCTCTGGCCTCCACAGGCGCTAACAAACACGTGCACTGGAGGCATGTGCACACATATGTAAGCAATTATAAATAAGAATAAAATAAACAATTAAAATGGGGCTGGCAAGATAGCTCGGTAGGCAAGAGTGCGTGCTGCCAAGGCTGATGACCTAAATTTGATTCCCCAGGACTCACATGGTAGAAGGGACTAACAAATTCCCATGAGCTTCACATGCATGCCATGCCATGCAGGCATACAAGCATGAACACACACACACACACACTGAATAAATAAATGCAATAGGAATGAGTATATATGTTCTGGACATACATATAGTCACATATTGGATGGTTGCACTAACAGAGGGGAATATAATCCAGGCTGGACTCATGACCATATACTCATTGCTCATGTCTTCATTTTCTTCTGATATTAATACAAAGTGAACTCTTCACGTAGGCCTTGGGCACCGAGCATAGGAGATGTCGTCCATGCAATGGGTCCCTCACCCACTGAGTTGAGACACAGGTTGAGTGAGACAAGGAGGAGACACTAGAAGGCTGTGTGGGAGCCCTGCTGTGATGGGCTCCATGCTGCTGCTTTCTAGCAAGCCAAGTAGGGATGAATATGTTGTCCTGCAGCCCAACTCCCAGACACATTGGACTCCTGCAGGAAGGCTGGAGGGGCAGCTGGGCCCGAGGAGATCAAGGCTCTGGGTTGGTGAGAGAGAGCCTTGCATAAGGGTTTTGACTGTATCTGGGAGGTAGCGGAAGCCCCTGGGAACCTTTATGAAGGGTCGGGAAAATCTCCGTGGCAGCTGTGTGGATCTCCCTGGATTAAACTGGTCAGCAGGTGATGCATAAAGCAGGTGATATGTGAAGGCAGCAGGGATAATGGATATGTAAATGAGGGGTTACCAGGGAAACCCTAAGAGGTGGAACCAGCAGAATTCAGTGATTGACTGGGGGGGGGGGGGGAAGGCATGACTGACACTGAGGCTTCAGGGTCCTGGGCCTGGGAGAGGTGAGATACTAGGGATGGAGCCTCGGCTAGACAAGTTACCACCGCTGGCTTTTGCTAAAATGGCCCTCCTGAGCCACCAGACTTTAATTGTGTGTATTTGTTTCTAGTTCTTACTGATTTGACTGATTTACATTTAAGTCTTCAATCTCTCTTGGGTCCACAATGATAACAGATAATTAGTGAGACTTCAGAGGCTGAAGAGATAGATGGCTCTGAGGGTGAGAGTGCTCTGCTCTTCCAGAGGATGCAGGTTCCATTCCCTGTACCTGAGTTGGGAGGCTCAGACTGCCTGTAACTTCAGCTCCAGGATCTGATGTACTCTCTGGCTTCAGCAGGCACCTGTGTTCTCTCTCTCTCTCTCTCTCTCTCTCTCTCTCTCTCTCTCTCACACACACACACACACACACAGACACACATTTTTTAAAAAGAAAAGAGCCGGGTGTGGCGGTGCACGCCTTTAATCCCAGCACTTGGGAGGCAGAGGCAGGAGGATTTCTGAGTTCAAGGCCAGCCTGGTCTACAGAATGAGTTCCAGGACAGCCGGGGCTATAAAGAGAAACCCTGTCTCGAACCCCCCCCCCCCCAAAAAAAAAAAAAAAAGCTGGATGTGGTGGCGCACGCCTTTAATCCCAGCACTCGGGAAGCAGAGGCAGGTGGATTTCTGAGATTGAGGCCAGCCTGGTCTACAGAGTGAGTTCCAGGACAGCCAGGGCTATACAGAGAAACCCTGTCTCAAAAACAAAAAAAAACAAAAAACAAAACAAAAAGACTGACATGACTTTAGAGAATAGCCGGGCGTTGGTGGCTCACACCTTTAATCCCAGCACTCAGGAGGCAGAGGCAGGCGGATTTCTGAGTTCAAGGCCAGCCTGGTCTACAAAGTGAGTTCCAGGACAGCCAGGGCTACACAGAGAAACCCTGTCTCGAAAATCCAAAAAGAAAGAAAGAAAGAAAGAAAGAAAGAAAGAAAGAAAGAAAGAAAGAAAGAAGAAGAAACAAGACTCTACATGGCTTCCCAATCCTGCACTGACTCCTCACACTACTTCTACGATATATTAAAGTCACATTTTTATCTACAGATTTACTGCGCTTCTGCCTCATTGCTCTTGTAATAACATCTTTAACACAGGTTTGAGTATCCAGCAAGGAAAACCATGAGGGAAGAGGATAATAATAAGTTTGGGATTTGAATGAACACTGTGAAAATCTGCGGTAAAGGGGTGTAGAAGATGAACAAGATTCTGAAGCCAAGGGCAGAGGTTGGGGCTGAAGCAAGGATGGGAGGGACAGTGAGAAGTTAACAGCTAGGATTCTGTGGGATCATGGTGGTGCCTGGAGGGAGCAAGGGGAAAACACTTGCTCCAGTGCTCTCTGACAGGCTGTATGGTGGGGAGCGTTCCTCCTATTCACGGATACAATGCTACATTGACACATTGATAAAATACACTGTTATACTGATACAAGTCTGTCTGCTGAAAGGCATGCTTTGTCTCCTTACAGCCCAAAGCATATGGAGGGCAAGGGGTCATGATTTTCTTGCCCATTCATTCACTTGTTCACTTACCAGGAACCCATTACCTAGTAGGTCCTTAGTATAGCCATGCCCAGTGTAAGAACAGGCACACTGAGAACTGTGTCCTCAGGTGAGTTGTGTGACTAACGTAGTACGGACTAAAGCAAGATGTCTGCAGCACCCTTAGGCAGCACAGTCCTTTGGGACCACGGTTGTAATCTCGGATACTAATGATATTTCGATACAGCCTGTGATACTTTCACACTGCTTTCGGTCCAGTTAATTTGGTTATCCTTGAAATAGTTTCATCTCTCCCACAAGGGCATGTACCTCCCCCACCCCCTATCTTCTTGATCCCTCTTCTGCTAGTTCTACCTCAGCTCCTCAGCCCTCATGGAGGAGGACAACAGAAGCTTCGCCAGCCCAAGAGCTTTCCATTGCCTCCTTCCCTTCTCTCTCTCTCTCTCTCTCTCTCTCTCTCTCTCTCTCTCTCTCTCTCTCATTTTGTTTTTTCAAGACAGTGTTTCTCTGTTTGCCCTGGCTGTCTAGGAACTCACTCTGTAGACCAGGCTGGCCTTAAACTCACAGAGATCCTGCCTGCCTCTGCCTCCTGAGTGCTGGGATTAAAGGCGTTTGCTACCACTGCCTAGCAGACCTATTTACTTTTCATTTTATCAGTAATGGTCTGAGCTCTGTCCACCATGGAACCTGCTCTAGCCCTGTATGTTATAGTGGTTCTTTCCTGGCTGTAGTTCTTACCAGGAGATAAAATTTAGGACACATGGAATTCTGAATTGCCTTTCCTAGATTATGGCCCAGATGCTCCAGGGCCCAGAATGCTGTGCCCAGATGAACCTGAGCTTACTGGCTGTACCAGCTCCAGTTTTGTCCTGGCCTGTCTCTGCTCTTTGACTGGGCTTAAGGATGCTCAAAGAGTGGCTGCTTCCAGGATGTGTGTGGGGGACCCTGAACTCATGCCTGGGACTGTTCTCACATGTAGGTGAGAGGTTCTTGGTGATACAGGATCAAGCTCCAAGAACAAGGAAAATGGTCAGGACTAGATGCATGAACATATGAAGAGAATCATGGAAATTCAAACCTCTGGATACAGGGATGGGAAGATGGTTCGGTGTTTAAGAGCTTTTGTTGCTTTTCTAGGGGGCCTGGATTCAATTCCTAGCATCCACATGGCAGCTCAACCATTGATAACTCCAGTTTATAGGATCTTACACTCTCTTCTGACCTCCACAGGCATTGC
Source organism: Mus caroli (assembly GCF_978045245.1). Taxonomy (NCBI): domain Eukaryota; kingdom Metazoa; phylum Chordata; class Mammalia; order Rodentia; family Muridae; genus Mus; species Mus caroli. The sequence continues at coordinate 38,222,244 of NW_028227261.1, read as the reverse complement.
ACAGGCAGTACACATACATAAGTGCAGGCAAAATACCCATACACAGAAAAAAAATCAATCATCAATTAATCAATCAATAAATCAATTAATTTCTGGATACACTAAGCAGTAGGCTTTCTATAGCTGAAAATAAAATCAGTGAAAAAATTATCTGGAAGCTAGAAGGTGATAAAGAGAGACTAGGAGGTGGAAAATTCAGATAAAAGCTACACACACACACACACACACACACGAGAAGGAACAGCACACATAGAGTCAGAGAAGACATTACAAATATCCAGGGGAAAGATTGTGTACACCCAGAAATATGATCTCAGTTGCTAATTTCCTAACTACTATAACAAAGCAGAGACTAAAAGACAGTGGAATAAAACCTGAATTCAAAAAATTTTATACCCAGTCAAACTATCTTTTTAAAATGAAGATGAAACAATGCATTCTCAAACAAAGACTTGAAGAATTGAGTACTATGTCTCACTACTAAATGTAAAAGGAAAAAAGATTCCAGCTGAACTGTATTAACTGTAACAAGCAGCAGTAGCAGAGTCTAGTGAATATGAGAGAAAATATGCATAAATATTGTCTGAATTAAATGGTCGTTGGTTTAGTGTTAGTAAGTCATAAATAAAGATCTATATTAAATACAGAAAACATTTACTAGGAAATCCATTATCTTATTACTGAGGGAAAATGAATAAAAAACTGGGAAAAATAATTTATTTAACCTGATACAGGGCACTGACATTTGTTCATAGCAAACACCTTTCTTTATAAAGAAATATTAAGAGAATTCTCTATGATTAGAAACATGATGACTGTGAGCATTTTCAATGCTTCTATTCAGCTCTTGAGATGCTTCCCAGTATAGTGACATAAGACAAAGAAACCATTATTATGGGTTCATGTGACTGTCTGTGTAGGATACCCCAAAGAATCTACAGAGAAGTTGTTAGAATTAGCAATAGTCCAGCAAATATGCTGGACATAAAAGCTAATAAATTAAAGTCAACGGTTCTCTCCTTCTCTCTCTCTCTCTGTCTCTCTCTCTCTGCCTCTCTCTCTCTTTCTCTCCCTCCCTCCCTCCCTCCCTCCCTCCCTCCCTCACTGTGCGTGTGAGTGAGTGTATGCTTGACATGGCATTCCTGTGGAGGTGAGTGGACAGATATCCTGGAGTGTGGGTCTTCTACCTTGTCCAAGGCAGGATCTTTTTGCAGTTCACTACTGTGCATGCATGCCAGTCTAGCTGGCTCACAGGCTTCTGTGGAGTTTCCATCTTGCCACAGAAGCAATGGGATTACAGACGTGTGCTATCATGCCTGGCTTTATGCAGGTTCAAATTTAGGTCCTCAGACATACCTGGAAAGTGCTTTACCTGCTTAGCCATGTCCCTAGTTAATACAGTTTATTCTTACAGAATATTTACATGGTGTTTGATGACTTTTACTTCATTAAAACTAAGAATTCATAGATACCTCAAGGAAGAAAAAAAGCACAGGCTTCAGAAAGAAATATTTCTTTCTTACTTTTCGTTTTTTTTTTAAACAGGGTTTCTCTGTGTAGCCCTAGCTGTCCTGGAACTCTGCAGAACAGGTTAGCCTTGAACTAAGAGATCTATCTGTCCCTGTCTCTCCAGTGCTGGGATTAAAGGCATCACTGCTTAGCTAATTATTTCTAACATATATACCTGACAAATTATTAGAATACAGGATATGTAAAATATGTCTATAACTAAATAAGAGAGATACCCCTTAGAACAAAATCTTACAAAAGTAACTGAAAAATTGGTAAAACTATTAACATAAAACTAGGGATATTCCAGGGGCTGTGTGAGAGGGCTCAGAGGTTAAGAACACTGGCTGTTCTTCCAGAGGTCCTGAGTTCAATTCCCAGCAACCACATGGTGGCTCGCAACCATCTGTAATGAGATCTGGTGCCCTCTTCTGGCCTGCAGATATACAATCAGGCAGAAAACTGTATACATAACTCTTTAAAATAAATAAGCGGGCAGTGGTGGTGTACACCTTTAGTCCCAGCACTTGGGAGGCAGAGGCAGGCATATCTGAGTTGGAGGCCAACCTGGTCTACAGAGTGAGTTCCAGGACAGCCAGGGCTACACAGAGAAACCCTATCTCGAAAAAAAAAAATAACCGAAAAAGTTATTTGTCACTTAAGATAAAATTTTCAGTGTCTCCATCATACATGGGTTCAATGAAGATCATGTACTCTCAAAACCGTTAGACTCAAAAGAAGGTTCTGGTGAGGACAAACCCTACTGCAGGAGAATACAAGAAAAACACTGTTTAAAGTAACTCTTCTCTGAAGTCACTGTGAAAAAATACTTTTAAAACGTGTGTTATTTTACCTGTCATTTTGGCTACTTGTGTCAGGTTAATCTATGATTAAGTAGGGTAAGTGGCCATTTATTCTGTTTACATTTATAAAAATATGAGTATAACCCAGTTATCAAAAAAAAAAAAATCTTCCCAATCGTTGAGATTGTGCGGTTCTGTGTAGCACATGCCTTTAATGCATGTGTCAGAATGGAAAAGGTGGTTTCTTATTTTCTTTTTTACCTGCAATGAATTTTTGCCATTTCTGATCTATATTGTACTTCACACAGTGATTTCCTGAAGGAAATATAATGATCTGTTCATCGAAGAAGAAGACATTGTTGGTCACGTGAGGCCGAAGACCAAAAACATGAAGCGCCTGAGCTACCACGGTGGACATGGTACCTGTCAAAAAGTATTGCAAAAGATGAAGAAAGAGGCAACCAGGTGGGAGTGAAGACGCGCAGCACATCTATCTCCCTTCTCTTCCCCGGCCCGCCCTGGCCCGCCCATAGCCCCGCCCATGACCCCCGCCCCGCCCGGGGCCCCGCCCCGCCCGGGGCTCGGCCTTGGGCTCGCCCCTCCCTGACCCCGCCTCGCCCCTCCATCGCCCCGCCCCTAGACTCCTCTTCTTCCCCCCCCCCCCCCCCCCCCGCGTCTCTTTCCGAGCCTTGCCTTCCTCTCCTGCACTCCCACCGCTCTCAGGTCCTTAGGAGGACCCCAAAGAAACTATTTACCTCTTGCTTCACGGCTCTGGGTTACTAGACTACGTAGGGATCCGTAGGTGCTCTTCCTAAAGATCCGAAGCAATCCGGGCACGCCCAAACGCCAGAGCAGTTCCTATAGCAACGAGGAAATCGGAAGTGCGGCTATGCACCCGGAAGCGGAAGTCCCTGTTGAAAAGCCAGAGGCTTGTGGAGTATTTGCTGGCGGTGGTGCTGCTTGTGGGCACGTGGAGTGGCAGCCGAACCTCGCGGGGCGGAAGGCCACGAGATGGACACCCCTCCGCTCTCAGAGTCGGACTCGGAGTCGGATGCGTGCCTGGCCTCAGATCAAGAGGTAGGCCGTAGTGGAGCTAGCGGGGCAGGGTATGGAACGGGGACTTTATTTAGCTCTTTGGTACTGAGGCGCCCCGGTCTGTAGTTGCAGGATGCGTTTTCCCGCGGACTCCTGAAGCCAGGCCTCAATGTCGTGTTAGAGAAGCCGAAGAAGGCAGTGAATGACGTGGTGAGCTCGCGCGAGGGTCGGGGTCCTTGGAACAGGATGCGCACGAGCGCTGTGCTTCTTGGGAGACCGATTCTGGTGGGAAAGATGCACCCTGCGCTGCGGTCGTCATCTTGTGCGGATATTTGAGCATAGGACTTTGGGTTTGAGAGAGTCAAACTCGCGGTTCTCATGAGCGCCGTGTCTGACTTAACCTAGAGTGGCCTGAAGCAGTGCTTGGCTGAATTCAGACGGGATCTGGAGTGGGTTGAAAGGCTTGATGTGACCCTGGGTCCAGTGCCAGAAGTCAGTGAGACTCAGCCAACACCTCAGAACCAGGACCAGAAGAAAGGCGTTAATCCAGAAGACGACTTCCAGAGGGAAATGAGTTTGTATGTTTGTTAGGGGTCCTGCGATGGAGTTACAGGAAGGGGGTCTTAGTGTGTCTGCAACCTCAGAGGCACGGGGGGGGGGGGTTAGCACGAGCCTGAGAGTGGAGCTAGCGGGTTTCTCTGGTGGAAAGAATAGATTCTTGGTCACCATTTAACCAGCACCCTGCTTGAGGGATGTTTCAGAATAATTCATTTGAAGTTTGTGTGGGTGCCTCCAATCATTAAAACAGACTTTGCCTAGCGAATGTTTTGAGAAACTTTCTGTAATGATTGGGAAGCAGTTCATAGTCTGTGAAGTATTTAATAAGCTCGTTGTTTTAAACTGACTTGCTCTTGGAAGTATTTTCCCCTCATAAATAAACATAAAGTGAGATTTCAGTTATATGTGCAATCAGTGGAGTTTTAGTTGGTGTGTATGTCTTATCTTGCCAGTGCTGGTGGGATGTGATAGCTCTGAGGTTAGGTAACTTCTGAGAGACAGTAAGAAGACGTGAGTGCCTTTCCCCTCCCCTCATTACACCCTGCCCTGTAATGTCAGCTACCGGCAGGCCCAGGCAGCAGTGCTTGCAGTGTTACCCCGACTCCATCAGCTCCAAGTCCCCACGAAGAGGCCCACCGATTATTTTGCAGAAATGGCCAAGTCTGATCAGCAGATGCAAAAGGTAGGTTTTTCTTTTGGAAAGCCAAGGTTTCATTTGTTCAGCTGGGTCATTCCTGTAGTCTTTAAAAAAAAAAAAAAAAAAAAAAAAGAAGATGTGTAGTGTTTGTAGTCAGTATTTCTACAGTCTGCCTCAGAGCCATGCCTGTCACCTAGGCAAATTAGAGAGAGATGGTCTGGAGAAGTATGGGCCCTACAAAAAGAAGCTTGTGTGTTTCTTCCCTGTCAGGGTAAGTGGAGTGTACAGACACAACAGTTTTAGAGTTCTGGGCCAACAATGCCAAGGAGAATACTGTTGCTTCTAGATGGGGTTTTCCTCTCTGGCCCTTTAGCTTTTTAGAAATGGAAGACTTGACGGATAACTCAGATATGGTGTGACTTAGAGTCAGGGGATTTGATCTTCATTTAACTTTGGGAGGAAAAAAAGCTTGATGTCACATCCAGGATGTATTTAAAATTGTTCCTTTGGTCTCAGTCTTTGGCTTAGAGAATTACAGGTGGTACCTCAAGAGGCCAATCATGCGACAAGCACAGATCCATCTACATCTGACAATCACACACATAACTAGTTAACAATTTCAGTACAGTGTGTGTGTGTGTATGTGATGGAAGAGGTGAGGTTCGAGTGTACAGGAACTATTACAGATGTGGGCCATTAGAATGCTGCAGTTTGGCCTTAATCTGTGGAGAAGCAACAGGTCCTGTATGGTAAGTAGGCAGCTTTGTGCCTTGGAGAGGCAGGGCCGCGTTTAAGCTCCTTCAGCCCATGGACACTTTTGGTGCCAGGCTCAGCTTTGGAACTGTATTGTCTTAATGTGGAAATTTAGAACAGTAAATGAGTTCCACAGCGTTCAGAGCTAGCCAGACACTGGCGCTCCGTTCTAGTGTGCTCCAAATCGTGCCTAACAACTCTCTGCGTTTTAGATTCGACAGAAGTTGCAGACTAAACAGGCCGCCATGGAGAAATCTGAAAAGGCCAAGCAACTTCGAGCGCTTAGGAAATACGGAAAGAAGGTGAGAAGGAAAGAGCACCTGCGTGGGCTGGGCAGGGTTGGCCGCGCCAGGGCAGACCGGGCTGGGGTTTGGTGTGTGGGCCGGGCATGGCTGGGCGGGCCAGGGCAGACTGTGCTGGGGTTCCTGGTAAAGTGTCTGCCGGTGTCCCTGAGCACAGGTTCACTCGCCACCGTGGCACACCTGGGTGTATCCAGCATAGTGTGGTAGCAGTGGCTGAGCTGCAGTCTCTGGAGTGATGGTTTGGGAGGCAGGGCTGACTTTGTGTCTGTCTCACAGGTGCAAACTGAGGTCCTGCAGAAGAGGCAGCGGGAGAAAGCACACATGATGAATGCCATCAAGAAATACCAGAAAGGTCAGTGTGGCTGTCTGCTAAGAGGGTAGGGAGCCTGGGTCTCACTCTACCTTAGAACCGAGGGAGCTCTCTAGTGCTTCCAGTTATCTTGGTTTGAATCTACTGGGCTTATGCTTGGAAAATAGTGCAGGGAACAAGATGTGCTTCTTTTTTTTTTTTTTCTTTTTTTTTTGTTTTGATTCTTTTTTTGAGACAGGGTTTCTCTGTGTAGCCCTGGCTGTCCTGGAACTCACTCTGTAGACCAGGCTGACCTCAGAAATCCGCCTGCCTCTGCCTCCCAAGTGCTGGGATTAAAGGCTTTCGCCACCACCTCCCGGCACAGGATGTGCTTCTTAAGATGCAGTTAGGGAATAGCAGCCATGTCCTGAATGCTCCTAGGCATACAGTGGTGCTAATGTAAATGCTCTTCCCTGCACAGGCTTCTCTGATAAGCTGGATTTCCTGGAGGGCGACCAGAAGCCTGTGGAACGCAGTGCAAAGGCAGGAGGTAAAGGCCAGCAGACGAGTAAAGGGTAAGTAAGGGTCTCCATTTGGATTTGTCTTCTGATGCGCCAGTCTTGTGATGGCCAACAGTCAGTCCGGTGAGGGAACTCCCCAGGGCAGGCCTCTAGTATTGTCTACTGCTGCTCAGGGTCAGAGACTTTGATACTGTGGGGTGGGTCCCTGGCTATAGCAGTGTTTGAAAGTGGAAATTGGTACTTGGATCATTTGAGGTGAGTGTCAAATGACTGTTCTACTCCATGACACCCAGAGTGATAGTGGGGAGTCAGCCAGAGAAGTCAGAGGTAGTTCCAGCCACCACTAGGAGGGAGGCTTTGAGCACCTCCCTTGTGACTGCTTCATTCACTGTGAGGCAGTGCTCTGTGCCTCAGTGCCGTGGAGACTGAGATGGAGCTGGCAGCTCACCACTCCTCTTTTCAGATCTCTCTCTGCATAGGTGGACACAGACCTCAGGGAGGCACACTTAAAGCCCTGGCACAGTCTGGGGATGGCATTCTGGTGAGCCATCCCACCTGAGCCTGGTGTGAAGGACATGGACATCTGGGCAGGAAAGTGGGAGAGAAGCCTTTAGAGAAGGAAGACCTTGGATGAGCAGAGACACAGAGGTGTGAGGCCAGGACTTAGAGAACCTTCATCCTGTTGGCATTAGGGAGACAACAGTGGTTTGACTCAGTTATGGGCAGGTCATGTTCCGGTTTTGAGACGGTAACAGAGTTGTACGTGTAAAGAAAAGGTAGGTAGGGAGTGGAGGTCTAGTCTGTCTCCACTTCCACAGCAGCCCCAGTGAGCAAGGGTGATGCATCACAAGTGCCATGCACTGGAAAATCGGGTGAGGGTGATTACGGTGCAACCAGCAGGGCGAGGCCTGTGCTGGGCCAATGGTAGGAGGCACCAATTACAAGTTGGCATTTCTAAGGAACTGGAACCAATCTAAGAGGGGAGGTGACATGGTTTGGCTAGACAGAATTTGAGAAGTTTTTGAAACTTGTTACATTTGAATGCTAACTTTGGTTTTGTCTATGAGAGGAATAGAGACACTTAGGGCTGAACTAGCTGATTGCGTTACAATGGATGCCAGTGGAAGCAGTGAGCTGGTGGTGTTTATAGAACCTTTCTTCCTTTTCTTTGTTTGTTTTTCTTCTCATATGTCGTGAACAGATGAGTTTGCCTGGGTGGTTTGTAGAGTAAAAATATAAGCCAAGGAGAGTCTTAAGGACTGCAGAGACGAACCTGTGGCTGTCACCAGCTACAAGGCTCATGGGGTTTACAGTGTACTGTCTGTGGGGCCACCTTTTCCAGGCCTAATGCCAAACGAAGATACAAAAATCAGAAGTTTGGTTTTGGTGGAAAGAAGAAAGGCTCCAAATGGAACACGAAAGAGAGCTACGACGATGTCTCCAGCTTCCGAGCCAAGGTGGCTCACGGCAAGGGCTCCAGGAGGCCTGGGAAGAAAGGGGCAAATGTAAGTGAGGGGTCCAAGTTGGGGCCTGATTAGTCTCTTCTCAACCCCCTTTCTACTCCCCATGACTCCTCACCCTGGCACAGAAGGCCAAGTGCTGTGTGTGACAACATATGGTTTTTGTTTTGTTTGTGCAGAAGAGACCCGGAAAACGAGCAAGACAGAAACTGAAGAGCAAAGCCCGCTGAGTAGCATCGTCTTCTATAAAGAACCCAGGAGAAGGGGGCGTACAGCACACTCAGTGTTTGTCCTGCTTTTTGTAGAAAATTATTTTAATAAATTAAACTTATGGAAGAAAGATACTCTTGGGTTAAAACCAGATACTTTTTTTTTTTTTTTAAAGATTTATTTATTTATTATATGTAAGTACACTGTAGCTGTCTTCAGACAATCCAGAAGAGGGAGTCAGATCTTGTTACGGATGGTTGTGAGCCACCATGTGGTTGCTGGGATTTGAACTCCGAACCTTCGGAAGAGCAGTCGGGTGCTCTTACCCACTGAGCCATCTCACCAGCCCCCGATACTTTTTAAAAGATGGGGACATTTGCACATTAAAGAATATTGCTGCTGTTGGGCTGTTGTGGTGCACACCTGTAATCCCAGCACTTGGGAGGCAGAGGCAGGAGATCTCTGTTGAGTTCAAGGCCAGCTTGGTCTACAGAGGGAGTTTAGGACAGCCAGGGCTACAGAGAGATACCCTTTCTTGAAAAAAAACAAACCACAAATCCAAACCAGAAGAATATTACTGTTTGTTGGCAATGCCTCTCTTTTGGTAGCTGCAGAGTGAACCTCCACCTTACCTTTTCTTCATCTTCCAGATGGCCTTTTACATTAGTCCCCAGGGAGGACTGGCTGTGGCAGGTTCCTGTGAGAGCCCAGGTCTGGCATACACTGTTACTCGGTCTCTGTTTGAGGCCGTCTAGATTGGTCCCTTACTTCCTGTGCCTGGTATTTTCCTTTCTTATTTTATGCCTTTTGTTGTGTTCCATTTTTAAGATCTTTTAAAGAAAGGAAACAGGAAAAATTTCCACCTCCCATTCTGAAAGCGACTTTAATTTGACTGGTATGAATTGTGGCTTAAGATGCGAAGGCTGCAGGCAGGTTCCTGCTGCCTCCCTTGGCCATGAGGACCGTGGGGCTTCTCATTCCCGTCCTTCCCTCCTAAGCTCTTCTGACAGTGGAAGCCTATGTATGGTGCTCTGCTTTCTGGGCTGGTATTTATTCTTTGATTAGGCTATTTAGAAAGATTCAGGTTTTAAAAAATATTGTTTTTCAAGACAGGGTTTCTTGGTGTAGCCCTGGGTGTCCTGGAACTCACTTTGTAGACCAGGTGTCCTCAAACACAACAGACATTGCCTGCCCCTGCCTCTGCCTCTGGAGTGTTGGGATTAAAGGTGTGTGCCACTTTATGTGACAGATTCAGGCTTTTATCTGCCTAGTAACCCCTCCCCGCCATTTTATCATCTCGGAACTTCTGCTTTCCCACAGTTACAGTGTCCTAATGTTTCCTGGATGGGAATATTAAGTTTTGAGAATATTTTCTTCTGTTCCCTTCATCCTGTTTGAACTGTTTTCTTCCTTGGACATTTGGCTCCAAATTACATTTTGTTTTGAGACATTCTCAAACTGTAGCCCAAGCTGGCCTCAACCTGCTCCTCCTCCCTCTGCCTCCCGAGTGCTGGGATTGTAGGCTTGCTGGCATCCCCATTCAGATGCAGCACTTTAGTGTTAATGGCTATAGTGTATATGTGTACAGTGTTGATGGTGATCAGTCAAGGTAATGGGCATTTGTATCTTGTTTTCACTGCCTGTGCCCAGAGCTTCCTGCTTCTAAAAGGGCAGATGGCTGTGGATTAGGCAGCACTGCCTCTGTGCTGTAGACAGTTTTTATAGCTCTCTCTACCCTGTCTCCCTTTCTCACGTTAAACACTGCCTACTTCACAATTAAGGTATAACCCTATATTCTATATCCTTAAGCAGTCCCTCATTTGGGATTTATTCTGCTGGGGCTTTGTAGCAATATACCTGTGATGGTTTGCATATTCTTGGCCCTGGGAGTGGCACTATTAGGTGTGGCCTTGTTGGAGGAAGTGTGTCACTGGGGGTGGGCAATGAGACCCTCCTCCTAACCAGATGGGAGTCAGTCTTCTCCTAGCAGCCTTCAGATGGAGATGTAGAACTCTGAGCAGTGCAATGCTTGCCTGGACTCTCATGCTCCCCCTTGATGATAAAGGACTGAATCTCTGAACCTGTCATCCAGCCCCAATGAAATCAATGTTGTGCTTATAAGAGGTTGGTCTGGGGCTGGTGAGATGGCTCAGTGGGTAAGAGCACCTGACTGCTCTTCGGAAGGTCCAGAGTTCAACTCCCAGCAACCACATGGTGGCTCACAACCATCCGTAATGAGATCTGGCGCCCTCTTCTGGAGTGTCTGAAGACAGCTACAGTGTACTTACATATAATAAATAAATAAATCTTTAAAAAAAAAAAAAGAGGTTGGTCATGGTATCTGTTCACAGCAATGCAAACCCTAAAACACTACTTTGTTGCTCTATCAAAATATCTGAGTTGAAGTACTTCATAAAGAAGGGTTATTTACCTCAGCTTTGGCCAGTTTAGGTCCAGAATGGTAGTGCCTTCAGACGAGAGCAGCGGTGGCATGATGATGGTAGGTCTTACAGCAAGCAGAGGTTGTGGGGCCAGCCTTGTTTAACTTGCTTTTGTAGGAACAAAATTTGTGACACAGGTACCAACTCCACCAATGTCAATGCTCCTGGCATACAATACCTGCCCCTAGGACTCATCTCTTAAAGGACCCCCTCATCTCATCACTTAAAGGATTGTGTACCTTCAGCATGTGAGCCCCTGGGGGGCAGATGGGGTCTGGATACAGGGGCAGCTTTCCTTAATGTCTGCTGAGCCTTGCTGGTTGGGTTGGAGATGCTGAGGTGCTTATGAGAGACTGCAGGTGTGCTGTGTGGCCCCTTCTGGGTCCTGCTGCTAATGGGGTAGTAACCAGCTTGTCTCTGCTCTCCTCTTTGCTTCTGAAATCATGCTTTGTTTTTAAGAAAACTGAAAATAAGAACCACATGTATTACTAAGAAGATGTTTTCTTATGGCATGCTGGTGCACACAGGAGACAGTTGTGGTTTTACATGCTAGTGAATTTCTAGAAGCAAAGAGTTTTGATGATCTCATTTCAGCTAAGTTCTGGTGGCACTGTTGTGTTTTCAGAAGAACCTGATATTAACAGTTGACAGCACTCTGGGGTGGTAGTGTAACCTCATCAGCCCAGTGCGAGCTGCAAAAGTAGAAGCTTTGAGTTCTGTGTGGAACATACTGAGATTAGGAAAACAGTTTGCCATGCTGAGTTATGAATGCCACACCCTTTTATACAAGACTTAGAAGTGTCTTTCTGCCCGTTTTCCTGGAGCAAAGGCATATGAGCAGAGTCCATTGTTTCTTTTGTAGGACTTCTATCATGTCGTCTTATCATTCTGTCCCTGAAAAGAAATTGACCAGTATGCACAAGTAGTATCCGTATTGCTTGGGGTAAAAATGTCTTACATCAAAAGTGAGGTTGTTCTTAAGGCAGCGTGCATGGATTTCATTTATCAATGAAATTTCTGTCCCTTACGTGTCGCTGGGAGTGGTTCTGTTATGTAGTGGTGATCTCTCAGCAACTTTTCAGAGTCCATGCATGGCTGTCATTGTGCCTGTCACTCATTTTTTAAAAACTCATGGGTAGCACAGTGTAGTTCTCTTGCCTTCTTGTCCCCAGGCATAAACCCACATATAATTTAAGTCATTACGAGAAGTGACTGGCAAAGACAAATGTGTGCACAGAAATGAAATGCTAGGACAAGCAAGCAGTGGTGTTACTATGGAAATAGCTGACATTGGGGTGTCATTACTAGATGTTCTAGACATGGGACATACACTCATACTCGGTAAAGGAAAACTTAGTCACGTGAACACGGATGTTCCCAAAGAAGTGACATTAGCAACAGACTTCAATGAAACCTTCAGAGACTTCATGACATGGAAAACACAAATGGTTAAGATGTTGGGTGAGAATCTAGACATGGGCTATAGAAAGGCAACTTGCCATGGCAGAGGAAAGAAACGGGCCAGTTAGATGGCTTAGTGGTTAAAGGTGCTTGCTGCCAAATTTAATGTCTTTTGAGTTCAATCCCAGGGATCCACATGGTGGAAGGGCAGATCTTCCTCTTCCAAGTTGACCTCTGACTTCCACATTTATGGGCACACACATGCACAATACGAAGTGTAATGTTGAAAAAGAGATGCTTCGTGGTAGAGCACCTACTTATTACATACTGGGTTCTGGGTTCCGTCCAAACACAAAAGAAAAGCTTACTCAATGTCACAGTGATGTGCTAAGACAGGTGAACATTGGAATCATAGTGTGCTGTTTTACATTACAGCCTACTAAGTGCACATTAATTTTACAAATTTTCTTATGCATTGAACAGTCACCATTAATGACAACTATACTTTGGATGATTTAGGGAAAGATGAAAACAGAAATATGTTGACTCTTTGAAAAGGAACAGTCCTGTGGGAACCCAACAGTCACTTTCAGAGTTAGCCTTAGTGGGCTGGAGAGAGTTCAGCAGTTTATAGCTCTGGTTGCTCTTCCAGAGGATTCCCAGCACCCACATGGCGAAGAGCTTTATTTCCAGGGATCTGATGCTTGCTTTTGGCCTCCGCAGGTACCAGGCGTTCTCATGGTGCACATTTATACATGCTGTCAGAATACACATAATTTATTTTTTATATTATAAAGATTTACTTCTGCACCTCAACTCTACTTCTTAGGCACTCAAGTGATTGGAATGCCTTCCAAAGTGATCACTGACTGAATGCCCAATGGGGTCTTCCGGTGTTTTCAGTATAAGATATTAAGTGGAAGTCATTGGAAATGCATATGTGTGAACTGACAACCAAATCAAATGATACCCGGCCACCCAGTGCCACTGTCCAGGCTGCTGTTGACAGTGTTCATATGGTGTTGCTCTGGGTGGTGGGGACTTTGGTGAGATCAGGAGGGTAAAGGCTTCTTTGGGCCAACAAAAATGAAGACACAGAAAACAAGGAGAGTGGATACTTGGATTTTGTATCTGCTGACATTTCCAAGAGTGTTGCACATTTCCTTTGTGATTCAGGCAACAGAAGTATGGCTCTATGTAGCCACTCTAAGGACCTTGTGCCCCATGCTGGCTCTCATTGTGTATATCAGTTCACCGTTGTTCACATAGAGGCTTCTGTGAACAGAATAGAACTGACCCTTAATCAGACCTTATGTGTACGTGAGTCTAGGTCCTGTATTCTCAGAACAATTAAGCCTCAAGGATGAGATCTGCATATATTAGAGTGTTGCTTTTCTCAGTGCTGTGATTAAAAAACTAAACCAAACCAAAAACATTAAAAGTCCCCGACAAAGCAGCAATTGAAGTGTTTTTATTTTTGACTTACAGTTCAAGGATACAGTATATCATGGCAGGGGATTCACAGCAACAGGAGCTGGAAGCACACTCACGTTGCAGAGACAGCTGGGAAGCAGGTGATAGATGCTGGCGTGCAGCTGAGTTTCTCTTTGTGGATCAGGGCAGCCCACAGCTAGCGTGCATCTTCCCACTACAACAAACTAATCAAGATGCCACTCACAGATGTCTCCAGAAGCTAACCAGACAGTCTCCGAGGCATGCCCAGAGGCTAGCCTAACCTAGATCACCCTCACAGGCCATGCCAAGTGATCCTGTCAAGCTGACGGTGTTAACGTCAAGAAGAGGAATGCTCTCCTCGGGAGCATTTTTTTTTTTTAAAAAAGGTTTCCAGAAAAGATCATTGACTGTTTCTTTCCAGTCAAGTCAAAGGAAAAGCAACAATGATGGTATATTTCAAAATTCAGTAATTTTCACCTTTCTCTTAAGCTTTCCATGTAGTTCTGTACTTGGAAAAACATAAAACTATTTGTCTTATAGTCCAGATTTACAATATCAGTAGGAAAAAATCTGAAAATACCGGTGATGTGTTACACTAGTTTCTGAGCCTTTGTCATGGGGGTGAGAATGGCATCAGAATTTTCTACATTATTCTTTTAAAGATTTATTTATGTATGAGTAGCTCTCACAGTCTTCAGACACACCAGAAGAGAGCATCGGATCCCATTACAGATGGTTATGAGCCACCATGTGGTTGCTGGGAATTGAACTCAGGACCTCTGGAAGAGCAGTCAGTACTGCTGAGTCATCGCTCCAACCCCTCTACATTATATTTTACAATAGGGACAGAGTTAGTTTGAATTGTCTATCCCATAGCTGATCTGGGTGTCTCTCCCTCCTCTTGGAGGAGACAGACAGACAGACAGGCAAATGGACATCATTTTTTTGTGGTAGTTTGAATGAAAATGACATCATAGGTTCATAGGGAGTGGCACTGTTGGGAGGTGTGGCCTTGTTGGAGGAAGTGTGTCACTGAGGGCAGCCTTTGTGGTCTCAGATGCTCAAGCTAGTGTGGCACTCTGGACTTCTTGCTGCTTGCTGCTTCAGATACAGAACTCTCAGCTCATCTACAGCAGCATGTCCTCAAGTGTGCCATCATGCTTCTGCTCTGACGAGAGTGGACTAACCCTCTGAACTGTAAGCCAGCCCCAACGAAACGTTTTCCTTTATAAGAGTTGGCATGGTTATGGTGTCTTTTCACAGCAACAAAACTCTAACTAAGACAATACTTTCCATACAAATTTGTTTGATGATATTGAAAAGATCAATGGCCTTTTGGTACTCTGAAAATCTAATGTCTATATTCTAGAAGGTCACCATGACTTCTAGGTCCTTCAGAACTGCAGAACTGTACTGCTCAGCAATTTATAGACCAAGGGATTTCTGAGCACCAGGCCCACCCTGACTGACTTCTCTTCCGACTGTGTACTTTGAAAGCCACGGCTGTCGATACACTCCCCCATTGATATACTCCCCCAGGCAGTGTCCAGTAGAAAGCAAGCCCCAGGAGGTGAGGAGCCAAAGCTTAGCAGATTCCTCCGTCCAAGGACAACATCCACTACACACTGGGTATTTGGCATAGGTTTGTTGAAGGAGTCATAGAAAGCTGACATGAATTTTACAGAAATGATACTGTTGCAATAAACGTAATCAATATATTTTAAGCAAATATAAGGAGACATGCGGAGATGCCCCCTCCGCGTGGCTTCCCATGTTCCCATATTGAAGTTGGGGGTCCTCTTCCTGAATGAGGTGAGGGTTTCCCACTCATGTCGATGACCCTCCAGCTGATTCTGTCCCCAAGCATCATTCGGGCTGGGATACATCTCACAGGTCCACAGTACCTGTATCTAATGTTCTGGAGAGTATAATGTCTTGGGTTGTCACCAGGGTCATCTGATGACATTGTTCCCAAGTTTATAATGAGAAGGCACGGAGTGCTTCAGACCTCCTGCAACTTGGACAAACACAGTCTATTATCTGCAGGTTCCAAAGGAGTCTGAAGCAAGCTAGGCCGGCTGGGCCAGCCACACTGGTCCTTCCTGTCGCGTGCGGTGAGCTTGCCACAGCTGTCTAGGAAGGTGAAGGACGCAACGTGTCCACGTGTATTCTTTCCACCCAAGAGCTAGGGCTTTACTCTTCAAGAGAAAGGAGAAAGCAGTGTTAAATTCCTTGTACTCTCTAATATTTTTCCAAGTTGTCTGATTGCTTAGCCTGATGATTTCCACCTACTTGGCCCACGTACAACCCTCCTTCCTTCACAGCCCTTCTTGTTACAGAGCTTCCATTATTGACCAAACTCCACTGAGGTGATCCTGAACTCTTTCAACTAGGCCAGGACCTGGAAGCCTAGAACAGCATTGCTCAGTACAGTGATTGCTGGGTATGTGGGACTACTTGAGTTTACATGGCAAAGATTAAACACAACTTAAAAAAAAGTAGTGTCTGGGACTGGGGAAAGGGCTCAGCAGGCAAAGTGCTTGTTTTTCAAGCATGAGGCCATGAGTTTGATCACCAGAACCTACATTTTAAGAGCTAAGTACTCTTAAAATACACACGTGTGATTGCAGTGCTGGGGAGACAGGGCTGGCTATGTCCCTTGGGCTTGCTAGCTAGCCAGTCTAGTCTACTTGGTGAGCTCCAGGTCAGTGAGAGACCCTATTCCTCCTCAAAGGGTGGACACAATCTGAGGAATGACACTCAAAGGATAAGCCTGAGGTCTTTAAAAAGACACAATCCGTACACCCCGATACATAAATTTGTATACAAATGTACACGCACACACAGTCCCGTTCTTAGTCAGACCAGCCATGTTCCAGGTGTTCACTAGTTCCGAGTGGCCACAGCACAGATCTAGAGCATTGTCTCCACCATTCACTAGTTATAGCGGTCACAGAATGGATCTAGAATGTTGTCTCCATCATTCACTAGTCACAATGGCCACGGAACAGATTTAGAATGTTGTCACCATCAAAGAAAGTTCTCTTGGATCAGAGCTTTTGTTTAAGTTATTTGAGCACAGAACACATTATCCATGCTATCGATATCTGTGTGCTTGGCTGGCTGACTCTTTTGTTAATGCCATTATATAAACCTCTATATCACACTAATTGACATCATCACACTTGGCTGGCCCAGAGAAGTACCTAGTCATTGTGGCGTTGTGGGCATGCCTGACTTGTCACTGTATTCTGGAGGCAAACAGGAAAATGGTCTTCGTTTTTTTTAAAAAGAAGCCACGTTGTTAGTTTGTGGGAACCTAGCAAGAAGGTTTGTGCCCTGAAAGCTGAGGGTTTTTTTTTTTTTTTGTTTGTTTGTTTTGTTTTTTGTTTTTTTTTTTAATTCCAGCTTGGGTCCTCTTGACTTCTAATAGCCAGAATTGCTCCCAGAAAGCTTCAGTGCTGGGCTGGGTGGAAGCTCAGAGAGAGTTGTCAGGGCTGGAGGGATGGTTCATTGGTTAAGAGCCTGTATTGTTTCAGTAGAAGAACTGGGTTCAGTTCCCAGTGCTCACATGGCAGCTTATGACTGTCTGCAATTCCAGTTTATCAGATATACTCCTCTGACCCCTGAGCACCAGGTACACATGTGGTGCATATATATTGCTGGCAAAACATATGCATAAAATAAACCTTTTAAAAACCACAAAATTTGAAAAGGGGAAAAAGAGCAGTCAGAGGCTCTGAAGCTGCTCGCTCCACCCCAAGCTCTAACATTCTGTTTCCCAGGTGCCAACCTCAGGGGCACCATGTGACTGCTTACCTGGACCCTTCCAGGCCACCCCTGTGAACCGAGAAATACTGGTGTCCTTAGGGGGCTGACTTCTCTAGAACTCTCTGGGTTCCTGCCCAGTTAGGATCACCGGCCGAGACCCAGGCAGCACGGACGTCAACTAGAAAATGTAAGTAACAAGTCATTTGTATCAGGACTAACCTAAGAATGATTCATGTGTCATTTCTGGTGCCCTGTAGTGCATTTGTCTGTTTGTATCAATACAACATCACTGTTACTATAGTACTTAGATTACAATTTGAGGTATTAGTGTCATATCTGGAATAATTTCTCGTGTGAGGATTTTGGCTATTTTTAATATTTTGTATTTCTGAATAAATTATAATGACTTATTCAACTTTGGCTAAGGTCTTTTGGGATTGTTGGGGCCATCTGCCTGGGAATTGTGGCACATGCCTGTAGTCCTGGTACCTGGGAGGTGGAGGTGAGTAGATCAGGAGTTCAAGGTCATCCTAGATTGCATACTGAGCCCAAGAGGACCCTGGGTTATCTATGTGAGACCCTGTAGGTAGGACAGAGCACAGTGCCTGCCTTCTAGACGTTACCACCTGTCCGACTTTGAGATAAGAGGCAGCTGATAGGCCCTCCCTCAGAATCTTGATGAAAGTATAATAGGAACCTCTCCCCTTGTGGCAGGAGCTGTTTCCCAGGGCAGGTGGTCTCTGGCCTGATTCTGAAGACTAGGATGAAGAAAAATGGACTAACAGACTAGACTCGGAGGAACGAGACCAAAACAGAACAACAAAACGGGCACCATCATCGCTGTGACAGGAACATAAACAGGACTTGCCCTTCTGTGTTTCCTTTCCCCTTTCTCTCCTGCTCCATCCCTAACTCTGCTCCTGGTATTTGAACTCTGGTTCTAGCTCAAGTTTGCTGGAAATGCAGACGCTAGAGGGAGGCAGCTGCGCAGGCAGGAGGAGCAAAGGGCAATTGGGTCTCAAACTTCCTAATGCTGTGACCCATGCTGTGGTGTACCCACCATAAAATTACCTTGTTACTACTTCATAACTGTAATTCTGCTGCTGGTATGAATTGTCATGTAAATATGATGGCTGATATGTGACCCTGTGGGGATCACCACCCACAGGTTGAAAACCTCTACATTAGGGCTACAGAAGTTACAAACCAGAGTATGGTCACAGACGTTGCATGACTAACCAGAGAGGCACTTCGTATTGGCTCCATGGTTCTGCAGTCCTTGTTTGTAAGGTCAAGTTTCCAGGTGCCCACGGCCCTGGAACTTCTGAATGCTGGTAGCAGTAGGGGAACCTTTCCCCACGATGAGATTGGTGGCTCACCTGGTATGGCTGAGGGTGGGTGGGAGGGCTGAAGGTGGGGACTAAAGAGAAGGGAACTATTCAACAGGGCTGTTGGGGGGAGTAGGGACAAGGATGGAGGAGTAGCAGGAGAGGGGAGGGAGATGCACGGTGCGCTTCTCTGAATGTCTGGAGGTGCTGGGCATGGAGATCCTTAAGGTGGGATAGTAGGAAGGGGCTGCCAGGGGAGGGAAAGAGGTAGGGCAGAAGACGGAGAGGGGTGGGTCTTGCTGGAGAGCAGGCTGAAGGCTGGAAGACTGACTAGTCAGGAGAGGAAGGCGGGCTTTATGATGGTGAGAGACTGGAGAACCAGGTGAGGAACGAGGCTGCAGCTGAGCCGAGAACATACGAGGAAGCTTTCTGGTCATCTTTTCATTAGACAGCAGCTTCTCACTTCACTGCAGTTGGTGTCTGAGCATGTGCCAGGCCTGCTCCAGCATCAGTGTCACACATCACTTGTTGCATCAACCATTATGACCTTAGACCCCACCCTTTTGGTTCAATGGGTAGATTCTGCCAGCCAGGGAGTTGGCCCCATTGCCTAGGTGTGAGTGTCCTTGTGCAATAACAAAGGAATGGACCTGTAGCCTTCGTCCCTTCCTGTTCCCCAAATAAGATACATATTTTTTCCCCCTCAATAGGTAAAGCTTGGTCAAAGGGCTAGGACAGAGCCAAGAGTTTGGGGTGGGTGGTAGTCATCCTGATGGTGGAATTGGGAAGATGGGAAAAGCTTAAATTGTGAACTTCATACAACCTCGCATCACCTGGGAAGAGAGTCTCAATGAGGGGCTGTCTATTTTGAGCTGGTCTGTGGGCATTCTTGTGGGAATTTGTCTTAAGTGGTGTGGGAAGACCCATGCCACTATGGTGGTACCATCCTCTAAGCAGAGGCTCCTGGAACATGTGAGTGTGAAGAAAGAGCGGAGTACAGATAGGCACCACTTGGCCATCCCTCCAGCTCTGTTGTCTAACTCTTAGATAGATTCATAAATCCAAGGAGCAAGCTGGAAGGATGACTGCTGCCTCCTGAGTGTGTAGTGACTAACATCTGGACGTTCTCACTGTTTGAGATGCCCGGTCTTCGAAGATGATCACGGTGTTTCCCACACTCTTCTGTCCCATGTGGCACCTCTACTCTCCACACCTGGTTTCTCTCATCGTCATATGGTTCCCAAGATCATTCTGTCTCTTCTCAACTCACCTCTACAGTATTCTGATTTTCCTTCCTTGGCCTGGCCCCATCCCTTTTCCATCCCAGCTTCATAAAGCCTCAGTTGTGTGCTTAAGCTGTCCAATCACATGACAAGCAAGCGGTCTTGGCTCATTGCTTTTCCTGGATTAAACTACAACCCAGATGTTCCTGAAGGGACACATTGCCACCCCTGCATTTATTAGTACCTCTAGTAGGGCTTAGAATGGGGCTTCAGGAAGCAGGAGGGGGTGTGGCTTGTAGTGTGGTTCTTTTACCTGACAACCTCTTGGTTTGCTGCCACCCACTACTGTTTGCCTTGTCCTGTCCTGACCTGGTCTCCTGGATCTTCTTCCTCTAAAAACTGTAACACTTTTCTTTATTTTGTTCTTGCTGCTTCTTTAATGTCTATGTAGCTCTGAGGCTCTGGCCTCTGCTGTCCATGATTTCTGTTTTTTTTTTTTTTTTTTTTTTTTTTTTTTAAGATTTGTTTTATGAGTATGAGTGTTTTGGCCATGTGCATGTATGTGCACTGTGTGTGCCTGGTGTCTTTGCAAGCCAGAAGAGGACATCAGATGCCCTGGAACTGGAGTGACAGATGCTTGTGAGCTGCCATGTGGATGCTGGGAACTGGCTCCACATTCTCTGGAAGAGCAACAAATACTGTTAACTACTGAGTCATCTCTCCAGCCCCCTCCTGGGTTTCTGTACCATCTACATTTCACTCCAGACCACTAAGATCATACCTTGTTTTCGTTACCTAGGAATTACCCACTCCTGTGGCCACTTCCTTAGACAGTTTGTCATTTGACCCATTATATGTTTGTTCATAATATTTCTCCAAGGCCTGGAGAGATAGAAACATCTACTCCTTTTCACAGGACGCCAGTGAGAAACTAGATTATAATTCCACCAGATTTCAACCTGGGGAGCCAATGAGATGATTAGGCTTGCCTAATGAGTGTGGGTGAGGGATTTCTTGCAAGTGTGGGTGGCCTCCCCCAGCATGGACGATGCCTGTTCCAAGGCAGCATAGATGGAAGCCCCGTTTAGTTAACTCTCCCTAGCTAGTGTACTGTACACCTCTGGAGATCCTGTGGCCAGCAGCTGTTAGGCCAGTGTTTCATATAAATGCTGAGGGAGCTGCTGGCATCCCTGCTGAGGGACACACATCCTTTCTTTTGTGAGAGGGTGTCAGCAGTCAACAATCCAATGGGGTAGACTCTGGGAAGCAGGCAGAGCCGATCTGATGAGGATGGTGACTACTTTGCTCAAAGAGCCTCACTCTATAGAAGTCCCCCGTCCTCATGTCCTTCCCTCCCCTCTACCAGCTTTGATTACCCATCAGCCCCTCCTTAGTCACTTTGGACTGCATGTTTTTAGTGACTTTTCAAACCATTCTGGATTTTCTTGCTCCATTCTTTTTTCTTCTTCTTTTAAGTGCATTTGTTTATTTATTTTATTTTATATGTATATTTGTAAGTCTGAGTGTGTATATGTACCACATATATGCATTAGCCTGTGGAGGTCAGAAGAGGGCATCACATCCCCTGGAACTAGAGTTACAGATGGTTTTGAACCACCATGTGGGTGCTGAGAATCTAACCTAGGTCCTCTGCCAGAGCAGTCAGTGCTCTTAACGCTGAGCCACTCTCCAGCCTGACTTGGGACCTCCTTTGGAAACCCCGCCGAAATGTAGCTTCCATACTACTCAGGTCTGGATTTCTGCTGTGCTCCCATTCCAGCTGGGCTCCGTTGCCAGCCTTATTTCATTATAGAATTTCTGAATATAACTGGTTTTATTCCTCCATAATTTCTCCCAAAACATTTACTGCTCCTCAGGAGTGACTGAGGGTTTGGGACAGGCTCTGTGTATCCACCCAGGAGCTTGGCACCTCGCATTGATGAAAAGATTATTCTCTTTGGCTCTTCTAAATAGGTTGGCATATTTTTCTTTTTTCTCTTCTCTTTTCTCTTCTCTCTTCTCTCTTCTCTCTTCTCTCTTCTCTCTTTTCTTCTCTTCTCTTCTCTTCTCTTCTCTTCTCTTCTCTTCTCTTCTCTTCTCTTCCCTCCCCTCCCCTCCCCTCCCCTCCCCTCCCCTCCCCTCCCCTCCCCTCCCCTCCCCTCCCCTCCCCTCCCCTCCCCTTCCCTCCCCTCCCCTCCCCTCCCCTTCCCTTTCTATTTCTATTTTTTTTTTTTTTTGGAGACACAACCTCATCTATTCCAGGATGACCTTGAAATTACTATGCAGTAGAGAATAATCTTAAATTTCTGATCTTCTTACCTCTGCTCCTCAATTTCTGGGGTTATAGGCATGCATCACCATGCCTAGGTTGGTATTTGTTGTCTAAGTCGGGGTATCTACTCCTGCACAAACATCATGACCAAGAGGCAAGTAGGTGAGGAAAGGGTTTATTAAGTTTATACTTCCATATTGCTGTTCATCACCAAAGGAAGTCAGGACAGGAACTCACACAGTGTAGGAACTTGTAGGTAGAAGTGGATGCAGAAGCCATTGAGGACTGCTTTTTACTGGATTGCTCCCCCTGGCTTGCTCAGCTTGCTTTCTTATAGAACCAAAGCCCAGTAATAGCACCTTCCCACCCCTGATCACTAATTGAGAAAATGCCTCACAGATGGATCCCATGGAGGCCTTTCCTCAAGGGAGGTTCCTTTCTCCATGATAACTCCAGTTTGTGTCAAGTTGACACACAAAACTGGACACTACAGTGTTCTAGTGCCATGAAGAGACAATATGACCAAGGCAACTTCAAAGGCAACTTATAGAAGCAAACATAATTGTGCCCTGCTTACAGCTTCAGAGGGTTAGTCTGAGACTTCAAAGCCTACCCCTAGTGACATACGTTCCCCCAAAGTCCCCACCCCCCAGTCCTTCTCAAACAGTTCCACTAACTGGAGTCAAAGAATTCATTCAAGCATGAGCCTGTGGGGGCTATCCTCATTCAAGCCACCACACTTGGAATGCTGTTTTTCAGTTGAAAGAGTGTAGTCTGGGTCTGGCCAGATGGCTCAGTGGTTAAGAGCACTTAACTCTTTTTTTTTTTTTTTTTTTTCGTTTTTCGAGACAGGGTTTCTCTGTATAGCCCTGACTGTCCTGGAACTCACTTTGTAGACCAGGCTGGCCTCGAACTCAGAAATCCACCTGCCTCTGCCTCCCAAGTGCTGGGATTAAAGGCGTGCGCCACCACGCCCGGCAGCACTTAACTCTTAACTCCCAGCACCCACATGGCAGATTACAACTGTCTGTAACAGCAGTTCTAGGAGGTACAACACCTTCTTCAGGCCTCTGTGTACACCAGGAATACACCTAGTATAAAGACATACATGCAGGAAAAATACTCAAACACATAAAATCAAATGAAAATAAAAACGAAAAACCAAGGTGCAAAGGGAGAGCGGACCTACACCATGTGACTGGCTCCCCTGTCTCAGGGGCCACATCTTTAATATATTACTAATAGAATTTAGATTGTGTTATTATCATCTCTACAGATGTAAAAACACATTTGATAAAGTTAACTATTCATTCATGATAACATTGTACAACATTGGAAATAGAAAAGAATTTCCTTCATCTGGTTTTGTTTGTTTGTTTTTTAGAAAAACCTATGGCATGCTGCAGTACAGTCTGGAAACACTTCCTTTTTGAGACTAGAATGACAGTAACAGAGTCAGTCAGCACTCCTACACACTATTGTACTGATGACCCAGGAGTGGACTAAGCCAGGAAAAAGAAAAAGATTGCACAGGAAGAAATAACATTGATAGGACTGCATGCATTGAGAATCTAGAGAGTTCAGAGGTTACGAGGCATAAATGAATTGTTGTCACTAGATTAAAACAAAATAACTCAATTGTTATTATTCCTATTTATAATAGGTTAGTAATAGTCTATTAGTTGGATTGCTAGTTAAATGTAACTAATAGTTAAATTATTAATTAATAATCAAATTGAAAATAAAAAAATGAAGAAATCATGCCACTCAAACATTACTAATTTATCTAATATCTAGAAATCAATAAAACGAGAAATGTGCCAGGCCCTGTTATGGTTGGAACACAAACTAGCACCCATATGTTTCAGCTGGTGACCTCTGGCTGCTGCCAGTGCTGTTTGGAAGGTTGTGGGTCCTGTCTGGTGGAGGTAGATCACTGAGAGTGTGTCCCACACCCGAGAATTCCTGATCCTCTGAGACATGAGGTGCCTCTGCCACATCCTCCTGTTTCCATGAACCCCACCATGTCTTCCATGAGCCAAATAAGAGTCTCCCTCCCTTAAGTTGCTTCTGGCGTAGGAAGGAGAAGTCACTACTACAGACGGCCCTTTTTTACAGAACACGGCAGCGGTTCAAGGTCAACCGAGGAACGTCCAAACAAACGGAGAGATGCATGCTGTTCGCTGCCTGGAAGACTCGGCATTATAAGAAAACGGAAGGTCCTCAGATCTTACAGCTGTAATGAAACACCAAGTGGATAGCAGACATACTCATTATTTATGGTGTTTGAGTTTGAGAGTGTGTGGAAAGGAATACTGACTTTAGAGACACACGAAAATACAAATAACTAAGAAGTTTTGAAGCATGTAGCAGGGGACCTTCAAACCTAGAAAGCTAGAGTAAGTCAGCATGGAGGGGTTTGCGAAAGGTGTCCTAAGGATGTAAAGAGACCTGTGAGATCATTTACAGATCTGGAGGAAGACAATGGAGGAGGGCTGAGTTTGGAAAACTCAGATTTCTAGGAATAACACATGATGTCCAAAGGTGAGAAAGACAATCGCCTAGGCGGAAAGCAAGAGAGGCTGCTGAACCCAACCACGGCTCCTGAGGCCAGGCCAGTAATTTTTTTAACCTGAAAAGCCCTAGAAAGGTGTGTGTGTGTGTGTGTGTGTGTGTGTGTGTGTGTGTGGTATGTATCTCATTTATGTCTCCTGGAATACAGTGGCCATTGTGACCTTCACCATTTTTTTTTTTTAATTTGGAGGTTTTACTTATAATCTACTTTGTCTCTTACCTTACCATGACATGACCTTCTTGTATCTCTCTAGGTTCCTAGCTTCCACTTCCATTCCTCGTGAAACGCTAAGCAAAAGACTTAAAGGTAGGATCCACACGTGAGAGAAAACATACTGAGAGGACAGGGTAAGCTAGAACCAGGCTGACTCCATGACAGGGTGCAACCTGACAGTTTGGGAGACGAGGCCTAAGTTTCGATTTCCCAGAACTGGAAAAGCTGAAACAAGTCAATTCCAGGAAAAACCACTCATCACTGGCAGCTACTCCCCTAGAGCCTTAACCAAT
The DNA here is from genome assembly GCF_978045245.1 of Mus caroli. Taxonomy (NCBI): domain Eukaryota; kingdom Metazoa; phylum Chordata; class Mammalia; order Rodentia; family Muridae; genus Mus; species Mus caroli. The sequence goes on along the minus strand of NW_028227261.1, from coordinate 38,197,195 downwards.
CACAAAAGCACCCTTACCCTGGAGATAGAGCCAACCAATCAAGGGAAAGAAAAAGTCATGCATTCCTACCCTAACAGGCTTTAAATTGACCCTGCAGATTCCACACCTCTGTCTTCCATACTGAAGTATGGTGGACTCCTGCTTGCAGGCTCTCTGCAGAACAAACACTCTTTGCTGTTGCGTACTATTTGAGTCTGGGGTATCATTCTTCACGAGTCATGGACCCTCACAATACCATACGTGTCATTCTGAGTTACACCACTCATTCTAAATGGTTCCAGTTCCACACATTTACCTGTATATGTCATGATCTCGTTTTTCTTTCTAGCAGAGTAATATTCCACTGTAAACATGCACCACCCATTTGTTCTTATCTATCCATCTGTTGAAGGACATCAAATTTTATTCCATTTCCTAGTTAATTGTAAATAGAGCAGCAATGAATATGGATGTGTTAGTCTCTGTAATAGGATATAAAGTCCTTTGGATATATGTCAGGAGTGGTATAGCTGGGTCGTATGGCAGTTCTATGTCTATTAGAAACTTCCATACTGATTTTCCAAGTGGCTGCACTAGTTTACACTCTCACCAACAGTGTGTAAGCAGTCCCGTTCTCCCCATCCACACCAGTCTGTTTTCATTTGCATTCTTGAGGATGGCCGTCCATTCTCACTGGGGTGAGATGGAATCCTTATGTAGTTTTAAGTTGCAAGACCCTGATAGCTAAAGATGTTGAGCACTTTTAAAAGGGTTTCCTAGAAATTTGCTCCTCTTCCTCCTCCTCCTCCTCTTCCTCCCCCTCCCCTCCTCTCCCCCCTCCTCCTCTTCCTCCTCCTTCTCCCCCCCCCCCCGCCTCCTCCTCCTCCTTCTTCTGTTTTTTTTGAACAGGGTTTATCTATGTAGCCCTGGCTGTCCTGGAACTCACTCTGTAGACCAGGCTGGACTCAAACTCAGAAATCCGCCTGCCTCTGCCTCCCAAGTGCTGGGATTAAAGGTGTGCAGTTCTTCTTTTGAGAACTTTTTATTCGGTTCCATAGCCCAATTTTAACTGTGTTGTTTGCTTTCCTGATTATAAATGTATCTTTTATTCGTCTGAAGTAATTGTCATCTAGGTGGCTTACTGCCCCTGTGGGCTAGTGTAGGCCTAGTCCTGGAAGCTTCTAGCCTTCGTACAATCTTATTTTTGTCTATAATGTTTTCTGCCTCTGAGACTTACTGGCTAATAAGCTCACCCTTTCTTGTTCTTTCTGATCTCTGGCTGGATGGTTCAACTCAGCTGTTCTGGCTCAAATTTCTCCCTAAGCTGACTGATTCAATCTTGCTTCTCTCTCTTGGCCTCATACTGACCTTGGCAATGTGTTCTGTTATGGTTTGTATATGCTTGGCAATGTGTTCTGTTATGGTTTGTATATGCTTGGCAATGTGTTCTGTTATGGTTTGTATGTGCTTGGCCCCAGGGAGTGGCATTATTAGGAGGTGTGGCCTGGTTGGAGTAGGTGTATCACTGTGGATGTGGGCTTAAGACCCTCACTTTAGCTATATGGAAGTCAGTCTTCCACTAGCAGCCTTCAGATGAAGATGCAGAACTCTCAGCTCTGCCTGCACTGTGCCTCACTAGATGCCACCATGCTCCCACCTTGATGATGATGGACTGAACTTATGAACCTGTGAGCCAGCCCCAGATATATGCTGTCCTTTATAAAACTTGCCTTGGTCATGATGTCTGTTCAAAGCAGTAAAACCCTAACTAAGACATGTTCTAATCTTTTGGATCCTTCTCATTCTCTGGCTCGTTCTGTCTTCACCTTTGCCTAGCTTGCTCTCTCTGCAACCTGCCTTTGTACAACGGTCCAGGTAAAACTGCCTCCTCTCTCTCCACTGCCCCTCAAGTAGCTTCCCTTTCCTTTCTCTTCTCCTGAGAGTAGGGCAGATCCTATTCTGTCAAATCTTTCTCTGATTCATCATTTCGTCTGCTACTCAATTAGAATCAATTTCAAGCATGGGTGCTCCCTTCTCCGAACTAGCTTTACCTTTATTTGGGGTTACAGGTGTATGGCAAGGGCTGAGCCACACTATAACTAGAAACAGTTTTTGTTTTTTGTTTTAGTAAATAACACAAACTCAGGGTTCACAGTGTGATCAAATATCCTGCAACACCTAACACTCAGTGTTTTGGGCTCTTTGTATGTTCTGTTCACTAAGCCTCTGTAGATGACCGGTTAGCAGGGGTTGCCCCCACTCTGTGGGCTTCAGTGATCTTTGCTGTATGGAAGACTCATTTTTGTAAAGTCTTTTTTTTTTCCTACTAATTCTCCAGAGATGGCCGCCTCCACGTACTGTTTACTTCTTTAGACATTCTTTAACCTTTCCAAGATGGTGCGACATGATTCGTTCTCCCTTCCGTAGTTATTTGTTTTTCCTGTACCTCGGAGATTATTTCAATTTTTTGCAAAAGATCAGTTTTCCCATTTATTGTTTCCTGTACTAAATTAAGTTTAGCTTAATTTAATTTTTAAGGGCAGGGTCCAGTGTAGCTCAGGATGGCCTCAAAATCATTCTGTAGCCACAGATGTCCTTGATCTCTCTATCCTCTCAGCTGTATCACCATGCCTGCCTTTTGTTTGATTTTTATGTGCAGTGGCATAGTGAACTGGTATATCCACACTGATTATGGGAATGCTGACCAAAAGGATGCTGCTGCTGAGGTGATGCTGCTGAGGGTGCTGCTGCTGAGGTGATGCTGAGGTGATGCTGCTGCTGAGGATGCTGCTGCTGCTGCTGAGGTGGTGATGCTGAGGATGCTGCTGCTGCTGAGGTGATGCTGCTGCTGAGGATGCTGCTGCTGAGGTGATGCTGAGGATGCTGCTGCTGAGGTGATGCTGAGGTGATGCTGAGGGTGCTGCTGCTGAGGTGATGCTGAGGTGATGCTGAGGGTGCTGCTGCTGAGGTGATGCTGAGGTGATGCTGAGGGTGCTGCTGCTGAGGTGATGCTGAGGGTGCTGCTGCTGAGGTGATGCTGAGGGTGCTGCTGCTGAGGTGCTGCTGAGGTGATGCTGAGGATGCTGCTGAGGGTGCTGCTGCTGAGGTGATGGGTTGGGTGGTGACACTGAGGATGATGATGCAGTAGGGGAAGGCTGATAGTTTTGGGATGATGGTCAGTAAAAATACTGATGAGAACCAGGCAGGAAGACGAGGCTATGGTGATGTAACTAATGTTGAAAAATGCCAGGGTGGTGGCGGTGTTGGAAGAGAAGGTACCTTGCGTTTGTACTTGCTACCTAGTATACACTAGGGATGGAATTAGGAAAAAGTTAGGGCAAGTTTCCTCAGGTACCTCCAAGGGATACTGCGTCATTTCTGCTTTCTGCGTGGCTGCTGGAGTGGTCCCCGCTGCCTCATAAGCCAAAGTTATGATGTTCTTTAATGACGTTCCTCTCATTTTCCGAAGCAGAGAAGTTAACAAGCCTCCCAGGAATTCTTAGTTCAGAGCGGCTCAGCTGCAGCATAATTGGTCTGCAGCCAGGAGGGAGGACTCTTGGGGCAGCAGAATGGAGGAGGAGTGGCCTCCAGAATGGCAGAGTGAATTGGGAGACTCATAGCAAGAGGGGAGAGGAGCTGAGAACTTTCAACTAACATTACTTTAGTTTAATTGGGCTTAGAGACAGGCAAATTTCTGTGTGGCTGGCAGCTTTTATATCCTCCAGGGAAGTTCCAGGCTAATGGAGAGCTTCTGGGAGTTCCCAGTGGCCCACAGTCTGGGCCTTGCAACCGCGCCTGCAAAATGACGCATACAGTTATCCTCAGGTAGGTATCTCAATCCAGGAGGCTAATGCTGGAAGCTCAGAAGCTTCCCCCCACCCCCCTCCAGCTGGCCTGACATTGAAAGTCATCACTAGACATCAGAGTTTCTAGAGCTTTGAAGGCTGACTTGGCTAGTTCTTAAATGATAGTTCATAGACTGGCAACAGGGTTACATCGGAAACCCCTGAGGTTTTTATTGCCATTATTTGTAATTTCTTTTAATTATTCCTCTATACAATGAAGTCATTACAAACATCCAGCCAGTTCAACCTCCTCAACACCAACTCCCACACCAGACTTCAAGTCTGTCTCCAGATTTTTGGAAAAAAAATTATATATATATATACAGAGTCTGTCTCTCTCTCTCTCTCTATATATATATATCCTATCCTGAAATTCACTATGTAGATCAGGCTGACCTTGAACTCACAAAGTCTGCCTTGCCTCTGCTTGGAATTAAAGGTGTGCACCTCCATGCTTGACCTTAGAAATAGACTTTATCATTGTGTTGGTAAGAACATATAGAAATATTTTTTCACCTTTTCCCAGAATGGAAGCATACAGTGACTTATAAGAGTGTGACATAAATGTACATGACAGGAACATGGTATCTTTGTTTCTCATCTAAGACATATGTACTTTCAACAGATTCTTCCAAGAGAATGCCTGGTGTTCTTAGAGTCTCATCACAAAGAGTGAATTATTCAAACTGAAACTATGAGTTGAATCAGTTTGTCTCTGCCCATGTTGTGATGAAGCCAAAATTCACTCAGAGTCCCTTGTTGGCAGCAGTTTCAAGATCATAGAGTCATAAGTGATTGTGATCATCTGAGTGTGGTGACACAGGCCTGTGACCCAACACTGGGTAGCTGGAGACGAGAGGGTGGGAAGGTGATGAACGTCATCTTGGCTGTGCAGCAAATTCAAGCCCAGTCTGGGCTGAAGAAGGATCTGTCTCAAACAAATGAATGCCCATGCTAAATGACTATTGGGTCACACTGGTTTTTTGTTTTTGTTTTTTAACTTTGGGAAGGGAAAAAGGAAAATGTCTTAACAACATAAGTGGAAACTATAATTAACAAAGGGGTCATATTCTAAGAAGAAAAACTATCTATAAATCTATTAATTTGGCCATCTCCCATCATTGTTCAGAATGGTGAAGTAGTCACCTTTTCCATTTTCGAACAATCTAACAAGGAGTTAGCAGATATTTTAATTTGAATCCCATTGATCACTAATGAGGTTGGGCATTTATCAGCTATACTGTTATTTTTGAGGGCTTTCTGTTTATGCCATTGATCTACCTTTCCTGCCAGCTTTGTCCCTTTGACGTGTTACTTATGACTGATAAATATTTGTCCTTTCCACTTTATTCCCCAGTGTAGGGGATGCAGACACCAAACCCAGACACTACTGCTGATGCCATTCTTGGAGCCTGATATAGCTGTCTTCTGAGAGGCTCTGCCAGAGTCTTACCAACACAGATGTGGATGCTCACAGTCATCCATTGGATTGAGTACAGGGACCCTTATGGAGGAGTTAGGGGAAGGATTAAAGGAGCTGAAAGGGTTTATAAGTCCATAGAAAGAACAATATCAACCAACCAGATCCCCCAGAGCTCCCAGGGACTAAACCACCAATCAAAGGGTACACATGGAGGGACCCATAGCTCCAGCTGCATATGTAGCAGAGGATAGCCTTGTTGGACATCAATGGGAGGGGAGACTGTTGGTCCTGTGAAGGCTTGATGTCCCAGTGTAGGGGAAATGCTAGGGTGGTGAGGCAGGAGTGGGTGGGTGGGTGGGTGGGTGGAGGAGCACCCTCATAGAAGAAGGAGGTATGGGGGAATGGGATAGGGGGTTTGCAGAGGAGAAACTGAGAAGGGGGATAACATTTGAAACGTAAATAAATAAAATAACCAATAAAAAATTTAAAAAATATAAAAATAGCCAATACTCTACATATTTTTTATTCTCATTGGAAATTTACTTTTATCATAGTGTGATTTTTTTCAATATTGTTCCAGTAATATTAGTTGAATAGAATATTCCTTACCCTATTGTTTTAAAATTACATCATTACTTGTAGTCAAAGTTTCTAGTAATCATGACGCTATTTTGTACTTAATTATTTCATTGATTTATCTGTCAGTTCCTGTTACTAATATGATTTTTTTTAAAATCTTGTTTTCTCCTTGACTATGTAAAAATAGTTTTTAAAAGATGCTTTTATGTGTATGGATGTTTGCCTGCTTGCATGTCTGTGCACCATGTGCATGCAGTACCTGTAGTAGCCAGAAGAGGGCATCCGATCTCCTGGAGCTGGAGAGGTTTGTGGTTGCTGGGAACTAGACTCCGGACTCTGCAAGAGCAATCAGTGCTCTTAGCCACTGAGTTGTCTCTTTTGGGTATGTTTATATGTTTAACAAATATTTAGAGTCAGCTCACCAAGTTCCATAGATGAAAGTTGGAGGCTTAAGAGTGACTTGGGATTAATCCCCTTGCAGAGGTGACATCACTGTAGAGCAGAAGCCCTTCATTCAGATGCTGGACTCATCTCCTAAGTAAAGTTTATACAGCTCTTTGTTTAAACCTTAAATGAGCTTACTTCTCTCTATCAGGGAGCTTATTTCTATAAATAATGTATATTCTGTATCTATTATTATTGTTATTGTTATTATTATTATTATTATTATTATTATTTTGGTTTTTTGAGACAGAGTTTCTCTGTCCCTGACTGTCCTGGAACTCACTTTGTAGACCAGGCTGGCCTCGAACTGAGAAATCCGCCTGCCTCTAGCCTCCCTAGTGCTGGGATTAAAGGCGTGCACCACCACGCCCGGCCTTTCTGTAGCTATTATTGATGGTAATCTGTTTATCCATTGCACTGACAGTACAAAGATATTTTAGATATTTTCCTCTTCATCTTGTATATGGTTTTATCTCTTAAATATCATTTTACTTTTTTTGGTTTTGAAACATTTTCATATGTAGCCCTGAGTGGCCTGGAACTCACTTTGTAGACCAGGGTGGTCTTGAATTTACAGGGATCCACCTGTCTCTGCTTCCCAAATGCTGACATCAAAGGCTTGTGTTACCACAAGCTTCCTTAACTCTACTAATGTACTATGTTACATAAAATGTTTTCTAATTTGGAATCCTTTTCTCATTTACTGGGTAAGTTATTCTTGGGTATGTTATATTGTTATTTTAACAGGTGGCTAGATTTCAGTGAATACTTTACAAAGGATACTTCTGTATTAGTTAGGGTTTTACTGCTGTGAACAGACACTATGACCAAGGCAAGTCTTATAAAAAAACAACATTTAATTGGGGCTGGCTTACAGGTTCAGAGGTTCAGTCCATTATCATCAAGGTGGGAGCATGGCAGTATCCAGGCAGGCATGGCGCAGGAGGAGCTGAGAGTTCTATCTCTTCATCCAAAGGCTGCTAGTGGAAGACTGACTTCCAGGCAACTAGGGTGAGGATCTTATACCCACACCCAAAGTGACACACCCATTCCAACCAGGTCACACCTATTCCAACAAGGCCACACCTTCAGATGATGCCACTCCCTGGTCCAAGGATATACAAACCATCACATTCCACTCCCTGGTCCCCATAGACTTGTTCAAAAACATGAGTCTATGGGGACCATACTTAAACATAGCATAATACAAAATGCATTTAGTGCAACTTTCAAAGTCCTCATAGTCTATAGCAGGTGCAACAATGTTAAAAGTCCAAAGTTCAAGGTCTCTTCTGAGATTCATTCAACTTAATTAACTGTAATTCCCAAAGCAAGGCAGGAAACCAGCTGGGCAAACTCCAAACTCTGCATCTCCATGGCTGATGTCAAAGTGGTCTTCAGATCTCCACTCCTTTTTCATCTTTTTTGACTGCAACAAACTGCTTCACTCCTGGGCTGGTTCCACTCCCTGTGAGCAGCTTTCCTCAGCATGTGTCCCATGGCTCTGGCATCTTTAACATCTTTGAGTCTCCAAGGCAAGTTCAATGTTACAGCTTCTTCTTTCAGTGTCTGGGATTCCACTTGATCTTTTGGACTCCTCCTAAGGGCTGGCATCACTTCTCCATCTCTGTCCTCTGTAGCACTCTATGCTCAGGTTGATCCACTCCATTACAGCTGCTGTTCTTGATCATCCCATGGTACTGACATCTCCAATACACTGGGGTGTTCCACTCCAACTAGGCTTCACCAATAGCCTCTCATAGGCTCTCTTCAGGGTGCCAAGCCTCAAATCCTTTGCATGACCCCTTCAATCCTGGGCCATCAACTACAGCTGAGGCTTCACCTTCTCCAATGGGCTTCCCTGGCCTCTCACAGTGCTAAGCCTCAGCTTCTCTCCATGATCCCTTCATTCCTTCACAAGCAGTACCACCTGAGTGACTCTTACACATTACCAAGTCCAGCCACAGCATGAGCTACAACCTTATCTATCTCTGGAACACAGCTTCTTTGTGCTCCCAGAAAACAATTTCCAGAAGATTTCACCTCAAGGATGCTGGTCTCTTCTTAATCACCGCTAATTCCTTAGCTCCAGCTAACCAGCATCAATTTTCCCAGTAGTTCCTTCCATTCTTAACTCTAGAGCCAGAGGCACAATGGCTGAAGCTGCCGAGTTCTGCTGCTTACAGGAACTAGAACATGATCCCCTTGTATTATTACATTATCACTAGCTTTATGTTTTCTAAATCCTTCATTGCCTAAACTTGGCTATCCTGGTTCTTGCTCTGTAAATTGACCCTGAATGTAGAGATCAGCATGCTTGTCTCATGGGATTAAAGGTGTGTACCACCATGCCTGGATCTAATTTAGCTGGGTAGGATCTTGCCCCAAGGTCCCACTCCCTTAATCTTTATCTCCTAGAACACAAGATTTTGCTCCATTTCACTTCATGGTACTCCTTTAATACTCAAACCATATATTTTATATTTTTCCTTTCTAAGCTTTCTATGCTTGTTCAAACTTCTCTTCATAGGACTTAACCAGAGAACAAAGTCTCTGCTGGGCTTTTTTGAAACTTCTTTTGTCAATGCAATTAATCCAAGTCTCTTCACCTTAGCCTCAGGCAAACTTTTCAGACAAGGGCAAAAAGTAGCCACATTCTTCACCAAAATACCACAAAACCAGTCTTTATGCCACATTCTGAAATTCTTCTCCTTTGAAATCTCTTGGGCCAGGTCAACACAGTTCAAATTACTCCCAGCAACAAAATCTTCCATATTCCTACTAGGATGACCCATTAAGCCCCATTTAAAGCATCCCACTGCTTTCCAAATCCAAAATCCCAAAATCCATATTCTTTCAAATAAAAGCATGGTCAAGCCTATCACAGCAATACCCCACTCCTGGTACCAACTTCTGTATTAGTTAGGGTTTTACTGCTGTGAACAGACACTATGACCAAGGCAAGTCTTATAAAAAAACAACATTTAATTGGGGCTGGCTTACAGGTTCAGAGGTTCAGTCCATTATCATCAAGGTGGGAGCATGGCAGTATCCAGGCAGGCATGGCGCAGGAGGAGCTGAGAGTTCTATCTCTTCATCCAAAGGCTGCTAGTGGAAGACTGACTTCCAGGCAACTAGGGTGAGGATCTTATACCCACACCCAAAGTGACACACCCATTCCAACCAGGTCACACCTATTCCAACAAGGCCACACCTTCAGATGATGCCACTCCCTGGTCCAAGGATATACAAACCATCACAACTTATATCTAGTATTTGTGCCTAAGATTACCTTTAATTCTGCATATGGGTGTGTGTCTGTGTGTATGTGATGTGCACATGGGTGCAGGTACCAATGGAGACCAGAAGCATCCAATCCCCTGGAGCTGGAATTACTAGGCCACCTGATGTGGCAGCTGGGAACGGAATGGGTTCATTGTAAGAGAAAAACATTCTCTTAACCACTAGACCATCTCTCTAGGCCCTGGATCTGGTATTTGTGAGAGAAAGGTGGCCTTAAACCTTCATGTTTTGTGGTATCTTTGCCCAGTTATACTGTAAGGCCCCCTTTTGGGGACCCCCACTCTAGTCTCAGGAGTGAGAGAGCACCCAAAGAAACACGAGAATCCATCTTGCTGTAATCACATGAGGCAGTTTAATGACGGAGCTCCGGACCGACATGCATCTCACACAGGAGATAACGGATGTCGGCCACGAGGCTTGAAAGCTAGGGGTTTTTATGGGGTAAGGAGCTTAGGGGTGTGGAATTCAGCATAGGGACACACTATTGGCTTATTCAAACATCAGCAGAAAAATTACATGTACGTGCAGGGTGTCAGAGTTCTGTGAGTTGTCGACTCAGTTCAGATAGCCCTGTTATGTCCTCACATTCCTCTTTATCTTTCTGGTCAAGATGTTCCCAGGAATGTTTTAACTACAGGGCATACCCGGGTTTGTTTTTCTTTGTTCTCAGCCCCAGGCAGCCTCTAGGCTCACAAACAACCAGCAATTTCTGAGTACTTTATATGACTTACAGATCTTGAAATTTCATCTTTCTTTCAATACCAGCCTTATGCCAGAAAAGCATCAGCAGCTATCCTTCCCGTGTTCTGGAATAGTTGGTTAGTGTGGGAAAACTTGTTCCTTATCTGAGCCCTAGGACTCATTTTATTATGATTAATTGTGTCCAGATTCTGCCCCACCATTGGGGTGGGGGATACTCCGTTGGGGAGGCAGAAAGTGGGGAGCTTGACTGTGGTTATCCCACAACTTCGCCACTGTCAGGTGCTGGGCTCTAGGGAAGCACAGAGACACTGCTCAGGGGGTGGGGAAATGTAGTCTGAGATGGGGTGGGGGAAGATGGGGTTCTCTGACTCCCGGGAATCTAGTCACAAGGAAACTGCACAGAGAAGTCGGGAACGAAGTGTTGGGGGTCCATGGACCTGAGAAGAGGCTGGGACCACTGGGGTCCTGTGGGCTGAGGATGGCATCTAGCCCGGGGCTGGGGGAAATGAGAGCTCCGGCTTTGTTTATCAGTGATTGTCCTTAGCTTGGCAGTGGTTGTCTGGAAGCACAGAGAGGCCTTCTACAGGAGACTTAGGCTGTGGCTCCTTAGGCAAAGGCCATCTCCATCCTTCCCACAGCGGCTCTCGATGAAAGAGGCCGTCCATGTTTATTCGTTCTGTTTATTGACTGTTCATCATGGAAAATGGATCCATACCAACTTCTCAGGGTGGGCCAGAGGTTAATAACTTTTATAGGTTGGAATGTCCAGGAAGGGAAGCCTATTGGTTAAGCCCTCAGGGCCTCTAGATACCTCATTAGCGTGGATCACTCTGTTTTGGGCTACGTGAGCCACATGGGGAGTGGATGTCCATGTGCCAGGGACTTAGACCTTCTCTGCCTTACTAGGTTTCCTGATAAGGTCCATTGTCCCACAATTAATTTAATTAATTAATGTTTTGGTTTGTTTTTCACAATGAAATATTTTTATAATTAATTAATTAACTTTACATTCTAACTGCAGGTTCCCCTCTTTTCTCTTCTCTCAGTATTCCCTCCCCTCCCCTCCATCCCCATCCACTCCTGTCTTTCTCCTCAGAAAAGGGGAGGGCTCCCTTGGACATCAACCCACCTTGGCCTATAAAGTTGCAGTAAGATTAGGTGCATCTTCGCCTATGGAGACTCAACAAGGAAGTGTGGTAGGGGAAAGGGTTCCAAAGGCAGGCAACAGAGTCAGAGACAGCCCCTGCTCCCACTGTGGCATGGTTTTCTGAGACAAGGTCTTAACTATGTAGCCCTGGTTGGCTGGAAACTATCTATGTAGACCAGGCTGGTGGCAAACTCACAGAGATCTGCCTCTGTCTGCCTCCCTAGTGCTGGGATTAAGGGTGTGAAGCACCACTCCCAGCACAGATTACGTTTTAAGGAGCATCTCACCGTCTGGTGCAGGCTGACTTGGAAATTGTGTTTCTGCCCCTGCTCTGGAGAGCCTCTGCCTGACCCTGCTTCACTTGTAGGGCTTTTTGAAATGTGGGCCCCTGACTGACTCTTTAGTCTCTTCTCCACTGACTTTGGGTTTTAACATCTTGGGGAAAATTTGTCCAGTTAAATTTTCTTTTTTGAAAAATCATGCATTTTATCTATATGTTCAAAATTTCTGATTTAAAATTTATATAGTTAGTTTCTCAAAATGACAAGTGTCCCTAGTCTCTGTCATTTTCCCCTCCCTGGAATGTATTCCTTGCCAATTGCTTATACCTTTGGATATACTGGTGTTAAAAAAACAACAACAACATCTAGCCTTTTCTAATGTTTCATTAATTTATGCATTTACTCTTATTGTTTTTATTTTGTTTATCTATTTAATTGCTTTCACATAGTTTTAAAAGTTATTTATTTTATTATTTTATGTGTATGAATGAATTTTTGTCTGCCCTTCACCAATACACAGTGCCCAAGGAGGTCAGAGGAGGACATAAACTCCCCTGAGGCTGGAGTTACAGACCGTTGTGAGTTGCCATGTGGGTGCTGGGGATTGAACGGGGGTCCTCTGCAAGAGCAGCCAGTGCTCTTAACTGCTGAGACATGCCTTCAATGGTTTTATGAAATTTTTATTAAGTTGAAGCTTGCAGCATTAATTTTACTTAAAGTGTTGTTTTCAAGTAAATGTATTTCTTTGGCTATATTCTACCTCTTTTGGATATAGACTTGGTCTTTTGTTTATTATTTGTTGCTATATAGTTTATAATTTCCATTTTGATTTAATTCCAAGGGTAATGTAAATGGTTTTACATTTTCTAAGCATATGTTTTACTTGATTACATGCTACTTTGTGTGTGTGTGTGTGTATGTATGTGTGTGTGTGTGTATGTATGTGTGTGTGTGTGTATGTATGTGTGTGTGTGTATGTATGTGTGTGTGTGTGTATGTGTGTGTGTGTGTGTGTGTGTATGTGTGTATGTATGTGTGTGTGTGTGTGTATGTATGTGTGTGTGTGTCTGTGAACATGTGCTGGTAACTGAACCATGATGAAATCCACAGAGCGTGACACAGCAGGCTGTTCCTCCAGCCTCTAGCCTATACATTGATATTCTCCTTGTCTTTCAAGACAGATATTAACAATGGATTGCTACTTTTCTGTGCCTCCTGTTGGGCTGTATATATGGTGCCTTCCCTTAGTTTTAAGGTCTTCTGGCTGTTGTGGATCTTCCTTCCTCCCTCCCTTCCTTCCTTCCTTCCTTCCTTCCTTCCTTCCTTCCTTCCTTCCTTCCTTCCTTCCTTCCTCCCTCCCCCCTGCCACAGACCCTCTGGGCCCCTGTGTCTGCGTAAAAACGGGTATCTAGAGTAGGTGGGCAAAGCTTAGGGTGGAGTGACAAACAGAGACACACACACAAGAGAGGTGTTGAATCTGAATGTAATTTTCTCAGACTTTTTTTATAATACAGAGTAACAGAATAAGGCACATTGAAGTTTTCCAGGTGCAAGAGGAGTGACTTCAAAAGAAACCAGATAAATGTTTACTCTAGAGATTATCACCCTGCTTCGGATCAGCCCTGTGCCAGGTAAGAGTTTCACACTTTATTGTTAATAGCTCTAGGGGGGTTTAACTCTTGACAGGCCTCAAGAGTAATGTAGTGTCACTGACCCCGAAATTCTCTAGGCCTTGTTAAATTTATCTAGTCTGGAGAATCCTTATTATCAGGATAATATATTAACTTGATCTTGGCATGGAATGTAGCTTGTGGTAAAATTTTTATCTCAGTGAGGATTTTTGTCTCTTTCTGCAGACAACTGAGTTAATGGCTGTGATTTATTGTTTTATTGTAGTGCTTAATTAGTTACTGAATAGGTTAAGTTCCTTGCTGCTATCTGGGATCTTGAAACACTGGGAAAGGCTTTAGCTATGTTAGAATTCAATCTTAAAAGGCATTACAATAAGGTAATACTAAATAGAGAGCACGTGAATCCATACACTAGACTAACACGGGAGTGGAAAATTGATTTTATGGTTAATATGGATTAGGGAGAGAGTGCCAGACCCCAGGAAGAGAGTTTCCTTGAAACTCATTGCTTCATGAGTCAGCTTCCCAGCTTTCGCTTTGTCAAACTGACTCAACCAAAGTACGTGGCACCCCCCATCTTTCTTTTTTAAAGATTTATTTATTTATTTAATGTATATGAGTACACTGTAGCTGTACAGATGGTTGTGAGCCTTCATGTGGTTGTTGGGAATTGAATTTAGGACTTCTGCTTGCTCTGGTCAGCCCCGCTTGCTCAGGCCCAAAGATTTATTTGTTATTATGAATAAGTACACTGTTACATTGTAGCTGTCTTCAGACACCAGAAGAGGGCATCAGATCTCATTACAGATGGTTATGAGCCACCATGTGGTTGCTGGAATTTGAACTCAGGACCTTTGGAAGAGCAGTCAGTGCTCTTACCCACTGAGCCATCTCACCAGCCACAGATATTTTTTTCATTAATGTATTCATTTACTTTACATCCCAATATTAGCCCCCTTCTCTGCTAAGTCCCTCCCTCCCCCTGATGCTACTTTCCCCCTTATTCCCCTCCCCTTCTCCTCTGAGAAGGACGAGGCCCTCCCCTGGGTGTCAACCTACTCTGACACATCAAGTCACTGCCGAATTAGGCACATCCTCTCCCACTGAGGTCAGACAAGGCAGCCCAGTTAGGGAACAGGATCCACAGGCAGGGGGGACTGTAGGCCCAGTTCATGCTCATTCTTTGGTTGGTGGTTCCTTTGTCTCCCTGATATACAGAGAAACACCCACCCAGCTGCTGATCTGTGGCAATGGGAGCCAAGAAGTTGCACTTATTTCCAGGAGGGAACCTCAGTAGCACAGCTTCATCACTCCTTGTCCTGTCATCTCAGTTCAGAAGCATTTCATTTAACTGTCACTTTGAAGTGCCATGTAATTGTAACTCATGCACAAATGCATAAGAATTGTACATAAAAATGGGTGTCATGTGTTGTTTTGATACAATGTATCTACTTTGAAATACTTAAATCAGGTTAAACATGTTTACCTCCTCCTTCATCTGTTATTTCTTCAGGGTGAACTTTCAATATGTTCCTGCTAGAGGGCTGAACCACACAGGGCGCAGCTGTTCTCTATAGAGTGATTACTCAATGATGCCACACCACCCAAAGAATCTAAATTGCATGTGACTGTAACATTGTATCCACTGGCCAGCAGTACCCCAGACTTCCCTATCTTCTACTCTCAGCTTTGTAACATAATTCCTCTTCCTGCCTCCATGGTTACCTTCCCAGGACTGCACATGTGAGCCAATTCATGCACACACTTGTCTTTCTCTGCCTGGGATATTTTCTTTAACGTGATGTTCATTAGTTCTATTCATTTTGACGCAAATGATAGATTTCATCCTTTTTATGATACTGATATTGCATAATGCATAGAAAACATGGTTCCCCCCACCCCCATTTGTCCACTAGTTGATAGACACTTAGGTTGCTTGTGGATTCTTGGCAACTGTGAACAGCTCTACAGTCATCATGGAAGTACATGGTGTTTTTATTTCCATTCGTTATATATCCAGTAGAGGGGCTATTGATCATATGATACCTGTATTCTGAACTTGTGGAGGGGTCTCAATACTCTTGACTACAGTGGCTGTCCTAACTTCCCAATCCCATCAGTAGTGTGAAGGAGTTCCCTGTCCTCTAGATTCTCATCAGGGTGTGTGTCTTTAGTCCTGTGATAGCATTCATTCTTACCGAGGTGAGGTGATATCATACTGTGGTTTTGATTTGCATCTCCCTGATGAAGAGTGAGAGGTTTCAAGCATTTTAAAAATGACTCTAGGCCATTGTAATGACTGTTCCTGGCTGTCAACTTGACTCTATCTGGAATGAACTACAACCAGAATTGGAAGGTACACCTATAGTCCAGATCTTGAGACTGGAAGATGCAAGTTTCTGAACTGGATCTTGGCATGGAGATCTTGAGGTATAGTGGCCATGAAAAGCTTAGACCCAGGCAAGATAGTCACACCTTTAATTCCAGGAGACTGAGGCAAGGAGATCTTTGACTCCATAGTTAGCCTGGGACAAAGCAAGTCCCAGATCCAGGTGTGGTGATACACACCTTTAATCTTGGCCACATCTTCTGCTGGAGACCTACAGAGGGACATCGGAAGAAGGAAGATTCACTCACTCTTCTTTGCCTGCTTGCACTTACTTGCCAGCACATCTGTTGGAACCTACTTCTACAGAAGACCAGCTTAAGCAACTAGCCTTGTGGGTCTGAGCAACTACTAGATTCTTGGATTTCCTATCCACAGCTCCCTATTGTTGGGTTAGTTGGACTACAGACTGTAAATCATCACAATAAATTCCCTCAATATAGAGAGACATTCCATAAGTTCTCTGACTCCAGAGAATCCTGACGAATACAGCCATTTATACATCTTCCTTTAAAAATGCCCATTTAGACTCATTTATCACCTATTTTAAGTTTTACTTTTGAGTTTTTTGAGTTAGCTTCCAGTCATGATGACGTGATGTGTAATGTTGAGCTCCCATCCCACTAATGACTAATGACTAATGACTGACTAATGACTAGTGACTAATGACTAATGACTGTGTCCTTTGCTGGACAAAAGCTCTTTACTTTGGAGGAACCCCACTGGTCTGCTTGTTTTACTTTTATCATTTTATTATTACTGTTATTGTGGTGTGTGTGTGTGTGTGAATATGAGTGTGTATATGCCATGCCATATATGTGGAGCTCAGAGTACAATTTTCAAGTCAGTTCTTTCCTTCTACCATAAGTTCCAGGAATCAAACTCAGGTTTTTGAGTTCCCGTGACAAGTACTTTTGTCTACTAAGCCTTCTCTCTAGTCCTCATTCGCCTGCTTTTGCTTCCATTCTTTTACAGTCCTGAAGTGCTTCCCCTGTTCTTTTTTGTAGCAACTCCAGGGTTTTTAGGTCTTAGTGCTGGGACTATGGGCAGCCACCAGGCCTGCCCAGTGCAAGATGGAAGCCAGGTCTCCTTCACCTGTGTGTTGAAATCCAGCTTCTAGTATCATTTACTAGAGGATCACCCTTTAGCCAATGGTTGCTCCTAGCATGCTATCAAAGTCTGGAGATGATGGCAGGACTTAGGCTGTTTATTGAAGACAATTGGTCTGCATGCCTGCTTTCATGCCAATAGCATGGTGGTTTGGATTGTTATAGCTTCATAGTACATATATTTTGTGTGTATGTGTGGCATGTGTATGTGTGTGCATGTTTATATGTGTAGGCTAACATGTGTGCTGGTACAAGTGCATGTGTGGAGGCTAAAGCTGATGTTGGGTGTCTCCCTCTTTGGCTCTCCATTTTATTTCTTGCTGAACTCAGAACTCACCAGTTCTGGCTAGTCTAGAGAGCCAGCTTCTCTTACGAATCTTGTCTTTGGCTCCTGAGTGCTAGGATTATAGGTGGCCATGATGCCTGCCTAGCTTTTTCTGGCTTCTAGGCATTCGAATTCTGTTCCTCCCATTTGTATGTCAAGTACTTTATCCATAGCAACCTCTCCTAGCCTTATAGTTTTTTCACTTAATAAATTAGTTTGGTGTTTGTGAGTGTATGTGTGTGTGTGCATATGTGTGTTTGAAAATGCATGTGTATCCATATGTGTATGCATGAAAGTGCATGTGTGTGTGTGTGTGTAAGCTGGTTGATGTTGCGTGTCTTCATTAGCTGCTGTCCACTTTCTTTTTTGAGAGTCTTACTGAGCATGGAGCTCACCAATTTGGCTATGTTGTCTGGTCAGTGAGCTCCAGGGATCTGCTTGTTTTTGCCTCCCCAGCAGTTGATATTACAGGCGCATGCTTCTTACCCAGCTTCTATGTGTATACTGGGTACTCAAGTCCCCATGAAAGCACTTTGCCAGCTGTCCCGGATCTCACCTCCCTTGTTTTGAATCAAGTAATGCAACGTTGTCTGCTTTGTTCTTTATCTCAAGATCACTGTGGGCGTTTGGTTTTTCTTCTTTGTTTTTTTTGTGTTTGTTTGTTTGTTTGTTTCTGAGACAGGGTTTCTCTGTATAGCCCTGGCTATCCTGGAACTCACTTTGTAGACCAGGCTGGCCTCAAACCCAGAAATCCGCCTGCCTCTGCTTCGCAAGTGCTGGGATTAAAGGCGTGCGCCACCACCGCCCAGCTTTCTTCTTCTTTGTATGTGGTTACCTACATGCAGGGTGTTTCCTAGTTCTCAGGAGGAAGTCACTCATGGCTTGATAGAAATACAGTATCTTATAACTAATTGGAATGTATAGACATTTTAATATTATGGATTCTTTAAGTTCATGAACTCAGCTGTCTTTCTATCTCTTTGTGACTTCTTACTTCAGTTTTATAGTTTTTAATCACATAGGTTTTTCACATATTTGGTAAATTTACACCTTAGTATGTATGTATGCATGCCTGCATGTATCTTGTGTAGAATTAGGTTGATTCTTTTTTCAGACAATTCTCTCTGTGTGTGTAGTGATGTTATGGATCTTTGTGTGCTGACGTGTATCTTACAACTTTCCTGACTTCATTCACTGGTTCTGATGGCTTCTGGTGGATCTTAGGGTTTTCTGTACAGATGATCATATCACCTACAAACATGGACAAGTTGGCTTTTTCATTTCCTGTTTGGAGTCCCTTCATTTCCCCTCCCCAGTGGTTGTTGAATAAAAGTGGCCAATAGAGATATTCTTGTCTTGATCCACACGGTAGAAAGCCTTTGGTTTTTCCCATTATTCTGTTAGATATTGGTTCATTATAGATGACTTTTATTATGTTGAATTGTTTCCTAATTTATTCATATATTTTTGTTAGAAAGAAGTGCTGGATTTTATTATGTTTTCTGGGCACTTTTTAATACGACCGTATGGTTTTTCTACCTCATTCGACTGGTGTGGCCCCTCACATTTATAGATCTGCATATGCCACAGCATACTCACATCCTTAGGATGGAGCCCACGTTGTCACGATGAGTAATTTTCTGATGTGTCATTAGCTTCAGTTGCTAACATTTTGTTGTATGTCATTACATTGATAGTCATCTCTTGTAGGATATAATGCATTTCCTTTTCCTCTTTTCCTTTCCAACCACCCTTAGTTTTCTTCTCTATCCTTCTGTTTTTTATTATTGGGATAATGCTGATAGAAAAAGAATGACTTTGGAAAAATTCACTAATCTTTAATTTTTCTGGAGTTTTTAAGGTGTATGTGTGTGCGCGCGCGTGTGCCCACATGCACTTGCTCCACACATGCGCCACATGCGTGTGCACATGGAAATTAAAAGACAGCTGTAGCTATCAGTTATCACATTTTACCTCATTTGATACAAGGTATCTTTGCCACTGTATATATCAGGCTCACATTTCAAGTGATTCTCCTGTCGTCTCACTGTAGGAGCTCCGGGATTCTAGATGTGAACCCTCTCACATTCTTTTACATATGTGCTGGGGATCTGAACTCAAGTCCTCCTGTCTACACGGCAAGTACTTTACCCACCGAATCTTCACCCCATCCGTGGTTTTGGACCTATTTAAGAAGAATTGGAGCCAGGTGTAGTAGCTCATGCCTTTAATCCCAGCACTCAGTGGGAGGCAGAGGCAGGCAGATCTCTGAGTTCAAGGTCAGCCAGGTCTACAGAGATAGTTCCAGGACAGCCTGGGCCACACGGAGACTCTGTATCCAACCAAAAAACAAAACAAACAAACAAACAAACAAACAAACAAAAACAACCAACCAAAACAACAATGATAAAAAACAAACAGTAGAATCAGAAATAGAAAAAGAGGAAGAAGATGGAGAAGAAATGTATTAGTTATCATTTCAGTGTTTGGTAGAACTCAGCAGTGAGGCCTTTGGCCCTGGGATTTTCTTTGATGGAACATTTTATTACTAGTCTGTGAACATTTTCTATTTCTTTATGACTCAGTGTCAGTCATGTGTACATTACTGATGTTTTATTGTATATAGTGCTATGTGTATAGTACTGAATTAGACAAACTCAGGACTTTGTCTATTCTTATAGGTTATAAATTTGGGGCACAGATAATAAAATCTAAGGATCATTGTGTGTCTGAAAACAGTCACAATATTTTCTTCTTCATCTGTGATTTTAGTTGGATCTTCTCTTTCTCTTGGTATATCTAGAGTTGTCAATTTTATCTTTTTAAAGAACTTAATATTTGCATCACTTGTATTCTGTGCCTTTTCTATTGAATTGATTTCTACTCTGATATTTATGATTACTTTCCTTTAGCTAATTTTGAGCTTCATGTTTATGTGTGTTCATGGCTCCTTGGGGTCCTGTGCTACCCAGATTCAGGTGTTTCCATTCTTCATATAAGATCTGACTGTTGCAGTTGTGGGTGAGTTGGCCCCCATGATATGAGCATGGGAGGGCTGGACCTGTCACTCATCTCCTGAGTGATGGCTGGTGGGAGCCCTAGCCCTGGGGTCATGAGAGCAGGAGAGCTGGCCCTGCCCCTCACTAGCTGCAGCGCTTGGGAGAGGGAGCCCTGCCCCTTGCCTAGACAGCACGATAAAGCTGACCCAGGTGGCAGGAAGAATGGAGGGTTGCAGACGAGCCAGCCCCGAGACTGTGGGTGTGGCAGAGCTGGCCCTGCTGACATGGGAGAGATGCCCTCCCTTATTACCCCTTGACACCTACAGAGGGCAGGAGAGCTGGTTCCAAGGTCTCCTGAGAACTATTCCTGCCCCTTGCCTACTGCAGAACTCAGGAGAGCAAGCCCCGCCCCACACCTGGGCAGCACAGTAGAGCTGGCTCTGGATGTAGGGATTGTGGGTGAGCCAACCCTGAGGGGCAGGAGTACAAGAGAGCTGACCCCGATTCTTGTCTGTCATGCAGTGGCACAGATGAGGGAGAGATACCATCCTTCCTTCCCTCATGCCTTGCTACCTATAGCAAGAAGAGCTGGCCCTGGGGTCATGAGGGTGGGAGAACTGGCCATGTTCCCCACCAGCTGCAACATTTGGGGTAGCAGGTCCTGCACCTCACCTGGGCAGCAGGGTAGAGCTGGTCCTGGTTGCAGGGGGTCACTGGTGAGCCAACCCCAAGGGCATGAGAGCAGGTGACTGGTTGGCCAGCTCAGATACCTCTCAGGCCCACATCCAGGGCTTTGAATTGGCTAACCC
Source organism: Mus caroli (assembly GCF_978045245.1). Classification (NCBI taxonomy): domain Eukaryota; kingdom Metazoa; phylum Chordata; class Mammalia; order Rodentia; family Muridae; genus Mus; species Mus caroli. The sequence continues at coordinate 38,176,233 of NW_028227261.1, read as the reverse complement.
CAGAATCTCTCCCATTGATGAACTGCTGGAATACATGAAGGGCTGGGTCCTACAGATTCAAAGCTACATATTCTTCATAACACAGGGCAACAACAGTGTATTTGAGAGGAGTCCCAGTAAGATTCAGTATTGATAGTGTAGTAAGAGCCAGAGTCTCCATGCCAGACCAACAATTCATTGCAATGAACATTTGCAAGCAAAGAGGTATGGACAAACGGGCTTACTGTGGGACACATTGTGACACACTACAGCTTCCACAAGATTTTCTTTTTCTCTGTTGCAAGGGTGGAGAGTGAGTATGAGGGCAGGAGAAGATGAGTGGGATTGGGGTGCATGATGTGAAATTCACCAAGAACCAATAAAGAATTTAAAGAAAGGGTTGACCATTGCAAACTTCCCTCCTGGTGCAGCTTCTGCTGTGTCTCACAGGTGTGCGTATATTGTGGTTCCATTTTAATTTGTTTTGAGAATGATTTTGCTTTCCTTTTCCTTGATCCATTGCTGTTCAGGAGTGAACTGAACTGTTCAGCAGTAGATGGCAGACTAAGTCCAGGACTGCATTGAATAAGCTGCTGCTATGTTGCTGCTGTTGCTACTACAGCACCAGATGCTGTCTGGTGGCCAGGTTTGTCTCAAATCTGCAGATCACCTGTTATCCAGGATGACATAGGCAAATGTCTGAAGACATTTCTTACCTTACAAATTTCTTCTTTGGGGTCAGAATAGGACCAGTGCATCACAGTCACTGGGTCACTGGGTCACTGGGTCATTAGGTCACTGGGTCGTGTTGTGGTCAGGCACCACAGGATTCTACTTAGCTTTGGGCTTCATCATGGAATGGCCAACCTCAGGCTTCCATGCCTGTGATTTGGTGCCTTGTCCCCTTTTACTTTCCAAAGAAGATAATTATATCTTCTGTGTCAAGAGGCCTGAGATTGGGAAGGTAATGGTGTGAGCAGTCTCATGGCCACTAATGTTACAACACTAAGTCATATTCAGAGCTCCTAGCACAGCATTGCACAGGATCACATCCCATGGTGATATGCACTGTTTGATGCTATGGTAGACTTATGGCCTAAGACTACTGGAACATGCCCTAGGTGAAGTCTGAGAGACAAGAGCAAGAGTTCTCTAATTGGCAGCGGGGCCAGTCCAGAGTCCCCGCCTGTAGGATCTCAGCTAGGGGCAGGGGGCAATTTCCCCAGTGTTAGGTCTTAGCTTGGTGATGACATTCAAAACACAGCCCTGTGCTTACTTCCCTACCCCACTCTCTCCTCAGAATGATTTTGGCTGGTGCTTTATCACAGCAACAGAGAAGCATCTATCACACATGCCCATAGGCTAATATGCTGGAGGCAGATTTCTGCTGCCTGTGTATACCAGGATTCAACCCATGTGGTATGGTGGTGACTTGGAGAGAAAGTGGATCCTGGGAGGTACTGAGGCAGAATAGCAGCCTGGGACTCAAGGTTGTGGAGCCAGGGGATTGGGCTGGTCCCAGTCTCCAGTGATGGGTGCTATAGTTCAGACTTGTTATTCATATCTTGGGGAATTCAAAGGTACAAGGAGCTCATTAGGAAAGTGCCAGCATTACCCTCCTGGGAATCAGGGCTCACTGGAGCAGAGTTTCAAAGAACTCAGACTCCTCACTCATACCTCACACAGAGCCTAAGAGCAGGTAAGAGTGACAAGGGACAGGGAGCACCAGAGAGCGTCCCTTCTGGTGGCCCTTCTCTCTACTGTCTGCAGATCCTGGTGGAGGTCTGCATTGTCCTGCCTCTTCTCTGTCCACTTAGCTTCCCTGGTGTGTGTGTGTGTGTGTGTGTGTGTGTGTGTGTGTGTGTGTGTGTATGTGTGTGTCTGTCTGCCTGTCTGTCTCTCTGTCTGTCTCTGTCTCTCTCACCACCTCTCACCAGACTTAGGGTATGCAACATCTTCCTTAAGACACCTGGTCTTAAGTTGTCAAAAATGACCAGAGGGGGAAGATCTGTTGCTGTCAGGGTCACAGCACTGGGTTCTCACATAATCCCACTCTAGCCAGGTTTGGGACTGAGAAAAGTGGAAGATAAGTGGTGGGAAAGGCTGACAGGACATCATGGTGACAGGATAGAACATAGAAAGAGAGTCTAAAGAATTGCTTGAGAGTTATTTGATGGTCTCCTGTGGTGTCTCCATGCAGACAACTGTCATCCGGTGGTTTTCTCCATTATAGCCAGGACAGTATGGCTGACTCTTGCAGCCTGTTCACACCACTGTCTCCTCTCCATTCTTTCTGCTTCTCCTTCTTAGATTTGATACTATACTATGTGTATACTAACAAGCACAGGTCATGGTGGAAAAAGTCTTTTTTTTTTAAAATCAGGATTTCTCCTAGTAAATGCTGTTGGATGGAGTGAGTGGGCGGGTCCTGGAAATGAGACAATGAAGATGTAGTGGCAGCACTCAGGGTATTGGAACAGGACCAGGCTGAGTTAGACAATAAGGGGATTGCAAAAGCAATAATGTCCTTAATTCTTGGTCTGTATCTCAAGTATAGTTGTGTGAGGCTCATTAGCTCTTCCTTTTTCCCTTTTTAAATAAGGGCATAGATCTTGACATGAAGTCTGCCCCTCCCCTGGTTCCCCTTCCCCTCCCAGGAGTATGTGTGTGTGCACATGTGTGTGTTTATATGTGTGTGTGTGTGATCTAACCGTAATCACCTCCCAATGACTCCATCTTCTAATATTGGTAATTAGGGTCTTGACATATAAACACAGTAGGAAGTACACAGCATGAAATCTGGGATGGCTCTGATTAGCTAGAGTCAGCCTGGGGCTCTCAATAGAAACAGGAGTTTCTGAGCTCTTTTGCTGTTTGTTTTGTTTTGTTTTGTTTTTTAGAGATAGGGTTTCTCTGTGTAGCTAGCCCTGGCTGTCCTGGAACTCACTCTGTAGACCAGGCTGGCCTCAAACTCAGAAATCTGCCTGCCTCTGCCTCCCAAGTGCTGGGATTAAAGGCGTGTGCCACTACTGCCCAGCGTTTCTGAGCTCTTTATGTGTTAACAGCCCGAGTGCAAGAACGCTTTCTCTAGGCAAGCTAAAGCTTGTCATCCTGGTGGCATTTATGCTGAAGTTCAAATCTGGAGACTTTGCTAAGCAAGTCTCATCTGCTTCTTGCCAGAGTCCCTCAGATACTTTGGGGGAGACACAAATACAGAGATGCATCTAAGCCCAAGTCAGTAGATGGTTTTGTCCAAAGCTCCGTTGCTCTGTTGCTCAGCAGCTCACTCTAGCTGAGCACATAGGAGTGTTGGAAAACCGCCTGCTTTAACAATTTAATGAACTGCGTTGGGCACAGTGATCTACACTGGAGATACAGGGTTGCATAAAACAAAGTCTCTGTTTAGTTTTGGGGCAGCAGACAATAGCTAGATAAATGCATTTTCATAGGAAATATGATGAGGGAAAAAAGACTGGAGGATGGCTGACTCCAGGAAAGCTGCTGAGAGAAAGGGTTCTCTCTCCAGTGAAATGGCAGCTGGCAGAGGTGGGTAGGGCGTGCGTGCAGAAGCTGCTGAGAGAGGTGCAGGGGAGGATAGAAAGCTGGCAACTCTTGGAGGGGGGGCACCTGGTCAGCACTGGACAGGATGGAGTGCTGCAAAGCAGTAGTTTTATGGCATGAACAACGGGAAGTGTAGCACAGACGAGATCCCAGGTAAACTGCATACTGAAAGCCAAGAGAGCATTGGGGGACATGGTTAAGTTTGAGGTGACTACTGATTATCCAAGGAGGGACTTCAAGTGGGCTCTTGTTCACCTGACATTTAGGTGAAGGGTCTTCCTAAGAGACCTAAACATAGAGATGTGTTCAAACCCAAGGCTGGCTGGTTTCAGATAGCACTCTTATCAGGAATGGATGTATGTGTATATATATATATGTGTGTGTGTGTGTGTGTGTGTGTGTGTGTGTGTGTGTGTGTATCTATATGTTTCAGTAGCTCCTTGTATTTGTTTTCCTAGTGAGCACAAGGGATGGTATAAAGGGAAAACTCAGAGGATCCATAGGTCTGACAAGCATAGACTTTAGAGTCTCTGTCCTGATGGCGACATTTCAAGGCTGTGCACACACACTCCCCAATCAGCCACAGTGGAAGGGGCCTTCCTCTGAAGCTAGTGTAGGCCCCCCGTAGTCTGGATGTACCTTTTCCTGACTCAGCAAATCCATGCTCCATCACTGATCTGCCACTTTGTGGCACTTTTTCAAGGCTTCCTCATTAGTTCCCATCACTGGATGAGCCATGATCCTCACACCATAAAAAGCTACATTTCCTTCACCAGGATACGCCCTACCTAGGACTCTCTTCCATTTTGTGTCAGAGTCTTGGACAGCCAGCCTGAACTTGCTTCTCAACATAATTTTGGATCTACTCTTCCAGAATTTTCTAGGTGCTAAAGTGGTAGAGTTTCTGCCTCTTGTCCCACCTGCTATCTTCTCACACTGGGTCACAAAGACCTCTCACTTCTTGAGGGCCTTGTCTCGCCTTGGGTTTCTGTCTCACATGGCTTTCTTTATTGGCTCCCAACCCCACTTTCATCTCTGGGTTTTCTCCCGTAGGCTAGCCTTTACAACTATGGTTTTCTGGTGTTCTGCATTCAGCTCTCTTCCTTCATACACTTCCTGCGGCCCTATCACCTCCATTGCTTCAGCTCTTATGAAAGTGCCAGTAACACCGATTTCTGCCCCTAAGCTGTGTCTTTGGTTCTAGTCACAGACATCCACTGGAGGCTGGTGATTCCACAAGCTGCCTAAGCCCCAAACAAGTCTGAGCGTATCTCATCCAGACTCTACTCCTGTGCTGCTCAGCTCAGCGAACGGCACCACCATCCACACCCGTGCTCCAGTTCTCATCCTAAGAATTCATCACTGATGCCTCTCTTTCTCAGTGCTCTTTAATGGTAGATCTAGAAATCTCTATGCCTGATTTTCATGTCACTAATCTCTGCCTTAGTTCCTATCTTATTTTTCACAAATAATGACACCTTCCCCTTCTCCACAATATATCCTTCATACTGTTGCTAGAATGACTGATCCCAGATCGACATTCGATATCTCATCCATTCTTTCCTTCATTATTATAAGGTCCACCCTCTTCAGCCCGTTTTGCAGGGCATGATGGTCCTTCCATGTTCTTCCCTTGCCTACCTTTCCTGTCCTGTCTTTTGTCTTGCTTATCTCTTATGTCATGACATTACACATGCTGACCCTCTGCACAGCATACTTTCAGCACATCTCTTCAACATCAAATATCTGAATCTTACCTATCACAGGAAGCCTGAACCTTGCTAATGACATCAGATGCCTATGATAAGAAAGGGAGAGAGTACATATTTCAACTGCTCCTGAATGTCACTTGCGGAAGAGGAAATAACTCAGCCTGGGTCCAAGGGCTTCATGGGCATAAAGGAGTGCCCTGATAATGTCCACGCTAGGTATCTCAGGCAGGAGAACGTGTCACCCTGCCTTGCCTTGCAGGCTGTCAGTCAGGGCTCTGTGCCTCATGCTGCCATACTCCCAGAAGACGCAGAGCATAGCACCTTTATAATCTCAATCCTCCAGCATCCTGTGTTTTCTACTTAGCTACTAAACAGCAATCTGCTGTAAAAATGGAACCTCTTAGTTAAAAATCCCAGCTGAGAGTATAAGCAAAATACATGGTGGCACCTCTGCATCGTCTGCCCAGTGCTTCCACCCCAGTGGAGGCACGGAGCCTGTGTAGCCTGGCACCAATCTGCAGTGCTGAAAACAACTGCAGCACAACTTCTGAGACCACAGGCAGAGCCCGCCACTCTCCCAGAAGCAAACAGTGAACCGTATGTCCTGATGGGTTTTAGTCTTCCAGTTCCCCATTCCCGTGGTCTGTGGCTTGAGTTACCATCAGAGCTAGGTAAAGAGGGAGAATGTCCCAAGCTGATTGATCATCCTGATAGTCAGGAAATGGTGCTCTCTATTCCTCACAGGTGTTTAAATTTTAATGGCAGATTTTTAAAAATTATTTTTGGTTCTTAAAAATCCAGCATCAGTGTTCAGTTGATTTGTACACTGCATTTACATTTAATGCAATTGCTGTTCTAGTTAGGCTTGAATTTATCATTTCACCACTTCTTTGATATTTGTCTTAAGCTTTCTTCAATTTTAAAATTAATTTTCATGGTTATGTAGACATTGTGCATGATACTGGGCTACAGACCATTTCCATACATGTGTATAATTAATTTCCTTCTTTTTAAAGTTTCTTTGGTCATGATGTTTCTTTTCAAAGCAATAGAAAAATAACTAAGATAACTACAGTGCTGCCTTTGTTACCGTGTTTCTGTAGCAGAGCTTGAAATCAGAAACGGTGACATCTGATTGTTTTTTCCTAGGATTGCTTTGGCTATCGGGGTCTTTTGTGCTTCCATATGAACCTTAAGGATGTGTCTTTCTCCTTCTGTAAAGAACAACATGACAATTCTGAACAGGATTGCACTGAGTCTACACATTGCTTTTGGTAGCACAGCCATTAACTTCCCTAGTCCTTTACTGTGGGAGGTCTTTCTAGCATCTGGCATCTTCTTCAAGGTTTTCCTTCTGTGTTTTAAAGTTTCCCTTAGGATGCTTCTCACTTTCTAGCTTGGGTTCTTTATCACACAGACACACACACACACACACACACACACACACACAGACACACACACACAGACACACAGACACACAGACAGACAGACACTCACACAGACACATACACACACTCACACAGACACACATACTCACACACTCACACAGACACACACACACAGACACACACACAGACACACACACACAAACAGACACACACACAGACACACACACAGACACACTGGCTCTCTTTGGAGTTAACCAAGATCTTTGAATTTTTTATTAAGCTTTTAATAATGTATGCAATTTATAATATTTTGAATCTGTTGTTTCAGGTTTTTGTTGTTGTATTGATTCTTTCTCTAGAGTAGGGGTTGGTAAATTTTGCCTTCTTAAAGAGCTTCTAAATTTCACTATATGAGATGGTCTGGAGAGATGGACCTTGGCTCAGTTCCCAGCACCCACGTGTTGACCCAAAACCACGTGGGACATAGCTCCAGGGGATCTAATGTTGTCTTCTGATCTCCATGGGCACTGGATACACATGTGGTGAACATACATACATGCAGACAAAATATGTATACACACAAAATATTAATAAATTAAAATGAAAATCATCCAGTTTTTTTTAAAATTTCAGCTATGTGACAGGGATATATATGGTTTGAGAAATTTTACCATTGTGTGACGTTTATAAAATATATTTATACAAACCTCGAGGGTATACAGATCAAATACTTGAAGCAGCCTCATGACTTAATTGAAGAATATGATAACTATGAGATGTGTGAGGCTGCTGCCAACATAACAGCATGCCCTGTGCCATTTGTGTGTCCTGTGCCACGGCGGCTCCTATGCCACAGCGTGCTGTTCTTTTTGTTGCTTTAAACAGTCAATGTTTGCTCACACACCGACTCCGTGCTTCTCATTCTCTCTTTCAGCTCTGTGTTCCACGGAGGACCATTTTCTCCAGACTTAAGAAGTTCTTTGGAGCATCTCTCACTATGGGTCTTTGGTAATCCAATGGCCTGCTTTCATTTGAGAGAAAACAACATTGGCTTCCAAAGGACTCTTTCACTGAGCTCTAGGTTGGTAATTGGATTCTTCCTCCGTGTCCACTCTTCATCTCCTTTCCTCTCTTCCCTTCCCTCCTCCCTCTCCCTCCTATCCGCATTAGATGTGTCACTCAGTCACCTTCTATTTTCTGTGGACAGACCTCAGCCTTCCTCAATGTTGACCATTTGGAGAAATGTATCCTTTTTTCTCAGACCAGTTTCAGAACAACACTTGTTTTATTTGTTTGTTCTGTTTGCAGCCAGTTTCCCTTATATAATATTTCCTTTATATTCAGTTTTCCCTTCCAGCCACTTTGTCTTTCTTGGTATTCTCCAGGCCACATTTCTCTTTTCTGTGGACCAGTATGTCTCCTCCATTTGGGAACTCTGTGGGCATCATCTGTTAGTCATCGACTTATCCTTTATTCCTTATATTGTTTACCTCCAGTCCATGAAAATATGTGACTTTGACTTATCGGGGAACTATCCAAAGATTGGGAGTCAGGCTTATAGCCATGTCTCTCAATTTCAGGGATGTCCACCAAGCCTTTTGTTGGGGCATGGTCCCCCAAATGAAGGCTGACCTCGACACTTGATGTTCGTTGCACACACATGTTGAATTCTTGAATACCCAATTCTTCCCATAACATCTTTCCCATGACTTATAAGCTGTGTGGTCCATGAATTATAAAACATTGCTTTTTGGATATCTCCCATTTTTTTTTTTTGTAAATTCTACATTTTGAAATGTAGAGTTCATAATCTGGCATCTCAGAATAAGTTGGAATTGTGTGATAGGAGGAAAACATGCTGTTTCATATAAAATGGAAATTCTTCTTAAAGCTTTGCTCTCTGGCTCTGTGGGACCCTGATATGTACTTGACTTTGCTCTTCGTGTTTGGCACACCTGGTATACGAATGGCAGCAAAGTTAGCACCTGGGGCTTCTCTTTCACAATTGACAGCTCTGCTCTATCTTTGCAGCAGGAGAAGGATGCAGGACTTCCTCTGGAGAAACCACAGCTCTCTTACCGAGTTTGTCCTTCTAGGATTCTCTAGTAACACACGGACAAATGGCATTCTGTTTGGCGTCTTCCTTCTCCTCTACCTCACCACGCTCCTAGGCAATGGGCTCATTATCACCTTGATACACATGGACTCCCGCCTCCACACGCCCATGTACTTTTTCCTCAGTGTCTTATCCATTCTGGATATGGGCTATGTCACCACCACAGTGCCCCAGATGCTGGTACATCTGGTCTGTAAGAAGAAGACCATATCCTATGTTGGATGTGTGGCTCAGATGTACATCTTCCTGATGCTGGGAATCACCGAGTCTTGGCTGTTTGCAATCATGGCCTATGATAGGTATGTGGCCATTTGCCATCCCCTCAGATACAAAGTCATCATGAGTCCTTCGCTGCGTGGGTCACTGGTAGCCTTCTGTGGGTTCTGGGGTATCACCTGTGCCCTGATATATACTGTTTCTGCTATGATTCTTCCCTACTGTGGCCCCAATGAGATCAACCACTTCTTCTGTGAAGTGCCTGCTGTCCTGAAGTTGGCCTGCGCAGACACCTCTCTCAATGACCAGGTAGACTTCATCCTAGGCTTCATCCTTCTCTTGGTCCCGCTCTCCCTCATCATTGTTGTCTACATCAATATCTTTGCTGCTATCTTGAGAATCCGTTCAACTCAAGGGAGGATCAAGGCCTTCTCCACCTGCGTGTCCCACATCACTGTGGTCACCATGTTTTCCATCCCGTGTATGGTTATGTATATGAGGCCTGGCTCTGAGTCCTCCCCAGAAGAGGACAAGAAGCTGGCTCTGTTCTACAATGTCATCTCTGCCTTCCTCAACCCCATCATCTACAGCCTTCGTAATAAAGATGTGAAAAGGGCTTTCCTCAAGGTGGTGGGCAACAGAAAAGGGTCAGGGTGAAGGCTTGGGAGTTGTGAGACTAGCAGCCTCCTGGAACAGTCTCCATGCAGCTTTCTGTAAAGGGGAAGTCTTCCATAGTGACACTACATTACATCCAGTGAGTTGACGTGGTTCAATGTCACTAACTACTGAAGACTTTATTGGGGTGCCACTGTGTATTATGTGTACTCATTTGGAATATGATTCTATATGATCACAGAACATTTGGCATATGATCACATATACAGGTTCATAAAACTCCATCTGGGTATAGAACTATCCCACCACCACATAAGGTAACATTGTATATGGTCCCCAATTCCAGGCTCGAATACGATGCCGTTGTTATTTACTCCTCCCCCCTTCCTCATCTTTTGACTGTTACATCAACAGAGGTCGTATGTGATGTCAGGGTGTCTGATTTAACTCATCTTAAAACCCCTTTGACCCATCTAGAGTGTTTTGTATAACAGTAGTATGCTTGTATTTTTGCAGTCGTGTATTCCATATCGCCACAGTTTAATTTGCCTACAATAGTGATAGTTTCTGTTCTTTGGCTATTCCATATAAAGTTTCTATGGATATTTGTGTGAAGCTTATCTTCTCTTTTTAATAGTTTTAGAATGACATTTGCTTATTTATTGTGGGAGGGGACACGTGTGCCATGATGCACTTGTGGAGACTGAAGGACAGGCTGTGGGTGTCAGTTCTCCTTCAGTCTACCATATGGGACCTGACGATCAAACTCAGGCGGCCAGACTTGGCAGCAGATGCCTTTGTCTGCTGAGCCTCTCTCCCTGGCCCTCACAGGCAGACTTTTGGAGAAAGGTTTTGTTTTTCTTTTACCTCTAGAATAAATACATAGGATGTGAATGACAGGGTATGTATATAGTTATATGTATATATACCCTGGTATGTATATAGTTCAGTTTGTAATAATATTTTAATCAACTCCACGTTAGATGCTATTTCATACATATCAGAGTGCACTTAAACAGGTGCTGTTTAAGGAAGGCCGTGCAACACTGAGAATCCTTACACTCCTGGAAGGATGTAAGCCGGGTTACTGCTTCGAAAACAGTCTGTCAGTTCCTCAAATATTCAATGTAGAGGGCCATGTGGTCCATCCATATTAATCTCAGATACATACCTAAAAGAAGTCAAAACATACACCAGTATGCAAAAATGTACACACTTGTGGCTAGAGAGATGAATGAGTGGTTAAGGGCATTGGCTGCTCTTCTAGGGAACCCAGATTTGATTCCCAGCATCCATGAGATAACTAACACCTATCTATAACTCCAGGTCCAGGGGAGATGCCCTCTTCTGGCTTCCATAGGCACTGTACACATGTGGCTTACAGACATGCATGCAGGCCAAATATGTAAAAATATATGTTTTAAAATGTATATACTTGTGGTCATAGCAACTTTATTCATGCCAATTAAAAAGCAAGATCATCAACTCAAAGCCTGTTAGCTGAATGTGTAAATAAAATATGGTATGTCCACATAATGAAATGCATTTTGCACTGGAAGAGAACAAATACAATATATGTAATATACATATATGCTACAGTGTTGATTTGTCTTGGAAAAATTAAAGAAGATTGTTGCAAAAATTTATGTAGCATGTCATCACACTTATATAAAATATCCAGAATAGGCAAAATCTTAGGCAGAGAAGGTAGATCCACATACTTGTTGGTCCTAGGGATATGGTGGGGATGGAGGGGCAATTACTTTTATAATTATGGCATTTCTTTTGAGGCAATGAAGATGCTCTAAGACTATATCATTCTAATGGATAGGAAACTCCGTGGATGTAGTAACATACTGAGCTGTATACATGGACTTTACAGTGTATGGATTATACCTAGATGAAGTTGTTTTCAAACAGAATGTGCCAGTGTGCTTTTTGAAGAGACTGTGCAATCTGACACTTGCTTTGAGTATATGAGCTCCCATTGCTCTGAGTGTTGCCCTGAGGTACGTGTAGTCAGTATTTTCTTACTTTAGTCAGTCGCATAGGCTAAGCAGCATGCTTGGGGCACGGTGAGCATCTGTATCTGATTTACCCATAAGGATGCTGAGTTTATTTTACGTGCCTGTTTCCCTTCCATTCTACTCCATTCCATTTCTAAGTACTTGCTCCAAGTTCTACTTAGTAATTGGAATAAAATTTTAAACTATTTCTTTAAAAAATTTATTTTTGTATGTGTATGCATATGAGGAGAGAGGGAGAGGGAGAGGAGAGGAAGAGACGGGGAAGAGAGAGAGAGAGAGAGAGAGAGAGAGAGAGAGAGAGAGAGAGAGAGAGAGAGAGAGAGAGAGAGAGAGAGAGAAAGAGGGAGGGAGGGAGGGAGGGAGGGAGGGAGAAATATATATATATATATATATATATATATATATATATATATATAGAGAGAGAGAGAGAGAGAGAGATCTTTTTAGACAAACTTTCCCGATGTGGTTGAAAATTACCTTTAACTTCTGATCCTCTTGCCTCTGTCACCTGAGTGCTAGGGTTACAAGGCATGTGTGTCACTGTGCCTGGTTTCGTGGAGCGCTGAGAATTGAACCTAGGGTTTCATGCATGCTGGGTACATGCTCTTCTGACTGCGTTATGTCCCCAACCGTTTTGTGGACTTTAAAAACAGGACCTCATACAGACCAGGCTAGCCTCAAACTTGTTTGTGTAGGCTACCTTTGAGCTCTTGATCCTACTTCTACTTCCTTGGTGCTGGGATCACAGGGGTGTGCCCTATAGCTGAGAAGAAGCAACCTAAGGAAGAAGGGGTTGTTTAGGCTCGCTGAGCACCATCCATCACGCTGGGAAGGTGTGGTAGCTGACACGGATCAAGGCGGTGGCTGTGGCAGTGGGAGGCTGCTTGGTTCACATCTCTGCACACCAGAGACCATGCTCTGCGAACTGGAGTATGGCCAGCCTACATACATCAATACCTGCCCTTTACTAACTCATTCCCTCCAAATAGACCCCACTTCCTAAATGTTCTTCTATACCCCCAAATAGCACTATCAGTTGGGGACCAAATGTTCAAACACATTATCCCGTGGGGTATTTTTATACCTACACCCTAACAGTCATGTCCTTCCCCCGCCACCTCCCGTCTTTTCTCCGTCTATTGTTTCAGTGGGTGATTTCTGTTGATGGATCTTGGAGGTCACTGATTCTTTCCTCTGCCGTATTCTTTGGCTGATAAGGCAATAGAATACATTACCCAGTTCTAGCATCTTGCCTTGTATGTCCACTGCTCCCATTTTTTAACCCTTTCAAATTAATTGATTCTTAGACTTAGAGCAGTTTTAGGTTAAAAAAAATTGCATAGTGAAGGGTTTATTAGATATTCCTCCATATCCTGCATCATTAGCATCTTGCATGCTGCTAATTAATTTTCACAGGAAACAGAGATGTGCTGATGGAAAAGGGCTGACTTCGTGACTCTCTCCAGCGGTTAGGAGTTTTACTATATAATTTCAGCCTTGAAATATATTAATAGCTGTTAATGGTATAACCCCGACCTGTTTATTAGCTGTTTCTTGCTTTTTGTTTGTTTGCTTAGCATCCTGTGAATGTTTTCATTGCAGAATAACAACCAAAAGATGTTTGTCAGCCACTGTCTTAGTTAGGGTTTCTATTCCTGCACAAACATCATGACCAAGAAGCAAGTTGGGGAGCCTTGCTCAGCCTACTCTCTTATAGAACCCAAGACTACCAGCCCAGGGATGGTCCCACCCACAAGGGGCCTTTCCCCCTTGATCACTAATTGAGAAAATGCCTTACAGTTGGATCTCATGGAGGCATTTCCTCAACTGAAGCTCCTTTCTCTGTGATAACTCCAGCTGTGTCAAGTTGACACAAAAATAGCCAGTACAATTGACCCCTTGTCAACTTGACACACAAACACATCACTAGTAAGCCTCAACTCTTACATTCTTATTCATCCCCAAGATCTAAATAACTTTAAAAGTCCCACAGTCTTTACATATTCTTAAATTTTCAATCTCTTTAAAATATCCATCTCTTTTAAAATCCAAAGTCTTTTTACAATTAAAAGTCTCTTAACTGTGGGCTCCACTAAAACAGTTTCTTCCTTCAAGAGGGAAAATATCAGGGCACAGTCACAATCAAAGCAAAAATCAATCTCCAACCGTCCAACGTCTGGGATCCAACTCACGATCTTCTGGGCTCCTCCAAGGGCTTGGGTCACTTCTCCAGCCATGCCCTTTGTAGCACACACGTCATCCTCTGGGCTCCAGATGCCTGTACTCCACTGCTGCTGCTGCTCTTGGTGGTCATCTCATGGTACTGGCATCTCCAAAACACTGCATGACCCCTTCAGTCCTGGACCTTCAATTACAACTGAGGCTGCACCTTCACCAATGGCCTTCCATGGCCTCTCACAGTGCCGAGCCTCAGCTCCTCTGCATGACCCCTTCATGCCTTCAAAACCAGTACCACCTGGGTGACCCTTACACATTACCAAGTCCTGCTGCAGAAGGAGTACAACCTTGCCTATCTCTGGAACATAGCCTCTTTGTGCTTTCAGAAAACACTTCCCAGAAGATGTTACCTCAATGATGCTGGTCTCTTCTTAATCACTGCTAATTTCTTAGTTCCAGCTAACCAGCATCAATAGTCCCAGTAATGCAAAGTTTTTGCTTTAGTAGTTCTGGTATCTTGTTAATCACAGCTGATTCTTCAGCCCCAGCTAACCAGAACTACAATATCTTCACAATAAAAACAGCAATGGCCCTGAAGAGAGTCTTTAATTTTCCCTCTGAAATTTCACAAGCCAGGCCTCCATCTTCTGCACTGTTCTCAACATTATCTTCCAAGCTCCTACAAAACATCTGACAGAGCTCTTAACAATGAATGGATCTTCAAGCCCAAAGTTCCAAAGTCCTTCCACAGTCCTCCCCAAAACATGGTCAGGTTGTCACAGGAATACCCCACTCTGCTGGTACCAACTTGTCTTAGTCAGGGTTTCTATTCCTGCACAAACATCATGACCAAGAAGCAAGTTGGGGAGGAAAGGGTTTATTCGGCTTACACTTCCATACTGCTGTTCATCACCAAAGGAAGTCAGGACTGGAACTCAAGCAGGTCAGAAGGCAGGAGCCGATGCAGAGGCCATGGAGGGATGTTCTTTACTGGCTTGCCTCCCCTGGCTTGCTCAGCCTACTCTCTTATAGAACCCAAGACTACCAGCCCAGGGATGGTCCCACCCACAAGGGGCCTTTCCCCCTTGATCACTAATTGAGAAAATGCCTTACAGTTGGATCTCATGGAGGCATTTCCTCAACTGAAGCTCCTTTCTCTGTGATAACTCCAGCTGTGTCAAGTTGACACAAAAATAGCCAGTACAGCCACATAGGATACCGATATGTGCCAGTACCAGAGGGTGTTGCTGTGGCTACGTATTATAGAGGTGTTTCCAACTCCTTCCAAGTCTTTCCTGTTGTGACTCCCATTGTGGAAAGGTTACTGTTGCTTTTCCTGTTCTTCTGATACCCACTTTCTCGGGTGTCCTAACAATGGAATAAGGAGACTGAAGGTCATGGCCAGATACCTTTACTGTTCCTGATACATGATGGCAGCAATAATCTTACAAAAGATCAATTTATATTCATAGCAGCACTCTGAAAGCCCATTTTTAAAAATAGCTTTCTAAAGAGTGAGACCGGGCTGGAGAGATGGCTCAGTGGTTAAGAGCATTGACTGCTCTTCCAGAGGATATGAGTTCGAATTCTAGCAACCACATGGTGGCTCACAACCATCTGTAATGAGATCTGATGCCCTCTTCTGGTGTGGCTGAAGACAGCTACAGTGTACTCATATAAATAAAATAAATAAGTCTTAAATAAACAAAAAACAAAAAACTGGGGGCATGCTGGTTGGTGGTGCATGCCTTAGAAAAACAAAAAGAGTGAGACCTGGGGCTAGGCAGAAGCTGTGCTCAGTGGTTAAGAGCTCTGGCTGCTCTTGAAGAGGACCTGGGTTTGTTTCCCAGTGCTCACATGGTGGCTCATAGCCATCTGTAACTCCACTTCCAGGAGATGGGATGCCCTCTTCTGTCCCCTAAGCTGGAGGAACACTCATATATATCCAATATATATAAAGAACTCAAGAAGGTGGACTCCAGAAAATCAAATAACCCCATTAAAAAATGGGCCTCAGAGCTGAACAAAGAATTCTCACCTGAGGAATACCAAATGGCTGAGAAGCACCTGAAAAAATGTTCAACATCCTTAATCATCAGGGAAATGCAAATCAAAACAACCCTGAGATTCCACCTCACACCAGTCAGAATGGCTAAGATGAAAAATTCAGGTGACAGCAGATGCTGGCGAGGATGTGGAGAAAGAGGAACACTCCTCCATTGTTGGTGGGATTGCAAGCTTGTACAACCACTCTGGAAATCAGTCTGGTGGTTCCTCAGAAAACTGGACATAGTACTACCAGAGGATCCCGCAATACCTCTCCTGGGCATATATCCAGAAGATGTCACAACCGGTAAGAAGGACACATGCTCCACTATGTTCATAGCAGCCTTATTTATAATAGCCAGAAGCTGGAAAGAACCCAGATGCCCCTCAACAGAGGAATGGATACAGAAAATGTGGTCCATTTACACAATGGAGTACTACTCAGTTATTAAAAAGAATGAATTTATGAAATTCCTAGGCAAATGGATGGACCTGGAGGGTATCATCCTGAGTGAGGTAACCCAATCACAAAGGAACTCACACAATATGTACTCACTGATAAGTGGATATTAGCCCAGAAACTTAGGATACCCAAGATATAAGATACAATTTGCTAAACGCATGAAACTCAAGAAGAACGAAGACCAAAGTGTTGACACTTTGCCCCTTCTTAGAATTGGGAACAAAATACCCATGGAAGGAGTTACAGAGTCAAAGTTTGGAGCTGTGATGAAAGGATGGACTATCTAGAGACTGCCATATCCAGGGATCCATCCCATAATCAGCTTCCAAACTCTGACACCATTGCATACACTAGCAAGATTTTGCTGAAAGGACCCAGATATAGTTGTCTCTTGTGAGACTATGCCGGGGTCTAGCAAACACAGAAGTGGATGCTCACAGTCAGCTATTGGATGGATCACAGGGCCCCCAATGGAGGAGCTAGAGAAAGTACCCAAGGAGCTAAAGGGATCTGCAACCCTGTAGGTGGATCAACATTATGAACTAACCAGTACCCCGGAGCTCTTGACTCTAGCTTTATATGTATCAAAAGATGGCCTATTCGGCCATCACTGGAAAGAGAGGCCCATTGTACTTGCAAACTTTATATACCCCAGTACAGGGGAACGCCAGGGCCAAAAAGTGGGAGTGGGTGGGTAGGGGAGTGGTGGGGAGGGTATGGGGGACTTTTGGGATAGCATTGGAAATGTAAACGAGGAAAATACCTAATTAAAAAAACTGTAAAAAAAAAAAGAAAAAAAAAGAACAAATTTTAGCAAAGAATGAGACTCTTCCTCAAAAATATCAATCAATCAGAATTATCTGATGCCAATTTTCTGAAGTGTTCATTATCTAAAAGTTTATTTTATTTTACTACACACACACACACACACACACACACACACACCAATAGACAAACAGACACACGTGCGTAGGGTCAGTAGGGGTCAGTTCTTTCTTGCACCATGTGGGCTGTAGGGCTAGAGTTCAGGCTTCTGAGTGTCTGTCTGCTCAGACATTTCCCCCTGTTTTCCCTTTATTCTTTCCAGCCACTTACAGAACCCAAGAGTATCACAGCTCACTGATGCATAATGGGCCATTGCTCAATAATGAATATAAAGAATTAAATCTATGGGGCTGGGGAGATGGCTCAGTAGTTAAGAGCACTCACTAGCTGCTCTTGTAGAGGACTTGGGTTTGATTCCCTGTACCTACATTGGTGACTCTCAACCATCTGTAACTCCAGTTTCAGGGGGAATCTGATGTCCTCTTCTGGCCTCTATGGGCATTGTATAAATGTGGTGCACAGACATACACGCAGGCAAAACATCCTGACATGAATAAAATAAGTATTTAAAAAGAAGTGTTTTAAAAATAGCAATACTTGCTTAAAGAAACTAAAATATGTCAGGCTCTGTAGTAGGCATTTTCATATATAATCTCATGTAATCATTGTACCTTCCCTGCGAGGAAGAGTTAGAAAACTCACAGTAGTTAAGTGACTTGCAAAATTTGCATACTTAGTAACTGGTAAAACATTATTAATCACTTCTCTTGTTACTGTGACCAAATATTTGACAAGAGGCAACTTGAGGGAGAAGGAGTTTGTTAGGACTTACGGTGTGAAGGGACACAGGCCACCAAGGCGCAGAAGACATGTGTCAGGCAGCTCTATTCAGGCATGTGTGCAGCTGGGCCTTCCCAAATCTCCTGACATCTTGGTGTGGCAGGACATGGGACCATGTTATAAAAACCAGTGACTGAGTTTCTCTAGCCTGCCTTCATCTCCTAAAGGTTCCACAACGTTCCTAAACATGGTTGCCAGCAGGGGACAAAGTATTTAAACACATAAGCCTCTGAGGGGCAGTTCACATTCAAACTCCAACACTGATTCTCTAGCCCTGATCTGTCTGGCAGTAAATTCCAGGTTCTTGACCACCGAACCCCTTTCCCTCATAATCGCTTCAGACAGCGTCACTCAATGTTTGAGTGCACTCCTCTTCCACAACCTGGGAAAGTGTAAAGAGCTGTCTTTATGGTATCTGGATCTTGCATATCTCATGGAAAAGTCCCTGGGAAGACGGTGACTGTAAGTCCAATGTACAGTTTTAAAGCTGCACTTTGGAGCCCCACTCCTTCCCACCAGTTTAAAGAAAGCATTTTTTCACGTCCTTGTTCCTTAGACTGTAGATGACAGGGTAAGGAAGGCTGTAGCAATGTTATAGAAAAGGCCATTTTCTTGCCACTGTTTGATAAGGAGCCGGAGCCAGGACTCATGTGCACAATGCTGCATGAGATGGCAAACATGGTGACCACAGTGATGTGGGAGGCGCAGGTGAAGAAGGTGGCCTTGTTCCTCCTCTGGGTTGAGCGGATCTTCATGATGACAGTGGAGATGTTGGCATAGACAATGGCAATGAGGGAGAGAGGGACCATGATGACATTGAAGCCTATGATGAAGTCCACGAAGTCACTGAGGGATGTGTCTGCACAGGCCAACTTCAGAACTGCAGGGACCTCACAGAAGTAGTGATCAATTTCATTAGAACCACAATAGGGCAGTCGCATAGCAAAGAAGGTACACCACAGGCCACCCACCACACCATAGGTGGCACAGATACCCACCATTAGGAGACACATCCCTTGGCTCATGATGACCTTGTACCTTAGCGGGTGGCAGATAGCTACATACCTGTCCACAGACATGATGGAGAGAAGCCAGGATTCAGTGACCCCAAAGAGGAGGAAGATGTACATGTGGGCCACACATCTTGTAAAAGAGATGGCTCTCTTCCTGCTGAGGATATGTGCCAGCATCTGAGACACATATGGAGAGAACACCAATGAAAAAGTACGTAGGTGGCGTGTGAAGGTATGAGTCCTGGTGGATGATCGTGAGGAGGCGGCTGTTGCTCAGGAGGACCAGCGGGTAGAAGAACAAAAAGAAAGGGAAGAGCAGAGGATTGGTCCTGGGGTCGGGGGTGAAGCCCAGTAAAATGAATTCTGTCACAGTGATCTGGCTGAGTTCCTGCTTTCCTGTTTGAAGAGATTTCAGACACGTGATTCTCAAAGCATATCAGGGGTGTGCAGGGCGTATGTGTACCCATTGTCCGTTTACACTGAGGGCCCCAGGAGGCTTCGGATTGGCAAGTGGGGGTACTGAGGAGTAGTTCTCATTTGATACTGAGATTTGGCCAGGGCTTTACTGGTACAAATGGCAGGAGCAGTACAGGCTAGCCCTATAATGTGCTTTCCATTCTGGTCTGTGCCTAGGATCTATCCACTTCTCCTACGAACACAGCCCCATGTCCCTCCGCTCCTCTCCCTACTTTCCATTTTGTCTCAGAACCACAGAAGATGCTAGGTCTTACATGGATAAAGAGTAGGATCAGGGTTGGTACTTTCTGTGATTTGAGTTAAAGGTTTTTGGTTTTGTTTTTAAAAATCATCGTTAGGATTTAAAAGGGGTGTGTGACACACATGGAGGTACACACAGAAGCCGGAAGAAGACAGCACATTCCTTGGCGCTAACATTGCCGGGAGGTGTGAGCCATCCCATATGGGTGCTGGGAACCAAACTTGTGTCCTCTGCAAAAATCACAAGTGCTGTTGACCCCTGACATACACCTGGCATTTTAATGTAAGTGTGGAGCTTGAGGTCATCACACCTGCGTGGCAAGCGTGTAGCCAGCTGAGCCATCCCCTACCTCTCCACACCCAGTCTTACCTGGCACCACGTGACACCTGCTCTCCTAGAGTCTTTTCAGCCTTCTGTTTTGTGAGCCATCCCAGAGACATTTAGCGGCTTCTTCAGAAACCACATGGACTTTATTTTAAAATTAAACCGAGAAGCACCGAGCCTCATGCAGAGATTACATAGCAAAGGCCATTTAATGGGAGCCTGCAGGCCCAATATTCGCTACAGATGTAGTTTGTCTGGGTTGCTGTTGTTTATTTGTTTTTCTTTTTTTCCTTTTTTTTGTTTTTGTTTTTTGCTTTTAAATTAACTGATCATATTTTAAAACCGTCATGCTTATGCACACAAAACTGGACCTTTAGGATCACAAATTAGACTTGAGCCTGTTCAGCCCTTGTTTCTATACTCAAAAGTGGCCTAGAGACGAGTGAGTGTCCCTGGCTTTTGCTCTCCTCCTGAATAGAGCGGGAACTTCTTACTCTTGACTCCTTTTTTCTTTGTTTTTAAAAATAGACTGGGTTTATATATTTACATTGCCTGCTTAGCCCCTATAGCATATGAATTTATGGTCCCTGTCCTCGTGATATGCTCGAATTATGTGCTGCTGTGATAACTGTTAAATGATCTTCAGAAAAATTTTATTTTGTTTACTTTTATTTTTATTTTGGAAACAGAGTCTCTGTGTAGCCCTGGCTGTCCTGGAACTCACTCTGTAGACCAGGCTGGCTTTGAACTCAGAGATCTGTCTGCCTCTGCTGGAGTGAAAGGGTGTGTGTGCTGCCATACCCTGCCTGTCTTCAGAAAATTTGTGCCCCAAAAAAGGTGGGTAAGAGAGGGGACAATCAGAAGGCCAGGGACAGTCATCCTGAAGAAGACTGGTACCAGCCAGGTTTCTTTAGCTCTGTGATGTCCCTCTCCAGAGCTGTATGAACATCCAGCACTCTCTGTTGATGCCTCAGGTTGGAGCTGGGCAGTGGCGGCAGGAGCCACAGGAGACTCTCACACGAGGTGCCTCGTGTGGCCTGACTAAGTGCTCTTTAAGACACCACTTAAGGCTAAAACAGGCACAGAGGTGTGGGAAGGAGGGGACTCTCACTTCTAGACAGGCTCCATCCTGACAACACAACTGGGAATTCCCACTGCCAGGCAGGATTGGCTGGGAGGCTTAATTAAAGTCTTTCAATTTCAGAGTTATACATTGTCAATTCTTGTAAAGCTCTTGAACGTTTTTGTCTAGGGCAAACTTATGATCTATGAAGCCATCCCACCTCCCCTCTCCCAGACAAGCTTGGGTCCCAGGTGTCCCCTCTACCACTTACTGTCATTTACACTCACTGAAGCTGCTCTAAGTTCTTCATTTTACCAAAGCCCAGATAGGAGGAGTAGTTGTCTGTGTAGGAAGTCAGTGAATATGAGGAGCATCAAGCCGACTGTCCTCCAGCCCAGAAAGGAAAGATTCAAGTGACAGGTCGTGAACAGCTTGCTCCCACGTTGAACTTGCCTTCTTGTGGCTTGGATTTCCTTCTATCCTTCCTTTCTTTGCTGGTTTGTCCTGTGTCTTAGGGCCTGTTTGGTTGGCCTCTCTGAGCTTCAGATTTTGACTCTGTCACATCTATGTTTGCTGATGATGGGATGCCAATGAAAAGACAGAGGTGAATTGTGTAGTGGTTGAGGGTGACACTCTAGGCTGCAAAATCTTGGTGGAGGGTGACGACTCTCTAGGCTGTAAAATCTTGGCCCAAAGCTGATTAGTGCTTAGGTCTGGTCTATTAGCCTTGGTCCCTTGTCAGAATGAATGGAAATCAGAGCATTGTTCGTGTTTTTACTGTGAACCTCTGTATGTGTCTCTAGCTCCTCTACTGCAGTGTAGGCTGGGATGGGACACTTAAGGCAGATGACTTTGTCATTTCTAACTCTCATGCTCAGCCAGCCATTGACTTATCTACAGAGATAATGCTGACTTTTATAATGTCTGTGTTTTCTCTCCTTTTCTCTGTCACCAGCCCACCCCCTGTCTGTCTGTCTGTCTGTCTCTGTCTCTGTCTCTGTCTCTGTCTCTGTCTCTGTCTCTGTCTCTGTCTGTCTCTGTCTCTGTCTCTGTCTCTATGTCTCTCTGTCTCTCTGTCTCTCTCTCTCACACACACACATACAATTCTTCCATATCAGCATAGATCTTTAAAGGGTAAAACTGTCCAGAGGCTGGAAAAGTGGAGAGAAGATAGGAAGCGCAATGACATTGAAACTTTTCAAGAGACCAGCAGCATGAACCAAAGAAGGCACACAAACCAAAGGAGAGAGGAGGAAGGTTGGAGGAGGAGGAAAGAATGTCAAGGTGCTGAGCAGCAGGGTATGAAGGCAGTGAGACCACACAGTGTCAGGGAGAGAGACTCAGAGACAATGAGCTAAGAGTTGTGGATGGATATTTACAAGATGAAAATCAAGGCAGAGCCAGGCAGTGGTGGTGCACACCTCTAATCCCAGCACTTGGGGAAGCAGAGGCAGGTGGATTTATGAGTTCAAGGCCAGCCTGGTCTACAGAGTGAGTTCCAGGACAGCCAGGACTACATAGAGAAATTGTAGAATCCAAAATAAATTCAAGACCACTTAGCCCTTCCCCCCGCCCCAAGGGATTTTCCACACTATATAGTTTTAGCAGTCAAAATGACCAGGCCAAGTCTGCAGCTGCTAAAGATTAGCTGTTCTCAGAAAAATAACCATAACAAAAATAACAGTTCTTGGAAAAATTTTCCTGCCCCGCTTCACACTAAATTCCGAGAAAAACCAAAAGGGCAGGCAGAGCGAGGGACTAGGCCAAAGGTAGTCACCCTATGCAAATCAACCAGTGCCTGAACGGGTTACTTGCTACACCAATCAGAATAAGCCAGCTAGCCTTGTTGCCTAAATCTGCCCTTTACAAGGTATAAAAAGTGTGTTCTTTGTTCGTTCGGGGTCTCTCCTCTTGCCTGCATGCCGAGGGGAGTCCCCAACTCATTGGATCAATTTAAAAAAATCCTCTTGTGGTTTGCAGCGATGGTGGTCTCTGTGGTCTTTGTGAGTGAGGGCCTTTGGCGGACTCCAACAAAACCGTGTCTCAAAAACCAAAACCAAAAACAAAAAACAAAAAATAAAAAACAAAAAACCCAAACCAAACCAAACCAAAAAAACAAAAGAAAAGAAAAGAAAATCAAGGCAGAGACCAGAGAAAGGGATGACTTGGAATATAGAAAGAGAAGAAATAGGGGGAAAGAGTGAGTGCAGGAAGAATACAGGAGCAGACAGGTAGGGGACGGCTGAGCAGAGACCTAGACATGGAGGATGATGCAGGGGATCAGGAGGAGACTCACAAGGGAGAAGCCTTGTTAATCTGAGAGGATGCTGAAAGAAGAGAGATGGCTGGGGGTTAGGATGGAGAGAACTACAGAAAAGCTAGAGACAGCAAGAGCCCAGGGTAGACATTAAGAGAGAAAGAAAGAGACCCAGGCAGAGAGCCTCAGTGGGGCAGGAGGGAGAGATGGGACACACAGGCACAGCAAATAGAAGCAGGTGGCAGAAAACAATGATCACAGAGTGAACGCTAGTAAGTAAGAGGCTAGGAGGACACATGCCCAGGGATAGAGAGGGCAACAGATAGACTCAGGGAAGACAAGGCAAAGACAGATGGCCTCATACACTCACAGATAGGAAAAGGGACAGAGTTAGACACACATGACCAGCTGGCCAACAGAAACTGTATGTCCTCCTGGGATCCTACTTGGGGCTCTTAGCCAGCACAGCTGGAGATGGAGCAGCTGTCAACTCTCCAGAATTGAGAACACACCTGTCCTGAGCATATAGTCCTGCAGAAAAGAGTGTGTGGGCAGTGCCACCTCAGACTCTGAAGGCTACTTCTGAGTGGCACTTGACCCCAGGGATCCAGACAGGACAGTTCTAGCAGCCATCTCTGGACAGGCACTGGACTCTTAGGTATCTCACTCCCCAGGAATACCCCAGGGATGCTCTTTCTTCTTGGTTCTAAGATGGGTTGAGACTCAGCTGGGACAGGGCTGTGGATACTGGGGACATTGATGCTAGGCTCAGACAAGACCCTAGGCCAGTGCTTACTCAGTGGCTCCTCCTTCAGGGAAAGAAAAAAACCCATGAGATGCTCTGGGAGCTCTGGCTACACAAGAGCTCCATGGAATTGCCCTCTCTCCTTGCCAGGAGATGTCCCCAGGGAGTTTTCAACCCATTAGGATAGTAGGCAATGTGTCTAGAGTCCTGGAGCTATCCTGGTATACAGACATATTGTAGCTTAAACAGTCAAGGTTATGGACTCAAAAGTAGGGACCATACAAAGCAAAGATTATTAGTATACATGGTTATTATTATCACCCATGATCAGCTACAGTTCATCAAACACTCATATAGTTACTTAGAAAGTGATTACATTTAGATTGCATTTGGGGTGGAACCTTGGATGTGGTACATCTTAATCTTTATCTTATAAAGCAGGAAGTCTGTGAGGGTCTTAAGCCACCCAGGGGCCTCTCAGGTCTCAGCTTTCTGTATCCTGGCATTTCAGGCTGCTTGGTGAAAAACTTATCTTCTCTGTGGGAATCACAATGGGGAAGATAGGGCATGGATGTAAGACAGACACTGGAAAGACTTTCATCTTGGAGCTGAGTCAGAGTGAGTGAGCCAGTAGGGAGGGCCTTGGAATGCTCACCTGAGGTCTACAAAGCAGGGGAAGAAGTACTTATTTGGTAGCAATAAAAATGGCAAACTCATAACTGAGACTCAGAGACATTGAAGACTTCTGTGACACCATGTTTCCCAAAAGAAATAGTCCAGACAGGAAGCTATTAAAGAGATATCTTAAAGTTGTGATAAAGTTGCTGAAGTGTAGCTCTTCACTGTTGATGGTTTCTGACCGGGGTGAAGGTAGGGAACCTCTGTTTTCTTTAAGAGGCTGGACACTAGGAGTTTGATTGTGTTCCAGTTGAGTGTATGGGCAACACAAATTGAGCTTAGTGGGTTTTTGTTTTTTGTTTTTTTTTTTTTTTTTGTGGTGGAGGGGTGCCACTAAGGTGGGAGGGTGGACCTGGGAAGATAGTGTGATTGGGACACATTGTATAAATTTCCAAATAAGTGATAAAAATATTATGTTGGGGAAAAAAACTTTACTAAAATTAAGTTTTTAATGGGGGAAAAAGAAATGGCAGACTCCATCCTTCTGACCATGACAGACTCATTGGCTCTGAGAAGCCCAGGGACCCTCTGTGAGGACCAGAGTTACAGCTAATAAGGCATTACAAAAGCAAGGCTGAGGATTCAGCCAGATGTCTGAAGCCACATACAGGCTCTGGGGAGCTGATGAATTGAGCTGAGCCCAGAGGCCTAAGATCTAGGCCTAGATCTTAAGCTAGGCTTCCTGTGTCCTGGGAGACAGAGTGTTGTAAAGCCAGTGCTGAGAACCATGAGCCCTGCTGCTCTCCCTCTCCCTCTCCCTCTCCCTCTCCCCCCTCTCCCTCTCCCTCTCCCTCTCCCTCTCCCTCTCCCTCTCCCTCTCCCTCTCCCTCTCCCTCTCCCTCTCCCTCTCCCTCTCCCTCTCCCTCTCCCTCTCCCTCTTTCTCCCTTCCCCTCCCCATCTCCCCTCCCCCTCCCCATCTCCCCTCCCCTCCTTTTCCCCATCCTCCCTCTCTCTCCCTCTCTCTCTCTCTCTCTCTCTCTCTCTCTCTCTCTCTCCCCCTCCCCCTCTCTTTCGTTCTTTCCCAAGTACTATTAGAGTTGAGCATGCTCCTCAATGGCAGCTTTCTCCTGCTCCCAAACCTTGTCAATAGCAGAAGGGAGCTTAGAAATTTGACTCTGGCTATGTAGAACTTGGGCTTCCTGTGATGTCCTTGGGGGGCACCTTTTGGCAGCCCCCACCACCACCACTGGGAAATCTCCCACTCCAGTTGTCTTCCCATACCTCAAAAGAGTTTCTTTCCCAGCATTTTCCTGGTCCAGCATGGATTCCTTTCTCCCTGCCCAAGCATCCCCTAAGCAGTCAGGAGACTCTAGGTCCCCTCCCTTCTCAGCAGCAGGGCCTAAACTCCACATAAAGCTCTGTGGCTATCACTGTCCACACAGTTGTTTTAGCCATCTTTCTATCACACCTTTGCATTTGTTACTCCTCTGATGAGAAACCTTCCCTAGTTCTCATGTGCAGAAAACAATATCAGCTGCTCTATGATTGGCCAGAGCTCTTCCTGGGCATATTCCTGTCTAGCTTTCCAGTATCACCACTTGGCATAGTTCTTTGATTGACACTTCACTCTGGGCAGCCAGAACCACTTGTATATGCCCCAACTTCTCTTGCCCCACTCATCTTCATCCCTCTTTACCATGTCATAGCATGTAGCCTGTAAAACATCTGTGCACACCTCCAACCCCAGCTCACGTGTGCTCAGGTCTTTGAAGCCTTCCCTTACAAGCAGGTGGCCTTTCTTTTCTTGCATCTAATCTCATCCCTTGTGCAGCTCCTTCCTGGTATCAGCTCCAAGCTTACCAGACACCTCTCTCCTCCTGAGGACCCTGCAGTACCACTTATGTTCCTCTCTGTGCTCTGGCCACTTGGTTGACTCTAGAAACATTCATATGCACCAAAGGTAGATCAGCATTAGAGACCAAACATGATCAAAACTTGGCTCCTGGCTCTGCTCATGATGAACTTGAGGACTGGTTGGGGAATGGAGAGGAATACAGGTGCCCAGAGGACTTGGGGAAGCACACACACAGGTTCCTGTGATGGCACAGAGGGTTCCATTGACCCCCTTCCCCTGAGGACAAGGAAATAGTTCATTGAAGAGGCAGAATTTGAGCTGAGTCTGGGAACATGAACAGGAATCTGACCTGTGGAGGAGGAGAAGGAAACGGGCAGCCTGAGACCAGGGAACAGGGTATGCAAAGATTCAGAGGAAGTAAAACTGACCATGTGTTCCATGACCATTTAAGGACAGTCTTTGCATCGCTGACACCTGTGCTGCTAGCTTCAATCAAACAGATCCTATAAATGAATTTAGGGTACAATAGGAGGGCAGGAAGAAGCTCAATGGGAACAAAACATGATGGGAAATAGCCCTAGTGCAAACCATTGTGGAAAGGAAAGGATTCAAAGAGAACATGAGTAGAATTTTGGTTATGTCAGGGACTCTTGGGTAAGCCTCCAGCCCCTGAAGCTCCCTAGAGCTCTGTAGGCCCTTCTTGGGGTGGTGGCTGCTGGTTTGGGCCCATTCTCAACTTCACAGCTTGCTCCCTAGGGTCTGTAGCCTCCCTGTGCCTGTAGAGGTGGCAAGAATAAATTTCTAGCCAAAGGAACAGATAAATAAATGGATTTTTTTTCTGCTCAGAAAGTTTGGTTACTGATAAACCTCAATTCCTCTCTGGGGTATAAAACTCAAACAAACAAACAAACAAACAACCCCAAATATTCCCAAAGATAGTAAACGGTTTACAAAAGAGTTGATTTCAGTCTACTGTGTATGTAACTAAACTACTTTGATCGTCATTAAAGACAACCTGAAAAATGAGGACATGATTTCTGATCATAAGGCAAACATGGAACCTACTTCAATTCCATGTTTGCAGTGTGCCCTTGATGCGAATCTTCTCACTAAACACCTACAGTCCTGAAGAGGAGTAGTTATGTTATATATACATATGGCTGAAGATTGACTTAAGTGTGTCTAGCCATTCTGACAAATGTCAACCTTTGGAAGAGCTGGAGAGCCCGAAGCTGGCAGTGACAAGAGAAACACAGACTGCGGGTGGCTGAACACAAGCTTTGGGAATCTTTTGCTTGATGGGTGGCAGTGGGGCAGGAAACTTTGCCTCCTTGCCTGTCTCATCTATATAACGAAGGCAATTTAGCCAATCAGAAAGGGCTATTGTGTGAAAGTGATAAGGAATGGACCTGTGCTCATCAAGTATTATAGCACCGCAACTTCAAGCCTGCTAGCTCCACCTCGTCCAGAGGAGCTGCATTGCAAGTCTTCCACTGGAAGCCTGAAAGAATGGGGTAGCACAGCTTTATCCACACTGATGGACAGGAAGCACACACAGTACAGACTCTGGACACAGGGATGATCACATCCTGCCTGAGGCAGAGCAGGACAGAGTTCATCACATTGACAGCTTAAAACCTATGAGTTCCTTATTTCATAAAATTTCCATTTAACAAACACAAGTGACTGTGGAATGAAAAGTTCAGATACAGGGGAGGGGATACGCTGACGATCCTCAGCTCACTCCCACTATAGAGGTGAGGTGGCCATCACCAAGTGAGCAGATCTTTGCCTCTTGGGACACTGCTTTGACTTCAGCCAGACGCTCCAGACTCTGAGAACTGTGAGATCTTGTCTGTTGCTTCAAGCCACCATACTTCAGACTCATTTTTAAATACAGCGATGTGATAGTAGCTCATTGCTTGGTATCTCTGGCACCTTCATTTGTGCGGCCCTTTCTGAGCCAGCTATGTGCCAGACACTATAATGGGGTTTATAGGCATTCTGTGTTGAACAAGACAGACACTAGACATTCACTGACTGGGGCTAAGACTAACAGTGCACATTTAATGTAAAATGAAGTTTGTGAACACGGTATAGTTCTCGTCACCTAGAAATAAGGTCGACCTTATCTTTTTTATATTCCTACACCGTGGGGAAACTCTGCTAATTACGGTGGAAGTCCACCATTGACCAGACAGTCTCTGGGCTCAGAGTGTAAAGGGAGACTTTTTTTTTTTTTTTTTTTTTTTTTTTTTTTTTTTTTTTTTTTTGGCAGGATTTCTCCTTTTGGGCCCTTATCTGGGGAATTCAAACCTCCACCCCTACGCCTCTACCTGAGGAATGTATGTCACTCAGCCTCAGTTACATTGCAGGATCCGTTTCCTGTCTCCTGATAAGGACCCATTCGGCCAGCACCTGAGATTCCTGACATGTTTCCCCATGCTAATGAGACATCTCAGTACCCTAAGCCCTCAGTCAATGACCTTGGCCCATCCTGGATGTTCCTAAGCTCAGCCCCCTAAAACCATATAAGCTTTGACTCACTGGGAGTAAAGTTGACCTGCCTCCTTGTAGCTGGTCCCAGTGTGGTCACAGGGCTTCTGAACCCACCCCACCCCACCCCTGTTTGACATCTCTGCTACCTTTGCCCGAATGCCTTAGCGGATCCACAAGGGTGTGGAGAACCACACTGCACTATGGAGTTTATAACTTCCTTTTTAAAAATGAAATAGCCAGATGCAGTGGTACACACCTTTAATCCTAGGTACTTGGAAGGAGAGGCAGGTGGATCTCTGTGAGTTCTAGGCCAGCCTGATTGAAACTGCGTTCTAGGCCAGTCAGGGCTACATAGAGAGACCTTGTTTCAAAACAAACAAACAAAATAAAGCACAACTCAATAAGATAAAATACATACATTGACTATAAGCCAATCAAAACTGAGCAAATTTTGCCAATATTTTAACACATTTCAAAGTTTCATTTTTATTTATTTCATGACTCCAAGAGTTGATAATCCAATGGGGTGGGAGGAACTGTAAGACTAAAGGAATATTTGAGCAGGAATATTGTTAATCCATTTCATCCGGAATGGGGAGGGACTCATGAAGTCTCACGTATCCCTGAGAGTCCCTGGGCTGTTAAGGGCATACTATTTTCTTCAGTGGTGTAGCCATGGGTAAACTGCCTACATTTTAGTAAATACATTTTTTAAACACATATAAGAATAAATCACTCTCTTAAGTGTAATTGAATCCAAGCAAACGTTTAACAGAAGATTGAATAGACCAGGTTAAAGATAGCTTAGAGAAAATTGTTTAATCCAGTTTAACTTTATTTGTTATTGTCTAATCCTCCCTAACAGGATTTGTTTATTTAATTTTATGTGGATGGGTGTTTTGCCTGCATGTGTGCACGTATGCATGTATGCATGTGTGCATGTGTGCCTATATACAGTGCATGCTGAGGCCAGAAGAGGGCTTCAGTTGCTCTAGAATGAGAGTTTCAGACAGTTGTGAACTGTCATGGGGTGCTGGGAACTGAACCCAAGTCTTCTCCGAGAGCCATCTCTCCAGCCCTGTCTGATTATTTTTTAAAGAAAGAAAAGGTAGATTGGACAAAACATGACAAGAGATTAATGTGTCTACCTCTGTCTCTCTCAGTCACATGTCTATAGATAAGTAGTTACATAAAAAGATATGTAGATTATAAATATAGATATGCATATAGATGCAGTATACATTTATTTTTATTTTATGAAATATATATTTATTTTCTAAAAATTGAGATTTAAAATATAAATTTTAAATGGACCAAGTAAGAGGCTAGAGAGATGGCTCAAGGGTTAAGGACATGTATTGCTCCCGTAAAGGACCTGAGCTTTGTTTCCAGCAGCCATATTAGGTGGCTCACAAACACTTGTAAGTCTGGCTCCAAGGGAATATGACGCCTCCTCAGACTCCTGCACTCACATCACACACACACACACACACACACACACACACACACACACCTGCATGCACACACACATGGATGTACTCACATACATACACACTTTAGAAATAATAAAAATAAATCTTAAAATCTAACCCAATCCAAGTAAAAGTCACTTTCCCAGACTGAGCTTCAGTTAGATCAATCTCTAGCCACGGTTTGACAGGTAGATCTAAAGCCACCCTTGCTTAGACTTTATAGCATCTAGTACCAAAAGCAATGACTAATATTAGCAGCAAAGTACTCATCAAATAGCAGCCCTAGGCTGTCTACTTCATGTCATTTTCAAAGCCAAGTTCCTAGATACTGTGAAAAAGCCTGTGTTCATGTTAAATGTTCAGCTGCACCCATGCTGAACTGACATCAACTCCTAAACGTAAGGAAAAAATCCATGGAAAGCAATCAAACAATGCCTACAAACTCTAAGGACAGCCTTTTAAAATGAATCCTTTGCTTCCAGCACTTGACTGAGTCTTCATGAGAAGCTGAAAATTTAACAAGCAATGGTTGGACTTTTGTTTAGGAGTGGCCACGACCTCTCCTGGCTGCTTAGAGCTGCAGGCAAACTCAGATTATTCAGAACTGACGTTTTTAGTAAGTCAAAAGAACTCCATCCAGTCATCCAGTCCTGGCTCACTTGGCTGCCCCTCTGTCTCCTAGTACTTTCAGAAAAGCACCCTTCACATCCTTATTCCGGAGGCTGTAGATGATGGGGTTGAGGAAGGCAGAGACAACATTGTAGAACAGAGCCAGCTTCTTGTCCCGTTCTGGGTCATACCAAGAACCAGGCCTCATGTACATGATCATGGCTGGCCCATAGAACATGGTGACCACAGTGATGTGGGATGCACACGTGGAGAAGGACTTGAGCCTCCCCTGGGATGAGCGGATTCTTAAGATGGAGGCAAAGATGCAGGCATAGGAGGCCAGGATGAGGGAGAGAGGGACCAAAAGGAAGATGAAACCCAGGATGAAGTCCAAGCGGTCATTGAAGGATGTGTCTGCACAGGCCAACTTCAGGACAGCGGGGACTTCACAGAAGAAGTGGTTGATCTTGTAGGGACCACAGTAGGGCAGACGCATGGTGAAGACAGTGTAGATCAGAGCACCAGTGATGCTGATGGACCAGCAGACTGTGACCATCTTGATACACACGAGACGGCTCATGAGTACAGAGTAGTGAAGGGGGAAGCAGATGGCGACATACCTGTCGTAGGCCATGATGGCGTAGAGAACACACTCAGCAATACCCAGCAGCAGGAAGATGAACATCTGGGCTACACAAGCACCCCAGGAGATGGTCCTCCTTGGACACACCATGTTAACCAGCATCTGGGGCACAGTGGTAGTGACATAACTCATGTCTACCAAAGAGAGGACACTGAGAAAGAAGTACATGGGCGTGTGGAGGCGAGAGTCTAGGTAAATCAGGGTGACGATGAGCCCGTTGCCCAGGAGGGTGATCATGTAGAGAAGAAGAAAAAAGCTAAACAGGGCCACTCTGACCTGGGATTCGCTGGAGAAGCCCAGGAGGAGGAACTCGGACACTGAGCTGCAGTTGTCCTTCCTAAGGGTCTGCATGGTGCTCTGCCTGTTACAGAGAGACGAGCCCTTTGCTGCTCTGTCTGTGGCCGTAGGGGGAGGAAGAGAAGCAGAGCCGTGTGTACAATGCACACACAGTTGCTTCCAACGATGCAGTCAAAACTGTATTGAGTTGAATGAAAAGAAAATCAAAGCCAGGGTAGCTATGACATTGGACAAAGGGTTGAGAGATCCGACATGCTCACAGGATCGTCCCTGCAAGCCACCTTCATAAGATGAGCAGTTAAGTGGCTATTTTTTTTCCAGTGGGGACTTTAGCCAACCCACGGCCACTACCAGTTCATCCGACCAGGGATGCACACTTGTCCCAGTAGGTAGGTGGATCCTATCTTTTGCTGAAGATTAAAATGATAAATCTGAAAGTCTGGGTTAGCAGGCTATGTGTGCTTAGGGTACTGCCAAGCCAGAGCTGTGAAGTAGCCACAGAAGTCACAGCTGAGCTGTAGCCGTGGAGGAGACAAGTGGAGACCTTAAAAAGCTGATTAAAAAAAAAAAAAAAGGGAAAGCAAAGGAAAGTTTAATATTGGCTTTAGGTTATAACCAAATCCAGGTAAAGAATACTAATTTAGAAACTCAAATATTTATTGACTAGGTTGTAGGTGACCTTATCAATAGATTCTTAAAAAACCCTAAGTAAATTATCTTGAGACAAAATTACTACAGTTTGTATTTGACGGTGTAAACGTTTCACAGGATATCAGACGTACACTTAGGGGCTAAGTACATAGTTCATTTGGGAGAGTGCTTCTATAACATGCACTAGGCTCAACAGAACCCATAAACCTGCTATGGTGGCACATACCTGTAATTCCAGGATCAGGAGATGGAGACAGAGGACCAGAAGTTTAAGGTTACCCTCAGCTACATAGTGAATCAAGGCCAGTCGGGGTTACATAGGAGCCTGTCTCAAAAATATAAAGATATTATACTATGATTTTAGTCCGGCAATGTTGTATTTGTCTAGTAAATATTATGGCTGAAATTGAAAAAGAAAAAAAAAAATTACCAAGTAGCACAGGACAGGGCCTGACAGCCTGGAACAGAGGCAGAGAGCCTTGATTCTGGCTCACTACTCTCAGCTCCCCTGCGGTCTATGCAGGCTGTGTTTCCTGAACTTGGAAAGTGAGGGTTTCTCTTGCCTTCCATGCCTAAGAATTTAATCAGATTCTCCTGAGTGGCCTGTGGTGGTCACTTACCCAGGTGTGAGCATGAACAAACTCCTCTGTCCGTCTCGGTCTCCCCAGCTGGTAAACAGAGAGGAAGCCTTTGTGGTTCAGAGCTATAGCCAAGTGCATGTGAGATACAGTGTCGAGACGTTTTGTAGAGTATAAAACAAGAGACAAATAACAGGAGCTAGAGTAAGCGAAAGATGCCCAGAAATCAGGAGAGCATGGCTGCTCCTGGCTTTGCCCCCGTGTGCTGTGTGATCTTGGATGAGTCCATAGCCCTCTCTGGGCTTCACAGACCTACTTTTTAAACTGAGCCTATTGGATGCGGTGCTCCTATAGTACCCTTTCCCTTGATTGTCTTTGATATCAAGCTAGAGACCTGCAAACATATCAGTGCCCAGCAAGGAAGGAGACACCTGTTAAAGGCTTGGAGAAACCATGGGTTTGAGACTGAGTTCACTTGAGGAAAGATATGCAGGAGTTAGTCTCCTGCTGGGCAATGGTAGGGACAGTTAGACAACCCTATCTCAGCATTAGGTTTCTCTGTGTAAATCGCGTTCTGCTCTGTTTTCTACCAAAGTAAAAAGTGCCAGGATGCCAGCACCAGGGCCGGGACTAACACTTGAGTCTTAAACAGTGGCCTAACCACTGGGATTTCCTGCCTCTTGCAAAGGGATGAGGGAGCAATTGCCTCAAGCCCTCTCACTAGGGAGCACCCTGTTCACATCCACTCTCCTTCCTGCTGGTGTCCCCTCCTCCTTCCCTGGCTCTAGGCTTCTCCCAGAGAGGAAAGAATGTGCTTCATCAGCACAAGTCTGGAACCAGCCATGAGCATCTCCTGCCCCAGAAGCACAAGCTTCTTTCCCTCCATCGCAGTGAGTGGTCCAGAGAGACAAAGCCCCTCTGTTCATTCTTGGGTATGCCCAGCGCCGCACTACCCGCAAACCCCAGCCTTCAATCACCTTCAAATGGTCCGCCTGTTCTGCCAGAACAACTTCCTCCACCCCTCTGGCAGCATCTGCTGGTTTCTCTCGGTTTTGTGGGTCAGGAGAGGAAGCAGTCCGTTCTCTGCTGCTCA
The DNA here is from genome assembly GCF_978045245.1 of Mus caroli. Lineage (NCBI taxonomy): Eukaryota > Metazoa > Chordata > Mammalia > Rodentia > Muridae > Mus > Mus caroli. Next base: position 38,141,831 of record NW_028227261.1, on the reverse strand, counting down.
CACTGTGGGTCTACAGGAGAGGCCCACTGCTCTCTTAAGTGTGCAGGGTTGGGCTCCAGTGGGCAGACCCAGGGGTGCTCTTGTGTCAGGTGAGGTTGGAGAGTGGCGTTCCAGCCCAGGAAGCCCTGGGGATTACTTGCTCATGCGGGTGAACGAGGCTCAGAGCCTCTGGGCTGGATGAAAGGTGCAGCCAGGAAGTCTAATGCTCCTAAGACATTTCAGGCTGGAACTAGGGAGCTGGGCATCCTTTGGAAGTTTCCATTAGGGACTGAACTTTCTTCCCGCTGAGACTTAAGTCTGAGCATGGAAAGCAAGTAGTCAAAAGGCTGGACAGAATGAAACCCCTGCTCTGACCCACCTTGACGACTCCCAAGTGCCTCCTTGAGTCCTACTGGAATTCCGAAGAGAATACCAGTCTCCTGGCCTCATGAACTGTTGCAGAAGAATGATTACTACACAGGAGCCTGCCTTGTGGATGAGGGGTATGGGCCACCTGTGAGCTACAGTACCATCTAACAGGCTGGTCTCTGCTAAAGACCTGCTAAGGCTTCCTAAGGCACACAATCATAAAATATGAACTTTACACCATCAGAGAGCAGAGACGGGAGCAACGACACCCTGAAAATAGCATGTGTTTAAGAAATGGAAGAAACTCTCCTCTCCCTTCCCCTCTTCCTCCTTTACCTCTACCTCCCCCTCCCTCTTTTCCCTTTTTCTCTTCCCTCTTCCCTTCCTCCTGCTCTTCCGCCTCCTGCTCCCATCCCTCTGAGGTCACCCAGCCAGCAAAAGGACCAGCTGATGCTGGAGCCTCGAATCCTACCTCCCTGAAGCCCGATGCCATCTGTTCCAGCACACTTGTCTGTCTCTCACCAGTTTCTTTCATCTAACACTTAGTCACAATGGGTTAACTTCTACCTATATGCACTCAGATTGAATTTGTGACAATCCTGCTTAGACTTTTTCAGTGTGTTTATAAGGAATATGAGCATACAACTCTCTTTATCTATAATATAGTTTCTTGATTTTTTTTATTACACTGGTGCTGTGCAGACATAATGTTTTGTGCACTGTGTAGAGTTTACCCTTATATTTATTATTCAAATGCCCTCATCTATTCTTTCAACCCAGACATGGCATTGTAAGGCTAAGGTGAAGAATCTCCTGCTGCAAGTTGGTGGGAACAATTATTACTATTTATTCTCTGCTTTGTCAATGAATGCTGATCAGCCAATGGCTGGGCAGAAGAAAGAATAGGACAGAAGCTTCCACCAGTCCAGGGAGGAAGTGTGTGTGTGTGTGTGTGTGTGTGTGTGTGTGTGTGGTGTGGTGTGGTGTGGTGTATTGGCGGGAGGAGGTTCAGATTAGCATGAGAAGGAGACAGTCTGAGAAAACACCATGAGAAAAAAACACTGAATCTCGAAGAGCTAGGTCAATAATAATATGCAGGTATCACGGGATGGGGCTGGGAGGGAGCCAGAGTAGCATAGGGGTCTTTACAGATCATTTGACAGCTATTGAGGTGCAGCCTGACATAATAAATGCTTTTTCTATGTGGTTATTGGCGACTTAACAAAGGTTAAAGAAACACAGCTACCTGATTAACTCACCTTACATGTTTATATTAAAATTAATTCACTTTACAGTGCTAGGCTGACAGAATGAATTGAGAACTAGGTGTTCTTAAATTTTCAAGGAGAGCTTGTGCAGACTTTGCGTAATCTTATTTCTCCCTTCTTTGACGGGTAGAGTTCACACTGTGGAAGTGTTTTAACCATATATTTAAATTAAAAAAATTTATGTTGGGTGTGCTGGCACAGGCTATTAAATACAGGACTCAGGAGGAAGAGGCAGGTGGGCCTCTGTGATGGGGAAGCCATCAAAGTTTACATAATGAGTTCTGGCCAGCCAGCACTGTATAGAGAGGTCCTGTCTCAAAACAAAGAAAGAAATAAAACTTATTTGTGACCAGTCAGGTGATCTTATGTTTAAAATGAACCTCAGGATTTAATGTCCATGTTACCTAAGCTTTAGTTTATTAGAATAACATTGCTTACAACATTCTCCTTTTTTAAATCTGTGGAATCTACAGTGATCCTCCTCATTCTTGACACTGGATGTTAGTATCGTCTACCTTTATTTCTTATCTGTCTGGCTCCTCAGAGTAAAAACACAGGGGCTCCACAGAGTAAAAAGCCCAGTGGTCAGGAGCACTGGCTGCTCTTCCAGAAGGCTTAGGTTCAATCCCCAGCAACCGCATAGCAGCTCACAAACATCTATAATTCCAGTTCCAAGGGATCTAATACCCTCTTCTGGCCTCTGTGGACACTAGGAATGCAAATGGTGTACAGACACACATATGTGCAAGCAAAACACCCAAAGACGTGAAATAAAATTTAAAAGCAATTAAAATAACTTTATAATGCTTTATTATTGTTTATTCCTGGTTCACCTCACTGATTTTTCTTATCTTTGATATTTTTTCCTTTTCTTTGTATTTAACTTGTTCATCTTTATCTAGTTCTCCAGGCAAAAGCAGGGGTCACTTATAGATAGGAGACCCTTTTCTTTTCTAATGTGAGGATCTTAGTGCTGGGGACCTTTTACTAAAGACTAGTTTCACCACAGCACTCAAGTTTTGATATATTTTCACGTGATACAAATGCTAGTTTTCTTTGATTCAAAGAGCTTTATAATTTCTTTCAGTTATGTGGTTTTTGTTTCTAGATACTTGGAGCAAAGTATGTGTCTTAGTAACTGTTTAGGCATATGTCTGAGTTACTACTATTCTATTGCTGTGAGGAGACACCATGATCAAACATTTATAGAAGAAAGCATCTATTTGGGGGCATACTTGCAGTTTCAGCGATGAGCCCATGACCTTCACGGTGGAAAGTGGACAGGCATGGAATTGGAGAAGCTTATTTAGCTCACAGTTATCATGGCTTAGAACATGCAGCATGCAGCAGGCAGCATGCAGCAGGCAGCATGCAGCAGGCAGCATGCAGCAGGCAGCACATAGCAGGCAGCAGGCACATCTGATCTGTAGGGAGCAAACACAGCAAGGCACTGGGCTTGGCATTGATTTCTGAGACCCCAGTGCAGTGACTATTCTTGGTTATCAACAGGATTACATCTGGAATTAACTAAAACCCAAGTGCCTAGGCATACCTATCTGGGTTTTTTTTCTTAATTAAATCATTTGAAGTGGAAAGACCCACTTTTAATCTGGATCTTTTGAGGTGGGGAAATCCACCTTTAATCTGGGCCACACTTTCTGCAGCCAGCCTATATAAAGAACATGGAAAAAAAGGACTCTCTCTCTCCCTCTCTTTCACCCTCTCCCTCTTTCCCCCTCTTTCCCCCTCTCTCTCTACCTGCTTGCTCTTGCTTCCTCTACTGGCATTAAAGCCGACCTTTTCAGGATTCTGGCATGTACTGAGTTCAGCTGAGAAATCTACCTCGTGGACTGAACAGCTACAAGATTCTTGGAACTTCTGTTGGTAGGTAGTCATTGTTGTAGATTGCGACCCACTCTAATAAATCCCCTTTATGTGTTTCCTTTAAAGAACCCTGATTAATACATGAAGTCATACACCACCTCCAGCAAGGCCACATCTCCCTAATTCTTCCCAAACAGTTCCACCAACAATGGATCAGGCATTTAAACATAAAAATTCTATGGGGTTTATTCTTATTCAAACCAACACACTATGTTCAAGCCAGTGTTTTCTGTTTTTTCACAATGTCTCCCAGTTTTCATTATTTGCTTCGGTTTTGAGATGTATTCGCTAGAAATAGAAGATTCTAGTGTGAGGGTTTTGCAGGGAGAAGGTTACTTATTGAGTAAAGCTCTTGCCTTACAAACATGAGTTCAGTCTGTGGAACCCATGTGGGAATGCTGGATTGATGGCCTGTGCTTCTAAGCTCAGTGTGGGGTGGTAGAGACCAGAAGATCCCCGGGACTTACTAGCCACCCAGCCTAGCTTAACTGGTGGGCTTCTGGCCAGCGAGATACCCTAACTCAAAGAAAGAAGGTAGCATTCCTAAGGATAACACCTGAAGATTTTTAGCCTCCATATGCCTTCACACACACACACACACACACACACACACACACACACACAGACTTACATATACACACATCACATCCTCACATCTGTGCATACATATCTTAAAAGATTCTCATTTTACATTGTTTCCCTCTACTGTCCAGAACCTTAGAGGCACTACTTAATTGTCTTGTTCATGAGGAAAAGTCATCTGTTACTTATCTTTTGTCCTCTGAGGGTAATAGTGTTCTCTCTCATTCTCTCTCTCTCTCTCTCTCTCTCTCTCTCTCTCTCTCTGTTTGTTTTTAGCAGTTTGCCTGTGGTAGATCTTCTTGTGGTTTCTCCATGTGCATTTTCCCCTTTTTTATGTTTTTATTAATTCTTTGAGAATTTACACACTGTGTGTTGCTCACCCCTTCCTCTGATGACAGTTGGGTTAGACACCAATCTGTGAGTACAGCAGAATGTCACTATTAGGTGTCATTTCATTGACATTTTTTTTTTTGCCAGTTGTGTTTGGTTCTATGGTAGGTCAGAGAGGCTGCATCCAGCAACCAATGGAACAGATAACAGATGTAGAGATCTATAGCCAAACAGGTGGAGACCAGGGAATCCTGCTGAAGAAGGGGCGGGGATTGTAGGAGCCAAGCAGTCAAGGTACAGGGGTCAAGGATATGACAAGAAAAGCCACAGAATCAACCATCCTGGACTCATATGGGCTCACTGAGACTGAAATGACAATGAGGGAGCCTGCATTTGTCTAACCCAGGTCCTCTGTGTATATGTTATAGTTATGTACCTTGGTGTTTTATTTGGGATGCCTAACGGAGGGAGTGGGGGCTGTTTCTGATGCTTTTGTATGTTTGGGACCTTTGTCCTCCTATTGGGTTGCCTTGTCCAGCTTTCATATGAGGGGAGGTGCTTAATCTTATTGCCATTTGATATGCCATGCTTGGTTACTATCTCCTGGAGGCCTGCCCTTTTCTGAAGGGAAATGAAGGAGGAGTGGATAGAGAGGGAGAAGGTGGGGGGATGGAGGAGGTTGGGAGTGGAGGGAGGGAGAGGAAACTGTGGTCAGGATATAATATACAGAGGATAAATTAATAAAAAGATGTATAAAGCAATACAATTGAAAGTTGAAGAAAAAAATCACCTCCTTTATCCCTTCCCAGATAAGTTCTCCCATTTCTTACCCTGTCAACTTTTTGTCATTTTCTGAAGCCCTCTGAGTCCTGTCACTGCTGCCTCTGTTCCCTTAGGTGTGTGGCTATTCACTGGAGCATGTTACACATAAACATAACCAAAGAAACGAAAAACGTATACAATGAAAACTTTAAGACACTGAAGTGTGGATATAATTTTGGAATTTTGGTTTCTTAAAAAAACCCACAAAAATATTATACAAATGTGTTTTTGTCTTAATCCCAGGTGTGGGATATGGGGTTGCTTTAGATTGTCCACAGTAGCTGACTATGATTTGCCTCATGATCTGACAGAGGCATGATTTTGCCAGCATCAGATAGTTTCTGCAATTGTGTGGTATTTGGAATTCTGGAGAATTTTAAGAGGGTATATAAATGATGGGGCCCCTAGAGGTGGGGTTGGGTGATGGTTGGTTGTTGGTTGCTGTTGGTTCTGATTTGTTAGTAGTCATGCACAAAGAAGCAATAACAACAATTAATAATGGGACCTTGTGAGACTGAAAAGCTTCTGTAAGGCAAAGGACACTGTCAATAGGACAAAATGGCAAACTACAGATTGGGGAAAAAACTTCACTAACCATACATTCAATAGGGGCTAATATTCAAAATACATAAAGAACTCAAAAAGTTAGATTCCAAAAAACCCACATAACCCAATTTAAAAAAAATGGGGTTTGGAGCTAAACAGAATTCTCAACAGAGGAATCTCAAATGGCTGAGAAATACTTAAAGAAATGTTCCTTAGTGATCAGGGAAATGCAAATCAAAACGACTCAGAGTTTCCACCTCACACCATTCAGAATGACTAAGATCAAAAACTCAGGTGACAGCACATGCTGTTGAGGATGTGGAGGAAGAGGAACACTCCTCCATTGCTGGTGGAATTGCAAACTGGTACAACCACTCTGGAAATCAATCTGGTGATCGATTTTCAGAAAACTGGAAATAGTACTACCTGAAGACCATTCCTGAGCATATAACCAAAAGATGCCCCACCATATTACAGGGGCACATGCTCTACTTTGTTCATAGTGGCCTTATTTGTAATAGGCAGAAGCTGGAAACAACCCGTATGTCCTTCAACTGAAGAATGGATACCGATAATGTGGTTCATTTATATAATGGAATACTATTTAGCTATTAAAAAAGAGGACATCAAGAATTTTGCAGGCAAATGGATGGAACTAAACAATATCATCCTGAGTGAGGTAACCCAGACCCAAAAGGACATGCATGGTATTTACTTACTGATAAGTTGATATTAGCCTAAAGTACAGAGTATCCATGATAACTCACAGACTGTATGAAGTTTAACAAGAAGGAAGGCCGAGGTGAGGATGCATCAATCCCACTAAGAAGTGGGAACAAAATAATCATGGGAGGCAGAGGGAGAGAGGGACCTGGTTGGGAGAGCAGAGGAGGAGGGCAAAAGGGGGACAGGATCAGGTATGGGGGGAGACAGGAGAGAAGCCCAGAGGATCAGGAAAATTAATGGAAATATGCAGCTGCAGGGGTGGAGAGGGGGGTGGGAGGAACCTCTAGAAAGACCCAGAGATCTGGGATGTGAGAAGATCCCGGGTCTCAATGGGGATGACCTTGGCCAAAATGCCCAACAGTGGAGAGATGGACCTTGAAGAGCTCACCTCCAGTAGATGGACAGGGCTCCCCAGTGGAGGGATGGGGCCACCCACCGACCTTTAACATTTTTGACCCAGAATTGTTTTTATCTAAAAGAAATACAGGGGCAAAAATGGAGTAGAGACTGAGGGCAAGGCCATCTAGTGACTCCCTTTTCACCCCTTCCCCCCAAAGAGGACAGGAGAGCTGGTTCCAAGGTCTCCCGGGAACTATCACTGCCCCTTGCCCACTGCAGTGCTCAGGAGAGCTGGCCCTGCACCTCACCTGATGCAACACTTGGGAGAGCGAGCCCTGCCTCCCACCTGAGCAGCACAGTAGAACTGGATCTGGATGTGGGGATTGTGGGTGAGCCAACCCTGAAGGGCAGGAGTACAAGAGAGCTGACCCTGACTCTTGTCTGATGTGCAGTGGCACAGATGAGGGAGAGATACCATCCTTCCTTCCCTCATGCCTTGCTACCTATGGCAGGTGGAAAAGCTGGCCCTGGGGGTCATGAGAGAGGGAGAACTGGCCATGTTCCCCACCAGCTGCAACATTTGGGATAGCAGGTCCTGCACCTCACCTGGGCAGCAGGGTAGAGCTGGTCCTGGTTGCAGGGGGTCACTGGTGAGCCAACCCCAAGGGCATGAGAGCAGGAGAGTTGACTGGCTGGCCAGCTCAGATACCTCTCAGGCCCACATCCAGGGCTTTGAATTGGCTAACCCCAGAATCTCTCCCATTGATGAACTGCTGTAGTGCATAAAGGGACTGGGTCCTACAGATTCAAAGCTACATATTCTTCATAACACAGGGCAACAACAGTGTATTTGAGAGGAGTCCCAGTAAGATTCAGTATTGATAGTGTAGTAAGAGCCAGATTCTCCATGCCAGACCAACAATTCATTGCAATGAACATTTGCAAGCAAAGAGGTATGGACAAACGGGCTTACTGTGGGACACATTGTGACACACTACAGCTTCCACAAGATTTTCTTTTTCTCTGTTGCAAGGGTGGAGAGTGAGTATGAGGGCAGGAGAAGATGAGTGGGATTGGGGTGCACGATGTGAAATTCACCAAGAACCAATAAAGAATTTAAAGAAAGGGTTGACCATTGCAAACTTCCCTCCTGGTGCAGCTTCTGCTGTGTCTCACAGGTGTGGGTATATTGTGATTCCATTTTAATTTGTTTTGAGAATGATTTTGCTTTCCTTTTTCTTGATCTATTGCTGTTCAGGAGTGAACTGAACTTTTCTGCAGTAGATGGCAGACTAAGTCCAGGACTGCACTGAATAAGCTGTTGCTATGTTGCTGCTGCTGCTACTACAGCACCAGAAGGTTTGCCTCAAATCCTCAGAGCACTTGTTATCCAGGATGACATGGCTGACTGTCTGAAGATGGTGTTCTTACCTTGCAAGCCTTTTTTTAGGCTGAGCATAGGACCAGTGCATCACAGTCACTGGGTCACTGGGTCACTGGGTCACTGGGTCACTGGGTCACTGGGTCACTGGGTCACTGGGTTGTGCTGTGTTCAGGCACTACAGGATTCTACTTAGCTTTGGGCTTCATCATGGAATGGCCAACCCCAGGATTCCATGCTTGTGAGTTGATGCCCCGTCCCCTTTTATTTTCCAAAGAAGATAATTATATCCTCTGTGTCATGGTGTTTGAGATTGGGAAGGTAATGGTGTGAGCAGTCTCATGGCCACCAATGTTACAACACTAAATCATATTCAGAACTCCTAGCACAGCATTGCACAGGATCACATCCCATGGTGATATGCACTGTTTGATGCTATGGTAGACTTATGGCCTAAGACTACTGGAACCTGCCCTAGGTGATGTCTGAGAGACAAGAGCAAGAGTTCTCTAATTGGAGTCCCTGCCTGTGGGATCTCAGCCAGGGGCAGAGGGCAATGTCCCCAGTGTTAGGTCTTAGCTTGGTGCTGTCATTCAAAACACAGCCCTGTTCTCACTTCCCTACCCCACTCTCTCCTCAAAATGATTTTGGCTGGTGCTTTATCACAGCAACAGAGAAGCAACAACAACACATGTCCACAGGCTAATATGCTGGAGGCAGCTTTCCAAACATATCTGCTGCCTGTGTATACCATGATCCAACCCATGTGGCATGGTGATGACTTAGAGAGAAAGTGGATCCTGGGAGGTACTGAGGCAGAATAGCAGCCTGGGACTCAAGGTTGTGGAGCCAGGGGATTGGGCTGGTCCCAGCCTCCAGTGATGGGTGCTAGAGTTCAGACGTGTTATTCATATCTTGGGGAATTCAAAGGTACAAGAAGCTCATTAGGAAAGTGCCAGCATTACCCTCCTGGGAATCAGGGCTCACTGAAGCAGAGTTTCAAAGGAGAACTCAGACTCCTCACTCATACCTCACACAGAGCCTAAGAGAGGTAAGAGTGACAAGGGACAGGGAGCACCAGAGAGCGTCCCTTCTGCTGGCCCTTCTCTCTACTGTCTACAGATCCTGGTGGAGGTCTGCATTGTCCTGCCTCTTCTCTGTCCACTTAGCTTCCATCGTGTCTGTCTGTCTGTCTGTCTCTCCCCACAACAGACTTAGGGTATTCAATGTCTTCCTCAAGACACCTGGTCTTCAGTTGTCAGCAAAGACCAGAGTCGGGGAGGGCTGTTGCTGTCAGGGTTACAGCACTGGGTTCTCACATATTTCCACCATAACTAGGTTTGGGACCAACAGAATTGACAGGTGGTGGGAAAGGCTGACAGGACATCATGGTGACAGGATATAGCATAGAAGGAAAGTCTGAAGAATAGGCTGAGAGTTATCTGATGGTCTCCTTTGGTGTCTCCATGCAGACAACTGTCATCCAGTGATTTTCTCCATTATAGCCAGGACAGTATGGCTGACTCTTGCAGCCTGTTTACACCACTGTCTCCTATCCTTTCTCTCTGCTTCTCCCTCTTCTTTCTCAGATTTGATACTATACTGTGTGTATACTAACAAACACAGGTCATGATGGAAAAAGTCTCTTTTTTTAAAAAAATCAGGATTTCTCCTGGTAAATACTGTTGGATGGTGTGAGTGGGTGGGTCCTGGGGGTGAGAAAATGGGGATGTGGTTGTAGTAGATTAGGCATTGGAACAGGACCAGGCTGAGTTAGACAATAAGGGGATTGCAAAAGCAAGAATGTCCTTAATTCTTTGTCTGGGCCTCAAGTCCAGTTGTGCAAGTCTCATTAGCTCTTTCTTTTTTCCCTTTTTAAATTAAGGTGTAATCTTGACATGAAGTCTGCCCTTCCCTTGGTCCCCCTTCCTCTCCCAGGAGTATGTGTGTGTGTCCCCTAACCATAATCACCTTCCAATGACTCCATCTTCTAATATTGGTAATTAGGGTCTTGACATATAAACACAGTAGGAAGTACACAGCATGAAGTCTCGGAAAGCTCTGATTAGCTAGAGTCAGCCTGGAGCTCTCAATAGAAACAGAAGTTTCTTAGCTCTTTATGTGTGTTAACAGCCCGACTGCAAGAAAGCTTTCTCTAGGCAAGCTAAAGCTTGTCATCCTGGTGGCATTTATGCTGAAGTTCAAATCTGGAGACTTTGCTAAGCAAGTCTCATCTGCTTCTTGCCAGAGTCCCTCAGATACTTTGGGGGAGACACAAATACAGAGATGCAAGTCAGTAGATGGTTTTGTCCAAATCTCTGTTGCTTGCTGTGTTTGTTCTTCTAACTGAGCACATAGGAGTGTTGGAAAACCCAGTCATCCATAGATTTGCCTACAGAGAAAAGCATCCCTGCTTAAAGTTATCCCATCATCCTTACAGCATCTTTTTATATGCCATAGCCCATTTAACATCCTTCGTCTTCTGGGTTTCAAGCACAGTGGACTTACCGTGGTTGTTTGTCTCACTGGTGAGGAAAAGGGTCATTTATGCTTTCAAGGCAGCTCCTAGGGTAGGGTCAACTGCACTGCCTGCTTTCATAATCTATGAGCTGCATAGGGCACAGTGATTAACATTGGAGATACAGGGCTGCATAACCTCTGTTTAGTTTTGGGGCAGCAAACAATAACTAGATATATGTATTTTCATAAGTATACTGTTTCTGCTATGATTCTTCCCTACTGTGGCTCCAATGAGATCAACCACTTCTTCTGTGAAGTGCCTGCTGGCCTGAAGTTGGCCTGCGCAGACACCTCTTTCAATGACCAAGTAGACTTCATCCTAGGCTTCATCCTTCTTTTGGTCCCACTCTCCCTCATCATTGTTGTCTACGTCAATATCCTTGCTGCTGCGATCTTGAGGATCTGTTCAACTCAAGGGAGGATCAAGACCTTTTCCACCTGGGTGTCCCACATCACTGTGGTCACCATGTTTTCTATCCCATGTATGGTTATGTATATGAGGCCTGGCTCTGTCCAGAAGAGGACAAGAAGCTGGCTGTCTTCTACAACGTCATCTCTGCCTTCCTCAGCCCCATCATCTACAGCCTTCGTAATAAAGATGTGAAAAGGGCTTTCCTCAAGGTGGTGGGCATCAGCAAAGGGTCAGGGTGAAGGCTTGGGAGTTGTGAGACTAGCAGCCTCCTGGAACAGTCTCCACGCAGCTTTCTGTAAAGGAGAAGTCTTCCATAATGACACTACATTACATCCAGTGAGTTGACGTGGATGTCAATGTCACTAACTTACTGAAGACTTTATTGGGGTGTCACTGTGTATTATGTGTACTCATTTGGAATATGATTCTATATGATCACAGAACATTTGGGTATATCATAATATATACAGGTTCATAAAACTCCATCTGGGTATAGAACTATCCCACCACCACACAAGGTAACATTGTATATGGTCCCCAACTTTAGCCCCTGATAGGGGCAGAATATCCATGATACAACTTGTAGACTATATGAATTTTAAAAAGAAGAAAGGCCCAAGTGAGGATGTTTCAATGCCACTTAGAAGGGGGAACAAAATAATCACTGGAGGCAGAGGGAGGGAGGGACCTGGGTGGAAGAGGGGAGGTTGAGGGGAAAAGGGGGACAGGATCAGGTATGGGGTGAGACAGGAGAGAAACCTAGAGGGCCAGGAGAATGAATGGGAATATGCAGCTACAGGGGTGGGGGTTGGGGTGGGGGGAACATCTAGAAAGACCCAGAGACCTGTGATGTGAGAGGCTTCCATGTCTCAATGAGGATAACCTTAGCCGAAATGCCCAACTGTGGGGAGCTGGAACCTGAAGAGACCTCCTGCGGTAGATAGACAGAGCGCCCCAGTGGAGGTGTGGGGCCACCCACCTACCTTCAAAGTGTTTGATTCAGAATTGTTGCAGCCTAAAAGAAATGCAAGGACCACAATGGAGTGGAAACTGAAGGAAAGGCCATCTAGTGACTGGCCTAACGTGGGATCCATCCCCATGGGAAGGCACCAAACCCTAACACTATTACTGCTACCATGTTGTGCCTAACATGGCTGTCCTCTGAGAGGGTCTACTAGCAGCTGACTTAGACAGATGCACCAAAGAGCAGACATGGGCTGGTCCGTGGCCCCCAGCACATTTGTAGCAGAGAATTGTCTTGTCTGGACTCAGTGGAAGAGACTGTGCCTAATCCTGCAGTCTTGATGGCCAGGGAAGGGGGATGCTGGGGGCAAGCGTGAGGTGGGGGTGAGTAGGTGGGTAGGGGAACACCCTCTCAGAGGTAAAGGGGAGGGGGTCTGGGGTAAAGAACACTGGGACAGGGGACTAGGAAGGGGATAACATTTGGAATGTAAATAAATAAAATAATTTAATAATTTTTAAAAATTTCTAAAATGTAATTAAAGTTAATTACTCGCAAGAATCTTGACCCTCTGGAATTTTTTTTTTTTTTTTTTTTGACTCTTGACTTTTGTGTTTGGCTTTTTGTTAGGTGAGACCAGAGCTTCAGTGAGTCTATCTGATGGGTGTAGGATCTGTTGCCGGTCCAGTGTGGGTTCTGGGAATTGTTTTCCCTGAGTCTTTCCTGTGAGACCCTGTGATCACTTGTTTGCTCTGTCTTCAGACAGTCGCTTTCCTTACATATGCTGACCAATCCTCTGTGAGCATGTAGAATGGAGCCCTCTGCAGATCGCTGCAACTCTTCTTGGCGGCATCTCGTCCCCTGTGAATTTCAGATGCCATGGCCTCCCAGTGCATCCCCCAACCCAGGAGACCCCACCCTTCCTCTTCTCTCAGTCCCCATAGCACCCTTTAGCCTGTGGCAACCTAGAAGACGTACAGGGCTCAGCTCTCTGGTTTCCTGTCTGGCATAGATGCTTTTGTTGTTGCTAGGTAAAATTCTCTATTTTAAAAATGTTTTAAATTTAAATAGGATCACATCACTTCCTCCTCAAGACCTGACACCCACTGTCTTAGAGAATGTGATCTCATACGTTTTGTTCAGGGTTTGGGTTATTCCATGAGTGGGGTGGAGAGTAATTCTGCTTCCTGCCACTCCATCTTACAAATTCTACAACTGGTATCTTTATACTTTATAACCCTAACTCAATTCAGTAAGAGTTTTGTATAGAAAATCTTGCAATGCAACAGTGATGTCCAGTTTAGAATTATTATAATAGGAAAAATGAGATCAAAACTACATACCTAATAGGTGGACAGGTATTTGAAAATAATAGTTATAAAAAATATATAAGTAGATGGTAAATTACTTCTTGTGCATCCTGTCTTTAAGGGCTGGGAAGATGGAAGATTGTGCAAGGATGCAGACCTGAGTTTGAGTCCCAGCACCAGTATGAAAAGGTGTGCACAGCAGGGTGGGCCTGTGATAACAGTGCTGGAAGGCAGAGACATAGGCATCCTGTTGGCTAGCCAGTCTAGCTGACTGGTGAGCTCTAGGCTCAGCGTGGGACCCTTGCTCAAAAATGTAGTAGGAGGGTTATAGAGGTAGACACCTGATATCAACCTAATGGTCTCTACATGTGCATGTACACATGCACACATAGGAAGTCTGTACACACACACACACACACACACACACACACACACACACACACACACCTAGAACACACACACATACATCATACACACACACAAATAAGTAAATAGCAAATAAACAAATAAAAGACCCAGTAAATATACATTAGAATTTTCCCACAAAAATAAACATAAAGCCTCAACTAACAGTGGTTTAGACATGCACACAAATTATGTTTTCATATAGCCAGGGACTTTGAGTAAGCAGCTACTTGTACTAGCTCATGTGGAATAATGCTAGTAAGAAAAATACTGTTGACTTTTGAGCCATGTTCACATGGACTCAAGATGGCTTGCTGGATTCCAGTGACTACATCTGTATTTGTGATGAGAAAAGGGGGAAGGGGGTCTTGAGGAATAGAATTGGGTCACAGTTATCCTATCTCTTTCATTAGGAAACCAATTCTTCTCTTAAAACTCATTAGCAGAGGTCCATCAGGTGAAAGCTCTTGCTACCAAGAGTGATGACTGAAGTCCGGTCCCTGGTACTCACATGATGGCAGGAGAAAATCAATTCTAACAAGTTGTCTTATGACCTCTACATGTATGATGTCACACACACACACACACACACACACACACACACACACACACACACACACACACTCACACTCGTATTCATATAAACATGCACACACACAATTATATAAACAATAAATAAATGTCAAAACATTAAAATTCATAGGTGGAATTCCCCCAGTAAGTCTCATGGGACCAAGTACCATTTTCTGCCATCCTACAAAAGACTCTGGAAGAGAGAGGAGCAGGATTGCTACTCTGGTTTGGACTGTTCATGATGTGTCAACTGCCCCCACCCCAAATGTCACCAAACACCTGTTACTTTTGGCAAAGCAAAGGTAAATGGACAATCTTCCAACTAGAATCAGTTACAATACTACTGAATGTGAAATGTGCAATCAGCCAAGATGGAGAAGACCTACTGTCATTTAGTCAGAGGGAAGAACTAGAGAGAGCATCAGTAACTATCAATGGGACCTTTCCTTGTTGAATGGAACTGCAGGGCAGTGCTTCAGTCCTTCTGCCTTGTGTGCTTGTTCATTTCCTCCATGGGTGTGGATTCATATCCGGAATTCAAGAACAGGGGAGAATCTAGCAGGGGCCGATTTGATATCCATAATGGAATGGCCCTAGAACCAAGGATCTTGGCTTCCTAACTGGTCTTTAACACTTGTGACTGGGGTAGAGACATTGAAAGCACCTCACAATTTTTCAGAAGGGTGGGAGGGTTCTGGCTTGGGCAAGCCATCCTGCAGGTAAGCTAGGTATCAGAAAAGCTTCGAGCAGACTACCTGACCAGTCTATACACTCTGATGGTCCTTGCTTATCTTCCCAGCCCACAGATCTCTGCAGAGGCACCTGACAATCAAGTCTGGATGGTGTTTCATCAGCCCCAGACACTGGACCTTGGATGGGTCCTCTTACCCCTCTGCTCGTTGGAGTCCCACCTCTACAGAAAACTGGTTGTATTTCTCTTTTCTTTTTGGTCCCTAGGAAAGTATGTTTTTAGCAGAAGCCACAGAAGTTCCTAGTCACCCACAGCTGCTACTTTTGACTCTAGAGTCCACTAGACAACTGCCTCCAGCCCTACATACTTCCACATATGATTCTGTTCTGTGTGAACTAAGAGTCCCTAGTCTGGTTTGTGCTGGATTATTATCCAGGGTTGAGTACCCTTTAGGAACACAGCCTGTTGTCACAAACTGTTGACAAAGTTCCTGGCTCACCATGGGCCACTTCAGGCTACATGGTTCCATTTCCATGCCTGTAAAGATGAGGGTGGTGATGCTGCAGAGATTCAGGATGTGTCAAATATTGGGCCACAGTGACTACACAGAAAGCACAAGTATGACCATGAGATGGGGAGCATAATTCTAATTTATGGAAGAAACTGGGGCTCTGGGGAGCTACGTGGCTTACACAGGTCACAGTGACCAAGTGTGTGTGACTACAAACACTAGGCTCCTTGGTTACAGCAGCCATTCCCCCAGAGGTTGTTCCAGGGATCTCTTAGCCATGGAGCAGAAGGGAGGGGTGATCCCTGTGGCTGCCAGGAGAAGAGTCTGTTGGGGTTGCTGTCTGGGAGGAAGCCAAGATCCAGTTTGGGAATTATAGACAGGATCAGGACAAGGAGAGCTTATCAAGGGAGACTGAGATGGCACCACACAGTATCCTAAAGAAAGGTAAGGGCAGGTGAGAGTTACCACATTGCAGTGCAGATGGGGGATCCTGGAGGAGAGAAAAGGGCATGGTTGGAGGGTGGAAAGGAAAAATATAGGGGAGTGGGATGCTTTAGAGAGCTCATTATTGACGTCATAGGAGCCTGTGCCTCCTCTCAGCTCTGAACAAGTTTTATGAGGAATGATTATAGCCACCTAAGCTACCTCAAGAAAGAGTGAGACTCTTGTCTCTGGGAGTATGGGAGCATCTTTTGGTAGTGAGTGTTCAGAGAGCATAGATGCTCTTACAATGGATAGGTGTAGAAGATCACCTTTGTCTCTGGAGTCTGGTTAGTCTCTGAAGCTGCCCAGAGCAGATTGGTGTGGGTATCAGTGGAGAGGTGATTGTCTGAGAAGAACGCTGAGAGCCTGACCTGAACTCACCCTGGACACCTCAGATATGATTCATTCCCATACAGGGATTTGTGGAGGGCTGGGACTACCTTTCAGGCAAGACCAGAGCTGGGGGCTGGTCTGGATTTTCACTCTGAAGGCATCACCTGCTGTGGTGTTCAGAGGGGGCTGGTTTTGAGCAGCCAAACAAGGAGTGTTACTATGGAAGAGGCATGAGTTGGTGGCAGCTGCTATAGCCCAGTCACCTGGGTTCCACAGGATCAACTATGAGCCCTGGTTCCTCTCTGACCCCTGGCTTCTGACTTCCAGTTTCCAGCCCTTTTTAGTTCATGGAGCCTCTCTCCCTCTCCAGAGTGCCTCATTTCTTACTTTCTGTCCTCCCATGGACCATGGTGCTTGCTGGATTTCACCTCCATGTCTCCGATCTGTCCAGGCTGAATCTTTGACCTTGAATGATTTTTCAAGTCATTCAAAAGACTCTTCAAGTCAGGGTCTTTTCTGTCTCCCTTAGTTCCTTTTCATTTATCATCACGCCGGATTCTTCAACCAGATAACAAGAGACTTTTATCCCATCTATCCATGTTCCCAGACCTTTGAAGGTCACCCTTGAGTCCAGACCACATTCCTTCTTCCAGATGGTACTGTGGACTCACCTGGATGCAGAATTAGAGAGCATATAGGGAAGGGCCAATTCTGCCAGTAGCATCTGGCCTCTTGTCAAAATGCCTCTTCCTTGTGAGCTGATTGGAAGGAAGAAGCGTACAGGGCATGGGGCAGAAGTGGACATAGGGATGTGGCCACTCCCCTCCGTGCACTGACAGTCCCAGTAGCCTAGGAACAAGCCTTGCACAATCCATCCCTCTATCTGCTCAGCCTGACCCGTTATGGCTCAAGTCTCTGTAGATCTACTTTGGGGATACAACTTTGGCCCCTCCTGCCCACTTTCACGCAGATTCCACTCCAGAGGAGGCAAGGGTGACCCAGTAAGTGATCGAGAAAGAAAAGTGGAGAGAGGGGACCTGCTTCCTAGCAGGTCAGCCATAAAGTCTTTCCATGAATGCTGCTTTGTGGTTGTGAGCAAAGGCTCTGCTGAAGCTATACCTGTGACTGTGGGGAGGCTGTGCCATCTCCTTTCCCCATCTATCAAGTAGACACAGTCATAATAACAGGCTCCCACGCTTGCAGGCAAGGTGGGACATCTTTGTCCATTTAGTGCAGTAGGTGATGGTTCTGATTGGAGATGCCTATGTTAATCTCTAGATTTTTGCCAACTATTATTTTAAAAATTATTTTAAATAAAGTTATGAATAAAATACAGGAGTTGTGGTACTCAACACATGAACAGCTGCTGTTATTTGGGTTATTATTCCTTGGCTTGGATAGGAGTTGAGAGCAATGGTAGAAAGGGCCACAGCATTAGCATCAACTACTCCAACCTTCTTTCCATGGGCTTGTGCCCTGGTTTCTTCTCAGAGATTCAGATAGGGGGTTTTATTTTGGAGGGGGCAGGTGTTTGTTTGTTTGTATTTTCTTGACTGCTGTGGAATAGAAGGGGAAAGTATAAAGTGAAAGTGGATGTAAACATTCCTCTATTCCATACCTTTCCAGTACATAAACTACACCATTAGCTTGGTCTTTGACATATCAGGCTCCCTATTCAGTGAGGAGACACAGAGGAAAACCAAGTCATGCTTAGTGAAGCCACACTTCTCAGTAGGGTGGACTATGAGCTGCAGGCTTTCCAAGCTGACTGAGTTTGCTTTGAGCTAAGACAGGTCCCAAGAGTGGACATGCTGGTTGCCTGAACTCTGGGTCTTTGTCTCAGTTCTGCTCTAACCCCATCATGCTCAAGGATGCCTTCAACCCCAAGCTAGGTCCATGGTTCTTCTCTCGTGACTTCCTGGGCTTGCAAGGAGGTTTTCTATGCATGCTGTTATAGCTGTCCACCATCTCTCTAAGAGAAAGAGCCCACAAACCAGCCTGGGAAATGGGTCCAAAACCAAGCAGGGTATTCTTGCAAGTCTTTTAGTCTTTTCTCTGTAGACAGGATGCTGGAAGTAGCTGAAGGCTAGCTGGGTAATGTCTCACTGGGGTAAGAGAAGGAGAAGATGGAGGAGGAGAAGAGAGAGAGAGAGAGAGAGAGAGAGAGAGAGAGAGAGAGAGAGAGAGAGAGAGAGAGAGAGAGAGAGAGATATGCTGCATGTATGAGGAAGACATTGGCAGGGGTGTTGGAGGAGGACAGATGGGTGGAAGAGGTGTTCTGGTGGCAGCAGCAATGAAACCTGGGGACCAGTGAGATGTAAGAGATGAAACTACAGCCGAGGGGTTTCTCTGAGTTTCTGAATGGTTTCAACGGATTTTTCTCACAGATGCTATCAGTTCCTATGTGTAAGTACCTACATGTGTGTATATAGCTATGTCTATGTGTGCATGTATGTGTGGATGTGCATCTGTACAGATAAGGAAACTAAAACCAACACAAGTTTCTTTGCCCTTGTGATTTGCCTTTTCCCCCTAAAACTCAAGGGCAGAACCCATTTCAGAAAGCTGAGGACCCATACTAGCTGAGTTCTCGTCAGCCATGGTTTTGCTGTAGAATAGAAGCTCCTTGTGTTGGACACTGCGTTTTCCTTGTCACTTTTCACGTGGGATGCCCACTTCCCAAGGTCTGAGAGTCAGAGAGCTTTTCCTAAGAACTTTGCTCACCTTCAAGAGAGTTGTGGCTGAGTAGGACCCACAGCCTCAGAAGCCAGAGTTTCTGTCCCTAAGTGTCTGATTGTACAACAGGACCTTTCTTTCTTTCTTTCTTTCTTTCTTTCTTTCTTTCTTTCTTTCTTTCTTTCTTTCTTTCGTTCTTTCGTTCTTTCGTTCTTTCGTTCTTTCGTTCTTTCGTTCTTCCTTCCTTCCTTCCTTCCTCCCTTTCTTTCTTTCTTTCTTTCTTTCTTTCTTTCTTTCTTTCTTTCTTTCTTTCTCTCTCTCTTTCTCTCTCTTTCTCTCTCTTTTTCTCTTTCTTTCTTTCTTTCTTTCTTTCTTTCTTTCTTTCTTTCTTTCTTTCTCTCTTTCTCTCTCTCTTTCTCTCTTTCTTTCTCTTTCTTTTTTCTCTTTCTTTCTTTCTTTCTTTCTTTCTTTCTTTCTTTCTTTCTTTCTTTCTTTTAATAGTTTCTTTATTTACATTTCAAATGTTATCTCCTTTCCTAGTTTCCCCTCCAAAAATCCCCTATCCCCTCCCCCATCCTCCTGCTCCCCAACCCACCCACTCCCATTCCTGGTCCTGGCATTCCCCTATACTGGGGCATGGAAACTTCACAGGATCAAGGGCCTCTCCTCCCATTGATGATTGACTAGGCCATGGCTTGGATAGGAGCCATGCTCTGCTACATATGCAGCTAGAGCCACAAGTTCCACCATATGCTTTCTTTGATTGGTGGTTTAGTTCCAAGGAGCTCTTGGGGTACTGGTTAGTTCATATTGATGTTCCTGGGGCTTCATACACCTTCAGCTCCCTGGGTACTTTCTCTAGCTCCTTCATTGGTGACCTTGTACTCTGTCCAATGGATGATTGTGAACATCCACTTCTGTATTTGCCAGGCACTGGCAGAGCCCCTCAGGAGACAGCTATAGCAGGCTCCTGTCAGCAAGTTCTTGTTGGTATCTTCCATAGTGTCTGGGTTTGGTGGTTATTTATGGGATGGATCCCCAAGTGGGGCAGTCTAACAGACCTTTCTTGCATTGTGTTGTACAGACAGCTATCTCCACTCACAGCCTATGCTCACAGATCAGTCAGGTGTAGCACTCCCAAACACCAGCCCCTTGAGGCAAATCTCACTCTCTAGCTTTTGTGTAAACAATTGACAAGTGGGAAATAGAAGCATATTTTCCAGCTCTGGGCCGCAAGGTAGGGTATTCTAACATCCATTGGCTACTTCTTAGTGAGAAGAGTGTGGGTTGCAAAAGAGATGATTTTGTCCCTATTTTACAGCCAGGAAAACTGAGTCCTGAAGAGGTTAACGAATAGTCAAAGTCATGTAGCAGTAAGTCAGAGCAAGGATCCAAGCAAACTAAAAAGCTGACTGAGACACACCCTTTCTACCCCCCACATGGCTTTTCCCTTTAAGGCCCACATGGCTGAAGCAAGCACCATTATCCTTTGAGAAGAGCAGGAAGCTGCAAAACACCCTTGGGAGGCAGGATGGTCTACAGAGCCTCTTTAATGAAAAGTGGGGATTTAATTAATAAAATGTCTGACTTCTAGCTATGTGACAGTGTTGAATAAAGTCTATAACAGTCCTGGAAAGGTGCCTGGCATGTGGAGGCCAAGCTGTGTGTGATTCTGAGTGTTGAAGTTAAGAAATCATCTAGGGGACTGGGTATAGGCACAAGATTCTTAAGACTCGGCTAAGATGCCCCAAGAGCAGGCAGGCTGAAGCCAGGCACACCGGTGCCAGAAGTGACACAGACAGAATCAACACTGCTCTGTTCTCAAGCTTCAACAATGCAGATGACACTCCTCTGTAGAAGTGTCCTTTCCCTGCTCACATGGGGGAAACTGAGGCTCAAGGGTGTTAGACTCAGAAACAGCTGAGTCAGCAAGCTGGCTTTTGGAAGGAGAAAATACAGGCCAGAGGTCTGGGAGAATGGCAGTTGACTGCGGGCATCCTGGGTGGCAGAGTGATTTCATAGGATACTTGCGTAGCTTAAACAAGCTAAACTGTGTACCAAAACCCTTCAGAAATGCAGCTAGCATGTACTGAGCATGTCTTTGGTTAGACTTCCTTCAGGGTAATTTTCATGCTAAACATCTCAGTTTTTTTCTTATGTGCAACAAGGATGTGTTTATTGCTATTTTATATTTCTAGAAGCTGCCTCAAAGGTCTGGGGAAAGAGCAAAGGGTTCACTCAAGCCTCCACTCAGGACTGAGAAGTAAGTGGTCCTTCCAGTGTGGCTTGTGATATAAGCAATTAGAACCATACTGGTCTGTGTACCCACTGAGGGTAAAATTGAAGTGGAAAAAGAAATTAATGCCATTGAAAGGTCTAAATGGAGTCTCTCTCTCCTGTCTTGGGCATTTGAATTGCAAATTTTCATGGAGTTTAAAAATATTTTATTTCTACTTTTTATGTATTTGTGTTTTGCCTACATGTATGTATGTACATCATCTGTGTCCCTGGTACCCACAGAGGCCAGAAGATCTCCTGGAAGTGGAATTGCAGATGGTTATAAGCCACCATATGGTGCTGGGGGATCCTTCCCTCTGAGAGAGCATTGAGTGCTTCTAACTGTTGCACCATCTCCCAGATCCTGCGTGGAGTTTTTACATCTACAATTACCTTTACCTGGTTGTCTGAAGGAAACTTAAATGCCTTAATAGGGGAAAGGCTCTGGAAAGGACAATTGGGTATCATCTTGTCCATTTCATAGCAGAGGAAACTGATCTGAGAAGTGATCTTCTGTTGGTTTAGAGGCAGAACCAGAACGAATCCTTGATCTCTATAAACTTCCTGGGAGTGGTTCCAGAGGACAGCAGCAGGAAAAGCAGACAGTCCTGTTGAGAGGGTTATAATGGAGTTTCATAAAATTTGGACACTGACCACTACCTAATCCCAACTTTGGACATGCCTTAGTTAGCCCCCTGTGTGAATTGGTGCCTGTCCTTTTTCATTAAGAGTAGAGTGTAATGCAAGGTCCCAATCAGACCTTTGTGACAGAATTCATCCTTCTGGGCTTCTCCCTGAGCCCTAGGACCACACCTCTTCTCTTCTCAGCCTTTCTGATAATTTACTTGTTGATCATTCTGGGCAATGGCTTGATCTTCATCCTCATCTGCTTGGACTCACGCCTCCATACCCCCATGTATTTCTTCATTGGTGTTCTTTCCTTGTTGGACTTAGGCTACACCACCACAACTGTGCCCCAGATGTTGGCACATCTGGCCAGCCAGAAGAAGACAATCTCTTACTCCAATTGTGTGGCTCAAATGTACATTTTCTTGGTGCTGGGTGTCACAGAGTCTTGGCTTTTTGCCATCATGTCCATAGACAGGTATGTGGCCATCTGCCACCCACTCAGGTACAAGGTCATCATGAGCCCATGTCTATGTGGGGTAATGGCTGCTTTCTGTGGACTCTGTGGTGTCACCGCTGCTCTTGTCTATACCATCTTTGCCATGCGCCTCCCCTACTGTGGCCCCAACAAGATCAACCACTTCTTCTGTGAAGTCCCTGCAGTCTTAAAGCTGGCTTGTGCAGATACATCAGTCAATGACCATGTGGACTTCATACTTGGGTTTAGTGTCATACTGATCCCCCTGTCCCTTATCCTGGTCATCTATATCAACATCTTCACTTCCATCTTGAAGATCCGTTCAGCACAGGGGCGACTGAAAGCCTTCTCCACCTGTGCATCCCATATCACTGTGGTCACCATGTTCTGTGTGCCAGCCATGGTCATGTACATGAAGCCTGGTTCTAAAGCCTCCCCAGAAGAGGACAAGAAGCTTGCCCTATTCTACAATGTCATCTCTGCCTTTCTCAACCCTGTCATCTATAGTCTCCGGAACAAGGATGTGAAGAGGGCTTTCCTTAAGGTAACAGGCTGTGGTAGACCCCCAGAATGAGTCCCTAGAAGGACATGGGAGCAACTCATGCTAGGTTATCTTAGGCTAAGAACTGATTCACATAATAGCAGCACCCATACACACTCCCCCAGCTATTTACCTCTAGTTTTAACTCTTTTCAGCTCCTTGGCTGGTGGAACAGGGCACTGTGAATTGTCTCCCAGGCACATCAGTCCTCTTCTCTCCTTTGTTCTATAGGGCCTAGGTGCTTCACAAAACAGGAAATGTCTAAGCCATTAAAGTCTTTTACTAAAATAAAGGAAATGTTCTTGGAAGAATGCTGCCCTATGACAGAATATTGAGGAAGGCTCACTGCCATGTGGAAACCATATTCATGTATCATGTGAGCCAGATTCAGGGAAGGGACATGGACTTTGGAGAATTTCTGGCCTAAGAGGAGGAATGAGCAGAAACTCATTCACTGCAAGCTGGTGACAAGTGGGGATGACTTGAAGCCAAGTGCAATCTGATCCTGCAGACCTACACAGACTCATCTCAGGCCACCGTCTCCTCCTTCATGTCACATAAGCTTGACTCTGACATTGACTTTGTTATAGCTTGTATATAAAATGCCCCCCCTCCCGTTCATGTACAACTAACAGATAGGCTTTGGGACTTTGATATAATTAATGGATTAACCACTTGGCAGATTCATGATATGCTGGTGTTTTTGGGAGGTAACAAAATGTAGATGTAGGTTGTAGGAAGTGAAAGTAGACCACAGGCTCTTTCTCTATTCTCTCTCTCTCTTTTTTTTTCCTGTGCCCTGACTATAACGAGTTGGACAGACTTTTCACGAGTCCCCAAAGAGCTGATCATGAGCCTTACCACCATGCTGTACTTTCCTCCCACGAGAAACACAGGCTTGGTGGTGCATGCCTTTACTCCCAGCACCCAAGAAGCAGATGTTGAAGTTATGTACTGGTTCTTCCTCCCAGCTCCATGCTTCCAGAAATAAGACTCAGACTCAAAATACATTTACAAATATCTAGGCCATTAGATCTAGGCTTTACTCTGACTAGAATCATAACTTAAGATATCCCATTTATTTTAACATACATTCTGCCACGTGGCTGGTTACTTGTGCTCAGGTACCTCGTGTCTGTCGCCTCACATAGTCCTTAGACTGATCTCCCATTTGGCTCTTTCCCAGAGTCCTTTCTGCCTCCCAGATGTCCCACCTGCATTTCCTGCCTAAGCCATAGGCCATAGGCTTTTCAATTGACAGGTGATGCAGCTATACAATACACGAGACTGTATGGATGCATCTTTACAGGAAAGCAGGGCTATATAGAAAAACCCTGTTTCAAAAAAAAAGCAGCACCAGCAGCAACTGTAGCCATCTAGCAGCTATGGACAAACTGGTTTATCTGAAAGTGGGTGTGTGCTGGAAGTGAAAAAGAGGTGGGGTGGGGGGTGATGAGAGAAGAATGAAGCCAAGACAAGGTTCTGATCAAGGCTCCAAGTTTAATATTCAGCACTCCGTTTATATAGAGCAAGCCCACAGACCCCATCCTTTGTTTCAGCTGTATTATGTTGCAAAGCAAGGTCAGCAGGCAGTCTATTCTTTTATGATCCTATAGGAATGTGCATGGGCAACCAAGGCAGGTGACTCCACCAAGGACAATAAGGTCCATTGTGGCAAGTGTTCAAGGTCTGTTCAGCCTGCTCAAGGCTGAGAAGGCCACAAACAACAACAGCATCAGCAACAGCAACAACAACAACAACAACAACAGCAACAGCAACAGCAGCAGTAGCAGCAGCAGCAGCAGCAGCAACAGCAACAGCAACAACAACAACAACAACAACAAAAGCAAGTAGCCCAACATCTTAGCTCTCACTGGTTATCAAGTTCCATGAAGCAGGGACCATGGCAGTCATGGTCATTGCTGCATCCTTAGGATCTAGCATCATGCTTCATGCTTATTGCCTTCAATGAAGATGCTGTGGGCCCAAGAATGAATGTCCCACAGTGGAAAGTTGATGAATTAGAAGTAGTAAACTTTGTGAATCACTTTAAAAGATTGTTATGTATATCAATTTAATAAAATATAGATCAATGGAAAACATGTAAAAATATTTATAATGAACCTTTACAATGTTCATAAACTTGGATTTTGCAACTTCACCTATAGGACTCTGTTCTACAGAAAAATGGTAAATTCATATCAAGTTTTATATACAAGATATTTACTGCATAATTATTGTAAATAGCCACCAAAATGACATCCCAACCTAAAGAAATACCGTGCAAACAGCATTGCATATTATGTCTGAGGTAGTATTAAACGTCACTGGAATGTGGGTCTGAAGAGATGATTCAGCATTTCAGAGTACTCGCTGTTCTTGCAGAGGATTTATGTTCAGTTCCCAGCACCCACATGGTGGCTCACAACAGCCCAGTTCTAAGGGATCTGGGCCCTGTTCTGGTTTCCATGGGCACCAGGCACACATGCAGTGCCCTTACATGTACATAGGCAAAACACTCTTACATACAAAAAACGAATGTCTCCTGAATGCTTATGTGTTAGAACTGATTTTCCCCTGATGAAGTTGGGGGAAACTAACTGGATTGTGAAAGGTCAGAATTCGCAATTCATCAGACCTCTGGGAGGTGGTGGATACTGTGGAAAGTGGAGCCTGATTAGAGGAGGTGGGCACCAAGGCATGCCTTTGAAGTGTGTATCTTGCCCTGGCTCATTCCTGTCTCCCTCTCTCTGCTTTCTGGCTGCCCCAAGGTGAGAAGTTTTGCTCCAACATACACTGTCTGTCATGATGTTCAGCCTCATCTGAGGACCAAGTGACCATGGAGTAAAACCTTTGAAACCATGAGCCAAGGTAAATCCTCCCTCCTCTTTTTGCTTTCCTCTGGTAGTTGATACCCCAGTTGAACAAGTACTAGAGCACATACATAGCAGGAGGCAGGAGGATGAGATGACTGCCAGTGATGTCATCCATGGTCTTCCTGGGAAAAACAACAGTAGCAACAACAACAACAACAACAACAAACCCCAACTTGAATCGAAGGAGTGGAATGAAGGGGCCTGGCCCCCCCCCCCCCCCCCCCAGAAATGCCTCTGTTCAAAGAAACTTTGAACATGAAAAGCTCTGACGTCACAGCTCCTTGAGGAAAGTTTAGAAAGTGGCTGAGGTGGTGTGCAGAAATGAATGTAGTTGAATGATGCAGTATCAACTGTAAACTAGAGTCAGTCCCTGGTCAGTTTCTTTCTTTCTTTTTTAAAGAAACTTTATAATGACATTTTAATTAAAATTTGCTCTCTCCTTGATTGACAGCAGCAGAATTCTGAAATAACCCCCCCTTACAGTTGGAAAAACATTGACAGCTGTTTCCTCATTATTTAGGTTTGCTAGAGAGACACCAGTTCCAGTCTTATGATAAGTCAGTTTTATGTGACCCTTTTCTCTTTTTTTTTCTTTTATTTAGTCACTTTATCCTGACTACTGCCTCCCCTCCTTGTTCTTCCTCTCACAATCCCTCCCACCATCCCACCTCCCTTTCTTCTCTGAGAAGGTGGAGGCCTCTCTGGGTATCTCCCTATCCCATGGACAGGCAACAGCTTTATGGATAGTTCCCACTCCATTCAGGACTCACATGAAGACCAAGCTGTACATCTGCTACATATATGTGGGAAGGCCTAGGTCCAGCTCCTGTATGCTCTTTGGTAGGTGGTTCAGTCTCTGAGAGCTCCAAGGGTCCAGATTGATTGACACTGATGGTCTTCCTGTGGAGTTCTGATCCCCTTGAGGGCCCTCAATCCTTCTCCCAACTTTTCTTTAAGAGCCCCAAGCTCCAGCTGACTCAGACAGATACACACACCCTGGTTAGTTTCAATCCATTTCTTGGCTCTGGAAGTGATTCCCATGCTCTGGTAGGTCTGTTCCTTTAAAGCGAGCCACTGTGCTCCTTGTGGTTTCAGCTATATACCAGCACCCCTACAAGAGAGAAGGCCAAGCCATGTGAAGAGGCACAGCAGGCAGCCATCAGTCTGCCAAACCAGAAAACAAGTGTGCTCTCTGAGACCCGGCAAAGTTATTTTAACCATCACCAGGGCCTCTTACTGTGACCCTTGGCTGCTGGTCCTTT
Organism: Mus caroli; assembly: GCF_978045245.1. NCBI lineage: Eukaryota > Metazoa > Chordata > Mammalia > Rodentia > Muridae > Mus > Mus caroli. The sequence continues at coordinate 38,114,669 of NW_028227261.1, read as the reverse complement.
CTGAGCTCTCAGGCAGAACACCATCTTTCTCTTCCCATGATCCAGGTCAATTTTACCTTCTACCAGACCTTCCAAAAAAATCTCATAGTTTGGTTTCTCAAAATCCCATAGAGAATGGGGGCTTTCCTGTGGGAGCAGAGCCAAAATAATGGGTTTTCCTGGTTATTCGGGATGAGGAAGGGACAGATACCTCCAGAGACAGAAGGTCTGAAGAAGACTGTGGTGGAAACAGCACAGAACTATCTCTGAGCTTTTCTCTCAAGTGTGGTGTCCTCAGACATGAAGATGACTACAGCAGCAGCTGCTTTCGTTGGCTGGATTTTCCTGGAGGCACTGCTGGAGCCAAGTGGTTTAACAGAGATGATAGCAACAAACACCTTGTTCTTCTGAAAAAACCGTGACCCCTGTGATGAGCGTAGCATGAAAAGTTATCACCCTAAACCAGTTTACAAAACCTTGATTAATTTTTTAAATAGAAAGTCCATTTCACACAAGCCAGAATTAGCCTTGCTATATAGCGATGCTGTTAGGACCATGATGACATATGAAACTATTTTTTTTCTGTTTATAATAAAGTTAGCATATATTTTTAGATTATTAAAAAATAAAGCATGGCTTTGTAGTTGAATTGGCAAGAAGGGCAGGTAAACTGCAGAATTCCTTCCAATATGTATGTTTTCTGAACATGGAATGGAGCTTATGACTCTAACAACATATTGGCCATGGCCTATAATTCTTGCCTTGTGCATGTAAGCAAAATCAGCGTGGTAAGATAATGTCTGACACCGATCAAGCAGTAGCCAGTCCCCCTTGGACAGCAGTTGTAGCAACCTTTGCGTGTAAGAGTGGCTAAGCACAGGGAACCCTTCCTTAGATGATCTTGTAAAAACTGAGTGCCCCAGGTATGCTCGATTCTCAAGGAAAAGTCTTTTGAATGAATCTGTCTCTCTAGTCTTGAGCCTCTATGAGTGGCATTTGACCAATTCCTCAGTCGTTAAAGTATTTTCCCTTTTTGTTCTGATGCTAATTATTTGGATAATTTTTTAATGGCAGAAACTGTACCGTTCTTAGCCCAAATGTTTTTCTTTTGTGTTTCAAAGACTGTAGTGTAAATTTATTTTAAAAAACCACAACAGTAAGAAGAAATACTAATTTTATAACAGAACATAATGAGCTTTCAAATTTTCATTTTTATGTCATAAAAGATAAATCAATAAAGAATGCTAATTTAATCAATTATTTCTCTTTTCTCTTTTCTTTTTAAATTATTTTTAAAATTATTTATATTTTGAGATTATAATTACACAATTTCCCCCTTCCCTTTCCTCCCTTCAAATGCTCCCATATAACCTTCCTTTCTCTCCTTCAAAATTATAGCTTATTTCTCATTAATTATTATTATTATATACTCTATGTATATATATTTCTAAATACATAAATACAACCTGCTCAGTCTTTATAATGTTATTTGTACATATGTTTCCCCTAACTACATTCTAAATATTTGTCTTTTTTCATGGTGTTTGCAAAACATGATTTTAACATTTTTAACTGTTAATATTCAACAAACAATAATTATTTTAAGATATATTTAGTTGTTATGTCTCCCTTTTCATTTCTGATTTTATTTATTTGGATACTGTTTCTGTGTCCTCTGGTTAGTCTGGCTAAGAGTTTATCTATCTTGTTGATTTTCTCAAAGAACCAGATCTTGGTTTTGTTGATTCTTTGTATAGTTCTTTTTGTTTCTATTTGGTTGATTTCAGCCCTGAGTTTGATTATTTCCTGCCTCCTATTCCTCTTGAGTGCATTTGCTCCTTTTTTGTTCTAGAGCTGTCAAACTGCTAGTGTAAGCTCTCTCCAGTTTTTTAGACACACTTAGAGCTATGAGCTTTTCTACTACCACTGTTCTCATTGTGTCCCATAAGTTTTGGTATGATGTGCCTTCATTTTCATCAAATTCTAAAAAGCCTTTAATTTTTTCTTTATTTCTTCCTTGATCAAGTTATCACTGAGTAGAGCATTGTTCAGCTTCCATGTGTATGTGTGCTTTCCGTTGTTTTTTGTTGGTATTTAAGACCAGCCTTAGTTCATGGTGATCTGATAGGGTGCATGGGATTATTTCAATCTTCTTGTATCTGTTGAGGCCTGTTTTGTGACCAATTATATGGCCAGTTTTGGAGACAGTATCATGAGGTGCTGAGAAGAAGGTATATTCTTTTGCTTTAGGATGAAATGTTTTATAAATATCTGTTAGATCCATTTAGTTCATAACTTCTGTTAGTTTCACTGTGTCTCTGTTTAGTTTCTGTTTCCACGATCTGTCCATTGCTGAGAGTGGGGTGTTGAAGTCTCCCACTGTTATTGTGTATGGTACAAAGTGTGCTTTGAGATTTAGTAAAGTTTCTTTTATGAATGAGGGTGGATTTGCATTTGGAGCATAAATGTTCAGAACTGAGAGTTCATCTTGGTAGATTTTTTCCTTTGACTAATATAAAGTATCCTTCCTTATCTTTTTGATAACTTTTGGGTGAAAGTAAATTTTATTTGATTTTAGAATGGCTACTCTAGCTTGTTTCTTGGAACCATTTGCTTAGAAAATTGTTTTCCAACCTTTTATTCTAAGATAGTGTCTGTCTTTGTAACTGAGGTGCATTTCCTGTATGCAGCAAAATGTTGCGTCTTGTTTATGTATCCAGTATGTTAGTCTATGTTGTTATTATTAGGGATTTGAGTCCATTGATGTTAAGAAATATTAAGGAAAGTGATTGTTACTTCCTGTTATTTTTGTTGTTAGAGGTAGAATTATGTTTGTGTGGCTATCTTCTTTTGGGTTTTTTGAAAGATTACTTTCTTGCTTTTTCTAGGGTGAAGGTTCCCTCCTTGTGTTGGTGTTTTCCATCTATTATCCTTTGTAGTGCTGGATTTATAGAAAGATATTGTGTAAATTTGTTTTTGTCATGGAATATCTTGTTTTCTTTGTCTATGGTAATTGAGAGTTTTGCTGGGTATAGTAGCCTGGGCTGTCATTTGTATTCTCTTAGGGTCTATATGACATTTGCCCAGGATCTTCTAGCTTTCATAGTCTCTGGCAAGAAGTCTGGTGTAATTCTGATAGGTCTGCCTTTATATGTTACTTGACCTTTTTCCCTTACTGCTTTTACTATTCTTTCTTTGTTTAGTGCATTCTTCCTCCTCCTCCTCTTCCTCCTCCTCCTCCTCCTTTTTCTTTTTTCCCCACCCACTTTTTTTGAGGTAGTGTCTCTCTGTAGCCCAGGCCATCCTGGAACTCACTAAGTAGACCAGGCTGGCCTTTAAGTCACAGAGATCTACTAGCTTAAGATTAAAGACATATACCACCAAACTTGACCTCACTTGTTTTACACTACCTTTTGCAAAGCTATGGCCAAATGCTTGAGACAGCAACTGAAAAAAAAAAAGATTTATTTTGCCCCATATTCTCAGAGTGTGTGGTTGTTTGTTTGGTCCCATGAGCCTGGGCAGAACATCATGGCAGTGGGTGTGTGTAACAGGAAATGTTCTTTACTTTGTAGAAGACATGAAGCAGAGAAAGAAGAAAGAAACGAGAAGAGGTATAGCTTTCCCCTGTGGCTTAGTGCCTCCATCTAGGCTCACCTTCTAAAGTTTCCATAACCTCTGAAATCAGTACCACAACCTAGGAAACAAGCATTCAGCACATGAGTCTATGGGAGGCATTTAGTATTGAAGTTATAATAGTTACTATGTAATGACCAAGAATGAGTTCATCTAGAAGAATAAAACTGAGTCTTGAATACCTACTAAAAATACAATTACAGCTAGAAATAGAGATAAGCTATAGTATTCCAACAGTAGGGGATTCTAGTTGTTTATTCTTATTAATGGATATAACACAGGATGAGAAATTAACAAGAAAACAGAGCTAAACTATACTGTAGATCAAATAGACTTAATGATCATTGACAAATCCTTCCATTCAAAGATCATAAAACCCACACTGAACTCTCTCCAGAATAAATAAAATCCTAAACCACAAAGCAAGTCTTAATAAACTAAAAACATGAAACTCTCTTCTGTATATTTTGCAATCACAATGGAATGAAATTAGAAATTAACTGTTGTAAGAGGAATTCAGTTTCAGTTTGGCCTTTTGCTGTGTATTATAATGCTAAGTGAGGGTCCCTAAGACAAAAGAGTCTGCATGTAGACCCTAGTGACTCTCTGAGACCTTGCCCCTAAGTTATTCCTGACTCATAAATAAAGATGCTGACAGGCAATACCTGGGCAGAAGAGACATAGATAGGGTTTAGGATTTCTGGGCTTGGGGTTGGAGGAGAACCATGAGGGGAAGACGAAGATGGAGGAGAAAGAGAAAGTTGCTATGGGCTAGGTGAGTCATAAAAACATGGCCCCGAGGGTTGGCCAATTGGAGTTAAGAGCAGTCCAGATGAAACATAGTAAGTAATAACTTGAGGTTTTCGATAGTAAAGTAGATTCTAATAATAAAGAGGGTAGATATCTGCCTTGGGTTTAAGGCTTATTTTAAATATAAAGGTATGTTCCTTTATCTGTAAATTCATGGAGATTGGACAATATATTTTGAATGAACAGTGAGCATTTTGGAAATCAGAATGGAACTTAAAAAAACCTTCCTTGTTATAAATGAAAATGGAAACACAGCATACAGAAACTTTTCTGTTACAACAAAGTCAGCATTAAGAAGGTTTATGGTGCTGAGCACCTACTTCAAGTGAACGGATTTCAAATAAACAGCCTAATTATGCATCTCAAAGTCTCAGGAAAAAAAAAACCAACCTCAAAATTAGCATATATAAATGGGAAGAGGCAGGGGAAGGCTGGAAACCATCTGAGCCCACAGTAGGGCACATCAATACTGGGAGAAGTGAGGAAAAGTTGTATCATGATATCAGGATGCCTGACTCCTAGCTCTCATTCTGTTTGTGTTACGTTTTTGCAATTATTTCTGGGAACTGATCCTCAGTTTTCCCACCTCTAAGACTGATTCTGGGAAGCAATATCTAGTTCCAACATTTTTCCCCACCTGGAGGACCTAAACAGGACCATAAGAGTAACTGAAAATTGGGTCTGGTATTGTCTCCCTTGCTGTCCTTACCTCCAGGTGTCAAAATGGAGACGAGCTCAGGAATCAGTTTCTACATCCCTCTAGGAGTTCTGGTCTCCCCTCCAACCTTGGGTTTCCTTTGGGATGCATTTATCCCTTCTATGCATGATGATGATTGTACCTCTGTAGAACCCTTTTCTAAGTAATAGGATCCCACAAGACTGGAAGACCCTTGAGGTAGCTCTGGATCTAGCATGACTGCAACCACAGGGACTCTTTGATCCCTGATACCCATGAGCCTCATTAACACACCAGTCAGAGTATCTTCAAGGAAGCTGCTGAGACTCAGTAGCTCTGGAGAGTGGCTGAAGTAGGGCCCTCTTATAGCCCAGTACCTATATTCTGGAACTGCCAAAGGCAGTTTCAAGACATGAATATGAAGCAGGATTGTATATCACATTTGGAATCAGGAAGGAAAGATAGGTAAGGAGCTTGAAGGATAAGTCCTTGAGAAGGAAATTCCCTTCAGTTCATTGTGAGCCATCAGTCCAATGCTATGATGTATCAGAATGGAATAACAGAGTCCATTAAAGGAAGGTCTTTCATGATGACAGAAGTGGATTGTGTCTCTCAGTAGCTGTGCACCATCAGGCAAGTTACTCTCTGTCTCAATTCCTTTTTCTAAACCCTCAGAATAAAAAGAACTTGTAATGATAAACTAATACAAAAGAAATAAATACTACTTTAAATACTCAGCTGCAGGCACCACATTAAACAAATCTCCATGTAATGCTTTAGTTAACACCCTTTGAGATGGGTTCTAATTTTTACATAAACATGGAAACTCAATGGAGTCAAGACAGCACCTATCTCTTATTCTAGTGTCCATGCTCTTGACCTTTGATGTAAGGGAACTAGGTTATGCTCGGAGAAAAGTTGCCTCTGCCCTTGTCTTTGTCTTGCTGTAATCCCATCTCACTAATATTGGAGAAGCTCATTTGAGAAAAAAAAAACTATCAACAAGTTCTTAATAAATTTCTTCTAATTTCCACAAAATTTTGTTCATATTCATTAACATATAGCCAAGAAGGGGAACATCTTTGTGGTGAACGTTGGTAACCTTGTAGAGATCCTCCAGTTGTTGGGACAAACACTGGACTAGATATTCATTCTTATAGATAACTCACTATCACACCATGGGTATAATTTTATAGTCATCTATCTAAGATCTATTAGTCCTGCCCATGCTATGTGCTAAGAATCAGAGAAAAGTGAAAGTGTTGAGATTTTTCTTATTTAAGAAACTCTACAGATAAGTATGTGTATCAATGTGGCTACAAACCGTAGTGGAAACACCTTCAAAGGTCCAACCAGAGGGTTGAGGAAGAAGCATGGTGGGAATAATGAAGAACTTCCATGATCAGAATTTTACTAAGAGGAAGGAGCAAGAAAAATATTTTCAACAAGATAAGTAACTAACAATAGCAGTAATAGTAATTAATGTTTAATACTATAGTGTCACAGGTACCCGAGAACTTAGTCAGCATTCATGAGACCTCAAAGTGTGTGTTGTTCTAGTTTTATGGGTGTTGGGTCAGAGGCTACTGACTTTCTCTAGTTTGTGCTGCTGATAAGTGGTAGACTTTAACTGAAATATAAATTTCATTGACCTCAGAGACTCTCCTGCCTTCCTGATATATACTGTCCCACAGCTTTGTGAATCAAGCCCAAATGGGAGATCAGCAAATGAGGTGGTCTGTCTTGAGTGGCAGCCAGAAAACCTCCCCTGTGTTTAAATTGCAGGTGCATGAATTGGGAATGGTTCTGGGCAGTCAGTGGGTGCTGCTTAACTGATGGACCAGTTTCCTCCATTTAAAGATGTATGCAATGGTAGTTAGACTTGGCGACAGAGTAGGATGATTACGGAGAATGTCTCCATCTGGAAATCCACCCAGAGCTGTAGAACTGCAAGAGAAAGTGCCTGGAGGTCATCTTTCTATCTAGCCCCATAGGAATCAAGACCAAGGACAGCGCCATCGTGCCTAACAGGGCTCGTGCCCAGGTCAGACTTAGCCCATTTATTCAACACACAAATTCATGCAATGTGTAGGCATTGTTCTAGAATCTGCTACTACGATGGTATACAATGAATACAGAAAAGCAAAGCTCTCATACTCTTGCAAATTTTAAATTTAAATATTACTCTACACATTGATTAGAAAGTGCTATGAAGAGATATAAAATAGGAGATAGGAGTAGAGAGTTTGAGACACTTCCATTTTGAACAGGGTGTTAGGAAGGACTTAGACGTTCTCTAAGAAGATGACAATTGAGCAAACATTTGTAGGAGGTGAGAGTATGACTCAGAAAGATAATGCCCAGTAGTGGAAACAGAATTCTAAAAATGTGCTGAAACAGCAGTATTCTTTGAGTGAGGAACAGTGAAGGTGTGTGTGGAGACAGAGAACTGAACAGATGGAGAAGTGAGAGGTAGGAAGTATTGAGTGATCTTGAAGCCCTCAAAGAACATTGGCTTCTCTTGGTGACTAAAGAAACCCTATAGGGCCAGCAAGGTAAAAGGCCAATAAAAGGGCTTGCTGCTAAGCCGCCTACCAAAGTTTGATTCCTGGGACCCACTTGGGGGAAAAAAGAGAGCTAACTCCTCTAAGTTTTCTTTTGACCTTCACAGGTGTGCTGTGGTGCATGTGTGACCACACATAAGTGTACACACACACACACTGAGAGAGAGAGAGAGCGAGAAAGAAAGAGAGAAAGAGAGAGAGAGAGAGAGAGAGAGAGAGAGAGAGAGAGAGAGAGAGAGAGTGAGTAGTGGTAGTTGCTGCTTTAAGTCAGCATCTTGTTCTATAGCCCAAGTTGGTTGGTTTTACATGCAAAACATGACCCTTCATTTTCCAATGTGAAATATGTATTTTCTGTCTTTTAAACTGAGTAGGCATGTCAGGTTTCCCACACAGTGACATCTAAAGGGGACTACGAAGATCCAAACATATGAGGCCAAGATGAGGGATAATGGGATCAGAAGCAAGATGAAGCCCAGGATGAAACTTGAAACCTTTGCTAAACTGTTGGGGAAAATTGATGGTGTGGGAGACAAATGACAATTTCACATGGTGAGATCACAGGACTTGGGACTTGGGTCCTGGCTCTACGTACTAAGTTTCAACTTTGGAGCTCCAATTCTCTGTAAAGGAAAAAGGTGTGATTCTGACCTGAGTGGGTTGTGGTGACAAACAGATCATGCTTAGTGAAGCATTCTTCATGGCTACTCTTGATAAATGTCAATTTCCTTTTTCAGAGCCCAGAAAAGATGGAAAATCCTGGTGGTAACATTCTGTAGCAGGCATTTAGGAACCATCAAGGGGTCGGAGAGTGAGAGTCTGGTCAGGAACAGCCTCTGTTGCTAGGCTGCCATTCTCTCATTGAGGACTGAGTCCACCTTAAAGTGAAGATCCTCCTATGCCCACCCCTCACCTCTTCTGTGAGAGACAGAGTTGTGGAGGACTTCCCCCTGCTGACTAAGAGCAGTGTTTGGACTCAGCAGTTCCATTCCCAAGTCCACATCTCTCATCTTTTTGAGAAATGTTAGAAGACAAAACTCTTCTCAGGCTCTCAAAATTAGAGTCCTGGTGGTTATCATTGTATGTTAATTTGTTTTGCTGTACCACTGTAGGAAGGGTCAGGAGGGTAGGATGAGGGGACAGAGTTTCTAAAGCAACAAAGTGGGGGGTTGTTTATTTTGTTTAATTTGTAAAGTTCCAGGAAAACTTTATTCAAAAGCAACTTGACGAGTATCCAGATCAGAAATAAATACACTAGCACTCGAGAGAGAGGGCCACACTTGAGGGTAGTCAAGGTCACAAAGTGTTTTTTTTTTTTTTTCGTGAAAATGTGGGTTCTGTACAGAATTAGAGGCAGAGGACAGAGGGATAAACTGGGTGCTGTGGTCTTTTTTCTTTCTTTCTATGTGTGTGTGTATGTGTTTTTTTAAACTTGTTTGTTTTACATTGCCCCTTCTGGTACCTACTCGTCTTGAAATAATGGCATTCGGAAACAACAGGCATTCCTTTTGACTTGTTTAAGGTGTGTATGTGTGTGTATTTTCTTTGACAGAAGACTTCTGCCCTTTACAGTTTTTTCACAGTAACCCTGGTGTTTATTGGGAGTAGTTAGTTGGACAACCATTAAAGTGCTTAGTGGAACTTCTACTAAGTACCTAGAGCCTGGCCAGGCTAATTTGGATAGATTACTTCCAGGGCATAGAGGTAAGTATTTGACTTTAAGTTCCCCATTTGTGGGTATTTACAAAGAATTTTATCATGGATTTTGCAAATTCTAGCAAGGAGGACAGTAATATGCCCTCTTCTCTCTTTAGAAGGAAGGCCATGCACAGTCGAGGCTGGAGAAATCACAGCTCTGTAACTGAGTTCATCCTCTTGGGCTTCTCCAGAAACCCCAGGACCAATTGGATCCTTTTCTTCCTCTTCCTCTTCCTCTACTTATTTACAGTCCTGGGTAATGGACTCATTGTTACCCTGATTAGAATAGATGCTCGTCTCCACACACCCATGTACTTCTTTCTCAGCATCCTCTCCCTCCTGGATCTGAGTTATGCCACCACGACTGTGCCCCAGATGTTGGCTCATCTAGTAAGCAAGAATAAGACTATCTCTTACACTGGATGTGTGATTCAGATGTATATTTTCTTGACACTAGGCATCACTGAGACCTGGATTTTTGCAGCTATGGCCTATGACAGATATGTTGCTATATGTTATCCACTCCACTATGGAGTCAAGATGAGCCAAACCCTATGCATAGCCCTGGTGGTCAGCTCTGCCCTTTGTGGCCTCATCTGTGCCCTTGTCTACACAGTCTTTGCAATGAATCTTCCTTACTGTGGCCCCAATGAGATCAACCACTTCTTTTGTGAAATCCCTGCTGTCTTGAAGTTGGCCTGTGCAGACACATCCCTCAATGACCAAGTAGACTTCATCCTGGGCTTCATCTTGCTTCTGATCCCATTATCCCTCATCTTGGCCTCATATGTTCGAATCTTCATAGCCATTCTAAGGATTCGCTCTACCCAAGGACGGATGAAGGCCTTCTCCACCTGTGCTTCACACATCACTGTGGTCACCATGTTCTGTGTTCCATGCATGGTCATGTACATGAGACCTGGCTCTGAAGCCACCCCGGAAGATGATAAGAAGCTGGCCTTGTTCTATAATGTCATTTCTGCCTTCCTTAACCCCATTATTTACAGTCTCCGGAACAAGGATGTGAAGAAGGCTTTCTTCAAGTTAATTGGAAGGGGTGAGGACACCCAGTAGGAAGAGTGAGGCTGTCTGCAATACTTTGGGCCTCTTGGGTGTGCCACCCACAATTTCACTGAGGCTCTTGGAGGGAATGAGAGAGGATTCTCAGGATGAGGGAGACACAAGAAAAGAATGTTCCACATGAATTTACTAATGGATACACTGGGAAAGAACTCAAAGAATTGTGCCTAAGAATTAGCCATGTCATTCAATTTCTATGGCTTTGGAAAGGTCACATTGGTTTGCAGCATTCACCTCACTTTTTGGGGGTTTAATTTCCAGCTGTCAAATGTGTTCTGTAGTATTCATTATGCCCAAATGATAATAACTAAGGTGGCCTTTGTATAACAGTCACTCAATAATTTAAGTGGCCTTCTTTTTTTTTTCTTCTTTTTTTTTGTGGTGGTTTTCATTTTCATTTTTCTTTCCTTTTTTTCCTCTTCCTCCTCTTCACCTTGAGGTGTGTGTTTTGTGTGTGTGTGTGTGTGTGTGTCTCACTATATTGCCTTGACTGGTTTTGAACTTAAATAATCAGCTTAAATATTCAGTCTCCTGGATATCTGAAAATACAGGTATATCCCCTCTCTCTGATGCCTGACTGATATGTATTCATTGTTTTAATTCACATATTAACTGTAGAGGTGTGCAATATCTCCTTCATCAAAATAAAGACACTGAAACACAAAAATATCAATTTTCTAAATGTCATCAAGCTGAAAGTAACATGGCAGAGGTTGAAGCCTAGGGTTTAGTGCCAAGGCCCAGGCTCTGATATATTATACCACATTACTCTGAAACACCCCAGAGAGAATTCTGAGGCTTAGCTGAGACAATGAAAAGCTACAGCTGAGGAAGGCTAAAAAGAACCCTAGCTGGGGTGGTGGTGGCAGCACACACCTTTGATCCCAGCACTCGGGAGGCAGAGGAAGGTGGAGCTCCATGAATTTGAGGGCAAGCCTGGTCTACAGAGAGTTCAGGGGCAGCCAGAGTTATATGGTGAGACCCTATGTCAAAAAAGAAAAAGGTTTTTATTCTAAGGTCATAAGTGCAGGGCCAGATCCTTGGAGTCTGGAGCTCTGTTGAGAAGTCAGCCCTTCCAGCCCTGACATTCTGTATCCTGAGTGAATAGGCCATGTGTAGTCCAAAACAAAGTCTCAATACGTGTTTGGTGGGAGAGTTCCTTCCTAGTTGAGTTGGTCAGCTCTGCTCTCAGATCTTCACTGTCATGGGCTCCTCTCCTATTGTGGTTGTGTCTGTCCCAGTTGTGGCTTCCACTTTCAACAGCTGATTTTCCCTTGGTCTCCTCAGATGCCAGAGAGACATGGGACAGTGGGAAGTACCCTGGGCTTTGATCTTGGCTTAATTTGTTGAGATCTTAAGAAAAAACCAATCACACTCTCCAGAATCCAGTCCTCTTTGAACTCAAATGGAGGTGATAACCATGTTCTATTGTCCGTACTATAAATTGTTTTAAACCTCAAATGAGAGTGGGGCTTAAAATTTAGATAGCGAGAGCCATTCAACTACTAACAGAAGCGTGTGTTTCTAAACCTCAGATGTGAAGGCCAAATTCATTCATTCAGGCATTATAGGGACAATCATGGTAGCAACTGACTGCACATACAGAGTCATACTTTCAGCAGAGAAAGAGTTGGGGGTTGGGGAGGGACATACCCACAACATCAGTTGCCACATTAATCAGGAAACAAACCATTTCTGGTGTTTCAAACCAAGTCAAATTTCTATCAAGGGCTGGACAGATGACTCAGTGGTTTAGAACACTTGCTGTTTTTGCAGAGGACCGAGGTTCAATTCTCAGTACCCACATGGTGACTCATGACCATTTGTAACTCAATTTCAAGGGATCTGATGCCCTCTTCTGGCCTCTGAGAGAACCAGGAAGGCATCTATTGCATAAACATGCATGAAAGCAAAGCATCCATACAAAGAAAACGAAATAAAGAAATCCTTTCTTAATTAAATATTTTTCTACCTTTCTAGTTTCAGGAAAATTATTAAATTGCTTATCAAAAAGAAACACAAGGAAAATCTTTTAAATCAGCATTTGTCACATAAACACAAGATTAAATTTAAAAACATCCCTGGTATTTTTAACCAAGTTTTATGGGTGTGTGTGTTGTTTCTTTTCTGTCTTATTTAATATAATTTGTTTGTTTTGATATTTTTGGGAGAGAAAGAACATGAACTTGGGTGGGTAGGGAGTTGGAAAAGGATCAAAATATATTGTATACATTTTAAAAAAACAATAAAAATGTTCAATAGAGAAAACTAAAAATAAAGTTTTAACTATAGACTAAGAATGGCTGAAATGTTACAAAAAATCCCCAAAGACCAATCAATGCTAAGAGTGTGCTTTGTTCATTACAACTCTCTCCAGCATAGAGAGCAATCATGTCTTCCAAAGCTGCTAATGTCCCCAAGCACTAAAGAACACTGGCTCTCAGGGTGATGTGAACTGTTGAAGGGAAGTCTCCAGGGTGGGTTTGCTGCCTGAAAGACTCAGCCTTGAAGGAGAAAAGCCCTGGGGAAGAGGAGCCTTGGCATCTAAAGATAGAAGTAGAGTTGCCAGCAATGCATGCTCATTGTGTTTCTTGGGGACTTGTTAAGAAAAATGCTCTGGGGTCATTAGAAGGGCATGCGGGACATCTTTGGAGATGAAATGGGCCTTTTTTCTTAGAGTTCTCAAGGCACTGAAAATTCACAGCAGGCCCACCCAATTTCCTCACCTTCCAGCATGACGCCTCTGCTCTGGTACTACCAACTTCTCAAATATCTTCATAGGCTGGTCCAGGTCCCCACCTGTCTACTACTTCCCTACTGTTTTCCCACCTATTCATAAACCAGCCTGTGTATTTCTTCAAGAATTCTTCTAGTTATTTTCAGACTATGAAAATTTAAGAATTCTTAATACTATGGACAAAGCATTCAACTCTGGCCCCAGAAGCAAAAAGGTCCTCAAACTGTAAGAAATTAAGACAATTATAAATTGACATCTGTTTAAAATGTTGATCAAAAAGTGACTCTCAAGAAAATGTAAAATAATTGTATATAACAGTACAATACGTATTATCAAGAAAAGTGTCCAACTCATATAATGGGCATGTGAGGGTCATTAGTATCACAGCAATTGTGATTTATTCCCAGATAACTGTAGATCCCATTCCTCCAAAGATGTGTCTCTTTGTAGCAGACAGAGACCATTACAGAAAACCACAACTGGTTAAAATGCACAGAGAGACTGGTTGTGGTGTGTCCAGTTCCAGTTAATGTATCTACAACACAAACTAAGGCTTGGGACCATCATGGAAGAGGGCTCAGAATGATTTCAAGAACCAGAGGACTAGGAAATTGCTGTATGATTGTGTCTCAGGAATTGACAGGGAAGCTTCACCAATGTAATATGGTTCCCCATATCTCTATTTTTCTTGAGGGAGAGTAGAATCTCTCACTGAACTTGATGCTCACCAGCTGGCTCAGTGGCAGAAACTTAATCCGAGCTATCTCCCAGACCCTATTTCCATGTTTTATATGCCTTCTGTGCTTTGAAGTTCTCCAGGTCCCACCACAACCTTCTTAAGCCCTAAGAACAACTTTCATCACCTTATCCTGGCACTCAAGGTCCCCACACCCCAAACTCCTGACTTTCCCAACCCAAGGTGGCGTCATCCCCTATGCTACCTCACAATCCAGTGTGGACGGATTTATGAGCATCCACTGGAATAAATCAATTAGACCATCAGATCCAACCTAAATTATAGGTATATTTACTACAACTGTTTCATATATGTTTATATTTAGCCCTATAGACTGTCCTGTCTTACAATTGCTTCATTTTGCTATTGTGAAAACTGAGGTACAGAGGGTTGCCCTTTTGTCAACTGTTGCACTCTTATTAAGTGGTAGGACCAGTATTTGACTTCAAGTCTTCCTCGGTTTTGCTCTCATGTAGAGTATTTATGATTACCTCATCTTGGCTTAAGATCCATGAAGGATGCCACTGTTGCTTGAATCATATTCCCTTCCCTCAAGAAAGTCAAAGTATTTCAGGGCTACAAAATTTCAGCACACAACATAGTCCAGATCCCAGCAGAGCACAGTAGAGAGAATGAGAAGCTTGAGGCACTGAGCAGAGATCTGTAGCTTGACCCTGCACCCCCTGAGGAACATGTTCTTTTTCTCAATGTCTATGGAAAGCTTCCCTGACATGTCTGTTTAGCATTCACCCTTACAAGTCTTCACTGTGTATGTGTGCATGTTCACATGTATACACAGGTGCATGTTTGCATGTATATGCAGGTGCATATTCACATGTATATGTAGATGCATGTGCACATGTATATGAAGCTGCATGTTAACATGTATATGCAGGTATATGTATGCATACATAAAGAGGCCTGATGGTAACCTTAGGTCATTACCAAGGTCTATATTATTTGCAGGTAGAGTCTCTCATCAGCCTGGAGCTCACCAATTAGGCTAGGCTAGCGGGTGAGCACACCCTAAAGATCCTGCAATCTCTGCTTCCACGTCTTTGTGATCACAAGTACACATCACCATGTTTGACTTTTACATGGATAGGCTCTGGGCACTGAACTCAGGTCCTTATGCTTGGGCAACAAGTTACTTACCAGCCAAGCCACGTCCCCAGACCCCACTCTGGCATTTATTTCTTAACCCATGCATTTACTCTACTTGATCTTCACACATTCATCTCCACTGACAGAAAAGGGGGAAAAGGAAAGGACTTGAGAACAGGGAGGGAACTTGGGGTTGAGAGGATCAAGAGCGTTGGTTATGGAGGTCTTGTGTACCAAATGGAAGAGTTGAAATGTGTGCTCAGGGTCTGAAAGGGCTGCAGTGGGGCCCAGAGGACCTGAAGGCACAGAAGACTCATTAAGAAACTTCAGCTTCATCCTCCCTGAGGACTGGGAGCAGAATGTTAAAGGAAAATCTCTCCCACTCCTAGCTCAACCTTCATACAGAGCCTAGGTCAGGTAAGGAAGGAAGCCGCAGAGGTTGCCTGACACATACAGTCCTCACAGTCCTACAAGATGCACTCCATCTGTCTCCATCACCTCTGTCCTATCTCCCATTCCTATCCCTAACCCTCATCTGTTTGCCCCACAATTGCCTGCTTCCAAGTCCCTTCCACTCACCTCAAGCATTTCATCCCTGGTTTCTGCTCTTCTCAATGCTCTCTGGATCTCTGTCCTCCTCTGGTCCCTGATGTCTCAGCATGGCTCTCTCTTCTTCTTTTCATCTATGTATTTGTTATTATGTTATTCAGTTGAGACAGAGAAAACTGGAGGGATAGGGGCTGCTTCTGTGGAGATGAAGCAGTGGGCTCTCTTCTGCAGTCCCAGGTTTGGATCCTTAGATGGAGGTACAGGACAAGAGGACTGCTACTGAGGGTGAGGATGGAGATGGCAAGTTACAGTAATGGCTCAGAAATCCTATTTGAGGTGTTATGAGAGTCAGACAGCTTGAGACAGACATTGGAACTAGGAGGGAGTAAGTAACTGTCATTGAAGAGGAACAATAGCAAGTAGAGCCTGGCACCCTACCATTCTCTCTGGAATGCCTCCAGCCCAGGCAATCATAATTGGACTGAACCCCCCATTTACCTACTCCTGGTTCTTTTGATTGCCCATCTGTACCCCCCTCACTTTCTCCACTCTGTCTCACATTCTGGTCAGTTTTTAGCAGGGACTGTCAATGAGATGTCTATTAGGACTTTCTGCATCTCAGGCACCAGGTTTAGGGGAAACTGGAGGACAAGAGAAGAGATAAATGTGGCAAAGTCCTTCTCTTTCCTCTCGGTTCTATAGAAGAAATGTTCCTCTTTGTTTCAATTTTTCTCCACTCAACATGGCCTCCTGATCCTTCTTCATAGCCTGTTTTGATTTGTCCACAGGCCCATTAAGGTGTCATCCAGGAATGAGCATGCTGTTCAGCACATGGTCTGGCTACTGCAGACACAGACCACCAGCCCAGATCTACCAGGATCCTTTCTCAATGATGTAGCCCCATGCTGACATTAAGGACTCTCTCTGTACTCACCTGGTGTAAGTCCTCAGCTCTTTCCCAATAACCTGCTGTCTCATCTGAGCTTCCTATAGTTTGATCATTGAGTCAGGGATTCACTATGTAGCTCAGCCTGCTCTTGACCTCTCTGTGAGCCCTGCCTGGCCTTGAACCCAAGGTCCTCTTATCTCAGCCTCCTGAATGTTAGGACCACAGATGTGGACTGCTTCCATGACTAGGTACAGTTGGATGTTTTAGTCAGGTGTGAGGAGTGATTCTAAATTTGTGTTGTAGCATCTGTGCTGTAGGTACCAGCCAATTGTTTAATCCAGCTGAGGCTGGGCATCTGATTTTCAACCCGTGGGTTAGATCTTCTTCACTATATACGAAAGCTTCCATGAAGAAGAGTCCTTGAGGCTGGTCTGTTGGAATGTGGATTTGAACTTTCTGATGGGCACAATTGCAGGCATCTATGTCCACTTCATCCTCACCTCTGTCCCTTCATCCCTGCCCTACTGGACCTGGCACTAATGGAGCTTGTTCTTAGTTCTTGATGTGTCACTTCACTCCTTCTGTTGTCTCTTCCTCTGGTGTATACATGCTCTGACCAATTTCTACCTTAGTTAAAACTCCTCCAACCCCATGTTCTGGTCCTGACATCTCATCTTACTCATTTACAGCCCAGTTCACCCCACAGAACCCAGTGCAGTATGGCATCTGCCCCAAAGTGTAGAGAGCAGCTACTGCTCTGTCTTAAGTAGAAGTCAGCTTATTGAGTCAAGCAGAAAGGTTCTTGCTTGGGGGTGAGTAAGAGCAGGATGAGGCAGAACTGTTGAGTGACTCTACCTAAAAGAAAGTGTCAAAAGCTTCCAGAGGATAGACAAAAACAGATACAAGTAAAATTTACTAAGAACTTTCTCTGCGTTTGAAGTTGTATATTCTCCCCACATCTCCAACTCTCTCAGATGTTCATAGAAAGGGTTCTGGACATATATGCCTTCAGAAAGGAGGAAAAGTGTCTCATTCTCTTCTTCCCTTTCTGTAACCTGCACCAGGGAGATGAAACAGTGAAGTGTGTAAGGGCAGGTCTCAACAGAGGGGAAAGCAGGGGACATTTGTGTGTGTGTAGAATAATGAAGGGAAAAGATGTTCTGGAGGCTCTGGCCTAAGACACAAAACATCCTGAACTTAGACCTCGGTCTTGGAACTGACATCGATCCCAAGAAAGATTAAGGTCTTGGGATGGGCAAAGTGACTAACTGTGCATTCTAAGATGTGCCACTAGGCCCATTTCTTTTTGCAGTGGAAGAATGCAAGGCTTCTCCTATGAGAATCACAGCTCTGTGTCTGAGTTCATCCTTCTGGGTTTCTCCAGTAATTTCCAACTTAATATAATCCTCTTCAATGTCTTCTTCTTCCTCTACCTCTCTACGCTTGTGGGCAATGGGCTCATTGTCACCTTGATCCACCTGGACTCCCGTCTCCATACACCCATGTACTTCTTCCTCAGTGTCCTTTCCATGCTGGATATGAGCTATGTCACCACCACAGTGCCCCAGATGTTAGTGCATCTCCTCTGCCAGAAGAAAACTATCTCCTATTCTGGGTGTGTGGCCCAGATGTACATCTTTCTGGTGTTAGGCATCACTGAGGGCTGGTTGTTCTCTGTCATGGCCTATGATAGATATGTAGCCATTTGCCACCCACTCAGATATAAGGTTATCATGAGGCCTTGGCTGTGTGGGGCAATGGTAGTCTTTTGTGGACTATGGGGTGTCAGCTGTTCTCTGATCTACACTGTTTTCACTATGAGGCTGCCCTATTGTGGCCCTAATGAGATCAATCACTTCTTCTGTGAGGTCCCTGCTGTTCTGAAGCTTGCCTGTGCAGACACGTCCCTCAATGACCGGATAGACTTTATCCTAGGCTTTATCCTTCTCCTGGTACCTCTTTCCTTCATCCTGGCCTCTTACGTCTGCATCTTTGCCACCATTCTGAGAATCCGCTCAGCCCAAGGTCGACTGAAGGCTTTCTCCACCTGTGCCTCTCACATCACTGTGGTCACCATGTTCTGTGGACCTGCCATGTTTATGTACATGAACCCTGGGGCCAACGCCTCCCCAGAGAGGGACAAGAAACTGGCTCTGTTCTACAATGTCATCTCTGCTTTCCTCAACCCTATAATCTACAGCCTCAGAAACAAAGATGTGAAGAGGGCTTTCCTCAAAGTAACGGGCTGGGGAGGAGCCACTGAGTGAGGCCCTTCAAACACAGAAGGTCACAACAGTACGTGAAAGAACAGTCTGTGGCCCTCCCCCTTTATTGCTCCTCCTCACACATAGGATGGGCAAGAGCCATTCACTGAGGGTTAAAGGACATGGCTCGCAAAGGCACATTCCTGTTATGACCTGCTGATGTTCCAGAAGGTGGGCTATTCTCAAGCATCAAGGGATCCATCTAGAAACAGAGCATCAGGTATCTGACTCATTTCTGTTTCCTGGGTCAGCAGAGGCTCAGATACAAATGAAGTGTCATTAACATTTGCTGTTGAGAGATTTCTGGGCGTATTAAATCTACTCAAGATGCTAAGACAAGACCTAGAGGACTTGGAATCAATATCTTTATTTCATCGCCACCAGGAGCAAGGACAGTTTTCGGAGAAAGGGAGCATGACCTCACTTCTCCATGGTGGCAAAATCCCCTGGCAGAAATAACCAAAGGAAGGCAAGGGTTCTATTGACTTTTAGTTCTAGGATATGACCTGACATGGTGATGAAATAAATGATGATGGCAGGAGCCCATGGCAGCTGCTCACATTGTAGGTATGGTCAGGAAGCAAGAGGAAAATGAATGTTCAGACTCAGCCTGATTCTTTTGTGGACCTTGGTCTACAGAATGGTGCTACCTTACAGTTAAGGTGTGTCTTCCCTGCCCAATCTAGATAAGCCCACCCAGGCATGCTTCGAGGCTATATCCTGGGTGATTCTAGATTCCATGAAGTTGACAATGTTAAACATCACATTAAGCATAATACATATGGATTGGTCATTGTCAATGCGTCACTGTCCGGGGCCTCAGGATATATGACTCGCTAGATCTCTCAGCAGATGCCCCGATGTGGTGTTACTCAGTTCACAGATGACACATCATCTCAATGATATTATCATGATTACAATCTCATACTTTGCAGGTTGATGCCTTGTCTATAAAATTGAGCTGATAGTAGTAATTATAGCAAAACACCTTGTGGGATTGCTGCCAGAAGTTAAAATAGGTAAAGGTCTCTGAAAGATGCTCGGTGTATTGAATCTCTATATAAACATCACTGTTCTATTCTGTTCCTAACTTCCCAATTGTCAAGCAACATCTCAGGCTATCTCAGCCCAGGGAGAGCAGCCCATAAGAAAGGAATACTCAATGGCAAGTTTAGCATTTGTTTTGTATTTCAGGCTGCTGTGGATTTAGTTAGAAACTCATCAACTCAGTCTATGAAGCCCTGAAGAAAACATGGCAGTCCCCCAAGATGTTGCCTGAAGACACATTAATGACATCAGCTAGATCTGCTCAAAGGTGTTGCCATTAATACCCCACATGATGCAACTTTCAATAAACCTTTGCACAAATCTGAACTGAGTGGCAGTCATGTTATTACAGTATTTAATTTTAGAGGCGGAGGCAAGCAGGCATGGTAGGGTATGCCTGTAATCCCAGCACTGAAGATGCTGGGGTAAGGAAGAGAGCTGGATGTTTTTCAGCAGTACAAAAGCCCAGATTATGGCTCCATATGTTCCTAGTACCTTAAGGAAGGAATAGTCAAGTTTGCTCTATAGAGTCCTGAGTCACACTCAGGGAGACAGGCTGGATTTGCAGAGGGCACTTTATCCACTCTTCCCATCGGCAGGAGGCAGGAGGAGGCAGGAGGAGGCAGGAGGCAGGAGGCAGGAGGCAGAGAAAGGCATTCCCAGCATTTGTTACTTTTTGGCATCCCATAATCCATACTAGCACCCCATTTTTCCTGTCCCAAATTCAACTGTGGTTTTTGAGATTTTAAAGCATCAACTCATAGACATGGCAAGTCTATGAGTTGCCTCAGAGAGACACCATCAGACTCCTGTGCTCAATCAGAATTATCAATTATCTATATTAGTCAGCACTACTCAAAAAAGCAGTGAAGATTTCAATAAAGATAATAGTGATTCTGTCCAACTAGATGTCACTGATGATGGTGACAGGAGAGCATTTGCTGGATGTGCTTTGGAAGGCAGTAAGGACGTGGGTTTGAAGAGAGATGCTGGGACACTGGGAGAGAGCTGGCAGGGACCACATAGAAAGATTGGTCGATACAGCCTGGCACCAAATCTCAAAGACAGGAGAAAAGTGATAGAAAAACTAGAGGAACTGGTTGTGCTATCCAGTATCCCTAACTCACATGGCAGAGATGTCACCTACTCCAAAGTCAGTGGGAAGCTAACAATGCAATGCCCAGCGGTGTGGTCTCCAAAATCAGTGGATTTAGTTAGCCTAGCCATCAAGGTTAGAGTTTGTTTAGGTGTTTCCTTCAGCAAAATGAAGTGAAGACATTTGGAATGAACCATCAATTTAGGAAAAGGGACTTCAAATGGAAGTTTTGAGAGAAAGAGTTTAGGCCAAGACTAAGGCCAGGCTGAGAGTGAATGCATGGGTCAGGAATGTCCTGGGACTGAATATTTTGGGTGGTAAGGGAAAGAGATGATGAGTACACAACAGGGTTTGAATCCAATCTCCTTTGCATAGTAGCTGTAGAGCTTTAGCTATGTGCCCCTAACCTCTGTGAGAACTAGGTTAATACACTCCAATCTCCCTTCAGTAACATAAAGATGAGGTTGTCAATCGTTTGAGAGCCAATCAAGAGGAAGAAACTGCTCTTTCTCTCTCTCTCTCTCTCTCTCTCTCTCTCTGTGAATGTGTAAGACAGAGTTGGGGAGGTTTAACATCTAGGCATCAGTGATGCATGCCTGTAATCATAGAACTTGGGAGAAAGAAGCAAGAAGAGTCAAAAGTTCAAGGCCAGCTTTGGTTGTATAGAAAGATCCATGACAGCCTAAATTGTATGAAACTCTATCTAAAAAAAGGTGTGTGTGTTTATGTGTATATATATATATGTGTGTGTGTGTGTGTGTGAATATGTATATATACTTACATATATACACAAACATGAATAATAAATCATAAATATATGCATATGTATGAATAATAAATGATACTCAAGGACAAAGAAGTAGAGCTCAAAGATAACAATATGAAATTCAATATTGTTCACCAAAGCTGACCTGGCTACAGCTCCTGCTGAGTGCCAGATCTGCCAACAACAGAGATCAACACTGAGCCCCAGACCTTGTTGTAGGCTATCCACCAGAGAAGACCTGGGACAGGGCAATGGAAAGTATCTTTAAGCCAGCCAGTGACTATACTGGGTATTCAGAGTCCCAGTGTAGCACCAAGTCTTTCTCTGGGTAGGCTTTTAAGCACAGGCACCATATTTTGAGTTGAGATGCTTCTGTTAGCAAGAACACTTATCCAGAGACAGAGCTGCAGAACCCAGTTACCTGGTGGCATGTTGATTACATTGGTAATGGATTTGCCTTTCCAACACATAAATGCTTCTGCCAAAACCACCATCAGTGGACTTACAGAATGGTTTATCTGCCATCATGATATTCTGCACAGCATGGTTTCCCAAGACAGAACTCTCTTAACAGCCATAAAAGTGCAGCAGTGGGCCTAAATGCACGGAATCTACTAGTCTTACCATGTTGCCTACCACCCTGAAACAGCTGGTTTGGCAAAATGAAGAAATGACCTCTTGACACAGTTAAAAATGCTGATAGAATGGCAGGAAGTTGGAGGGCTAGGGTAGTTTCTTCAAAAGGCAGTATATGCTGTGGTCCAGTTAGTCCAACAATGGCTGCCTCCCAACGGAAAGCCCAAGAATCCAGTAGTTGTTTCAGTCCACAAGGCTGGGTGTCTCAGCTAGATGTCAGAATCCCACAGAAGTATGTTCTTCTACCAGTATAGGAAGAGCAAGGGAAAGAAGATGAAAAAAAATGGTTTCTTCCTTGCCCTTTATCCAGGCTGCTGAGAGAAGGTGGGTCTCAGATTTAAGGTAGGTGTGCTGCTTTAAGTAAGATCTTCCTACCTCAAATGATCCAATTAACTAAAAATCTCCAAAAGGTCTGTGCCTCAGGCTCTGGTTGATAGAGAAATTTGGTAATTAGTCAGGCCAGACCACTCTGACACGCAAACTTACACATAGGGAATGGGTGTGTTAGCCAGCAGTGAGTGTATGGACCATGCCTCTGGAAGCAGAGGTTTTCACTGTGGGTAGGGTTTGCAAAAGAACAGCTTGTATGTGTGGCACAGAGGGAACCTTGTGAATGAGCCCACCTGGTAGCTAGCTGTACAGGAGGACTTGAGGGTGCCCAGCAGATGGCTGGATGTGCAAGACTGCTGATTTCCATGACAACATCTGAGGCTGCAAATTGAAGTGCATTCTAAGCTGTAGTCAGGAACTTTCCACCTATGTATTTCCCAGAACCATTTAATCAAATCCTTCTGCTCTTCTCTGCTCCACCCCCACTCTGCTCTTTCCAAGTTCTCTCTGTGCCATCTAAACTCCAGCAAAAGAAAAATCAACAAAGATCACTCCTCCCAGGATTCTCAACTTGGAGTCTGTCCTAGTATTCCACAGGCGTTGCAGTTCTTAAAGCAGAGAGTCTTTATTCACAATCATAGCCTGAGTCCCCTGGGAGTCCCAGCATTTGATCCCACTCTTTCCCAGTCACCCCTCCTAAGGCCAGGGTTATACTGGAGCTTATCATTCCTCAGAGTACATCACTCCTCCAATCAGTGTCTCAGTGTCCTCGGGGACTCGGGATCTGACCCACCCTATAGTTTATCTCTGCCTTTCCTAAACATCCTCTAGTATTTGTGTTTCAGGTCAGAGGAGATTCACTCTGTAGCCCTGGTTGGCCTTGAACTCTATGTTCAAGACTAGGCTGGCCTCAAAAGACTTAGTGATCAGCCCTTCTCTGCCTCCAAAGTGCTGGGATGTGAGTCACTACTTCTACCAGCCCTCAGCTCTTTGAACAAGGGGAAGTCATTTCCTAAACTGAGGCTTCTCCTTGCTTCTGCCCATTCCATATCCAACTCCTTCTCATCCACAAGCATCATCTAAGCACAAGCTCCTTAACGGCAAGATCTTCCTTGTTCAAGCTTTGTAATCATGCCTCTATCCTCCAGTTTTCTCTATCAAAGAACCGTGTTTTTTTCCCTTCAGGGACTGCACCCTCATTTCTAGACATCTGATTTGGTGTCAGTTTATAGCTCATACCTTGTTACTGGTGGAAATATCATTAATCTTGGGTTTACTTTATGAATCTGTCAGCTCAGGGATCTATAGGGAAATAGGTTTTGGAGAAGTGCCAGTGTGAGTCCACCTTGAAGTCTGTAATAGCTGGAGTCTAATGTCTGCAGGGCATGGCAACGGCAAAAGTCACACTCAAGGAGAATCACACTTGCCTGTGGCTGGACTTTCTTCTTCCATCTGGGATCCCAGCCTATGGGAGAGTGCCACTCATACACAGAGAAGATCTGCCCCCTCAGTTGACTGACCCACATGCCTGACATCTGTGGAAACACCTTACAGGCACTCTGAGAAATGTGCTTACAAGTTTTCCAGGCATTTCTCATCCCAGTGACATTGACAGGCAAGATTATCTATCAACTCTGAGGTCAGGTGGCAACATGAATGGGATCTGCTGAGCATTTTCTTCCCCCTCCTAGTTCACTGACAGTTACCTTCCCGCTGCATTCCCACATGGGAAAGGAGAGAAGGACAGAGACAGAGTTACAGAGTCCAAACAAGGTTTGGAAACAAAGTCAAGGTGTTAATTTTATTGAGTAATTAAGTGGGATCCAGAAAGAAGTAAATTGAACAAAGTCATTTTCATATACTAAGCAAGTGACCAAGGTAAAGATGAGAACCCAGGTCTACTAAGGTCAAATGTTGTGTCTTGACAATACAATGTACAGTTCACCATATTTACCCATAAACCACATTGATTTAAAGCACAAGGTCACATCTCTAAGCTGAGCAGGTTAGGCATAATATTGTCTTAATTTTACTACTGGTAACATATACTGATTTTAGTATATTGTAGTACACACACACACACACACACACATACACACACACGCACACATATATTGTTTATATTACTTGACACTCACTGGTTTACAGCACCATGTCAATTACAAAAAACACAATAGATGTTTCTCATTGCTTTCATGTATGATATTGATTTCTGTGGAACAATGATAGGTTACACTATCCATTTTCTTTACTGTCCTTGGTAGAGAAACTGTATATATCAAGCCATTCCATGTGACCCCTATTACTTCTTCGTCGGAAGAAAATAACATTGAAAAATTTGACACTGTGACTGACCATATAACTTGCTTTAATCGGTGAAATATATGTAAACAATATGTCACTTTCGAGAAGCTTTGAGGCATCACAAGCTTTGTGCACAGTTCCTTTCTTCTGCTATAGATAGCTGTAGACTGCAGAATATCTAATGGTTCAGAATGGATGTGAGAGAAGAGAAGGTTACTCCAAACCTACGGTTAACAAAATCACGAGTAACAAAACAAAATTTGTAGTTAATAATTCACAGTGGATTCTTGAGGTTTTTGGTGCCATAGTGTAGCCTGTTCAAAAAGACAGACATCTTGGTTTCACCATGGTTTGTCTACCTACCAAGTACTGTGTTCGTTCAAATGGACAGATGAGTTACATTCGATACACACAGTGTTGCTTTCTTAAAAAGTGAATACGTTAACTCCAGCTTCTCAGAATCCTGGCTCACTGGCCCCCCCACCATGTCCCATCACCTTGAGAAGTGCCCTCTTGATGTCTTTGTTTTTCAGACTGTAGACCACAGGGTTGAGCAAGGCTGTGAAGATATTGTAGAAGAGTGAAACCTGCTTGTCTCTCTCGGGGGAGTAGCTGGAGTTGGGCCTTGTGTAGATGTAAGTGGCTGGAGCATAGAAGAGTATGACCACAGTAAGGTGAGAGGCACAGGTAGAGAAAGCCTTACAGCGGCCTTGTGTAGACTTGATCTTGAGGATTGCCTTGACAATATGGATGTAGGAGGCCACAATGAGGGACATTGGAATAAGAACCACAAAAACACTCAACACTAAGTCCACCATCTCAATGAGGTGGGTATCCATGCAAGCCAGGCTACGCACTGAAGGACCTTCACAGAAGTAGTGGTTGACCCTGTTGGGCCCACAATATGGCAGACTCATGGTGAAAGAAGTATGTAACAGAGAGAGGAAGAAACCACAGACACAAGTTCTGAATACCAACTGTATGCACAGACCCCAGTTAAGGATGACAGTATAATGCAGTGGATAGCAAATGGCCACATACCGGTCATAAGCCATGACAATAAAGAGGATGCTTTCAGCTATACCCAGGGCACCAAACACAAACATCTGCAGCCAGCAGCCAGCAAAGGAGATGGTCTGAGAGTGAGCAAGAAGATGCACCAACATCTGGGGCATGGTGGTGGTGACATAGCTCATATCCAACAGGGAGAGGGTACAGAGGAAGAAGTACATGGGAGTGTGAAGCTGTGTGTCCAGGCAGACTAACATGGTGATGAGCCCATTGCCCAGGACTGAGCTCAGGTACATGAGAAGGAAGACAATGAAGAGGATGTTGTTGGTCGTGGGGTCACTGGAGAAGCCAACCAGGATGAACTCAGAAACCCAACTTTGGTTCTGTCCTAGAATCATCCACATGGTGGAGCCTGTAAGAGAATCCATTATTCTATGTGTTATCTGACACATATCAGCGATAGAGGCAGAAAGGAAAGATACAGGCTGAGGAGATGGCCCAAGATAAAACACTGACTGATACTGTTCCAGGCTACCAGACAGCTCAAAGTTGTGTCTAACTCTAGATCCAGGGGATATGACTCCTCTCACCTCCAAGGCCAGACACATGCATGGTAAACAAGTATGCATATAGGCAAAGACCAATATACATAGAAGAAAAAATAGCACTTTTCAATATAAATAAAGAAAATCTTTGATGTGGGTAGTGAGCTCTGTGTTCAGTTCTTGTCCACTCTTCTCAAGTTACTGAAACTCCCAATGCCTCAATCTCTTCATCTATCAAATAAGGCTAATGCCAGTCATTTCTTGGACTATGATGAATATCTGAAGCATCTCACACAACTCCTGGAAACATCACATAACATATGACAGGTCACATGCTCTCTCACAATCTCAAACCATCTGTGGGAAGGCAGAGACAGGGGATCCCCACAGCAAGTGTGCTATTGACACTGAAATGATGTGCACTGGGTTCAACTGAGAGACCCTGCCTCAGTGAATAAGGTGAGAACAATTGAAGAAGAATTTCATGTCAGTCTTTGAACACAGGCACACACAGGCACACACACTCAAACAAAAATATGATCACACACATTCATACACACATGCACAAACATTCACATATACTCTCTTTCTCTACACAGACACAGACACACACAGACACACACACACAAACACACACACACAGCCTGCAAACATCAGTTGTGCACATATGGACCCACCCAGAATAAGCAAATAGATGAAGCAAATAGAATGAACATCCATTAGACACAAACACACACACATATAATTATATGAGTAATGACATAGTTCAAGTGTGCCATACCTGTCCCAGGAGATGATGATGGATCCTGTGGAGATGGGAGCAGGCTTCCTTCTTTACTCCTAGCTCCCTCTGCACACACTAAAAAATTAGTTCAATGTGTATGGTTGATTTGAATGGTAAATCTATAGTTACAAATTTTTAGAATCAAACCTAATCAATATGTTTATCATTTTAGGTTAGGCCAAGATAAAATTTCTTTAAAAGAGCAGTTTCCATGGAGGGAAAATACATGCTAAGCTAGAAAACCAAAAAAGAAGTACTCAAAAATATTTCTACAAAGACTTATAAAAGCACAAACATAACATGAGACCCTCCAGGAGAACAGAGAACACTACTGAAGGCATTCCACGGAGGCAGCTGTCTATTGGGCACTGATGAGGGTAAGAGGTTCTCAGCACCATCACTCATCTGGACATTGCAGAGGACACCACAGAGCCACGCCCACCTCTGCTTCTCAGCCTCACATCCCCACACACCTGCCAGCATGGCTGCAGTAACCCATGTCTAATATTAACATGTGTGAGTAGATCCAATGTGAGAGAAAATTAAAAATGATCCCTTTAGTGTGTGTTTGTCTGTGCTCCCTAAGGTTGAACACATTCAATGCATTGCACAACAATACAACTATCAATTATATTTCTGAAAAATACGTGAACACATAGACACATACAAACATATGCTCAAAGAAAGATATGTAGAGGAAATTTTCAAACACTACTCTAAATAGTCTGAGCTAGAGCTCCACTCATATGCTGATGAACAAGACAATGCTTAGGGCAGGAGTTGCTTTTGATGGGAGTAGAAACTTGAAAGAGACTTGAAGCCATCCCCAGTCTTCACCTTCCCTGTCCCCATCCCCTCTCCTGACCAGTCCCTTCTCATCACCCTCACAGCCATCCTTTCTTTCAAACCATATCAGGAGACCACAATCTCTCCTGACATTTCTTTATCAGAGTCTCCATGCACACTTGCCTCTAAATATTCCTCTTTCGATGCAGTCTTTTTTATTTTTTTTAGAAATTATTTGATACAATATACTTTGACCGCATTCTTCCCCTCCCCCAACTTCTCCCAGATCCTCCCCACCCAACTTCATGTCTTCCAACTCTCAAACAAGACAAAACAAAACAACAAAAATTAAAAATGAACAAACAAGTTAGTTAAAAGAAAGAAATACAAAACAAAAAAATTACTAAAAAAATCAAAAACAAAATCATTGGGTCACTCTCCTGTTGGCCAGCTGCTCCTGGGCACGTGGCTTATCCTGGGGTGTAACTGATAAACAGGGCGAGACTCTCCTGGAGAAAACCTATTTTCCCTCTCATAACACCAATTACAAATCTATTGCAAACTGCTTCTTGTTTGGGGGTTGGGCATTGTGTCCACTTCTTTTCCTTGCTGGACATTTGTCAGCATCAACACGTTCTTCATGTGACTGCTGCTGTGGTTTCTGGAAGAATTCACATGGGTCCTATCTGACTCCTGGTGAAAGACTCCTAAGAGCTCCAAAGTCCTGTCATTTGAGACAGACACACAGAGTAGAGACAATCCTAATGTGCCTGCTCGGCAAAGAGTGAGCTTCTGTATGCGCCTGACTC
Organism: Mus caroli; assembly: GCF_978045245.1. NCBI lineage: Eukaryota > Metazoa > Chordata > Mammalia > Rodentia > Muridae > Mus > Mus caroli. The sequence continues at coordinate 38,085,836 of NW_028227261.1, read as the reverse complement.
TTCCATCTCCCCTCTCTCATATAGAAATATCCTTGGACCACTACTGCTGTCCTACACACCGCAACCTCTCTCACACATTAGGACACTTGTCTAGCTTCTACCAGAGTATGGGGGCGGGCTGAACCATCACCTGTACATTGTTTCCCACAAGGTGGACTCAGCATAACCCAGCTCTGTTAGGAAGCCTTTGAGTGGTGCTACCACCTCCCACCCCTAAACCAGGTAGGACACATCCTCCCTTTCTTGTTCTTTGACTGGTTACAGTCTGAAGAATTCTAGAGGGGTCTGATAAAAAGTTTTGGACAATAACTTGGACAAATTCCTTCTTCTTGTTCTGCTAAATGAATTCCTACCCAACCAAAAAAGAATTATCTATTATACTGTATTCCAGGATGGGTGATTTGCCGACCTTTACAATAACAGAAACAACTAATATTTATTGAGTAATTTGCATATTCCAGCCAATGTACCTTAACTCTAGGCTAACATCACAGCTCACTAAAGGAAGTATTTTTGCCCATGTGTTGTAGGTGAAAACTTAAGACCTGTAGAGGACAGTTTGATCCAGATTACAACCTTGACATGAGAGAAGTAAGTGGGAGTTGAGGTGGTCCGGCCTCAGAGCCTGGCTCTCAGACACTGCTTTCTCTGCTCTGGCACACAGGCTATCAAGTGGAAGGTGAAGAATGCAGTCTTCAGTGTCCTCTAGTTGAGCTCACTGAGATTCTGTACCACCAGAGCTCCTAGGACAGAGCTTATTATCTACCCAAAGTCCAGCTATCCTGATGAGATTTCCCTTTTGTCTGAGTGTGGGAGGCCCTGGAGTGTAGTCAAGGTAGACAAATCAAAAAAAAAATAGTATTTCAGGTATGATTTGACAGCATAGGAACACCATTTAGGCTTCCACAGCCTATTATGTTTTCAAGCACAGTGCCCTCTGGTTTGGCTTACAGTGTCCCACCAGGCCTGCTGGTGGGACCTAACACTACAAAAGAAGACATAAGGATGAAGCTCCAGACCAGATGATGTTGCACATGGTAGTTCCAACCTACAAAACCAGCATCTAGAAGGCTTAGAATTAGGAGTCAATAAAAACAAACAAACAAAAACAAAAAAACAAAAAAATTGCTGGACTACATAATGAGCTTGAGGACTGGCTAGGCTACAGCAGACTTACATGAAAGAGAATCATGATGGCCATGCCCACAGTGTGCATGAAGCTGTGTCTGTGGCATAGGAAAGTGTCTTCAGGGACACTGATCTTCACTGCTTTCTCATAAATGGGGCTTTCTGCTTCACTTGAGATCTTTGAGCTCTACATTCTTCATAATCAACATGACATAAAACAGACAAATGCTCTGTAAATATTCATTAAGTAAATAAAAGGAAGAAGGGAAGGAAGGAAAGAAGAAAACAAGGTGGAGAAAGAGAGGAAAGAAAAGCAAGCAATGGGGGAAGAGGTTTGGGAGTTTGAGATGTACACACAGAGAACGAGGAGATGGTTGGCTTGACTGCTGCTCAACTGCAATCCCACAGATGCCTGACTCTCACCCAAAAGTCAAACACTGGTGACCTCCTTACCCCTTGTAAATCCAAGGAATATATCACTGAGTGGCTGTTTCTTGCTCTTATGAAGAAGCCCCATAAAGGAACTAAATCCAGTTAGTTGGGATTTTAGGTGGCCCAGTCTCCAGAAAAATTATCAGGTGCTATAGAATTTGAGGGGCTGAGTCTCTCAATTCCTTTGTAAGGACCAGGCAGCATTTATAGCGCCTCAAGAAGGCGCCTATAAAATCCTGCTTGCCAAGCTCAGACAACTTCACCTCTTCCCAGTGTGACCAGCAGCTGAGGATTTATGACCCGGCCTCCTCTCTCAGCTTTTTCCATCCCTGATAGCCCAGAAAGTCTCATTTTTGTTCCCAGTAGAGATGCTAAGATGAGTCCCAGGATGCTCTCAACAAGAAAACTACAAATGAGACCCTTGGGTGTAGTGAAGGAGGAAACAGCACACAGGTAAGGGGTTCCCTATTTTAGACTAGCTGGGGAATAAGCACAGCTCAGAGAACAGGAGATGGAACCTGGACACATGTTCTACAGTCACAAGTTCTCATTGTGATTCCTTTTACTGTCCAAACCCTGAGACCAGATATGCAATAATGAGACCATATTTGAGTCATACTCCTTTTCCTTTCTCAACTACCTTGGGGTAAACCAAAGGTCTCCCTTTCCTACTGTTTAAAATCTGAGAAAGTTATCCAGCTACTCTGGTGCTAATGAAGAAACAACAACAATGGGTGCTGGCAATTAAGTTTATGAAAAAGACAATTTACTGCTCTTTCAGAGGATCAGGTGTGGGTCCCAGCATGCAGGTGGCATCTCACAACCATCTACATCTCCAGTTCTAGAGGATCTTGTACCGTCTTGTGACCTCCCCAGGGACCAGGAATGCACATGGTGTACATACATACATGGAGACAAGACACTCAAACACATAAATAGAAAAGGAAGAAAAATAGTAAAAAATGGTATAGCATCACAAAAGTCAGCATTGACAATCCCATGCCAGTGGAGTGAGAAAACTCATGGCTCTTGGATGCAGAGAAGATTTGGGGACCAAATCTATCAAAGTCTAGAGGATGTTCTTTTGAGCTAGCTGCTATTCTGCCTAAGATTTTATTTTCTGTACAATTCCAATAGGAACCTCTTTCCTTCTAGGCTTGTTAGAATAAGATATGGTGATGCCGTGCACTTGTTACAAGTACAGGACTATGTTTCATGACCTTGATTCTCCATCCTTGTCTTCTTTCTGTGTCTAAGTAACCAGAAGGAAAGACTGGATTCTAAGTCCTTCTTGGTATCAGTGATTGTTTGATATGATTTAAAATTCCTGCAAACTGATCCATAAATACAACTGATATTAAAAGTTAATTATAACATGAGAATTAAATAAATTATATTGGAAACAGAGACAGGGTGTCAGAGAATGTACTTCAGCTTTCTAGCACCTGAAGGAATAGAATGCTTCAGTCTGGAGTTCTATTCATAACATTAAAAAAAAAAGCAACAAGGGCTGGAGAGATGGATCAGCAGTTAAGAGCACTGACTGCTTTTTTGAAGGTCCTGAGTTCAAATCCCAGCAACCACATGGTGGGTCTCAATCATCTGTAATGAGATCTGATGCCCTCTTCTTGTTATCCTGAAGACAGCTACAGTGTACTTAGATATAATAATAAATAAATCTTTTTTAAAAAGACAACAAAATCTCCAAAACTCTTCACATCCTGATGATCAACTACATTTTCCTGTGGTCTGCATTCTAGCAGTTGTTTAGTGTGGTGCATTTGCCACTTGAAATACCGTGTAATGATATGTGATCTTGACTGTTATTCAGTGGTATGTTGGCATCTATGACATTGGCCATGATGAGTGTATTTACACTTGGTAATTGTCAATCAGTACTAATACTGATTAGTATATATATATTAGGGGCACAGCCCTGGCCCCTGAAGTGCTATTGCTAAGCATTGTTCCATGGTTATGACCCCAACTCTTCTCCCTCCTGTTGTTAATCCCTATTAGTTCTGGAAAGTCAGTCGAGCCCAGACAGAGACTCTTCTCCATCAGGATTGATAAGGAGATAGAGGTTCAGATAGAACCTGACAACACTTATTGAGGATCACATGTAGAATGAAACAGCTACCCTGACTCTGTTAATTTAAGTCATGAAGATTTTTTTATAAATTCATAAGGTGAGGAGAGGGAATAAAAGAAAAAGAAAAAGAAACCTATAAACAAAACACAGAAGTAAAATTTCATGACACTGTATCAAGAAACAATATCAATGATCTACTGAAAATAACAAGAGATAAAAATACTTGCCTCCGAGTGGTAGAGTATGCCTTTAAGAAGGCTGGGTGATCTCTGTGAGCTTGAAGCCAGGCTAGTTTACATATTTCCAGGCCAGGCCAGGCAGTGTAACATGATGTGAATCTGTCTCAAACAAACAAACAAACAAACAAACAATACATGCATTGGATTTTACCAAATAGAGAACTTTTATAATCAAAGGATGCAATCAAAGAATCAAAATTCCCCTAGGTGGGGTGTCCCATCCTATGATCTCAACATTGGGGAGGTGGAGGCAGGGAGATAAAAAAAATTCAAGGTAACCTTAGCAATGTGGGAAGTTCCAGGCTAGCCTAGGCTATGTGGTAAATATGTAAGTAAACAATAGTACTGAGTATTAATTATGAATGAAAAGTACACTTTTCCCAAAAATATGTGACCACCAAATAAACTTGAAGTAGCTGAGGCTTAATTAGGAAGAGAATAGTTCAGGCATTGAATCAGAAAGGAATTTGCTGATTGGTCAGGGAAGAGCTACTTTGAAGATGATAGGTTGTCCATAAAAATCACCACCATAGGAAGAAAAGGAAAAAGTGGGTAGTGGCCAAAGGTAAGACACACTCTTTGATGCTGTCTACACATTAGAGCAGACGTTGGGAGGTTCTGATGAGAACCCAGCACCTTCTCTTTCAGCAGTGCATGATTTTCACATGAGAGGTCACCATGGTTACCCACAGACCACACTAAACTCATATGTGAAGTTTGTATTTTATTGGTTCTGTACTGGTTCCTTTCCACAAACTATCAGCTTAGTTTTGTCATGACAACACATGCTCTGCTACTTATACATAGTGCCTTGGCCTTGTACTGTTTCTAGTATCATGCTATCCACAGTTAACACGTTTTGTGTTGGCTGGTAGGTATGCTGTTGTTTTCTGTAAACTATACCAGGTTAGAGAAACTAACTTATCAGACCATGGCCAAATTATAGCAGGACTCTCTCAGATACCCCCAAGAAGATATTTAATATTTCAAAGTTTAGTCCTTTTGCTTGACAGTCTCTTGAATACTCTAAAACTACCCTGGTACATCCTGGGCTTTAGAACAATAAAGGTGTTATCTCTATCTCTCTGTGTCACTCTGGTCCCTCAAGTCACATTCCTGTTCTTTGACTGACTCTCCTACATGTTATTTTTTCTCTTGGTTTACCCCTCTCTCTCCCAGGAAGTATTGCCCTCCACTTCCTATCTAGGTATTGGCCATCAGATATTTATTACAGCCAGTCAGATATGGTTCTAGATTGCCTTAGGCAGATGAGAAAGAACAAATATTTACAAAATATGAGACCAGTGATGAGCCATAGAAATAACAATACCAAGATTGTGCCAGCATTTAGCTCTCTGCTGGTACAGAATTAGCAATATACATCTTTACATACTGTACCCTAAAACCAATAACATGATTACATATCTATAGACAAAAATCTTCCCCCCTCCTGTTTTCAGGCTGGACCATGCTACTTGCTGTGGCTAAAAGGATGTGCAGAAAGAGATTTCATTACAGATGGTTGTGAGCCATCACATGGTTGCTGGGAATTGAACTCAGGACCGTAGGAAGAACAGTCAGTGCTCCTAACCACTGAGCCATCTCTCAAGCCTGATGTGTAGAAAGAGAATCAGGCCACTCTCAAGAAGCTGAGTCATAGTGAGGTGGTCCACTGTTCCTTTACTTCTGTTATAAAATGACATTATGGATATAAGGTTCCTTGAGGATGGAGGTGAGAACACAGGAGGTCACTCATACTCTACAACTACAAACATGAGCAGCAAATGAAATATTGCACTTATGATCCAGCAGGATGACTGATGTATTTGGGATTGTACCTTATGTACCTTGTCAATTGAGACAGCCATCTTGGTTTCATGCTATTTTGTCCCAATTACTAAGTACTACAGTGGTTCAAATGCACAGGTCAGATATACCCAACAAAGACACTGTCCTTTCCTTCAATGGTGAATACTCCAGCTTCCCAGGATGCTGGTTCACCAGTCCATCCTACCAAGTCCCATTACCTTGAGAAATGCCCTCTTAATGTCCTTGTTTCTCAGACTATAGACCACAGGGTTGAGCAAGGCTGTGAAAACATTGTAAAAGAGTGAGATCTGCTTGTCTCTCTCAGGGGAGTAGCTGGAGTTTGGCCTAATGTAGATGTAAATGGCTGGAATATAGAAAAATGTGACCACAGTCAGGTGTGAGGCACAGGTAGAGAAAGCTTTACAGCGGGCCTGGGTGGACTTGATCTTGAGAATTGCCTTGGTAATGTGAAAGTAGGAAGTCACAATGAGGGAAATTGGAGTAACAACCACAAAAACACTCAACACCAAGTCCACCATCTCAATGAGGTGAGTATCCATGCAAGCCAGACTACGCACTGAAGGACCTTCACAGAAATAGTGGTCAACCCTGTTGGGCCCACAATATGGCAGACTCATGGTGAAGAAAGTATGCAACAAAGAGGAAAGGGAACCACAGATCCAAGTCCCTGCTGCCAATCGTATGCACAGGCCCCAGTTGAGGATGACAGTATAGCGCAGTGGATAGCAAATGGCCACATACCGGTCATAAGCCATCACAACAAAGAGGATGCTCTCAGCTATACCCAGGGCACTGAACATATACATCTGCAGCCAGCAGCCAGCAAAGGAGATGGTCTGAGAGTGAGCAAGAAGATGCACCAACATCTGGGGCATGGTAGTGGTAACATAGCTCATATCCAACAGGGAGAGGGTAGAGAGGAAGAAGTACATGGGAGTGTGCAGCTGTGTGTCCAGGCAGACCAGCATGATGATGAGCCCGTTGCCCAGGACTGAGCTCAGGTAGCTGAGAAGGAAGACAATGAAGAGGATGTTGTTGGTCGTGGGGTCACTGGAGAAGCCAATCAAGATGAACTCAGAAACCCAACTTTGGTTCTGCCTTGGAAACATCCACATGGTGGAGCCTGTAAGAGAATCCATTATTCTATGTATCATCTGACACATGACATCGATAGAGGTAGAAAGGAAAGATACAGGCTGAGGAGATGGCTGAAAGGTTAAGCACTGGGTGTTGTTTCAGGGAACCAGAGAGCTCAAAGTTGTGTATAACTCCAGTTCCAGGTATCTGCTCTCACCTCCACAGGCCACACCCATACATGTTGCACAGGAGTACATATAGGCAAAACCACATATTTGTAATATATATTCTATGTAATATATAAAGTGTGCGTGGGTTATGGGATGTGGCTTCTGAGTTCCGTGGTCAGATTCTGTGGACTCTTCTCAAGTTACTGAACTTCCCAGTGCCTCAGTCTCTTCATTTATCAAATAAGACTGAGGACCACCATGGCTCAGGATCATGATGAATACCTAATGCATTTCTCATAACTCCTGGAAATACCACATAACATATGACAGGTCACAGAGTGTCTCACACTCTGGATCCATCTTTGGAAAGGCAGAGACATGAGATCTTGCAGCAAGTGAGCTAGTGGCACTGAAATGATGAGCACTGAGTTCACCTGAGAGACCGTGCCTCAATGAATACGGTGAGAGCAATTGAGGAATAATCCTATGTCAGTCTCTGACCACACACATCCCCACATGCACGCATGCACACATGCTCACACAAAATCTCTCTCTCTCTCTCTCTCTCTCTCTCTCTCTCTCACACACACACACAGACACACACATATATATGTGCACACATACAGAGAGAGACACACACAGACACCGATACTGACACTCCCCCCCTCCCCAGATATAACCGCAAATAGATGAAGAAGACAGAATCAATGTTAGTCAGACACAGGCTCACACACATATAGTCATATGAGTAATGAGAGATGTTCTTGCATGTAGTAAGCTGCAGACACTGTAGTCATCCCAGAGAATGCTGATGGATCCTTTAGGTGTTCAAGCAGGAAAATTCTTTTTTCTTTGTTTTCCTTCAAGGTCCCTCTCCCCACAAAAAACAAAAACAAAAAACAAATAACCAATCTGAGTGTACTGTAGATTTCAGTGCTAGATCTAAAATAATTAAATTTTTGAATAAAACCTGATAAATATATTTATCATTTTAGGGTAAGCCATGGTAAAATTTCACTAAAAGAGCAGTTTCCATGAAGGGAATAATGGTAAGCAAGAAAACAAAAAAGGAAGTACTCAAAATATGTTTACAAAGACTTATAAGAGCACAAACATAACATGAGACATTCCAGGAGAACAGAGAACACTACTGAAGGCATTCCACGGAGGCAGATGTCTATTGGGCACTGATGAGGGTAAGAGGTTCTCAGCACCATCACTCATCTGGACTTTGCAGAGGATACCACAGAGCCATGCCCACCTCTGCTTCTCAGCCTCACATCCCCACACACCTACCAGCATGGCTGCAGTAACCCATGTCTAGTATTAACAGGGGTAACTAGATCCAATGGGGGAGAAAATGAAAGTGATCCCTTTAGTGGTGCTTGGCTGTGCTCCATAAGGTTAAACACATTCAATGCATTGTCCAACGATACAAATATTAAGTATAATTCTGAAACAATATGTAAGCACATAGATACATACAAACAAATATTCTAGGAGATATATGTAAAGGAAATTTCCAAACACTGTTCTAAGTAGTCTGAAGTAGGTTTCCACTCATATGATGATGAACAAGACAATGCTTAAGGTGGGAGTAGAAACATGAAAGAGACTTGAAGCCATCCCCAGTCTTTACTTTCCTTGTCCCAGTTCCCTCTCCTGATCAGTCTACTCCTAGTCACCTTCATAGACATCCTTTCTTTCACCCAGGTCAGGGGACCATCCTCTGTCCTGACCAGTCTACTGTTCGTTACTCTCACAGACATCCTTTGTTTTACCAAGATCAGGGAACCATTGTCTTTTCTGGCAGTTTTTGTATCAGGCTCTCTATGACTCTTGCCTCTACGTTTTTCTTCTTCTTCAATGTTGTTGTTGTTTTTTTTAATTAAAACATTTTTCACACATGTACTTTGATCATATTCTTCCCCTCTCCCACTTCTCTCAGATCCAGATCCTCCCCACTACACTTCATGCTCTTTCTCCTCCCAAATTCTCTTTCAAGACAAAAGAATAAAAGAGAGAGAGAGAGAGAGAGAGAGAGAGAGAGAGAGAGAGAGAGAGAGAGAGAGAGAGAGAGAGAGAAAGGGAGGGAGGGAGGGAGGGAGGGAGGGAGGGAGGAAGGAAGGAAGGAAGGAAGGAAGGAAGGAAGGAAGGAAGGAAGGAAACAACATAAAAAAAACTAGAGGAAAGAAAGAAAGAAAACAAAACAAAAGCAAACGCATGGGTTTGCTTTCCTGTTGGCCAACTGCTCCTGACTATGTGGCTTACCTTGGGGTGTGACTGATACACACAGTGAGAATCTACAGGAGAAAACTGACCTCCTTGTTCCTAGTGGGTATCAGTTGCAAATGAGTTCTTGTTTAGGGGCAGGACTTGGTGTCCACTTTCCTCTCTGAGGGCTGGGCATTCATCTGTGTTAACACATTCTTCATGAGACTGCTGCAGAGGTTTTCAAGAATATTCAAGCTGGTCCTATCTGGCTCCAACTGAAAGTCTTTTAACAGCTCTGAAGCCCCATCATTTGAGGCAGACATACTGCTCATTCCTAACCTGCCTGCTCTGTGAAGACTAAGCCTCAGGATGCAGCTGTCTCCTCCATCTCCCCTGTCTCCATGTGCAAATCTCCATGTAAGCACACTGTGTCCTGTACACCTCTGCCTCTCTTCCATCTTAGGGTACAGCTTAGCCAGGAAGCCTTCCCTTCTGTACTACTACCTCCCACCCCTAACCCAAGTAGGAAACATCCTGTATTTCTTGTTCATTAGCTGCTTACAATCTGAAGAATCCTAAAGGAGACTTTCTTCCTCTTTTATTAAGAGAATTCCCAGACAAATGAGAAAGAATTATCTACAGTAAGGTATGACTGAGTGGATGATTTCCCAACCTTTGCAATAATAAAAACAACTAATATTTATTTTGGATAATTTGTATACTCTAGGCATTGTTTCATTAAACTTAGCTTAACATCACAACAATTCACTGAAAAAAGTTTTTTGTTTTTTTTGGTTTTTTTGGTTCAGGTGTTATAAGTAAAAACCTAAGGCCCAGAGAAGGCAGTTTCTTCTGAATTACAAGCTTGACATGAGAGAAGTAGGGGAAGTTGAGGTGGTCCAGCCTCAGAGTCTGGCTCTCAGTCACTGCCTGCTCTGCTGTGGCACACAGGAATCAAGTAGAAGGTGAAGAATGCAGTCTTCAGTGTCCTCTAGTTGAGCTCACTGAGATGCTGCAGCACCAGAGCTCCTAGGGCAGAGCTGGACAGCTAGCCACAGTCCAGTATTCCTGATGAGATTTCCCTCCTGTCTATTCAGATAATGCTACACATGGTAGTTCCAATCTACCAAACTTCCAAGCCAACATCAGAAAGGCGAAGGATTATGGATCCAAAATGATGTTCAACTATATATGGGGTTTGAGGCGAGGCTAGGCTACAGCAGACTTACATGCATCAACCCCCAAGAAAGAAAATCATGATGGCTCTGCCCACAATGTGCTTCAAACTGGCTCTCTGTGTGGTGTGAGAAGTCAGCATCAGAGACAATGACCATCAGTGCTCTCTTATGCATAGGAACTTATGCTTAAGAACTTTGAACTCAGGACTCTACATTCTTTACAATCATTATGATTTAAAACAGACAAATTCTCTATAAATATTCATTAAGATAATAAAAGGAGGAAGGCAGTAAGAAGGAAACAAGGTTGAGAAAGAGAAGAAGGAAGAGCAGGCAAAGGGGGAAGAGGTCTGGGAGTTTGAGATGTATGCACAGAGGACAAGGAGATGAGTGGCTTGCCAGCTACTCACCTGCAGTCCATTGTATGTCTGAACCCACCCACAAGCCAAACACTAGTGACCACCTTACCACTTGTAAATCCAGGGATGTGTCACTCAGTGGTTGTTTCTTGGTCTTACAAGAACAATACTAAAGGGGATTTCCCCCTAAAGGAACAGAGTTGAGAGGGCCTGGAGAGGCAGCCCAGTCTCCAGAAAAATGCCAAGGTGCTATGGAGCTTGAGGGGCCGAATATCCCAATTCCTCTGCAAAGACCAGGCAGCCCTGGCTCCTGAAGGCAGTGCCTTTAAAATCCTGATTAACAAAGGCGAGCTCAGACATCTTCACCTCTTCCCAGTAGGGGACCAACAGCTGAGGTTTTATGGCCCCGCCTCCTCTCTGAGCCTCCCCCTGAGAGCTCAGAAAGGCTCATTCCTCTTCCCAGTAGGGGTGCTAAGATGATTCCCCAGATGCTTGTCAACAAGTAAGACCCACGGGGGGGGGGGGGGGGGGGGGGGGGGGGGGGGGGGGCAGAGCATGAGGAAACAGCCCATGGGCGAATAGTGGTGACCTGTTCACTTCTCTAGGCCTAACTGGGGGATAAGAGCAGCTCAGAGAACAGGATATGGAACATGGTCACCTGATACACAGATAGAGAATGCAATTTCTCATTATGATTCCCTTTATTGTTCAAACTCTGAGCCCATGCATGCAGTGATTGAAGGAAGGTAAAATATTGTAAATTGTGAGTTGTTTAAGAGCCCACTGCCCAGGCCTGGGACTGGGAACAAAGCGAACAGCCCCCAGGCCTGCCAGGGCAGGGCTGTTGTTAAGGCATTCCTAAGAATATCTTAACTGTGAAGATAAAAAGAATTCAAGGAAGCAGGCAAGGCTATCTTGTCTGAGTCCCCACCATCTGGCCAGAACCTCTCCTCTGTCTATTGCCCCTTGGCGCCAGGTAAAAGTCATACATCAACTGGTTGCTATGTGAACAAAGATAAGCCCCCAGCCCACAGGAACAAAGTCCTGTTGCTCTGTAATCCTTCTGTTAATGTTTGAATAAGCCAATAGTGTGTTGCTATGCTGAATTCCACACCCCTAAGCCCCTTACTCCATAAAAACTCCTAGCATTCGAGCCTCGTGGCCGATATCCGTTATCTCCTGTGTGGGATGCATGTTGGTCCGGAGCTCCGTAATTAAACGTCCTCATGTAATTACAGCAAGAGATGGTCCTTCGTGATTTTTTGGGTGCACGCCGAATCGGGAATGGGGTGGGGGTTTCCCCACTAGGTCTAACATGATAAGACCATATTTGAGTCACACTTCTCTTCCTTCCTCAGGTACCTTGGGGGCAAACCAAAATCCTCTGTAGCCGCCAGTGGCCATGGGTTACTGGGTTCCTGAAAGGAAAGCCAGGGCTGTATGGGATAGATGGTGAGAGAAGAATGAGATCAAGACAAAGTTTCTAATCAAGGCCCAATGTTTACTTATGAGTTTGAGCTTCTAAAGGGGGAGGGGACTCATCCCCCACAATGCCAGGATCTTGTTGCTTTGTCAGGATCTCTTCAGGAAAACAGGTTCAACCTACCTATCAACCGGTAGTGGTGTCTTGGAGGAAGCAGCAGTTGTGGCAGGACAGCATACATATAGAATCACATGTGGGCAAGCCCTAAAAGTGGATCCTTAAACAAGTGCGAAGACTAAAGGACACTAATAAACTGGTTCCTCCATGGAGGAGCCAACCCTGGCTCTGAGGTGGCAGGGCAAAAGGCCTTGGGGTGCCATCTTCTACATCATCCTGTGGATCTCCTCAAAGTTCATGAAGTTGTTGGCTGTGTCTGACCAGGCAGGGTGCTGGGCTCCATCCATCTCAGGGGCCAGGTGGTTGCTCCTCTCTAGAGTGTGATTCTCCCCACCGATCACCTCCTGACACTCGGGACACGTACTCCTCTGCATGGCACCCCCACACTCAGTAATTACATAGATGTGGCCAGGTTGGAAGACTCCACCCTAGGTGAGCTAGCTGGCTGTGGCATACACAAAGTCTGAATTAGCCTGCTCAAGGCTTGGGGAGAAGGGCACAGTTCCTCCCTTTTCATTTATTAAAAATTAGCTGGACTGGGGCATAAGATCTACTCATGCTCCGTGGTCCTGCTTGGGAATTATGGTGGCTGGTGGCTGCATCTATCTTAGGACTGAATCTATTGGGCTCTCTCTTACCCGTCTGGGAGGTCACATGCACCTTGTTTGTTTTATTTGCACAAACATGGCTTTTTAGTGTTTATTATGAACAAACATGGCTTCTTGGCACATGCCCCTGTCTAGGTTGAAAAGAGCCATAGACCAGTGGCCCATCCTTGACTGCCAACCCTCATAGCACACCTTTATCACATTCAGATCAAAGCCACGATATGCACCCAATGCATCTCTTCATAGCAATGAATAACTGCCATCTGAGCTATGCTGAAGGCAAGCCTGTATGGATATAATGGATCTGCTTGAAATACAAAGTCAAAAGTTAAAAACAGCAGGATTAAAGTTATCTGTGGGGATATCCCAAGCACTTAATTCAGTTGCAAATTAGCAATGATCAGACCTGGCCTCCTGATGTGGGGGAGGTGGCTTTGAGAATCAACAGAAAAAACTGTTACTTCTCAGGAAATAGTGGTAAGAGCAGGTAAGCTGGCTGATAAAGATTTTTTTTAGCTATCTTCATAATTGGAATTTCCAATATTGGATTTATTTCTAGACCAGTCCATGATTGAGTCAGAATAACTGGTCACATTAAAGAAAAGAGAAGAATCATTATAACTCCTCTTGATTAATTTTTCTAAGTCAGTTTCCACAGTCTCTATATTTTGTGTCCTACAAGGTCTAAAAGCTTGAAGCAAGGCAGCTTAGCTAATCTGGGACATAGGCAAGCAAAGATGGGTCAAGAACATACACCAAATACAGCTTTCCTGTCACCATTGTCAGGACACTCAGCAAGCTCACAGGTCAGCATTATCCTTTTGTATCAGCATGTCACACCAATCACTCTGGCAGCTAGCAAGCTCCTGCAGCATTCTGTGGAAAAAACACAAACATGCTCTCTTCCCCATATTAAAAAACTGATCAGGACCATACCATATACCAATAAGTGGATCCTTCCATCTCACCTAGGCATGAGTACGCCTAGTTGTAGGATGCTATCGACACCCAGTTCCTTGGCATCCAAATTTTTAAAAATTTCAAAATAAAAAGTGTGATTTAAATAATGTGCATAGGGATATGATTCCCCTTCTACTTTCTGCAAAGCTATTTGTTTCTCACCAGTTAATTTGCATCTCCTTTAATAATATCCAACAAAGGCTTAAGTCCTCCTGTAGTAAGCTTAAGGTGAGGTTTTAGCCAATAAGCATCTCCTAGAAGCTTTTGAAAATAATTTGAAGTAAGAAAATCAACTTTCCTTTCTTGAATTTTCTGTACCACAATTTTTCTAGGATAGAACTGAGTCCCCAAATATTGAAAAAGATGTTGCCTCTGAATCTTTTCTGGAGCAACAACTACTCCCCATATAATAAACAATGTACACTGAAAGAGTTAAAGTCCTAGCTTCTTGTATTGAAGCAGAGATAAATTTCCTTTTCTTCTTTTCTTTTCTTTTCTTTTCTTTTCTTTTCTTTTCTTTTCTTTTCTTTTCTTTTCTTTTCTTTTCTTTTCTTTTTTCTTCTCTTCTCTTCTCCTTCCTTCCTTCCTTTCTTTCTTTCTTTCTTTCTTTCTTTCTTTCTTTCTTTCTTTCTTTCTTTCTTTCTTTCTTCCTTTTCCTCTTTCTTTCTTTCTTTCTTTCTTTTTTTTTTTTTTTTTTTTTACATAATGTAAGGCTATTAGCCATTCCTAGAGGCAAAACTTTCCAATGATTACAAGCTCACTAGAAGCAAACCCTTTACAATTATCAGGATGCAAAGGAAAAAAACAACCTTCCAAATCCATAATAATTCTATATGGAGTAGACAAGCCAGATTTTAATGCCTTGACAAGTTCCACAGCCTTATTGACATTTCATAAATCTTAAGTTTAAACTATATTTTGAACAACACCTGGATAGATCTGTAATAATGTTGTTTTGGCTTAAAAATAATTCCCTGGAGGCAAGGCAAGGCAAGGCCCCAAAAAACTTCCCTAGGCAGGATTTGCGAAACAAAAGAAAAGCTACACAAGCTTTAATGAGGCTGCTCTGAGCTTTGCATTAACTCAAATGTAAATATTTCTTAATCTGAGCATACTGCTTGAGTCCCGGTCCAAAGGTTATCCCTCTTGCTGTGAAGACAGATTTCAGGGGAGCAATTCTACTGTCTGTCTGCCTCTAATTTTTGGACAGTCTTTCCTAAGATGATTTATACTTAAAACATTACTTATAACCTCAGTGCTGTGAAAGCATTGCTTGTACGTACTGTAGTCCCTGGCAAGGTAGCAACCATAGCCAAACCCTGATTGTATGAGAGCCCAATTTCTGCACAAAGATGAATATATCCGAATAAGTCTGTCTTTGTTTTGTATGGCCGGATGGCCACAGTGAGCTGCATTAGTGTTCTCATAAGACAATTGTGTAATACAAGGAACCCCCTTATTTAAGGGTCTCTGAAAATTCTACTAGCTGTTTTTAGTAGTGTATCCACAAAATCCTGAAAAAGCTCATCAGGAGCCTGTTTGAAACCAAATAAATTCTTACTGAGATCTCCTTTCCAATCTTGGGAGGTTTAAATTTGCTTCTACCACTGTATCCAATAAAACTTGTGTAAAAGGGGCAGCAGGCCCATACTGGCCACAGCTGTTTTTAACTTTTATTACTCTAGCAATCATCTAATTACAATAGATGGACAAGTTAAGAATCATGAGCTTGCAATCAAACTGCAAACTGGAGTCAATGGAACACTGGCAACTTTAACCATAATTTTAAAGTTTCTTTTGCAATATTAAGGCATAACCATAAATTCTGGAAAGCAAAACAAAATTTTAAACAATCCTTTCTCTTTAAAATCAATACTAGAAGCATCATTATTATGTTACAAAGTTTGGTTGCCAATTCTCATATATGAGTGCATGACAGTGAAAATTTTTCTTCCTTTTTTTAAAAAATTAGGTATTTTCTTCATTTACATTTCCAATGCTATCCTAAAAGTCTCCCATGCCCTCCCCCCCCCAACTGTCCTCTCCCCCCTACCCACCCCCCGTCCCATTTCTTGGCCCTGGCGTTCCCCTGTACTTAGGCATATAAAGTTTGCAAGACCAATGAGCCTCTCCACTGATGGCCAACTAGGCCATCTTCTGATACATATGCAGCTAGAGACATGAGCTCCGGGGGGTACTGGTTAGTTCCTATTGTTCCACCTATAGGATTGCAGATCCCTTTAGCTCCTTGGGTACTTTCTCTAGCTCCTCCATTGGGGGGCCCTGTGTTCCATTCAATAGCTGACTGTGAGCATCCCCTTTTGTGTTTGCTAGGCCCCGGCATAACCTCACAAGAGACAGCTATGTCAGGGTCCTTTCAGCAAAATCTTGCTAGTATATGCAATGGTGTCAGCGTTTGGAGGCTGATTATGGGATGGATCTCTAGGTATGGCAGTCTCTAGATAGTTCATCCTTTCATCTCTGCTCCAAACTTTGTCTCTGTAACTCCTTCCATGGGTGTTTTGTTCCCAATACTAAGAAGGGGCAAAGTGTCCACACTTTGGTCTTCATTCTTCTTGAGATTCATGTGTTTTACAAATTGTATCTTATGTCTTGGGTATTCTACGTTTCTGGGCTAATATCCACTTATCAGTGAGTACATATCATGTGAGTTCTTTTGTGATTGGGTTACCTCACTCAGGATGATGCCCTCCACTTCCATCCATTTGCTTAGGAATTTCATAAATTCATTCTTTTTAATAGCTGAGTAGTTGTTGGGAGCTATTAAGACGACACAATTGTCCTGATCTCTGAATTGGGCCTCTCCCCCCAGAAGAAAAGGGGGTCAAAAGCGGGCCACCGACACACTGTTCCGAGAACAACCACAGAATGTTCCAACCCTAAGTCAGCGCCAGATGTCCTGACCACACCCTGATACTACCAAGTTCCTGCTTCCCTGAGTAGCTGCCAAAAGAAAAATTTTCACTGCCTCACCCCTCCTGCTGAGAAGTACTTGTACTTCCCCATTTACTTGTGCATTTCCACTGCCCCACCCCTCCTGCTGAGAAGTACTTCCCCTTTTGCTTGTGCATTTAAGCCTTGAGCCTTTCTGAATACACTGATACCTTGATGCTAATCAGACTGGTCTCCATGTCGCTCCTCGTACTTGGTGTCCGTCTCTCCCTCCCCCCATTTGGTTCTTAGGAGAAGGTCCCCTCAAGACCCTCGAATAACTGGACATGCTGGACGGGTCAAGTAGTACTCCATTGTGTAAATGTACCACATTTTCTGTATCCATTCCTCTGTTGAGGGGCATCTGGGTTCTTTCTAGCTTCTGGCTATAATAAATAAGGCTGCTATGAACATAGGGGAGCTTGTGTCCTTCTTACTTGTTACCTCCTTCCAGCCTAGCAAGGCTGGCTGTGACCATCCACCACCACTTGAGCGGAGCCACCTGCTGTGCTGCTCTTTTGATGTGCCACTACCTGCCTGAGGCCCAACCTGCCAGAGGCTGAACTGGTTCTCTTCCAAGAATCTTCCGGAGTTAACACCGAACTGCAATCTTTGCGAGTTCCCACTAAAAGGCTGACCTATCTACTTCAAAGGAACTTTTCTTGACCAGGGACAGGCTTCCCCTTTTCTTTATAAATCGTGTTTGCTGACATTAAAATTGAACCTTGAACAGAAAGCTTGTCTTGGTTCCTTCCTTATCTCACACAGCCCAGCCCCTCTTCTCTTCCAGGTTTCCAAAATGCCTTTCCAGACTAGACCCAGGTCTGTTATCTGCTGGCCGGACACAACACTTACTGGTTGGAACATCTGAATATATGCCCAGGAGAGGTATTGCTGGATCCTCTGGTAGTACTATGTCCAATTTTCTGAGGAACTGCCAGACTGATTTCCAGAGTGGTTGTACAAGCTTGCAATCCCACCAACAATGGAGGAGTGTTCCTTTTTCCCCACATCCTCACCAGCATCTGCTGTCACCTGAATTTTGATCTTAGTCATTCTCACTGGTGTGAGGTGGAATCTCAGAGTTGTTTTAATTTGCATTTCCCTGATGATTAAGGATGCTGAACATTTTTTTCAGGTGCTTCTCAGCCATTCGGTATTCCTCAGGTAAGAATTCTTTGTTTAGCTCTGAGCCCCATTTTTTAATGGGGTTATTTGATTTTCTGGAGTCCACCTTCTTGAGTTCTTTATATATATTGGATATTAGTCCCCTATCTGATTTCGGTTAGGTAAAGATCGTTTCCCAATCTGTTGTTGGCCTTTTTGTCTTATTGACGGTGTCTTTTCCCTTATAGAAGCTTTGCAATTTTATGAGGTCCCATTTTTCGATTCTTGATCTTACAGCACAAGCCATTGATGTTCTATTCAGGAATTTTCCCCCTGTGCCCAAATCTTCGAGGCTTTCCCCCACTTTCTCCTATATAAGCTTCACTGTCTCTGGTTTTATGTGGAGCTCCTTGATCCACTTAGATTTGACTTCAGTACAAGGAGATAAGTGTGGCCTCCCTTCCCCCAGCCTGGAACCTGCTTGCTCAAGGGTGGAGCTACCGGCTCATTCGTCCTGTCACGCCTACCTACTGCTGGAACCTGCCTTTGCTGCCTGGAGGCACACACGTGTTCGTCCTGCTACTGGACCCTGAGTTGCTTGGCGGGATATTGGGTTCCCTCCCCCTTCCTTTATAACTGAGTGTCTGGAATTAGTAAAATTGAGCTTTGATCAGGATTTGTCTTGGCTCCATTCTTTCTTCCGCCCCGTCTAGATTCCTCTCTTTTCAGCGAACTGCCATTCTCAGTTGAACCATTCGTGTTGTGGACTGTGGGCAGGCCGCAACAGTTGGCGCCAGAACTGGGACCTGAAGAATGGCAGAGGGATGCTAAGAGAAACGACTGCTGTGTGGAGCTCCACAAGAAAGGAAAGGATCTTCGTATCGGAGGAGCATCGGAGCAACGGACAGGTACACATGCTAGCGCTAGCCTAAAATTTCAGTTTTGTAAAGTGTTGCTGAGGATGCGGTAGGATACGAATCAAGTTTGAATCAGTGCTGACCCAACACTGTTTCTGCTTGGGGTCAGTAGTTCGTTAATCGGAACTAGATACGGAGACAGGCGGTGTGCCGCAGCTTTTTAGAAAGCTGCTTAGGTGGAAGAAGGAAGGGTTCAAAGTCATGGATCAGGCAGTTGTTTTTAGCTTTCAGGAGTTGCTTCGGGCCAAAGGAGTAAGGCTTGAAGTACAATTAGTAAGAAATCTTTTAGATAAGATAGATAGCTGTTGTCCATGGTTCAAAGAAGAAGAAACGATAGATTGTGGAACCTGGGAGAAAGTTGGTGAGGCCCTGAAGCGAGTTAAAGTTTGAGATTAAGCTTCAGAGGCTGAGTCTCTTAAGATATTTCTAGTTTAGATAATCATTAATGTGGTTCCTATCCTAAATAGTAAAATTTAAGATAAGATATAAAGCAATGCCTCTTTATTAAAGCATTAAAGCTTGCTTTAATAGGTATTCATAGATATTAATTGATATCCAAACTTCGTAATATGATAGTAATGCTTCTAATATTGATTTTAACAGTGATAAATTGTTTTAAACATAGGTTTTGCTTTCCCAAAGTTGTAGGTATTATCCTAACCTTGCACAAAAACTTAAAAATTATGGTTAAAACTGCCATTGTTCCATTGACTGCAGCTTGCAGTTTGATTGCAAATTTAAGATTGATGCTCAGATTAAAAAGTATTTTACCTTTGAGTCAATACAGGGCTCTGGGCAGTCCCAGAGCGGCTTGTGGCCTTTTCTTTTGTTTTGCAAACAATGCCTAAAAAAGTTTTTCCCTGTGTTCAAGAAAATTTCTTTTTAACAGTGTTACAGATCTATTCAAATGTTTAAAATAATGCTTAAATTCAAAGATTTTTGCTTCTAGTAAACTGGTAATCACTAGAAAATTTTGCCTCTACGTATGGCTAATATAGCTTTACATTATGTAAGAAAAATGTTTATTGTTTCTGCTTCTTTACAAGAAGCCAAAAGTTTTAATCTTTCAGTATATATTGTTTCCTAAGTGGAAAGTATTTTATTAACTAATGCTTCTCAAGGGAAGTTTACCTTAAATCCTTGCTTGTCATTTTTCCAGTTTAGACTAGCTTCTAGCCTTTTAACTTTATGGCAATAGTACATCAGAGACTGTATATTCAGACTTAGTAAAATTAGTCATTTAATAGAGTCATAATGATTTTTCACTCTTCTTCAGTGTGACCAGCCATTCTAACTCAATCTTAGACTGGTCTAATATTCAGTTCAATTATTAGAGATTCCTATATTCTAAATTACCTAGCAAAGTTAATTCAGAGCATTTCCCCCAAGGTCACCAAAGGCTCATCTTGCCTTCACCTTATTTGTCCTAAACTTTTTGCAAACTGACATTAAAGGTCAGTCTGCAGCGAAATGCCGAAACGCCGCTGGCACCCAGTTACTTCTAATTTGAGATTAGCTTTAGTTTTACAATTTGCATCTAAATAAAGTACCTTGACTTCTCCAAACAGAAAATTTACATTGCTACACTCTCATTGTTTAGAATTCTTCCTTTTCTCAAGCAGGTCAATCTACATTCTCCGGTTCTCCGCCCCTATGAGCAAACAGGTGGTACTGCTAATCTCCCTCCCAAGGACATCCCAGCATGTGGCTTTTCAGTCTAAGATAAGATTTAGATTTACCAGGAGAGCTAGGGAAGTAGAAATTTCATATATATTTACAGAGATTAGTTCTTATTTTGATAGAGATGGGCTTAGTCCCTTAGCTGGCCTCTGGCTTTTCACCCTTGCTGTTACTGCAAGGTGTCCTTAGTTCCTCAGGCTAGAGAATAACAGGTATGAAGAGGAAAGACTTTCAGCTCCTATTTTAACCAAAATTAATGGTGTTAATACTGACGTAATTCTTGTCTAGGCCTTGCTAAATCTGAGGTTGACAAGTCTCATATAGAGACCGCGCATAAACTCAGAACTGTGATACTGATTCATAATCATATGAATACAGTATGGGTACCGCTTGGCGCAGGAGATTACTGCGGAGGGAAGGTCCAGCTTGACCGTTTCTGAGTTCCCTGTGCGACACACCTGATTTGAAAGAGGTTCGTATCTGACTCCAGCTAAAAACCAAAAATACTTAAGGCTCTGCCTCCCCTCCCCAAAAGATACCAAGAGCCACAGATGTGAGTTGTTATAATGCTCACGGGTGGAATCAGGTCAATGTCCACCCAAGTCAAGGTTAAAGGCCCACTCATCTATGGATGAAAAGAATCATTTGATCACCTCTGTTAAGCATTGCCTATTTAAACTTAATTAATAGGGGGGAGAGAGGTTGGAGACCTTGCTGTCGTAAGGGCAAGCCCTTCACTGCCTCCCACCCAAATAAAAAAAAAAAAAGCCAACTGGCCTTGTACTAGGAGCCAGCCAGTCTTACCCCCTTCTCCCTGTTTCCCTGCCTGCCATCAAAAATTGCGGATAATTATCAGCTCAGTGTTATTCTAAAATTGTTTAGTTAAACTCAGCCAGGGTTCCAACGCCCTACTTAAAATGCAAACAGGTAGCTACCTATTCAGCACTAATTAGCATTATAAAGTCAGAGCCTACAGCCCAGCGCTGCTATTCCGTCAGTGCTTTTAAGACAGTCTTAGCCAGATACAGTTTACCATTAGAAAAGTTAGGGAATCCCACGGAAACAGGTTTTTTCTTTAGCCCTAAAAAAACTCAGGCAGAACTATTGAACATAGATAATTTTTCTGCCTCAGGCCACCCCCTTTTTAATTTTTGTTTTGTTAACTAATGGGAGGAAATGTGGCCTCCCTTCCCCCAGCCTGGAACCTGCTTGCTCAAGGGTGGAGCTACCGGCTCATTCGTCCTGTCACGCCTACCTACTGCTGGAACCTGCCTTTGCTGCCTGGAGGCACACACGTGTTCGTCCTGCTACTGGACCCTGAGTTGCTTGGCGGGATATTGGGTTCCCTCCCCCTTCCTTTATAACTGAGTGTCTGGAATTAGTAAAATTGAGCCTTGAACAGAATGTTTGTTGTCTTGGCTCCATTCTTTCTTCCGCCCCGTCTAGATTCCTCTCTTTTCAGCGAACTGCCATTCTCAGTTGAACCGTTCGTGTTGTGGACTGCGGGCAGGCCGCAACAGATAAGAATGGATCAATTCGACAGAGGCAGACAGCTTCTGGGACAGGTGGGAGACACAGAGCCGCTGAGGCAGCACCCTCTTGGGGCCGCAGACTTCCAGCACCCTCCCAGCCAGAGGACAGTGACCTGCCCTGCAGAGAGCGCCATCTTGGCTCCGGGACTCCGCCGAACTTAGTCTGTACAGGTTAGAGTGAGGACCACAGAGGCAGACAGCTTCTGGGACAGGCGGGAGCCACAGAGCCGCTGAAGCAGCACCCTTTTGGGGCCGCAGACATCCGGCACCCTCCCAGTCGGAGGACAGTGACCTGCCCTGCAGGGAGCACCATCTTGGCTCCGGGACTCCGCCGAGCTTAGCCTGTACAGGTCAGAGTGGGAACCACGGGGGCAGACGGCTTCTGGGACAGGTGGGAGACACAGAGCCGCTGAGGCAGCACCCTCTTGGGGCCGCAGACGTCCGGCACCCTCCCAGCCGGAGGACAGTGACCTGCCCTGCAGGGAGCACCATCTTGGCTCCGGGACTCTGCCGAACTTAGTCTGTACAGGTAAGACTGAGGACCACAGAGGCAGACAGCTTCTGGGACAGGCGGGAGCCACAGAGCCGCTGAGGCAGCACCCTTTTGGGGCCACAGACATCCGGCACCCTCCTAGCTGGAAGACAGTGGTCTGCCCTGCACAGGAGCCCTCTGCCTCAGGAGCAGGGAGCACATCTTGGATCCAGGACTCCACTGAACTTAGGAACTTAGTCTGCACAGCTGAGAGTGTGCACCACAGAAGCCTACAGCTTCTGTGACCTGCCAAAGCAACACAGCATCTGGGAAAGGTCCTGTTTTCCGCCTTCTTCTTCGGCCAGGAGGAGGTCCAAACGCCAGATATCTGTACACCTTCCCTTTAAGAGGAAAGCTTGTCAGCAGGGAGTGCTCTAACCACTGAAACTCAGAGGAGAGAGCCTGTCTCCCAGGTCTGCTGACAGAGGATACTCAGGATCACCAGAAGAACAACCTCTGAACAGAGACAACTATAACAACTCCAGAGATTACCAGATGGCGAGAGGTAAAGGTAAGAATCTTACTAACAGAAACCAAGACCACTCACCATCATCAGGACCCAGCACTCCCACTTCGCCCAGTCCAGGGCACCCCAACACACCTGAAAAACTAGACCTGGATTTAAAAGCATATCTCATGATGATGGTAGAGGACATCAAGAAGGACTTTAAAGAACTACAGGAGAACATGGCTAAAGAGTTACAAGTCCTTAAAGAAAAACAGGAAAACACAACCAAACTGGTAGAAGTCCTTAAAGAGAAACAGGAAAACACATCCAATCAGATGATGGAAATGAACAAAACCATACTAGACCTAAAAAGGGAAGTAGACACAATAAAGAAAACCCAAAATGAGGCAACACTGGAGATAGAAACCCTAGGAAAGAAATCTGGAACCATAGATGCAAGCATCAGTAACAGAATACAAGAGATGGAAGAGAGAATCTCAGGTGCAGAAGATTCCATAGAGAACATCGGCACAACAATCAAGGAAAATGGAAAATGCAAAAAGTTCCTAACTCAAAACATCCAAGAAATACAGGACACAATGAGAAGACCAAACCTACGGATAATAGGAGTGGATGAAAATGAAGATTTTCAACTCAAAGGACCAGCAAACATCTTCAACAAAATTATAGAAGAAAACTTCCCAAATCTAAAGAAAGAGATGCCCATGAACATACAAGAAGCCTACAGAACTCCAAATAGGCTGGACCAGAAAAGAAATACCTCCCGACACATAATAATCAGAACAACAAATGCACTAAATAAAGATAGAATACTAAAAGCAGTAAGAGAAAAAGGCCAAGTAACATATAAAGGCAAGCCTATCAGAATTACACCAGATTTTTCACCAGAGACTATGAAAGCCAGAAGATCCTGGACAGATGTTATACAGACATTAAAAGAACACAAATTCCAGCCCAGGCTACTATACCCAGCCAAACTCTCAATTAACATAGATGGAGAAACCAAAGTATTCCACGACAAAACCAAATTCACACATTATCTCTCCACGAATCCAGCCCTTCAAAGGATAATAACAAAAAAAAAACCAATACAAGGACAGGAACCACGCCCTAGAAACAACAAGAAGGTAATCCCTCAACAAACCGAAAAGAAGACAGCCACAAGAACAGAATGCCAACTTTAACAACAAAAATAACAGGAAACAACAATTACTTTTCCTTAATATCTCTTAATATCAATGGACTCAACTCCCCGATAAAAAGACATAGACTAACAAACTGGCTACACAATCAAGACCCAACATTTTGCTGCTTACAAGAAACTCATCTCAGAGAAAAAGATAGACACTACCTCAGAATGAAAGGCTGGAAAACAATTTTCCAAGCAAATGGTCTGAAGAAACAAGCTGGAGTAGCCATTCTAATATCAGATAAGATTGACTTCCAACCCAAAGTCATCAAAAAAGACAGGGAGGGGCACTTCATACTCATCAAAGGTAAAATCCTCCAAGAGGAACTATCAATCCTGAATATCTATGCTCCAAATACAAAGGCAGCCTCATTCATTAAAGAAACTTTAGTAAATCTCAAAGCACACATTGCACCTCATACAATAATAGTGGGAGACTTCAACACACCACTTTCACCAATGGACAGATCATGGAAACAGAAACTAAACTGGGACACAGTGAAACTAACAGAAGTTATGGATCAAATGGATCTGGCAGATATCTACAGAACATTTTACCCTAAAACAAAAGGATACACCTTCTTCTCAGCACCTCATGATACCTTCTCCAAATTGACCACGTAATTGGGCACAAAACAGGACTCAACAGATACAAAAACATTAAAATTGTCCCATGCATCCTATCAGATCACCATGGACTAAGGCTGATCATCAATAACAAAATAAATAATAGAAAGCCAACATTCACGTGGAAACTGAACAACACTCTTCTCAATGATACCTTGGTCAAGGAAGGAATAAAGAAAGAAATCAAGGACTTTTTAGAGTTCAATGAAAATGAAGCCACAACATACCCAAACTTATGGGACGCAATGAAAGCATTTCTAAGAGGAAAACTCATAGCTCTGAGTGCCTCCAAAAGGAAACTAGAGAGAGCACACATTAGCAGCTTGACAACACACCTAAAAGCACTAGAACAAAAGGAAGCAAATTCACCCAAGAGGAGTAGACGGCAGGAAATAATCAAACTCAGGGGCGAAATCAATCAAGTGGAAACAAGAAGAACTATTCAAAGAATCAACCAATCAAGGAGCTGGTTCTTTGAGAAAATCAACAAGATAGATAAACCCTTAGCCAGACTAACTAGAGGGCACAGGGAAAGTATTCTAATTAACAAAATCAGAAATGAAAAAGGAGACATAACAACAGATCCTGAAGACATCCAAAACACCATCAGATCCTTCTACCAAAGGCTATACTCAACAAAACTGGAGAACCTGGATGAAATGGAGAAGTTCCTAGACAGATACCAGGTACCAAAGTTGAACCAAGATCAGGTTAATGATCTAAACAACCCTATATCCCCCAAAGAAATAGAAGCAGTCATTAATAGTCTCCCAACCAAAAAAAGCCCAGGACCAGATGGGTTTAGTGCAGAGTTCTATCAGACCTTCAAAGAAGATCTAATCCCAGTTCTTCACAAACTATTCCACAAAATAGAAACAGAAGGTACTCTACCCAACTCAGTCTATGAAGCCACAATTACTCTGATACCTAAACCACAAAAAGACCCAACAAAGATAGAAAACTTCAGACCAATATCCCTTATGAATATTGATGCAAAAATCCTCAATAAAGTTCTTGCTAACCGAATCCAAGAACACATCAAAACAATCATCCATCCTGACCAAGTAGGTTTCATCCCAGGGATGCAGGGATGGTTCAATATACGGAAATCCATCAACGTAATCCAGTATATAAACAAACTCAAAGACAAAAACCACATGGTCATCTCGTTAGATGCGGAAAAAGCATTTGACAAGATCCAACACCCATTCATGATAAAAGTCTTGGAAAGATCAGGAATTCAAGGCCCATACCTAAACATGATAAAAGCAATCTACAGCAAACCAGTAGCCAACATCAAAGTAAATGGTGAGAAGCTTGAAGCAATCCCTCTAAAATCAGGGACTAGACAAGGCTGTCCACTTTCTCCATACCTATTCAACATTGTACTTGAAGTCCTAGCCAGAGCAATTCGACAACAAAAGGAGATCAAAGGGATACAAATTGGAAAAGATGAAGTCAAAATATCACTTTTTGCAGATGATATGATAGTATATATAAGTGACCCTAAAAATTCCACCAGAGAACTCCTAAGCCTGATAAACAGCTTCGGTGAAGTAGCTGGATATAAAATTAACTCAAACAAATCAATGGCCTTTCTCTACACAAAGAATAAACAGGCTGAGAAAGAAATTAGGGAAACAACACCCTTCTCAATAGTCATAAATAATATAAAATATCTTGGCGTGACTCTAACTAAGGAAGTGAAAGATCTGTATAATAAAAACTTCAAGTCTCTGAAGAAAGAAATTATAGAAGATCTCAGAAGATGGAAAGATCTCCCATGCTCATGGATTGGCAGGATCAACATTGTAAAAATGGCTATCTTGCCAAAAGCAATCTACAGATTCAATGCAATCCCCATCAAAATTCCAACTCAATTCTTCAACGAATTAGAAAGTGAAATCTGCAAATTCATCTGGAATAACAAAAAACCTAGGATAGCAAAAACTCTTCTCAAGGATAAAAGAACCTCTGGTGGAATCACCATGCCGGACCTAAAGCTCTACTACAGAGCAATTGTGATAAAAACTGCATGGTACTGGTATAGTGACAGACAAATAGACCAATGGAATAGAATTGAAGACCCAGAAATGAACCCACACACCTACGGTCACTTGATCTTCGACAAGGGAGCTAAAAACATCCAGTGGAAGAAAGACAGCATTTTCAACTTATGGTGCTGGCACAACTGGTTGTTAACATGTAGAAGAATGCGAATCGATCCATTCCTATCTCCTTGTACTAAGGTCAAGTCTAAGTGGATCAAGGAACTTCACATAAAACCAGAGACACTGAAACTTATAGAGGAGAAAGTGGGGAAAAGCCTTGAAGATATGGGCACAGGGGAAAAATTCCTGAATAGAACAGTAATGGCTTGTGCTGTAAGATTGAGAATTGACAAATGGGACCTCATGAAACTACAAAGCTTCTGCAAGGCTAAAGACACCATCAATAAGACAAAAAAACCACCAACAGATTGGGAAAGGATCTTCACCTATCCTAAATCAGACAAGGGACTAATATCCAATATATATAAAGAACTCAAGAAGGTGGACTCCAGAAAGTCAAATAACCCCATTAAAATGGGGCTCAGAACTGAACAAAGAATTCTCACCTGAGGAATACCGAATGGCAGAGAAGCACCTGAAAAAATGTTCAACATCCTTAATCATCAGGGTAATGCAAATCAAA
This sequence comes from Mus caroli, assembly GCF_978045245.1. Taxonomy (NCBI): domain Eukaryota; kingdom Metazoa; phylum Chordata; class Mammalia; order Rodentia; family Muridae; genus Mus; species Mus caroli. The sequence goes on along the minus strand of NW_028227261.1, from coordinate 38,058,250 downwards.
ACAACCCTGAGATTCCACCTCACACCAGTCAGAATGGCTAAGATCAAAAATTCAGGTGACAGCAGATGCTGGCGAGGATGTGGAGAAAGAGGAACACTTCTCCATTGTTGGTGGGATTGCAAGCTTGTACAACCACTCTGGAAATCAGTCTGGCGGTTCCTCAGAAAATTGGACATAGTACTACCGGAGGATCCAGCAATACCTCTTCTGGGCATATATCCAGAAGATGTCCCAACCGGTAAGAAGGACACATGCTCCACTATGTTCATAGCAGCCCTATTTATAATAGCCAGAAGCTGGAAAGAACCCAGATGTCCCTCAACAGAGGAATGGATACAGAAATTATGGTACATTTTCACAATGGAGTACTACTCAGCTATTAAAAAGAATGAATTTATGAAATTCCTAGCCAAATGGATGGACCTGGAGGGCATCATCTTGAGTGAGGTAACACAATCACAAAGGAACTCACACAATATGTATTCACTGATAAGTGGATATTAGCCCAAAACTTAGGATACCCAAGATATAAGATACAATTTGCTAAACGCATGAAACTCAAGAAGAATGAAGACCAAAATGTGGACACTGTGCCCCTTCTTAGAATTGGGAACAAAACACCCAGGGAAGGAGTTACAGAGACAAAGTTTGGAGCTGTGATGAAAGGATGGACCATCTAGAGACTACCGTATCCAGGGATCCATCCCATAATCAGCTTCTAAACGCTGACACCATTGCATACTCTAGCAAGATTTTGCTGAAAGGACCCAAAGATAGCTGTCTCTTGTGAGACTATGCAGGGGCCTAGCAAACACAGGAGTGGATGCTCACAGTCAGCTATTGGATGGATCACAGGGCTCCCAATGGAGAAGCTAGAGAAAGTACCCAAGGAGCTAAAGGGATCTGCAACCCTATAGTTGGAACAACATGATGAACTAACTAGTACCCCGGAGCTCTTGTCTCTAGCTGCATATGTATCGAAAGATGGCCTAGTTGGCCATCACTGGAAAGAGAGGCCCATTGGACTTGCAAACTTTATATGCCCCAATATAGGGGAATGCCAGGGCCAAAAGAATGGGAATGGGAGGGTAGGGAAGTGGGGGGCGGTATGGGGGACTTTTGGGATAGCATTGGAAATGTAATTGAGGAAAATATGTAATAAAAAAAAAACAGTGAAAAAAAAATCATTCAAGATAATCAAAGAAGCCCAAGCACCTATGCTTGGCTGTCAAACATAGTTCCCTACAAATTCTGCACATGACAAAGGCCAGAGTTGCATAAGCTATTCTTCAAATGGAGAATTTAATTGTCTGTACTTTGGTGTGATTTGTTCACATTATATCATTTCAAAGTGGATGTACTGATGTAGTTTTAATTAGAAATATATGATGTATTTATACTTTCATGTACTTAATAATTGGATTGTTATATGGTGATATGCCAATTGAATATCCTGTAATGAGGACCATAGGTTAGGATATAATTGTTATGGTGCAGTTCATTTATCTAGTTTGAATAAAAATATTTATTAAGGAGATTATAAAAAAAAAAAAGGAATGGATCAATTCACATTCTTCTACATGTTATTTTCCAGTTTTGCCAGCACCATTTGTTGAAAATGCTGTCTTTTTCCACTGGATGGTTTTAGCTCCCTTGTCAAAGATCAAATGACCATAGGTGTGTGGGTTCATTTCTGGGTCTTCAATTCTATTCCATTGGTCTATTTGTCTGTTGCTATACCAGTACCACCCAGTGTTTATCACAATTGCTCTGTAGTAAAGCTTTAGGTCTGGCATGGTGATTCCCCCAGAGAATCTTTTATCCTTGAGAAGAGTTTTTGCTATCCTAGGTTTTTTGTTATTCCAGATGAATTTACAGATTGCTCTTTCTAATTCATTGAAGAATTGAGTTGGAATTTTGATGGGAATTGCATTGAATCTGTAGATAGCTTTTGGCAAGACAGCCATTTTTACTATATTGATCCTGCCAAACCATGAGCATGGGAGATCTTTCCATCTTCTGAGATCTTCTTTAATTTCTTTCTTCAGAGACTTGAAGTTCTTATCATATAGATCTTTCACTTCCTTACTTAGAGTCACACCAAGGTATTTTATATTATTTGTGACTATTGAGAAGGGTGTTGTTTCCCTAATTTCTTTCTCATCCTGTTTATCCTTTGTGTAGAGAAAGGCCATTGACTTGTTTGAGTTAATTTTATATCCAGCTTCTTCATTGAAGCTGTTTATCAGGTTTAGGAGTTGTCTGGTGGAATTTTTAGGGTCACTGATATATACTATCATAACATCTGCAAAAAGTGATATTTTGACTTCTTCCTTTCCAATTTGTATCCCCTGATCTCCTTTTGTTGTCTAATTGCTCTGGCTAGGACTTCAAGTACAATGTTGAATAGGTAGGGAGAAAGTGGGCAGCCTTGTCTAGTCCCTGATTTTAGTGGGATTGCTTCCAGCTTCTCACCATTTACTTTGATGTTGGCTACTGGTTTGCTGTAGATTGCTTTTATCATGTTTAGGTATGGGCCTTGAATTCCTGATCTTCCTTATCATGAATGGGTGTTGGATTTTGTCGAATGCTTTCTCTGATTCTAACGAGATGATCATGTGGATTTTGTTTTTGAGTTTGTTTATATAATGGATTAAGTTGATGGATTTCCGTATATTAAACCATCCCAGCATCCCTGGAATGAAGCCTACTTGGTCAGGATGGATGATTGTTTTGATGTGTTCTTGGATTCGGTTAGCGAGAACTTTATTGAGTATTTTTGCATCGATGTTCATAAGGGAAATTGGTCTGAAGTTCTCTATCTTTGTTGGGTCTTTCTGTGGTTTAGGTATCAGAGTAATTGCGGCTTCATAGAATGAATTGGGTAGAGTACCTTCTGCTTTTATTTTGTAGAATAGTTTTTGCAGAACTGGAATTAGATCTTCTTTGAAGGTCTGATAGAGCTCTGCACTAAACCCCTCTGTTCCTGGATTTTTTTTTTTTGGGAGACTATTAATGACTGCTTCTATTTCTTTAGGGGATATAGGACTGTTTAGATCATTAACCTGATCTAGTTTTAACTTTGGTACCTGGTATCTGTCTAGAAACTTATCCATTTCATCCAGGTTCTCCAGTTTCATTGAGTATAGCCTTTTGTAGAAAGATCTGATGGTGTTTTGTATTTCTTCAGGATCTGTTGTTATGTCTCCCTTTTCATTTATGATTTTGTTAATTAGGATGCTGTACTGTGCCCTCTAGTGAGTCTGGCTAATGTTTTATCTATCTTGTTGATTTTCTCAAAGAACCAGCTCCTCGTTTGGTTGATTTTTTGAATAGTTCTTTTTGTTTCCACTTGGTTGTTTTCGCTCCTGAGTTTGATTATTTTCTGCCCTCTACTCCTCTTGGGTGAATTTGCTTCTTTTTGTTCTAGAGCTTTTAGGTGTGTTGTCAAGCTGCTAGTGTGTGCTCTCTCTAGTTTCTTTTTGGAGGAACTCAGAGCTATGACTTTTCCTCTTTGAAATGCTTTCATTGTGTCCCATAAGTTTGGGTATGTTGTGCCTTCATTTTCATTAAACTCTAAAAAGTCTTTAATTTCTTTCTTTATTCCTTCCTTGACCAAAGTATCATTGAGAAGAGTGTTGCTCAGTTTCCATGTGAATGTTGGCTTTCTATTATTTATGTTGTTATTGAAGATCAGCCTTAGTTCCTGGTGGTCTGATAGGATGCATGGGACAATTTCAATATTTTCATATTTGTTGAGGACTGTTTTGGGACTAATTATATGGTCAATTTTGGAGAAGGTACCATGAGGTGCTGAGAAGAAGGTATATCCTTTTGTTTTAGCATAAAATGTTCTGTAGATATCTGTGAAATCCATTTGTTTCATAATTTCTGTTAGTTTCACTGTGTCCCAGTGTCCCAGTTTAGTTTCTATTTCCATGATCTGTCCATTGATGAAAGTGGTGTGTTGAAGTCTGCCACTATTATTGTGTGAGGTGCAATGTGTGCTTTGAGTTTTACTAAAGTTTCTTTAATGAATGTGGCTGCCCTTGCATTTGGAGCATTGATATTCAGAATTGAGAGTTCCTCTTGGAGGATTTTACCTTTGATGAGTATGAAGTGTCCCTCCTTGTCTTTTTTGATAACTTTGGGTTGGAAGTCGATTTTATTAGATATTAGAATGGCTACTTCAGCTTGTTTCTTCAGACCATTTGCTTGAAAAATTGTTTTCCAGCCTTTCATTCTGAGGTAGTGTCTGTCTTTTTCCCTGAGATGGGTTTCCTGTAAGCAGCAAAATGCTGGGTCCTGTTTGTGTAGCCAGTCTGTTATTCTATGTCTTTTTATTGGGGAATTGAATCCATTGATATTACGAGATATTAAGGAAAAGTAATTGTTGCTTCCTTTTATTTTTGTTGTTAGAGTTGGCATTCTGTTCCTGTGGCTGTCTTCTTTTAGGTTTGTTGAAAGATTACTTTCTTGCTTTTTCTTGGATGTGGTTTCCGTCCTTGTATTGTTGTTTTTTTTTTTTTTTTCTTTTCTGTTATTATCCTTTGAAGGGCTGAATTCGTGGAAAGATAATGTATGAATTTGGTTTTGTCATGGAATACTTTGGTTTCTCCACCTATGGTAATTGAAAGTTTGGCTGGGTATAGTAGCCTGGGCTGGCATTTGTGTTCTCTTAGTGTCTGTATAACATCTGTCCAGGATCTTCTGGCTTTCATAGTCTCTGGTGAAAAGTCTTGACCTTTTACCCTTACTGCTTTTAGTATTCTATCTTTATTTAGTGCATTTGTTGTTCTGATTATTATGTGTCAGGAGGAATTTCTGGTCCAGTTTATTTGGAGTTCTGTAGGCTTCTTGTATGTTCATGGCATGTCTTTCTTTAGGTTTGGGAAGTTTTCTTTTATAATTTTGTTGAAGATATTTCCTAGCCCTTTAAGTTGAAAATCTTCATTCTCATCTACTCCTATTATCCATAGGTTTGGTCTTCTCATTGTGTCCTGGATTTCCTGGATGTTTTGAGTTAGGATCTTTTTGCATTTTCCATTTTCTTTGATTGTTGTGCCAATGTTCTCTATGGAATCTTGTGCACCTGAGATTCTCTCTTCCATCTCTTGTATTCTGTTGCTGATGCTCGAATCTATGGTTCCACATTTCTTTCCTAGGGTTTCTATCTCCAGCGTTGCCTCACTTTGCTTTTTTTTTTTTTTATCGTGTCTACTTCCCCCTTTACATCTAGTATGGCTTTATTCATTTCCATCACCTGTTTGGATGTGTTTTCCTGTTTTTCTTTAAGGATTTCTACCTGTTTGGTTGTGTTTTCCTGTTTTTCTTTAAGGACTTGTAACTCTTTAGCAGTGTTCTTCTGTATTTCTTTAAGTGAGTTATTAAAGTCCTTCTTGATGTCCTCTACCATCATCATGAGATATGCTTTTAAATCCGGGTCTAGCTTTTTGGGTGTGTTGGGGTGCACTGGACTGGGCGAGGTGGGAGTGCTGGGTTCTGATGATAGTGAGTGGTCTTGGTTTCTATTAGTAAGAGTCTTATGTTTACCTTTTGCCATCTGGTAATCTCTGGAGTTAGTCGATTTAGTTGTCTCTGATTAGAGCTTGTTCCTCTTGTGATTCTGTTAGCCTCTATCCGCAGACCTGGGAGACTAGGTCTTTCCTCTAAGTTTCAGTGGTCAGAGCACTCTCTGCAGGCAAGCTCTCCTCTTACAGGGAATGTGCACAGATATCTGGTGTTTGGACCTGCCTCCTGGCAGAAAATGAAGGCCTGAAACAGGGCCTGTCCCAGAAGCTGTGTCACTTGGCCTGTCCCAGAAGCTGTTAGCTTCTGTAGTCCACACTCTCACCTGCACAGAGTAGTCTCAGAGGGATCAGGGAACCAAGATGGCGCCCCCAGATGCTCCAGCAAAGCCCTCCTGGGAGGGGTCGACATCTCTCCTCTGGCAGGGAAGGTGCTCGGATGTCTGGAGCCCAAAACAGGGTCTGCCTCAGAAGCTGTCCTCTAGGGACCTTGGGGGTGTCCACCGAGTCTGTGCCCAGGAGACCAGGTGCTGGCGCCAACCTACCGGAAGGGATTTGTGACCCTGGTCAGGCCGGATTCCCTAATGCTGTCTCCGGTCCCTCGATATTGGATTGGAACAGAAGTTGCATTCCACTCACCAGTGGTTCTAAGATCGTGTGGAGAGTCCTCTAGGGCACCTTGTTAGTGTCCACTGACTTTGTGCCCAAGCTGACCCAGTGCTGGCTGACAGTGAAACTTTTAACGCTTCATTAAAGAGACAATGTTTTAAATCTTATCCCTTATACATTTAGTTTCTAGGATAAGAATTACATGAAATATTATCCCAATTTAGAAGTATCTTTAGAGACCTGGTTTCTTGTGCTGGTTCATACCACATGTTGTTGTTTAAAATGACTCCAACCCTGAGTTATACCTTTTAAATCATACCCAATAACTTATAAGCCAATACTCTATGACCAAAGCATGCAGATCATATTTATACCTTTAAGACCAGTAAGAAACCAAATGAAGTGACTGCATGAATCTTACAGATTTAGATCAAACAAAGAATTTTTACTTTTTCTAGCTATAATTTCAAGAAAAAAGGCACTTTGTCATTTGCTGAGCCCAATAATCACAATTGCAGAGATTTTTTCTAGGAGAAAACAACTATCAGCTTATTTGCCTTAGAACTAAGAAACTGCAGACCCCTCTTAAAAGTAGCTTTTTAGCAGGGCCTCTCCTGCTGTGCTTGACTCCTGGCTAAGAGTCAGGAGCAACTTAAATCAGCCTCTGCTGTGCAAATGGAGACGGAATCAAGAGATGGATAGCCAGCAGATAAAGTTTTAACCACTTTTTTCTTTTCAACATAAAATATAGGACAACAGTCATTCAGACAATGAAACAAAACAGACACAAATTGACATGTGAACAGATTGGTGCACCAAACACAGACATACTGAGAGGGTAGAGAACTTGATGTAACCAGAACTAAGGATGTCTCCTGTAGGGGCCAGAGAGAAAGCAGGACATCTCCTGATTTCCTTTTTTCTCTGGGAGAGCTCCAAAATCTATTTTTCTTCTCTCTCTCTCTCTCTCTCTCTCTCTCTCTCTCTCTCTCTCTCTCTCTCTCTCTCTTATCACTTGTTTATCTAGCTTTGTTTTGTTTTGTTTTCCGTTTTTTACTTTTTATTTTATTTTATTTTAAGCCCAACTTCTCTTGCCTGATGCAGTTCTTGACTGCGGACAAACGCCTGTTTAGAATTTTCCAGTTCCATTTTCCAATCTCAACTCCTAGCTGATATCAGTGTTGGGTCAATGCTCACTCAGTTTAGCCTGTATCCTTTTTGCACCCTTGTGATCAACAGCCTTCAAAAGATGAAATTTGCAGCACTAACATTAAGGCTGCATATTGCTTACTATGCAGGATACCATCTTTCTTTATCTGTGGGGCCCCACCAAGGCCCTTAGTTGTTCTTTCCATTTTCAGGCCACTCATTTGGGTGCCACATGTAGCTGCCTGCAGCCACAGGTTACTGGGTTCCTGAAAGGAAAGCTGGGGCTGTATGGGATAGATGGCGAGAAGAGAATGAGACCAAGACAAAGTTTCTGATCAAGGCCCAATGTTTACCTATGAGTTTGAGCTTATAAAGGGGTGTGTGTGGATCCCATCCCCCACAATGCCAGGATCTTGTTGCTTTGTCAGGATCTCATCAGGAAAACAGGTTCCTTCTCTCAGCAGGTAGTGGTGTCTTGGAGGAAGCAGCAGATGTGGCAGGACAATAGACTTTACCTAAGTTGGAAGACTCCACCTTAGGTGGCCTAGATGGCTGTGGCAAACATGAGGTCTGGATCAGCCTACTCAAGGCTAGGGGTAAGTGCACAGTCCTCCCGTCTCTTCTGTATAATATCTGAGCAAGTTACCCAACTATCCTGGTGCTTATGAAGAGACAAGAATGAAGTTTAGAAAGGTGGCCGTGAGGGGGAAAACAGGATTTTCTGCTCTTGCAGAAGACTTAGTTTAGTTCTCAGCATGCCTATCACAGCTCACAACAATCTACATCTTCAATGCTAGAGGATCTGGTAGCCTCTTGACTTCCCCAGGGACCAGGCATACGGGTGGAATACATACATGCATACCTGGAGGAAAAGTCCTAATACACATAAACAGAGACAAAGAAGAAAAAGAGTCAACCAATTTGGAATTCAACATGAGATTCCCATGCTGGTGAACAGAGAAAACTCTCCCAAGGGCTCATATACCTTGGATGCAAATAATAATTGGGGACCAGATACAGCAAACTCTGGAGCATGCTCTCTTTAACTTGCTGTTATTCTGTCTTGGTTTCCTCTTCTGTAGAATTCCAGAAGTAACCGCTTCCTTTCCAGGCTTGCTAGACTAAAATGTGATGATGTGCTGCACTTGCCCAAAGTACTGGCCTATGGTCCATGACTTGAATCTCCATCCCTGCCTCCTGTCTGAGTCTCGGATTCCTAAGTATCCAGAAGGAGAACTATGAATTACATAGTCCTTCCTGGTTACATTGATAAGGCTTTAAAATTCATGTGAGCAAAGGACAGTGTGAGTGCACGGATTTAATCCCAAGTCTTGGGAGGCAGAGGTATTTGGGTTTCTATAAGTTCAAAGCCAGCCTGGTCTATCAAGCAAGTTTCAGGAGAGCCAAGAATACAGAGAGAAAACCTGTTTGGAAAAAACAACCAAACAAAACAAACAAAGAAACATTTCTGTGAGCTGCTCAATAAACACTGTTAAATATTAAAAGTTAATTATATAAATGACAATTAAGTAAATTGTATTGCAATAAAGGCAGAATATCTGAGAATGGTGCTCATCTCTATAACACCCAAGTAAATAAAAAGCTTGAGACTACGGCTTGATTTATAGCATTAAAAAAAGACAATAATAGCTCCCAAACTCTTCATATCCTGATGATCAACTACATTTTCCAGTGGCATGTGTTCTAGAAGTTGTTTAGTGTGGTGCATTTGATGGTTTAAATACTGTATGTGATCTCAACTGTTGTTCAGTGGCATGTTGGCATCTATGACATTGACCATGATGGGTGCATTTACTTCTCAGTAATTGGCAATGGCTACTAAAGAGCCCTGGCCCCTGCAGTGCTGTTGCTAAGCATTGCCCCAACTCTTCTCACTGGTGTTGGTGATCCCCATTAGCTCTGCACAGGCAGTGGAGTCCAGGCAGACTCTTCTCTCCCAGGATCAATAAGGAGAGAGAGGTTCAGAGAGAAGCAGAGAGAACTGATTAAGTGTCAAATGTAGCATGACCCAGCCATCCTGGCTCTGTTGGTTTTATTCATGAAGATTTTATTATATATTCATGAGGAGAGGAGAGGAGAGGAGAGGAGAGGAGAGGAGAGGAGAGGAGAGGAGAGGAGAGGAGAGGAGAGGAGAGGAGAGGAGAGGAGAGGAGAGGTGAGGTGAGGAGAGACAGAGAGACACAGACAGAGATAAGAGAGACAGAGACACAGACAGACACAGACAGACAGAGAGGGATACACAGAACATTTGACTAAGACATGGATATCTATAACATGGCAGAAAAGCAGTCACATGTAGGAATGGTACTTGAAAAAAGTTTAAAAAAAAAGGCCCAACTCTCATAGAAAGTGTATTTGGGAACCTTTAAAAAAAGACAAAAGAGAAAACTTGGGAAGGGGGAGGTGATGCACCTTTCTGAGTGACAAAAGTGTGCATGTCAGTTTTATTTCCTCAGATGATATTGTCATATAGGGGCTTGCTGCTGAGTACATTCACTTTTCTAGCTCTTTCTGAACTCTGACTGGCTATATCATTTCAGCTGTTCTGTCCCAAATTCCTCTCCAAGGTGACTGATTCAAACTTGATTGTCGGCTGGGCAGTAGTGGCCCACGCCTTTAAACCCAGCACTTGGGAGGCAGAGGCAGGCAGATTTCTGAGTTTGAGGCCAGCCTGGTCTACAAAGTGAGTTCCAGGATAGCCAGGGCTATACAGAGAAACCCTGTCTCAAAAACAAAACAAAAAACAAAAAACAAACTTAATTGTCTCAGCTTCATGCTGAATTGCTCTGCTTGGTCTCAAACTAAGTCTGGTAATCTGTTCTAATCTTCTGACTCCTTCTCATTCTCTGGCTCATTCTGTCTTTATCTCTAACCTGTCTCTGTAAAACTGTCCTAGGAAAATGTTTTCTTCTTTATCTCTGTCTCTTTTTCTTTCCATCTCTGTTTCTTTGTCTACCTCTCTATATCTGCCTCTAACATCTGTCTGTCTGTCTGTCTGTCTGTCTGTCTGTCTGTCTGTCTCTGCTGTCTGTCTGTCTCTGTTTGTCTCTGTCTCTCTGACACTCTCTCTCTCTCTCTCTCTCTCTCTCTCTCTCTCTCTCTCTCTCTCTCTCCTGGTCTATTAAGCCACCTTTCTTTCCTGTGCTGTGAGGTGTGTAGATCCTATCTCTGACTCATTCTGTCAAATCTTTCTCTGATTCATCATTTGTCCACCACTCAATTAGATATCACTTTTGAACATAGTTGCCTCTTTCTACAAACTAACATTACCTTCAGTGTTAGGGTTGAAGGTGTGCACTAAGGCCTTGTAAGTATTCCAGACAGAGATTAAAAACATGTATTATTCCAGCTGGGTCACACAATCCTGACTATGGATGTTAAAATTAAAATTCCTCTGGAGAGTGAGGACTCAGAAAGGTAGGCAGATATGGTACAGCCTCATGGCTGCTTTCAGAAACTGCACACCCTGTTTTTTTTTTTTTAATGACAGCATCAACAAGAGAGTGTTAAGCATGGCACTACCTGTGATAGTGAACAATGACCCAGAAGACATGAGCAATTTGACAAAAGGTCACTCAGCTAGGGAATGGTGGAGCCAACTCCAGGGCCTGGCCACTTGCCTGTTGGGTGAGACAGACTCTGTCATGTCTATCACATGTTTAATTGTGTAAGTTCAAGCAAATGACTGGACCTGGGCTGTAACCAAAAATCTCTCCTGCAGCTCAGAATTGGGCCTGATCCACAATAGTCCTGAGATTATCCAGAGGTCAGCATAAAGGAGAAGTCAAACTCTAGAAGTTTCGTTCTGCACCAGGGGGACCCACAGGTCTGAAGGAGAAAATGGCGAGCTTTGAGAAAGGAGAAGCCAGTAGATTGACAGTTCTTGTATCCAGGGACTCCCTAATTGGCCCCCAGATGACAAAGCCTTGTTAATGGACCATGTGAGAATTGACTAATTTCAGAAGATGAGTACTTCAAAAGGTTTTCTTGATATGTGTCTTGTATGCATAATATTTTTATACATTGTGAGAGTTATATTATTCAAATTCTGGTTTCTCTGTTCTCCTACCTTGTTTAAATACAGGAAATCACCTGTCTCATGTTTGGGTAAGCAATTCTTACCACTTATTCTCTGCCATGCCAATGAATGCTGATAACACAATGGCTAAGCAGAAGACAGAATAGGGAGCAAGATTACATCAGCCAGGAGAGGAGAGAGACAGAAAAGAATTTCAGGTCAAGATGAGGAAGACAGGGTCTGAGAAGACACCGTGAAAATAAACATCTGAAGCCAAAGAACCAGACCAATAATAATGTTGATTCAGGTATCATGAAATAATGACTGGGAATCTTAGAGGGTAAGTTAGATCCTTTAACTTCTCAGCCACTGAGGTGCAGCTTGAAATAAATCTTGTGTTCTCTGTGCATTGTAGAGGACTAGAAGAGACGAAGAAATATAGCTGCTGGATTAATTCTATTATTTACACTTATATTAAATTAATTCATTTTGCAGTATCTGGAGAAGGAAATGAGGACAACCATAACAAGCAGTGAGGGATGCCCAGGGAAAGGCTGACAGGTGTCTGCAAGCAATGCCATCCCATCCACTTAGTTCTTCACATCCTGTCCTGTTGAGGACACCTTTGTTGCAGATGTACATGAGATAGAGACATCTTAATATGCTTTCCCATTTCTAAGAAGGTTACCCACTGATCTCTCCACACTCACTCTCTCCAATTTTGCAATTATAGTCCATGGATTTTCATGACCATGTAACATTCCTATGAGTCACAATGACCTCATCAATATAGAATCTTACTTTGAAGACATTTATCCTTCTAAATCAAAGGAACAACCAAATATCCTGCAGTGTTCTGTCCTCTGGAAAAGATTCTCCTCACCACTATCTTCAGATAGATCCCACAGATAGGACACAGTGCTCTTTTGCCCACTTTTATTTGGGGCTGGCATGCTACACAGAACCATGTGTAACCAGCATGACATTGGTCCTTCTCCTCAATATACCTGGGGACAACAGATTCAGGATGTGGTGGCTCCTGATGCAGCAGGAGTGAACCACTTGGGCCATTATCTTTTGACTTTATGGTCTGCTAAAGATGTCTGTGGGTACACACTTACATTTTATGATTACAGTTTCGTGACTCAGCACTTGGGTGCCCAATTAATTATGGGCACCAATGGAAAAAATAATAAAAGGAAAAAACCATATATATGCAGATATACATATGCATATGTGTGTGTTTGCATGTACATGCACGTTTCTATGTTTATAAACACATATACAGCTACTATCTTAGCATTTTATTGCTGTGAAGAGAAAACATAAACATGGCAACTCTTCTAAGGGAAATCCTTTTATGGGACTAGCTTAGAGTTTCAGAGTTTTAACCTATTATCATCATGGAAGGCATGACAGCATGTAGGCAGACATGGTGCTGAAGGAGGAAAGAGTTCTGCATCTTGATCAACAGACACCAGAAAGAGACTGTATACTACCCTGCTGGATCTTAAGCATGTATGACCTCAAAGCTATGTCTCCACAGTGACATACTTCCTCTAACAAGGCCATACTCCTTATAATAAACCATGCCTCCTAACAGTGCTACTCCCTGTAGCTATGTATTCAAAAACATGAATTCTATTGAGGTGATATCTATGTAAACCACCACATCCCACTCACCAGTCCCAGAAGGCTTCTAGCCATATCATAATCCAGAAATGCCTTCAGTCCAACTTCAAAAGTCCTCATAGTCTATAATAGTCTCAAGTTTGTTTAAAAGTCCAAAGTTCAAAGTCTCTTCTGAGATTTATGCAATCTCGTAACTGTAATCCCCTACAAACTCAAAATAAAAAACAGATTGCATACTCCCAAAATACAGTGGCATAGGATATACATTACTGTTCCAAAATGGAGGAGAGGTAGGATAGTGAGGAAATACTAGAACAAAGCAAGACCAAAAACCAGCTGGGAAAACTCTAAACCCTGCATCTCCATGTCTGATGCCAAAAGCTCTTCATATATCCAACTCCTTTTAGTTTGGTTGACTGTAACACACTTCTCTCTCTTGGGCTGGTTCTGAGCACAGTTAATAGCTTTCCTTGACAGATATCATACAACTCTGGCATCTCCTACATCTTGTGGACTCAAAGGCATTCCAGGTGTCAACTTCACAGCTTCACATGATGGCCTTTCACAGCTTCTCAGTGGCTTCTCTGGGCTGCCATGCAGGGACATCCCTGCTACATGCCTGGCCTCAGCGACTTTCCTTAGTCATGGAGTGAGATTCCTCAACTCCTTTCTTTTATTCTTGACTCTAAAGCCAGAAACATGTGATTGAATTTGCCAAGTTCTGCTGCTTCCTGCCAAATTCTGTGGCTCCCTTGTTCTAGAACATCTTTACCAACTCTCTCTTTTCAATGATTTCTTTCATTACCTAAGCTTGGCTGTCCTGGAACTTCTTGCTCTGTAGAGTAACCTTGATCTCAGAGGTCTGCATTGTTCTGTTTCCTGAGTGCTGAAATACAACCAAAGGCCACCATTCCTAGACCTATTCTTTTCTTTAGTTCCTTTTCAAACAAGATGGAAGCTTAGCTGGGTGGGATCTTGCTACCATTGAGACCACCCTGTCCTTAATTCCATTCTGTATCTTTAATCTTTTTTCTCCTTGAGCAAAGAATTTAACTCAATTCTATTTCCTGGTGCCCCTTTAACCCTTGAACCATACATTGTGTATTTTTCCTTGCCAAGCTTGCTCTGTTTCATCAAAACTCTCTTTATAAGAGTGAACCACAAAATAGAGTCTATGCTAGGTTGTTTTATACTTTTCTGTGACAGACAATACAATTAACCTAAATATCTTTATCATAGCCTCAGTCACACTCTTCAGACAAGGACAAAAAAGAAGCCACATTCTCCACCAAAATATCACAAGAAAGATCTCTAGGCAACATACTAACATTCTTCAGCTATGAAACTTCTTGAGCCAGGCTCCCATAGTTCAAGTCACCCTCAGTACCACTGTCTTCCATGTTCCTATTAATATGGCCCATTTAACCCTACTTGAAACATTCCGCTGCTTTGCTAATCCAAAGTTCTGAAACCCACATGCCTTCAAACAAAAGCATGGTCAGGCCTATCACAGTAATACCCCAGTCCCTGGTACCAACTTCTGTCTTACTTAGGGTTTAATTACTGTGAAGAGACAACATACCCTCAGCAACTCTTACAGATTTTTTTATTTTCAGTTTGTTTGTTTGTTTGTATGTTTGTTTGTTTATGTGTATGAGTGCCTTGTCTGTATGTGTATATGTGTAACCCCCATTTGCCTACTGCCTTTGGAGATCTGAAGAAGGTGTTAGATGCATTTATCTAGAGTTACAGGTAGTTGTTAGCTACCATGTGGGTTGTAGAAGTTGAACCCAGATCCTCTGCAAGAACCACAAGTGATTCCACCTCTGAGTGATCTCTACATCACCCAAAATAAAACATTTAATTGGGGCTAGCTTATAGTTTCAGAGGTTTATTCCATTATCATCAGGGCCAGAAGCATGGAATTTGCAGTCAGGCATGGTGCTTGAGGGGCCAAAAGTTCTACATCTTTATCCTTAGTTAGCAGAAGGAGACTGTGTATCATACTGGTGTACCATGAGCATATATGAGCTCAAGACTCACCTTCACAGTGACACTCTTCTTCTTCTTCTTCTTCTTCTTCTTCTTCTTCTTCTTCTTCTTCTTCTTCTTCTTCTTCTTCTTCTTCTTCTTCTTCTTCTTCTTTTATTATGTATTTTCCTCAATTACATTTCCAATGCTATCCCAAAAGTCCCTCATACCCTCCCCTCCACTCCCCTACCCACCCACACCCACTTTTTGGCCCTGGCGTTCCCCTGTACTGAGGCATATAAAGTTTGCATGTCCAATGGGCCTCTCTTTCCAGTGATGGCCGACTAGGCCATCTTTTGATACATATGCAGCTAGAGTCAAGAGCTCCGGGGTACTGGTTAGTTCATAATGTTGTTGCACCTACAGGGTTGCAGATCTCTTAAGCTCCTTGGATACTTTCTCTAGCTCCTCCATTGGGGGCCCTGTGATCCATCCAATAGCTGACTGTGAGCATCCACTTATGTGTTTGCTAGGCCCCAGCCTAGTCTCACAAGAGACAGCTATATCAGGGTCCTTTCAGCAAACGCTTGCTAGTGTATGCAATGGTGTCATCGTTTGGAGGCTAATTATGGGATGGATCCCTGGATATGAGAGTCTCTAGATGGTCCATCCTTTTGTCTCAGCTCCAAACTTTGTCTTTGTAACTCCTTCCATGGGTGATTGTTTCCAATTCTAAGAAGGGGCAAAGTGTCCACACATTGGTCTTCGTTCTTCAGTTTTATGTGTTTTACAAATTGTCTCTTATATCTCCGGTATATTAAGTTTCTGGGCTAATATCCACTTATCAGTGAGTACATATCATTTGAGTTCTTTTGTGATTGTGTTACTTCACTCAGGATGATGCCCTCCAGGTCCAACCATTTGCCTAGGAATTTCATAAATTCATTCCTTTTAATAGCTGAGTAGTGACACTCTTCTTCTAACAAGGCCACATCTCCTGTAAATTCATATCTCCTAATAGTGCTATGACCTATGGCCAAGTGAAGTGGACATGTCTGGTTTCTTTGGAAAGTCAATCATGTCAAAGAATGTTTCATTGAAGCAGACACAGGTGAAAGGATGTTTTGCTGAAGCAGACATGTGAAAGACCCATGGTGTATAAAAGAATATGAATATAACCCAAAAGACAGTAGATGATTCCAGATGTTATTTGTACACCTTACTATTGTTTATTGGTCAATGTTTGCTATGACGTTATAAAAAGAAACTCAAATAAAACTTCTGGTGGTGTTCTGAAGGCTTCTTGCCACTTCTTCAGTCTTGGGTCAACTAACAAATTGATGGCCTCTGGTACAGACTCATGTGCAGTTTTACTACGACAGACTCATATCTAAGGTAAGACCCATGGGAGGACACATGATGCTTGGTGGAAGTACAAATATGACTCTGTAACAGACAGTGATTAGAGACCTACATAACTAGCTTTACAACCCTTCTTTGGTCCTGCATCTTCATGGATCATCACATCATTGAGAGAGGCACAGCAAAGAACTTCTAGAGTCCCTGGTGATCCTGGTCCCTCCTGCTGACTCTTATGGAATCGGCTGAGGTCTGGTCTACAAGATTGTAACACTGCTGCTGATTCTGTTTATTACCCTGACATTACTAAACTAGACTACTAGTATATATTCTGACAACACAGATTAGATTTGCTTCAAAGAACTATTTCTAAACACATCCACTTCCCTAGTATTTTAACCTTTCTTTCCAATTGCCTCCAATGGATGGTGGGCAAAAAGGAAATTTAAACATTCAAGAACCCTTACTAAATATAGGTTGAAAAAATAAAAACCTACAGACAAGTGTTCAAACACATCCATGGAGGCCATACCTATTCAAACCACCACAGACAGTGAGTTTACTTTGTCATTTGAAGCCTTGTGGTTCACATAGCAGAAGACTACATTAATAAGATGTCAATATCCTAAACAGATATTCAGATTCAATGCGCTTCTATCATAATCCTAGCAGTCATTCTCTTGAAATTGCCAAATGAATCTTAAAGTTTAATGTTAAGTGCAAGGGGCTCAGAAGAGGCTTCTGGTGGTTGTAATAAAAATGGCCCATAGGTTCACATATTTGAATACTTCATCACCAAGGAGTGGAACACTTTGGAAGAATTAGAAGAATTAGGAGGTATGGCTTAGTTGGAAGAAATGTTTGACTGGAAGTGGACTTTGAAGTTTCAAAAGGCCATGTCAAGTCCAGTGTAAATTAGGATGAAGCTCTCAGCTACTTCTTCAGAGCCATGAGTGCCTCCATACCCTACCATGGTGATTAATAATGGACGAAGCATGTAAAACTGTAAGCAAGGCCACAATTACATGCTTTCCTTTACAAGAGTTGCCATGGCAACATTTTCTTCATAGCAATAAACAAGGGACTAACACAAGACCAAACAGTCTCTTGAAAGAAGGACAAAGGGTAAGAACTCATGTTTAACACTTTTGAAATCATCCAGAAAGCCATAGCAAACCAGAAAGATCATAGAATCTAGTAGACTAGGACACTCACTTCAGCACTAAAACTTATTGACATATTAGTTGAGGACATAATAATCTTTCACTGTGGAAAACATAATATTTTCCAGAAATATGGATTACTAACATGGAAATCTATATGAAAAGAATATAATCTAGCCATTACCATATACTGTCCACAAAAATAATTCAGAATGGATCAAAACCTAACAGGAATTGGATTCAAGATGGCAGTAGCTGCTGGGACCTGCAGGATCACACAGCAGCTCTGTTGAGTATGAGAGATACACACAGAGGCTTTAAGCAGAGACATGATGATGGTGGAGGAGTTTGCAGAGCCTGAAGTATCTGTAGAACAACATTTTTAGACATGGAGATCTAATGGGAAGATGCTTTTAGACAGAGGTGTCATGAAATTGGAAGGAGAATGGTGAAATGATGGATGAGGTGGCAAAGTTTATGGGAGCACTAGGAGAGTGTGGCTATAGGAAACATGTCATTGCTGAATAGGGCTAGTTCTCTGCCTACCATGAGCAGGACCAGATGGACAGCCTACAACATGGAGTTTTCACACTGTAGCCCATCCTGCTTGTCCTGCTGGGAGAAGGACAGTGTTGGACAAGATGGAGAATGGTTTACCCTCTGGATTGTGTAGCCCGGACAAACCTCCACAGTCTGTACTGCCACCAGGGACCATTTTTGTGTCCATGGTTTGTGATACAGCCAGGGGACATGGTGATGTCAGTAGTTCATGTTGCTGCCCCCCATCTGGATGCCAGTGGTCTGTGCTGCAGCTGAGTGTCGAGTTGGTGCCCGTGTTCCATGCTGTCACCAGAACTATGTGGAAGTCAATGATTCAGGCTACTGTTGGTTGTGATGGGTAAGGAAGCTTCCTTTGTAGTGGTGTCAGTGACAATTGTAGACTCATAGTTGAGTATGAGAGACACTGAAGGCTTCTCTGACAACCTTCCAATACACACTAGTAAAAAGAAATAATGTAGACAGGAATCCATTGAAGAAAGCTCACAAAAAAATGATGGGGTGCTGACATGTAAGTCTTCACAGTAGATGACTTCTGGCATGGGCTTGGGGCAGAGGAAGGACTCAGTTATCATTTTGGGACTGGACACTGAGAGTTTAACAGTGCTCTAGTCAGGACATGGGCAACACTAATTAGATTGGTGTGGTTTTCCTTTCTTTTTCTTTTATTGGTGGGGGAGGGTACAAGGGTCTGGTAGTACACATGGGAGGGCTAGGAAGTGAGTGTGATTGGGTGCATTGTGAAAGTTTTTCAAATAAATAATAAATAAAAATAGTAAGACAGAAAAAATTAAAATAAGAGCCTAAAAGAAACTTTAAAAACAAAACACAGGAGTAAATCTTCATAACATGGGATCATGAAAACAATCTTGTATATCTAATGAAAAAAAATAACAAGAGATCCAAGTGCTTGGCCAGGAGCAGTGTAGTATGCCTTTTATGTCTTTAAGTAGGCTGGAGGATCTCTATTAATTTGAAGCTAGTTGGGTCTACACAGTGAGTTCTAGGCAAGGCACGGTTACATAGAGTGTATCTGTCTCAAAAAAGTAGTGCATGAACTGAATTTTATCAATTTGAAAATGTTTATAATCACAGGACATCATCCAAGAATCAAAAATTCCCCCAGCTGTAGTGCCCCATCCCATAATCCTAACACTGGGGAGGTAGAGGCAGAAAGATTAAAAAACTCAAGGATATCTTAAGGAATGTGAAATGTTCCAGACTAGCCTAGGATATTGGAGACTTCTCAAAAGATAAATATATATGTAAACAATAGTACTGAGCATAAACTATGAATGAAGGGTACCCTATCTCCGCAATATGTGGCAACAGAATAAAATCAGGGGTTGAGGCCACATTAGGGAAAGAATGGTTCAGGCACTGAACCACAGAGGAATGTGGTGTTTGGTGAGAGAAGAGCTACTCTGCATATGACAGACAGTTCATACTCACCACCATTGTAGGGTTGGAAGGGAATCAGCAGTGGGCAGCCAAAGGTGAGACACACCCTTGGATGCTGCATGCAACTTAGAGCAGACGTTGGGAGGTTCTGATGAGAACCCAGCTCCTTCTCTTTCTGCAATGCATCATTTCACAGGAGAGGTCACCATAGCCACCCATAGACCACACTGAACATATATGTGATGTTTGCTCTCTGAGCTGTATTGATTCTGTGCCACAAATTATCAGCTTAATTTTGTCATGACAGCACATGCTGTGGTACTTAGCATACACTGCCTCAGCCTTCTAGTTGTCTCTAGTATCCCGCTATCCACAGCAGGCATGTTTTGTGTTGGTTTATAGATATGCTGTTGTTTCCTGTGAACTACTCCAGGTTACATAATGCATATTACTTGCTGCCTTGTCCGTAGGGGAACCAACGCATCAGACTATAGCTATGTAGATTTCTTCTCAACAGACAAAAAACTTCTCACCTCCTGCTGTCAGCCTGGACAGTACTACTTGATTTGGCCACAAGAATGGGTGGAAATAAAAGCAGACAACTGTAGAAAAGCTGGGTCATTTTTATTATTTCCACTCTTTCTTACCTTCCGTAATAGGATGGGATGATGGTTTGAATGTGCTTAGCCCATGGAGTGGTTCTATTTGGAGGTGTGGCCTTGTTGGAGTACGTATGGCCTTGATGGAGTAGGTGTGTCACTATGGGTGTGGGCTTTAAGACCCTCATGCTGACTGCCTGAAAGCCAGTATTCTAGAAGCCTTCTGATGAAGATGTTGAGCTTTCAGATCCTTCCTGCCTTCCAGGAAACTGCCCTTCTTCCTGCCCCCTGATGATAATGAACCTGAGGGCCAGCCCCAATTAAATGCTGTCCTTATAAAAGTTGCCTTGGTCCAAATAACATGTTGGATATAACATTCCTCCTTAAGAATGGACATGAGAACAGAGAAGGTCACACCCAAGAGCTAAAACCATGAGCGACAAGTGAACCATTGCCATTACCATCCAGTAACATTACTGAGCTGTTTGGGATTATACCATAGTGACACCTGTCAATCAGGACAACAATGTTGGTTTCATGATGTTTAGTTCCAATTACTAAGTACTACATTGGTTCAAATGTATATATTGATTTCACAAAAGAAAGAAACTGTACTTTTCATAAATAGTGAATACTCAGATTTAAGCTTCCCAGGATTCTGGTTTACCAGGCCAGCCTACCATGTCCCATCACCTTGAGAAATGCCCTCTTGATATCTTTGTTTCTCAAACTGTAGACCACAGGGTTGAGCAAGGCTGTGAAGACATTGTAAAAGAGTGAGATCTGCTTGTCTCGCTCAGGGGAGTAGCTGGAGTTTGGCCTCATGTAGATGTAACTGGCTGGAGCATAGAAGAATGTGACCACAGTCAGGTGGGAGGCACAGGTAGAGAAAGCCTTGCAACGGCCCTGGTTGGACTTGATCTTGAGAATCGCCATGGCAATACGAATGTAGGAGGCCACAATGAGGGAGATTGGAATAACAACCACAAAAACACTCAATACAAAGTCCACCATCTCAATGACATGAGTATCCATGCAAGCCAGGCTACGCACTGAAGGACCTTCACAGAAGTAGTGGTTGATCCTGTTGGGTCCACAATATGGCAGACTCATGGTGAAGAAAGTATGTAACAAAGAAGAAAATAAACCACATATCCAAGACCCTCCTGCCAACCGTATGCACAAGCCCCAGTTGAGGATGACAGTATAGCGCAGTGGATAGCAAATGGCCACATACCGGTCATAAGCCATGACAACAAAGAAGGTGCACTCAGTCATACCCAGGGCACCAAACACATACATCTGCAGCCAGCAGCCAGCAAAGGAGATGGTCTGAGAGTGAGCAAGAAGATGAACCAACATCTGGGGCATGGTGGTGGTGACATAGCTCATATCCAACAGGGAGAGGGTAGAGAGGAAGAAGTACATGGGAGTGTGCAGCTGTGTATCCAGGCAGACCAGCATGATGATGAGCCCATTGCCCAGGACTGAGCTCAGGTAGCTGAGAAGGAAGACAATGAAGAGGATGCTGTTGGTCGTGGGATCACTGGAGAAGCCAATCAAGATGAACTCAGAAACCCAACTTTGGTTCTGCCCTGGAATCATCCACATGGTGGAGGCTGTAAGAGAATCCATTATTTTATGTGTTACCTGACACATGCCAGTGATAGAGACAGAAAGGGAAGATACAGGCTGAGGAGGTGGCTCAAAGATGAAGCACTGTGTGGTTTCCAAGGGGACCAGACAGCTCAAAGTTGTGTCTAACTCTAGTTCCATAGGATTTGACTCTTTCACCTCCACAGGCCAGACTCACACATGCTAAGCAAGCATCATATAGACAAAGACCTATAGACATAAAATAAAATAGAACACTCTTTAGTTTCAATAAAACAAGGCTGGGATGTGGGTCCTGAGCTCAGTGGTCAGATCCTGTGTATTCTTCTTAAGTCATGAACCTTCCAAAGCCTCAGTCTCTTCACCTATTTAATGAGACTGTTGATAGTCATGGCTTGGGGTTGTGATGAATATCTAAAGCATCTCACATAACTCCTGGAAACATCACATACCACATGACATGGCATATGCTGTCTCACCCTTTCAGTCCATCTCTGGGAAGGCAGAGACAGGAAGTCCCCACAGCAAGAGGGATAAGCTACCCTCGCTGAAATTATGAGAACTAGAGTCAACTGAGAGACCCTGCCTCAGTGAATAAGACGAATAGCATAGCAACTGAGGAAAGTTTTCATATCAGTCTCTGATCTCTCTCTTAGTCTCTCTCTCTCTCTCTCTCTCTCTCTCTCTCTCTCTCTCTCACACACACACACACAAACACACACATACACACTAAGAGAAAGACAGAGAAACAGACTGACAGAGGCACGGCTGCCACTGACATGCAAAAATTAGTAAACAAATAGATGAAAAGACAGAACAAATGAAACCCAGGCCTATGCAATACGGTCAAATGAATAAGGATAGAAGCACATGTGTGCACTGGGGACACTGTGAAGCCCATGTGTGCACTGCACTGGGGACACTGTGTTTCTGCAAGGAAAATCCCCACCTCCCTCTGCACAAAATATATCCATTGCAGGTACACTGTGGATTTAAGGGGTAAATCTAAAGCAATCAAATTTATTTTTAGAATCAAACCTAATAAATATTGTCAAAATTTGTCATTTTTGAATAAGCAAAGATTTTCTTAAAGGAACACAAAAAAGTACTTTCCATGGAGTAAAAAATAATGGTAAGCTGGAAAAATCAAAACCAGTACTCAGTGAATTTCTACAAAGACTTAGAAAAGCACAAACATAACATCAGACGCTCCAGGAGAACAGAGAACACTACTGAAGGCAGTTCACGGAGACAGCTGTCTATTGGGCACTGATGAGGGTAAGAGGTTCTCAGCACCATCACTCATCTGGACATTGCAGAGGACACCACAGAGCCACGCCCACCTCTGCTTCTCAGCCTCACATCCCCAGACGCCTACCAGCATGGCTGCAGTAACACATGTCTAGTATTAACAGGGGTAACTAGATCCAACGGGGGAGAAAATTAAAGTGATCCCTTTAGTGGTGCTTGGCTGTGCTCCCTAAGGTTGAACACATTTAATGCATTGTCCAACAATACAAATTAAGTATAATTCTGAAACAATATGTATGCACATAGACACATACAAACATATGATCAAGGAAAGGCATGTAAAGGAAATTTTCAAACACTATTCTTAGTAGTCTGAAGTAGGGCTCCACTCATATGCTGATGAGCAAGACAGTGCTTAGGGCAGGAGATGCTTTTGATGGGAGCAGAAACATGAAAGAGACTTGACGCCATCCCCAGTCTTCACTTTCCCTGTCCCCGTCCCCTCTCCTGACCAGTCCCTGCTCATCATACACACAGCTGTCCTTTCTTTCACCCAGGTCAGGAGACCATCCATCTCCTCTTCTGTTATTCCTGTATCCATCTCCATGTGACCCTTACTTCTAAATTTTCCCTCTTCAATGCAGTCTTTTTTAATTAAAAAAATTTGTCAGGGGCTGGAGAGATGGCTCAGCAGTTAGGAGCAGTGACTGCTCTTCCAGAGGTACTGAATTCAACACCCAGCAACCATATGGTAGTTCACAGCCATCAATAATGGGGTCTGATGCTGTCTTCTGGTGTGTCTAAAGACAGTGACAGTGCATTCATATTAAATAAAGAAGTCTAAAAACTGTTTTTGTACACTGCACATTGAAAATATTCTTCTCCTCCTTCACATCTCCCAGATTCTCCCCACCCAACTTCATGTTCTTTCTCCTCCCAAATTATCTTTCAAGACAAAAGATATAAAAGAAAAAAGAAACAACAAAATTTAAAAAACAAACAAAAACAACAACAACAAAACACCTAGGAGAAAGAAATCAGCAAACAAAACAGAACCATGGAGTCACTTTCCTGTTGGCCGACTGCTTCTGACCAAGTGGCTTACCTTGGGGTGTGACTGATACACACAGTGAGACTCTACTGGAGAAAACTGACCTCCTTGTTCCTAGTGGGTATCAGTTCCAAGTGAGTTCTTGTTTAGGGGCAGGACTTGGTGTCCAGTTTCCTCTCTGGCTGGGTATTCATCTGTGTCAATACATTCTTCATGAGACTCCTACAGGGGTTTTTCAAGAATTTTCAAGCTGGTCCTATGTGGCACCAGCTGAAAGCCTTTTAACAATTCTGAAGCCCCATCATTTGAGGCAGGCACACTGCTCATGCCTAACCTCCCTGCTCTGTGAAGACTAAGGCTCAGGATGCAGCTGTCTCCTCCACCTCCCCTGTCTCCATGTACAAATCTCTATGCAAGCACACTGTGTCCTGTACACCTCTGCCTCTCTCTCACCTTAGGGCACAGCTCTTCCAGGAATGCTTCCCTTCAACCCCTAACCCAGGTAGGATACATCCTGTATTTCCTGTTCATTGGCTGGTTACAGTCTGAAGAATCCTAGAGGAGTCTTTCTTTCTCTCCTAGTGACTGAATTCCCAGACATTAATAAAGAATTGTCTAGAGTAGGGTATGACTGAGTGGATGCTTTTCTAGACTTTGCAATAATAAAAATAACTAATATTAATTTTGAATAATCTCTAAATTCCAGTCATTGTTCTCCTAAGTTTAGGCTAACATCAAAACTCACTGAAAGAAGTGTTATTACCTGTGTGTTATAGGTGGGAACATAGGACTGGAAAGGTCAGTTTGTTCCAGATTACAACATTGGGATGAGAGAAGTGGAAGTTGAGGTGGCCTGGCTCTCAGTCACTGCCTGCTCTGCTCTGGCACACAAGTTCTCAAGGTGGTGCTGAAGAATGCAGACTTCAGTGTCCTCAAGTTGAGCTCATTGAGATTGTGCACAGACCAGAGCTCCCAAGACAGAGCTTATTGGCTACCCACAGACCAGCTCTCCTGGACAGATTTCCCTCTTGTCTGA
Source organism: Mus caroli (assembly GCF_978045245.1). Taxonomy (NCBI): domain Eukaryota; kingdom Metazoa; phylum Chordata; class Mammalia; order Rodentia; family Muridae; genus Mus; species Mus caroli. Next base: position 38,033,290 of record NW_028227261.1, on the reverse strand, counting down.
CTGTGGGAGGCCCTGGAGTGTACTAAAGAAGAAGAATCCAAGGGAAGAGTATCTGAGGTGGCATTTGCACAGCATGGGAAGATCATTTAGTCATGCAGAGTCTATTATGTTTTCCCAGCTCAGTGGCCTCTGATTTAGCTTACAGTGTTCCACCAGGGCTACTGGGCCAAATCTGTGAGCCCAATACCACAAATGAAGACATCAGGATTGAGTGCCAGGTTAGATGATGTTACACATGTAGCTCCAATCCACAAATCTAGCATCTGGAAGGCTTAGGATCAGTAGTCTACAGGAATCAGTACTATGCTACAGCAGACTCACCCCAAAAAAGAAAATCATGATGGCCATGGCCACAAAGAGCATCAAGCTGTGTCTCTGTGGTGTGGGAAGACATCTTCAGAGTCACTGACCTTCACTGCTCCCTCATGGACAGGGCTTTCTGCTTGGCTTGAGATCTTTGAGCTCAGGCCTCTACATTCTTTCTTTATCAGCATGATTTGAAACAAACTCTCTATAAATATTCATTGAAATAATAAAGGTAGAAAGGAGGAAACAAGGTTGAGAAAGAGAAGATAGAAGAGTAGGAGAAGGCAGAAGAGGTCTGGGAGTTTGAGATGTATGCACAGAGGAGGAGGAGATGGATGGCATGCCTTCTAGTCACCTGCAGTCCATCATGTGTCTGACCCCACTCACAAGCCAAATACCAGTGACCACCTTACCACTTGTAAATCCAGGGATGTGTCAATGAGTGGCTGTTTCTTGGTCTTACAAGAGCAAGGCTAAAGGGGAATTCCCCTAAAGGAACAGAGTGAAGAGGTACAGCATGCTAGGCAATCCAGACTCCAGAAAAAAATGCCAAGGTGCTATGGAGTTTAAGGGGCTGAGTCTCTCGAATCCTTTACAAAGGCTAGGCAACACTGGCTACTGAAGATGGTGTCTATAAAATCCTGCTTAACCAAGGCAAGCTCAGACATCTTTACTTCTTCACAGTGGGACCAGCAGCTGAGGTTTTATGACCTGGCCTTCTCCCTTAGCTTCCCCCAGGAGAGAACAGAAAGGCTCATTTCTGTTCCCAATTAGGATGCTTAGATGATTCCTGGGATAGTATAAACAAGAGCACTACAAGTGAGACCCTTGAGGTCTGAGCAGGAGGAGACAGCCCACGAGTGAAGGGGTGGTAAACTGTTCCCTATTCTAGACTAACTGGGGAATAAGCACAGCTCAGATAACAGGAGATGGAATTTGGTCAGCTGATACACTGGTCAAGATCAAGTTCTCATTGTGATTCCTTTTGCTCTCCAAACTGCCCAGACAAGCAATGATGAGACCATGTTTGAACCACACTCCTCTTCCTTCCTTAATTACCTTGGGGCAAACCAAAGTCTTTCTTCCTGCTGTATATGTGGCATGTAACTAGCCACTCTAGTGCTTGGAGAGGTTATTGATTCAAATGTGATTGTCTCAGCTTCACACTGAATTGCTCTGCTTGGTCTCAAACTAAGTCTGCCAATCTGTTCGAATCTTCTGGCTCCTTCTCATTCTCTGGCTCATTCTATCTTCACCTGCAACCTGTCTCCGTAAAATTGTCCTAGGAAAACTGGCTCCTCTTTGTCTATGTCTATCTGTCTCTGTGTCTCTGTCACTCTGTCTTTCTGTATCTCTCTCTCAATCTGTTTTTTGTAATGCAATTTCATCACTTTATTCAAATCTTCCAAATAGTCTTTATTTTACAGTTTTAGTATAAAAATATCCCCAAGTTATGTGCACCACAGTGTAGAGAGAATACGACGCTGAACTTCCATAACAGTTGATGGTACAGACAAACACCACAGGTACAGAACAGAAGATAAAGATGAAGTGAAAATATCAGATAAAATAAAATAAAATCCAATCTTGGGAAACAAATCAAAATATAAGGATCTCTGAAATATTAATCCCAATGAGATTTCACTGGACTCAGGTCATGTCCTAGTGAGGCATTCACGTGACCCTACTAACCCACCTCAGGAAACTCCTGGGAGCCCAAGTGGCTGCACGAGACACTCAGGAAGTGATAGCTAGTTTTTAATCTAAACCTCCCTTAATTAGGCTTTAAAGCCAAGCTTTTGATTCGCATCTTCCTCCCTGCCTGTCATTTTTAAATTTTCCTAGGAAAGTCTGCACTGAGAACTGTTGTTTAAGTTCCTGTTTCTGGTACCATGCTAGTCTGGGTTCATGGTGACGCAGGGATGGTTTATGAGGCTGGTCCATAAGGTACCCTTCACCTTGCCTGGAGATATACAAAACCTGGAGAAAGGGAGGCTATGCTCAGGACACACAGGAGGCTTCAGAGGATCCTTATGAAAGACGAGTTTTAAAATGTCAAGTGGGGAGCCAGACATGGTGGTGCACGCCCTTGATCCCAGCACTTGGGAGGCAGAGGCAGGCAGATTTCTGGGTTCGAGGCCAGCCTGTTCTACAAAGTGAGTTCCAGAACAGCCAGGGCTATACAGAGAAACCCTGTCTCTAAAAACAAAAAACAAACAAACAAAAATGTCAAGTGGGACAGATGCAGGGACACAAGGGGCTGCAGCACTGATTCCATGGACACAGATGGGAGGGGTGGAGGAGTAGGGGCAGGCAGACAGGAGGGGAAGAGGATGGGAAGGAAAATGCAGACAGCTAGTGTGTTTCATTTAACATGTAAGATAAATCAGAGACTTAAGGAGGTTAAGGACTAATCAGAATAATTTGGCAACTTTAGTTCTTAGGAAGATCAAAGTTCCCTCCAAACCTAATTTGATGTTTTATTACTGGAAGCGAAGACCAGCATGGCACACTATCACTCCAGAGGAATTATGGAAGAGCCTTAGGGCTGCTTCCCTCACATTCACTTGAAGAATGGGTACCTCAGAAAGCTTTAGGGAGGGACTGCTATCCTTACATGGTTCCTTATTAAATTTGAAAAGTGCCTCAAAATTTGGACACCAGAAAGACACCCCAAAAACATGTTGTCTAAACGGCAACTTCCGGTTAATATGACTAAAGCAGTTACATTGTGAGAAATGCTGACGGTTTGTGGTGTCTTCCCCAGCACAGAAGTGGCCACGGTTCCTCACCAAATGAAGTAACCACCATCTGAGACATCCGTGAAGAAGTTTCCCTTGCGCTGAGTTACAAGGACTTTGGCTCTCTGCATAATTGCAAGCTGGGCAGTGTTCAGAGGGCATCCAGGAGGTGGAGGAGGAATGCTGCCATCGGGGGCGCCAGCTCCAAATCTGGCACCTGCATCATACCCTCCTGCCACCAGCACTGCTGAGCGAGGTGGATAGACGGGACCAACTGGATAATAAGCCATGTGAATTGTGGAGCCTAAAGGCTCAACAGCCACAAACTGGGACATCAGCAGATACAATGAGGTGCCAGGAAATGCAGCTGACCTGGTGGGGTCTATAGCAGCCACTGAAGAAACAAAGCTTGGACAACAGAACTCTGGTATGCAGGCAGAGCGTCAGTATAGGGTGGAGCCTGAGGAAGATGTAAGAACTTAGGAGATACTGGATTCCCAGGAGATTGCACAGGGTAGGTAGGCTGTGTTGGATATTGACTGTTGCTGTTCATGGTGGCTCTGAGTCCACTTCCACACAGAGTCGTTGTATTAGTTAGGGTTTTACTGCTGTGAACAGACACTATGACCAAGGCAAGTCTTATAAAAAAAAACAACATTTAATTGGGGCTGGCTTACAGGTTCAGAGGTTCAGTACATTATCATCAAGGTGGGAGCATGGCAGTATCCAGGCAGGCATGGCGCAGGAGGAGCTGAGAGTTCTATGTCTTCATCCAAAAGCTGCTAGTGGAAGACTGACTTCCAGGCAACTAGGGTGAGGATTTTATACCCACACCCACAGTGACACACCCATTCCAACCAGGTCACACCTATTCCAACAAGGCCACACCTTCAGATGGTGCCACTCCCTGGTCCAGGGATATACAAACCATCACATTCCACTCCCTGGTCCCCATAGACTTGTTCAAAAACATGAGTCTGTGGGGGCCATACTTAAACATAGCATAATGCAAAATGCATTTAGTGCAACTTTCAAAGTCCTCATAGTCTATAGCAATTGCAACAATGTTAAAAGTCCAAAGTTCAAGGTCTCTTCTGAGATTCATTCAACTTAATTAACTGTAATCCCCAAAGCAAGGCAGGAAACCAGTTGGGCAAACTCCAAACTCTGCATCTCCATGGCTGATGTCAAAGTGGTCTTCAGATCTCCACTCCTTTTTCATCTTTTTTGACTGCAACAAACTGCTTCCTCCTGGGCTGGTTCCACTCCCTGTTAGCAGCTTTCCTCAGCATGTATCCCATGGCTCTGGCATCTTTAACATCTTTGAGTCTCCAAGGCAATTTCAATGTTTCAGCTTCTTCTTTCAGTGTCTGGGATTCCACTTGATCTTTTGGACTCCTCCTAAGGACTGGCATCACTTCTCCATCTCTGTCCTCTGTAGCACTCTATGCTCAGGTTGATCCACTCCATTACGGCTGCTGTTCTTGGTGATCATCCCATGGTACTGACATCTCCAATACACTGGGGTGTTCCACTCCAGCTAGGCTTCACCAATAGCCTCTCATAGGCTCTCTTCAGGGTGCCAAGCCTCAAATCCTTTGCATGACCCCTTCAATCCTGGGCCATCAACTACAGCTAAGGCTTCACCTTCTCCAATGGGCTTCCCTGGCCTCTCACAGTGCTAAGCCTCAGCTTCTCTCCATGATCCCTTCATTCCTTCACAAGCAGTACCACCTGAGTGACTCTTACACATTACCAAGTCCAGCCACAGCATGAGGTACAACCTTGGGTATCTCTGGAACACAGCTTCTTTGTGCTCCCAGAAAACAATTTCCAGAAGATTTCACCTCAACGATGCTGGTCTCTTCTTAATCACCGCTAATTCCTTAGCTCCAGCTAACCAGCATCAATTTTCCCAGTAGTTCCTTCCATTCTTAACTCTAGAGTCAGAGGCACATGGCTGAAGCTGCCGAGTTCTGCTGCTTACAGGAACTAGAACATGATCCCCTTGTATTATTACATTATCACTAGCTTTATGTTTTCTAAATCCTTCACTGCCTAAGCTTGGCTATCCTGGTTCTTGCTCTGTAGATTGACCTTGAATGTAGAGATCAGCATGCTTGTCTCATGGAATTAAAGGTGTGTACCACCATGCCTGGATCTAATTTAGCTGGGTAGGATCTTGCCACAAGGTCCCACTCCCTTAATCTTTATCTCCTAGAACACAAGATTTTGCTCCATTTCACTTCCTGGTACTCCTTTAATACTCAAACCATATATTTTATAGTTTTCCTTTCTAAGCTTGCTATGCTTGTTCAAACTTTCCTTCATAAGACTTAACCAGAGAACAAAGTCTCTGCTGGGCTTTTTTGAAACTTCTTTTGTCAATGCAATTAATCCAAGTCTCTTTACCTTAGCCTCAGGCAAACTTTTCAGACAAGGGCAAAAAGTAACCACATTCTTCACCAAAATACCACAAAACCAGTCTTTATGCCACATTCTGAAATTCTTCTCCTTTGAAATCTCTTGGGCCAGGTCAACACAGTTCAAATTACTCCCAGCAACAAAGTCTTCCATATTCCTACTAGGATGACCCATTAAGCCCCATTTAAAGCATTCCACTGCTTTCCAAATCCAAAGTCCCAAAATCCACATTCTTTCAAATAAAAGCATGGTCAGGCCTATCACAGCGATACCCCACTTCTGGTACCAACTTCTGTATTAGTCAGGGTTCTCTAGAGTCACAGAACTTATGGATAGTCTCTATATAGTAAAAGAATTTATTGATAACTTACAGTCGGCAGCCCAATTCCCAACAATGGTTCAGTCGCAGCTGTGAATGGAAGTCCAAGGATCTAGCAGTTACTCAGTCTCACACGGCAAGCAGGCGAAGGAGCAAGAGCTGAGAGTTCTATGTCTTCATCCAAAAGCTGCTAGTGGAAGACTGACTTCCAGGCAACTAGGGTGAGGATTTTATACCCACACCCACAGTGACACACCCATTCCAACCAGGTCACACCTATTCCAACAAGGCCACACCTTCAGATGGTGCCACTCCCTGGTCCAGGGATATACAAACCATCACAGTCGTGGTTGGGTTTTTTTTTTTTTTTCGTCCTCTTCCTGTCCAGAGTAATTTCCATGTCACATGATACTCATCCACTCTGCATCAGTCCGAGTGTACTGCTGCTGGAAACCCTGCCCCCTCTTTCAATCTCTTAACTGTAATCACCTATAAAATAAAATTGAAAAAAACAAAACAAAACAAAACAACAGACTTCAGACTTTAGACTTAATGCATGTTCTTGGTTGTGGGGTCACAGGAGAAACCAAGCAGGATGAACTCAGAAACCCAACTTTGGTTCTGCCCTGGAATCATCCAAAACACAAGGTCTGTGAGACGCTTCCAGCCATATATGTAACACCTGATACATGGTAGCCCAGAAAGACAGAAGTTACAGATGCTGGAGTGCTGGGGTGTTTACTCTGAGCAAACTGCTCAGTTTCTGTACACTCTTCCCAAGTTGCTTAACAACCCCCTCAGTCTTTTCATCTGTAAAATGAGGCTGATGATACTCATGTCTTGGCAGTATTATGACTATTTAAAGTATCTCACGTAACTCTGGAAACAACACAATACCCATCATATGTCCTGTGCTGTCTCACACACTCATTTCACTCCATTGTGTACATTGACTAGTTCACTCTCACCCATTCAGAGGCAGGTCTCTCAATAATTCCTAGACCTGAAGTGGTCTTCAACCTTGTAGAGCCTGTGTCCTGTGTATAACTTTCCTCTTCTCCACCAAGGAATCCTTTATTCCTGACCAGCTAGTACAACCTGAGCCTTCATCAACAGAGGTCAATGAGAGGCCCTGAGCTGCACCACGTGAAGCTGCTATCATTTCTTTTACCCTGGTCTTGAGTCCTCCCTCCTTAGTCTTGAAAGGTAGTGGACCTGTCAGTACTGGCAGTGTTCACTTCCATGGTCTCACTGGACCAACACCCAGAATGACGAGTGCCACACTGCCCCCCTTCCCCACGGCAACTGTACTCCTGGCACTTCCAGCCTGCACTGCCTACAGCTCCGCATCAGCTGTGTCTACAGTCCAGCCCTTACCACACTCCAGGCAATGTCTTCCCTTCATGGTGTCCTCTTCATGTAAACTCTGTCAGGTGGTTCCACTAATAGGCTGCACATTCTTTATGCAACAGCCTCTTCATTAGAGTCTGAATCTCTGTTCAGATTACACAGGCTCTATATGGTGCTGACACATCAGCCATTCCAGCACATGAAGAGGTAGAGGAAGGACAATCAGGAGTTCTCGTGTAGCTTAGGCCACATAATGGGTTTGAAGCTAACCTGAGTTATATGAGGCACTATAAATAGCTAATTTCTAACACTAAAAATAAATCAGTGAGGGACGAGAACATGGCTCATCAGGAAAGTTGGCCTGAGGCCAAGCCCAATGGCCCCAGAGCAATCTGTGAAGTCACAAGGTAGAAGGAGAAGATTGATTCCCTCCTGTGCTGGGAGAAGGTGCCAGCATGAAAGCACACACACACACACACACACACACACACACACACACACACACCACACCACACCATTTTCAAAACAAAAAGTCAATAACAACAACAACAACAACAACAAAAGAACCAGAACAGAACAGAACAGAAAAAAATCAGACACAGACCCCCACACAGTCAAATGGTTTTTGATGGAAGGCATTCTACAGGGCCAGGAGCTACCATAGTATCTCCAATAGATGCTGGTGGATCGTGTGTGTATTCATTGATGAAAACTCTCCTTTCTGTATCACACCCTCCTCCCTCTGCACACACACACGAGTCAATTCCAGGTCTAACACTGGTTTAAACTACGGTTATAAAAGAACCAAATTTTAGAATCAAAACCAATGGAGTATTTTTATCTTTAGTGGGTAAATAAAGACTCCTTTAAGAGGGCAAAATAAAAGTTTCCCTAGACAAAAAAAGCAATAAATTAGACAGTATCAAAAAAGACTTACTCCAAAGATTTTTACAAGGAATTATTTGTAGAGGAGCCTTACAAGAAAACAGACTTCCCAATAGAAAAAGGAATAAATAAATAATAAATTCATTAATGTAAAGGATATTTCTACAATGTGGCTGTCTCAATGAGCACTGAGAAGCTGTGAAACCTCAGTGTAAACAGCCACACAGGCTCCTGTCATCCCTGAGGCTCCCTACACCACTCACCTACCAGAATGACAATAGAAACCCCAATGCTCTGCTCACTGAAGACTTCAGCCTCAAAACACAGCTGTCTTCTCCATTCCTCTCTCTCCACTCTCAAGTCTCTATGCAAAAGCTCCTGATACCATGGACACCTCTGCTTCTCTCAAACTGCAAGGCACACACCTAGCACCTCACTATAGAGTGGGGACCAACACCTACCCAGTGATGCCCACACAGCAGGACTCAGCTTGGCCAGGAAGCCTTGCCTGCTGTGCTGCCATCTCCCAGACCCAACTCAGGTAGGATAAATCCTGTAGTTCTCGTTCATTAGCCAGATAAAATCTGAAGAATCCTAGAGGGGTCTTCCTTCCTCTCCTAGTAACCGAATTCCCAGACAAGTAAGAACAATCTATCTATGGTAGAGTACAGCAGCATGTGTGGTTCCCTACATTTGTAATAATAAAACAACTAATATTTATAATATTTATAATAAATATAATATTTATTTATAATTTTTTATATTCCAGCCATTGTTCTACCAGCTTTAGGCTATCAGAACATCAATTCAGGGAAGGAAGTAGTTTACCCATGTGCTATATGTAGAAACCTAAGAGCCAGAGAGAGTTGTTCCAAGTTATAAGCTTGCCATGGAAGAAGTTGGAGTTTGGATGGTCCAGCCTCAGAGCCTGACTCTCTTAGTCATTACCTTCTCTACTCTGGCAAATGGGCTCTCAAGTGAGAGGTGAAGGCAAAGTCTCCATAGTGTCCATCTAGTTGAGCACAGACCAGAGCTCCTAGGACAGAGGTGGATGGATCCACCTGGGGAGATGTCTGAGTGTGGGAGGCTCTGGGGGATGCATTGAAAGATAGAAGGAAACAATGGGAAGGGATTTGGTAAATTGTAAGTATTCTGGAGTTAAATACATTGTAATAAAAGTCCCCCCTCTTTATCTCTCCCTCCCCCTCTCTCTCCCTTCCCACCTCACTCTCTCTGTATGTAAAAGAGGGAGTCAGAGACAGACACAGAACAAAGAGAGAAAGACAGAGATTCAGAAAGACAAGAGACTCTGAAACAGGAAGAGGAACAAAAGGAGAGAAACAGACAAACAGACAGACTGACTGAATAACAAAAATATAAAAACAGAGACAGAGATGGAGAGAGATAGAGATTGAGGAAAATGATCTAGACAACTACAGTCTTTATTGATTTGCCTGTCCAGCAGTCTGTGTCTTCCTTTATAATATCCAACTAAGCCTGGTGATACAGATCATCAGTCCCAGCAATATGAGAATAATGACAGCCAGACGATGAGTTCTGGGCAAAAAAGTGGGCTACCTGGCAATACTCAGTCCCAGAAAGACAAAAACACACAACTCTACCCCTGGAGTGCTAAAAATGAGAATCTGAAGTGTAGCATCACCTACAGAGCAAGACAGCCTGGCCAGGCAACCTGAGGTCCATCTCAGTCAAAACCAAACTGCCATAAGTGCACACCCAGCTCTCTCCCTTCTTTCTTTTTTTTAAAAATTTTTTATTAGGTATTTTCCTCATTTACATTTCCAATGCTATCCCAAAATTCCCCCATACCCTCCTCCCCACTCCCCTACCCACCCACTTTTTGGCCCTGGTGTTCCCCTGTACTGGGGTATATAAAGTTTGCAAGTACAATGGGCCTCTCTTTCCAGTGATGGCCGACTAGGCCATCTTTTGATACATATGCAGATAGAGTCAAGAGCTCCGGGGTACTGGTTAGTTCATAATGTTGTTCCACCTATAGGGTTGCAGATCCCTTTAGCTCCTTGGGTACTTTTTCTAGCTCCTTCATTGGGGGCACTGTGATCCATCCAATAGCTGACTGGGAGCATCCATTTTTTCTAGGCTCTGGCATAGTCTCATAAGAGACAGCTATAACAGGGTCCTTTCAGCAAAATCTTGCTAGTGTATGCAATGGTGTCAGTGTTTGGAGGCTGATTATGAGATGGATCCCTGGATATGGCAGTCTCTAGATGGTCCATCCTTTTGTCTCAGTTCCAAACTTTGTCTCTGTAACTCCTTCCATGGGTGTTTTGTTCCCAATTCTAAGAAGGGGCAAAGTGTCCACACTTTGGACTTTCTTCTTCTTGAGTTTCATGTGTTTTGCAGATTGTAACTTATATCTTGGGTATACTAAGTTTCTGGGCTAATATCTACTTATCAGTGGGTAAATATCATTTGAGTTCTTTTGTGATTGGGTTACCTCACTCAGGATAATGCCCTCCAGGTCCAAACATTTGCCTAGGAATTTCATAAATTCATTCTTTTTAATAGCTGAGTAGTACTCCATTGTGTAAATTTACCACGTTTTTGTATCCATTTCTCTGTTGAGGGGCATCTGGGTTCTTTCCAGCTTCTGGCTATTATAAATAAGGCTGCTATGAACATAGTGGAGCATATGTCTTTCTTACTAGTTGGAACATCTTCTGGATATATGCCCAGGAGAGGTATTGAGGGATCCTCCGGTAGTACTATGTCCAATTTTCTGAGGAACCGCCAGGCTGATTTCCAGAGTGGTTGAACAAGCTTGCAATCCCACCAACAATGGAGGAGTGTTCCTCTTTCTCCACATCCTTGCCAGCATCTGCTGTCACCTGAATTTTTGGTCTTAGCCATTCTGACTGGTGTGAGATGGAATCTCAGGGTTGTTTTGATTTGCATTTCCCTGATGATTAAAGATGCTGAACATTTTCTCAGGTGTTTCTCAGCCATTCAGTATTCCTCAGGTGAGAATTCACTGTTTAGCTCTGAGCTAATGGGGTTTTAATGGGGTTATTTAATGGGGTTATTTGATTTTCTGGAGTCCACCTTCTTAAGTTCTTTATATATATTGGATATTAGTCCCCTATATGATTTAGGATAGGTAAAGATCCTTTCCCAATCTGTTGGTGGCCTTTTTGTCTTATTGACGGTGTCTTTTGCCTTGCAGAAGCTTTGCAGTTTCATGAGGTCCCATTTGTCAATCCTCGATCTTACAGCACAAGCCATTGCTGTTCTATTCAGGAATTTTTCCCCTGTGCCCATATCTTCGAGGCTTTTCCCCACTTTCTCCTCTATAAGTTTCAGTGTCTCTGGTTTTATGTGGAGCTCCTTGATCCACTTAGATTTGACCTTAGTACAAGGAGATAAGAATGGATCAATTTGCATTCTTCTACATGATAACAACCAGTTGTGCCAGCACCATTTGTTGAAAATGCTGTCTTTTTTCCACTGGATGGTTTTAGCTCCCTTGTCGAAGATCAAGTGACCATAGGTGTGTGGGTTCATTTCTGGGTCTTCAATTCTGTTCCATTGGTCTATTTGTCTGTTGCTATACCAGTACCATGCAGTTTTTATCACAATTGCTCTGTAGTAAAGCTTTAGGTCAGGCATGGTGATTCTACCAGAGGTTCTTTTATCCTTGAGAAGAGATTTTGCTATCCTAGGTTTTTTGTTATTCCAGATGAAATTGCAGATTGCTCTTTCTAATTCATTGAAGAATTGAGTTGGAATTTTGATGGGGATTGCATTGAATCTGTAGATTGCTTTTGGCAATATACTGGCAAGTTTTGTGTCAACTTGACACAGCTGGAGTTACCACAGAGAAAGGAGCTTCAGTTGAGGAGATGCCTCCATGAGATACAACTGTAAGGCATTTTCTCAATTAGTGATCGAGGGGGAAAGGCCCCTTGTGGGTGGGACCATCTCTGGGCTGGTAGTCTTGGGTTCTATAAGAGAGCAGGCTGAGCAAGTCAGGGGAGGCAAGCCAGTAAAGAACATCCCTCCATGGCCTCTGCATCAGCTCCTGCTTTCTGACCTGCTTGAGTTCCAGTCCTGACTTGCTTTCGTGATGAACAGCAGTATGGAAGTGTAAGCCGAATAAACCCTTTCCTCCACAACTTGCTTCTTGGTCATGATGTTTGTGCAGGAATAGAAACCCTGCCTAAGACAGGCAAGATAGCCATTTTTACAGTGTTGATCCTGCCAATCCATGAGCATGGGAGATCATTCCATCTTCTGAGATCTTCTTTAATTTCTTTCTTCAGATACTTGAAGTTCTTATCATATAGATCTTTAACTTCCTTAGTTAGAATCACGCCAGAGTATTTCATATTATTTGTGACTATTGAGAAGGGTGTTGTTTCCCTAATTTCTTTCTCAGCCTGTTTATCCTTTGTGTACAGAAAGGCCATTGACTTGTTTGAGATAATTTTATATCCAGCTACTTCATTGAAGCTGTTTATCAGGTTTAGCAGTTCTCTGGTGGAATTTTGGGGTCACTAATATATACTATCATATCATCTGCAAAATGTGATATTTTGACTCCTTCCTTTCCAATTTGTATCCCTTTGATCTCCTTTTGTTGTTGAATTGCTCTAGCTAGGACTTCAAGTACAATGTTGAATAGGTAGGGAGAAAGTGGGCAACCTTGTCTAGTCCCTGATTGTAGTGGGATTACTTCCAGCTTCTCACCATTTACATTGATGTTGGCTACTGGTTTGCTGTAGATTGCTTTTATCATGATTAGGTATGGGCCTTGAATTCCTGATCTTCCCAAGACTTTTATCATGAATGGGTGTTGGATCTTGTCGAATGCTTTTTCCGCATCTAACGAGATGATCATGTGGTTTTGGTCATTGAGTTTGTTTATATAATGGATTATTTTGATGGATTTACGTATATTAAACCATCCCTGCATCCCTGGAATAAATCCTACTTGGTCAGGATGGATGATTGTTTTGATGTGTTCTTGGATTCGGTTAGCGGGAATTTTATTGAGTATTTTTGCATCGATATTCATAAGGGAACTTGGTCTGAAGATCTCTATCTTTGTTGGATCTTTCTGTGGTTTAGGTATCAGAGTAATTGTGGCTTCATAGAATGAGTTGGGTAGAGGTCCTTCTACTTCTATTTTGTGGAATAGTTTGTGCAGAACTGGAATTATATCTTCTTTGAAGGTCTGATAGAACTCTGCACTAAACCTATCTGGTCCTGGGCTTTTTTGGTTGGGAGACTATTATGACTGATGCTATTTCTTTAGGGGATATGGGACTGTTTAGATTCTTAACTTGATCCTGGTTTAACTTTGGTACCTGGTATCTGTCTAGAAATTTGTCCATTTTTTCCAGGTTTTCCAGTTTTGTTGAGTATAGCCTTTTGTAGAAGGATCTGATGGTGTTTTGGATTTCTTCAGGATCTGTTTTTATGTCTCCCCTTTTATTTCTGATTTTGTTAATTAGGATGCTGTCCCTGTGCCCTCTAGTGAGTCTAGCTAAAGATTTATCTATCTTGTTGATTTTCTCAAAGAACCAGCTCCTCATTTAGTTGATTCTTTGAATAGTTCTTCTTGTTTCCACATGGTTGATTTCACGCCTGAGTTTGATTATTTCCTGCCGTCTACTCCTCTTGGGTGAATTTGCTTCCTTTTTTTCTAGAGCTTTTAGGTGTGTTGTCAAGCTGGTTCTGTGTGATCTCTCTAGTTGTTTTTTTTTTTTTTTTTTTTTTTTTTTGTTTGTTTGCTTTTTTTGGAGGCACTCAGAGCTCTGAGTTTTCCTCTTAGAAATGCTTCATTGTGTCCCATAAGTTTGGGTATGTTGTGGCTTCATTTTCATTAAACTCTAAAAAGTCTTTAATTTCTTGCTTTATTCCTTCCTTGACCAACATATCATTGAGAAGAGTGTTGTTCATTTTCCCGTGAATATTGGCTTTCCATTATTTATGTTGTTATTGAAGATCAGCCTTAGTTCCTGGTGGTCTGATAGGATGCATGGGACAATTTCAATATTTTTGTATCTGTTGAGGCCTGTTTTGTGTCCAATTATATGGTCAATTTTGGAGAAGGTACCATGAGGTGCTGAGAGGAAGGTATATCCTTTTGTTTTAGGATAAAATGTTCTGCAGATATCTGTTAGATCCATTTGTTTCATAACTTCTGTTAGTTTCATTGTGTCCCTGTTTAGTTTCTGTTTCCACAATCTGTCCATTGATGAAAGTGGTCTGTTGAAGTCTCCCACTATTATTGTGTGAGGTGCAATGTGTGCTTTGAGCTTTACTAAAATGTCTGTAATGAATGTGGCTGCCCTTGCATTTGGAGCATAGATATTCAGAATTGAGAGTTCCTCTTGGAGGATTTTACCTTTGATGAGTATGAAGTGTCCCTCCTTGTCTTTTTTGATAACTTTGGGTTGGAAGTCGATTTTATTAGATATTAGAACGGCTACTCCAGCTTGTTTCTTCAGACCATTTGCTTAGAAAATTGTTTTCCAGCCTTTCACTCTGAAGTAGTGTCTGTCTTTTTCCCTGAGATGGGTTTCCTGTAAGCAGCAGAATGTTGGGTCCTGTTTGTGTAGCCAGTCTGTTAGTCTATGTCTTTTTATTGGGGAATTGAGTCCATTGATATTACGAGATATTAAGGAAAAGTAATTGTTGCTTCCTTTTATTTTTGTTGTTAGAGTTGGCATTCTGTTCTTGTGGCTGTCTTCTTTTTGGTTTGTTGAGGGATTACTTTCTTGCTTTTTCTAGGGTGTGATTTCTGTCCTTGTATTGGTTTTTTCTGTTATTATCCTTTGAAGGGCTGGATTCGTGGAAAGATAATGTGTGAATTTGGTTTTGTTGTGGAATACTTTGGTTTCTCCATCTATGGTAATTGAGAGTTTGGCCGGGTTAAGTAGCCTGGGCTGGCATTTGTGTTCTCTTAGTGTCTGTATAATATCTGTCCAGGATCTTCTGGCTTTCATAGTCTCTGGTGAAAAGTCTGATGTAGTTCTGATAGGCCTGCCTTTATATGTTACTTGATCTTTTTCCCTTACTGCTTTTAATATTCTATCTTTATTTAGTGCATTTGTTGTTCGGATTATTATGTGTCAGGAGGAATTTCTTTTCTGGTCCAGTTTATTTGGAGTTCTGTAGGCTTCTTGTATGTTCATGGGCATCTCTTTCTTTAAGTTTGGAAATTTTTCTACTATAATTTTGTTGAAGATATTTGCTGGCCCTTTAAGTTGAAAAACTTCATTCTCATCTACTCCTATTATCCGTAGGTTTGGTCTTCTCATTGTGTTCTGGATTTCCTGGATGTTTCCAGTTAGGATCTTTTTGCATTTTGTATTTTCTTTGATTGTTGTGACCATGTTCTCTATGGAATCTTCTGCATCTGAGATTCTCTCTTCCATCTCTAGTATTCTGTTGCTGATGCTTGCATCTATGGTTCCACATCTTTCCTAGGTTTTCTATATCCAGCATTGCCTCACTTTGGGTTTTCTTTATTGTGTCTACCTCCCTTTTTAGGTCTTGGATAGTTTTATTCAATTCCATCACCTGTTTGGTTGTGTTTTCCTGCAATTCTTTAAGGGGTTTTTGTGCTTCCTCTTTAAGGTCTTCTACTTGTTTAGCAATGTTCTCCTGTATTTCTTTAAGTGAGTTATTAAAGTTCTTCTTGATGTCCTCTACCATCATCATGAGATATGCTTTTAAATCTGGGACTATCTTTTCGGTTGTGTTAAGGTGCCCAGGACTGGCTGGGGTGGGAGTGCTTCGTTCTGATGATGGTGAGTGGTCTTGGTTTCTGTTAGTAAGATTCTTATGTTTGCCTTTCACTATCTGGTAATCTCTGGAGTTAGTTGTTGTAGTTGTCTCTGGTTAGAGCTTGTTCCTCAGGTGATTATGTTAGCCTCTATCAGCAGACCTGGGAGACTAGATCTCTCCTGAGTTTCAGTGTTCAGGGTACTCTCTGCAGGCAAGCTCTCCTCTTGCAGGGAAGGTGTCCAGATATCTGGTGTTTGAACCTGCCTCCTGGCAGAAGTTGTGATCCACTCACAGAGGTCTTAAGATCCCGTGGAGGTTCATGTGGGTACCTTGTGGGTGTCCGCAGACTCTGAGCCCAAGCTACCCTGGTGCTGGAGGGGACCGGAAGGGGTCTCCCTTATTTCTAACTGTCAATCACTGTAGTCTTGGGTACTGCTTTCAGTCTCACTTAAGATCCTTGAGTTCAGAAAAATATTGTATCGTTGTGTCTAGTACTGACCTAGGGCATGACAGGAAAGAAACTGTCAGGTAACATTAAATGTATAAAGGAGTAAGGAGGATGAAGAGGAAGGAATAAAGGGTATGAGGGTAAGGTAAACCAGGGTGAAGGAAGAAGAGAAGGAAATGAGGACTGGGCCTCAGGTCTATGGTGTCATCTACACAGTTGAAAGGAATGGTTCTGCTACTTCTGAGTTCGAGCCCTATGTGATGCCTGCATTCTCCAGGAAGCCCAAGATTAGTGACCATCTTACCCCTCATGGGTCCAATAAGGTGTCACTGAATGGCTGCTTCTTGTTCTCATGGCAGTGACTATCAGGAAAACCCCTAACCAACAGAATCCAGAGATGTGATATTGTAGGCAGCCAAGAATGCAGAACATATCCAAGGTTTCTGACAGTTCAGCCAGCTGAGTCTCCAAGCAGGCTAGGCTTGTTTTCTGAGGGTGGTGAACCTGCACAACAAACTGAGTCTCAGACTTGTCAACTTTTTCCCTGTGGTACAAGCTGCAGTGACTTTATGATCCTGCCTTCTCTCTTAGCCTTCCCAGGTGAGTTGGGAAAGTGCCATTTCTGTTCCCTGTAGGGATTCCCTGAATGCTCTCAACAAGCACACTCCTTGGAAGAGACTCTTGGGGGACAGAGCAGGAGAAAACATCAGGCAAATGGAGATATGATGACCTTCATTTTAGACCTAATTGGGGAAGATGCACAGATCAGGGCAAAGGAGGTGAATGAGTCAAGGCCTGACATTCTCAGTCACTGCCCAGACACTCCCTGACTCCCGATGACACCATGTTTAGTGTCACTTCTCTTCCTTCCTCAACTGTGTATCCAGGACCTGAGCCAGGATGGCCACATGGGCATTTAAGAGACCTCCATGACAAGTCATCACTGGTGGTTAGCAGTGCCATCCCCCTAACGGCTGAGTGAGGGATCTCACCCAGGTAATTATAGCCCTTAAGAACATACTAAAAATTGGTTTCCAGATATATCTTGTTCTAGAACATTCTCACTTAAACTCACTGTGGCCCTGCCTCGGCTCTCTCTCTTCTCTCTACCAACAGTAACCTCTTTCAGTCTGAGGTTGCTGGGAGAATTAAGTGTGATTATGCTGAGTACTTAGAACTATTAATCCTAAGATTCATATGTGAGAAACAAGTTTCATAAAGTTGAGCCAAATTTAAATGAAGCTTTAATTAAAAACCTGGCCAGGTAAAAAGAACTCTAGACATGTCTGTTGGTATCAGGAACCAACTTTATGGTTACTGATCACCTATGAATCCAGCGATGATGGTGAGGTCACCCATAAGGGACAGGGACCAACACAACTGTTGCCATGGCAATCACCATACATTCCTAGCATCCACCTGCTTTACCTCCCACCTCTTCCTTCGAGAGGTTATGTCACAGCCTAAATAAAAGGAAGACTCTCTTGACCTTACCTCTCTCTCCTTTCTTTTTGACCCCCTTCATCTCTGTTGCCCCCTTTGCCCATTTCTCCCACAATAAATCTGTATCATGTGGAGCTGTACTGGCTTGGTGTGGTCTCTCCCAACACAAGCCATGTTTTTAACACAACATCGGTACCTTGGCCCACAGCTGTGCCTGCCAGTAGCTGCTTTGATGGTCTAGGCGACTGGGCACTGGTAGGGCCTGTGGCCGATCGACCATCACCCAGACTAATGTGACCGCAGCCTGCGACTGTGGCTTCCCTTTGTGTATGGGTTCAGACATCTGCTTTCCTGCCACTACTGCACTCCATATAGATTTCTGACACCACAGCTGCAGACCACTGCCACCTGCTGCTGTGGGACTCACAGACTTCCACAAGAGGTACTGCTGCTGCTGCTGCTGCTGCCGCTGCCTCTGCAGGACTTATGAATTCTACCAGGTGAGCCTAGCACTGTGGTCCACCATGTGGGTTAGCTTTTGCCATATGGGTTACTCAGTCAGGTGAGCCCACATCAACCATACAGTTTCATGTTTCCTGCTACCAAACTGCTAAATTTCTCAAACATCAGCATATTAGAAGGTTTTTCCTCAAGATCATCCAGAGACTGTCTCACCTGGGCATCCATCCCATATACAACCACCAAACCCAGACACTATTGTGGATGCCCACAAGAGCTTGCTGACAGGGGCCTGATATAGCTTTCTCCTAAGAGGCTCTGTTAGTTCATGACAAATACAGAAGTGGAGGCTCACAGCCATCCATTGCACAAATGAGAGGGTCCCCAATGAAGGAGCTAGATAAAGTCCCCAAGGAGCTGAAGGGGTTTGAAGCCCCATAGGAGGAACAGCAATATGAACTAACCAGTACCCCCACAGCTCCCTGGGACTAAACTAGCAACCAAAGAAAACACATGCTGAGACTCATGGCTCTAGCTGCATATGTTGCAGAGGATGGCCTAGTTGGTCATCAATGGGAGGAGAGGACCTGTGAAAGTTCTATGTCCCAGTCTAGGGCAATGCCAGGGCAATTGAGCAGGAGTGGGTTAGTTGGTGAGCAGGGGATGGGGGAAGGGGTAGGGGGTTTTCAGAGGGGAAACCAGGAAAGGGAATAACATTTGAAATGTAAATAAAGAAAATATTTAATTTAAAAAAGGAGGTTTTTCCTCCAGTCGTCCGGGAAGGCCCAGATTTCTCAAAAATGGCATGGTCAGCCTTTATGGGTTAAGGGATTGGTATTCCGTGGCGATAGTCCTATGATCATCCTCCTAGCTGACATACAGATGGGACTTCAACCCTTGGGTGATTATCCCCTCAAAAGCAGACTCCACCCCCCTGCACTCCCCCACTATCCAGGCTCTTGCAGCAATTCAGGAAACCCTAGGCATAGGTATAGATACTTTCTGGCAAGTCTTGGATTCACTGTAGCCTCTAGAAGGTCTAGGTGATGGCTTGGACATCTAGCCTGGCTGAAATTTCATTACTGAGTTTTTCTTAGGACATCGGTATGAATAATACAATAACTCCTCAAACAGTGCTTTGTTGTCTTTGAACATACCTCCAGATTCCCCACTGGAATGTCTCCTGAAAAATCTCAAATCTCTGAATTTAATGCCTGACATGAGACCATCAAAACTAGTACACCTCTGCAATAATGTCTGGATTCAGTATCCATTAGACAATGGCTCAAAATGGCCACTTAATGGCAAACTAGGTCCAATTATTTTACCAGATCTTCATACATACTGCAGGCAGTCTGATAAATGGAAAAAAGTTCCCTATGCTCAAGACTTTACCCATCTTTGCTCCAACTCCTCCCTGTGTTCTTCTTGTTCCCCAACCCAACTTCTCTTAGCCATGAAACTTCCACCAGATGATGCTACAACCCTGGATCAAGCTAATGAACTGCCTCCTTTTCACCAAACACCTGTTTCCATACCCCCCAAAACCCAAACCACCTCCTCAGTTTCTCCTTCTCACCAGGTTAACCCCAACCCGACTAGGTCCACCTTTCCAGACCCCTCCCCTCCTCCTGTGACAGCTGCATGTCATTCCAACTGCCCTGCTGTGGCACCTACCTTCAGCCCTCCCATCACCTGATCTAAGGTCACAGCCAAACTCCCAAGTCCTTCTCCCCCAGGGACACCTGACCCAGCATCAGTCCTTCCTTTAAGGAAAGTTTCTGTGATAGATGGCATTGTCGGAGTTCATGTCCCTTTCTCACTGAACTTTCTCAAATAGAAAGCAGACTGGTTTCCCATACCTCTAACTCCCCTGATTTTATTAAAGATTTTCAGTACATTACTTAATCTTATAGCTTCACTTTCCATGATGTACATATGATCTTCACTAATAATTTACTTCCTGATGAATGCAGGTGAGTTTGGGAGCAGGCAAGAACACACACAGATGAAATTCATCAAACAGGTAGAACATATCCAAAAGGATCTGAGGCAGTACCTGACAAAGATCCTCAATGGAATTATAATTCTCTAGGTGGTATTTTAGCCAGGGATAGATTCATAACCTGACTCCTGGCTGGTCTCTGCAGGGCAGCCTTAAAACCAGTAATTTTTGAAACCTCCCCGACAAGAGGTCATCCAGGACAAACAGGAAAACCCATCTCAATTTTTAGAACAACTCACAAAGCCTTTATTACTATACACTAATCTGGAAATTCAGAATGTTAGAAACTTCTGGTGACCTACTTCTTTTCCCAGAGCTACCCTGATATAAAAAGCCAAACCTAGAAAGCTGGAGAAGGGACCCCTTGTGAGGAGCCGCCCTCACATTTGCCATTACAAGATGGTGCTGACATCCTGTGTTCTAAGTAATAAACAAGTAAGCTGCGCATGTGCCAGGGTAGTTTTCCATTCCATGTGCTCTGTCTTCCCCATGACGACAACTTGGCCGATGGGCTGCAGCCAATCAGGGAGCGACACACCCGAGGCAAAGGACAGTTCCCCATAAAAGGGATGGGGTTGTGCCATTTTGGGTCTTCGCTCTGTTAGCTGATGCTCTCCCTCTCAAGACGCATTAAAGCTTTACTGCAGAAGGATCCTGTGTGCCGCGTCATTCCTGCTGGCGGGAGGTAGCGCGGGACCATCATCTGGTGCCGAAAACCCGGGAACTTCAACATAGTCAGCACCTATGGAGACCCCTTGGATACAAGGAGGATTCAGAACTGCGGGGAGGTAAGTTCAGAGAGGAATGTCTGTTTCTGAATGGTTCGGCATGCTGAGTCGGTCCGTAAATATGGAGCCAATGCTAATTTTACCTCGGTGCAGTTAGACAGGCTTGCCGGCATGGCACTAACTCCTGCCGACTGGCAAATGATTGCAAAAGCCGCTCTCCCCAGTATGGGCAAATATATGGAATGGAGAGCTCTATGGCAAGAGGCTGCGCAAATGCAGGCCCACACAAATGCTAGGGCTTTGACCCCAGAGCAGAGGGAGTGGACTTTTGACCTGTTAACGGGTCAGGGAGCTTATACCGCTGATCAAACAAATTATCACTGGGGAGCTTATGCCCAAGTTTCCTCCACGGCTATTAAGACCTGGAAGGCGCTCTCCCGAACAGGTGAAACCACTGGACAATTAACGAGGATCATACAGGGACCCCAGGAGTCCTTCTCAGATTTCGTGGCCAGAATGACAGAGGCAGCAGGGTGCATTTTTGGAGATTCGGAGCAAGCTGCACCTCTGGTAGAACAGCTCATTTATGAGCAAGCCACACAGGAGTGCGGAGCAGCCATAGCCCCAAGAAAGAAAAAAGGCTTACAAGACTGGCTCAGGGTTTGTCGGGAGCTCGGGGGACCTCTCACCAATGCAGGCTTAGCGGCCGCCATCCTCCAATCCCAAAAACGCTCCATAGGCAGAAATGATCGGAGGACATGTTTTAACTGTGGGAAGCCTGGGCATCTTAAGAAAGATTGCAGAGCTCCAGACAAAAAGGGAGGCGGAACCCTCACTCTTTGCTCTAAGTGTGGCAAGGGCTATCATAGAGTTGACCAGTGTCGCTCTGTGAGGGATATAAAGGGCAAACTCCTTCCCCTGCCTGATAACCAATCAGCTGATGTGTCAAAAAACGGGCCATCAGGCCCTCGGTCCCAGGGCCCTCAAAGATATGGGAACCGGTTTGTCAGGACCCAGGAAGCAGTCAGAGAGGCGACCCAGGAAGACCCACAAGGGTGGACCTGTGTGCTGCTTCCGACTTCCTACTAATGCCTCAAATGAGTATTCAGCCAGTGCCGGTGGAGCCTATGCCATCCTTGTCCCCTGGAACCATGGGCCTTATTCTCGGCCGGGGTTCACTCACCTTGCAGGGCTTAGTAGTCCACCCTGGAGTTATGGATTGTCAACATTCCCCTGAAATACAGGTCCTGTGCTCAAGCCCTAAGGGCGTTTTTTCTATTAGCAAAGGAGATAGGATATCTCAGCTGCTGCTCCTCCCTGATAATACCAGGGAGAAATCTGCAGGACCTGAGATAAAGAAAATGGGCTCCTCCGGAAATGATTCTGCCTATTTGGTTGTATCTTTGAATGATAGACCTAAGCTTCACATTAAGATCAACGGAAAAGAGTTTGAAGGCATCCTTGATACCGGAGCAGATAAAAGTATAATCTCTACACATTGGTGGCCCAAAGCATGGCCCACCACAGAGTCATCTCATTCATTACAGGGCCTAGGATATCAATCATGTCCCACTGTAAGCTCCGTTGCCTTGACATGGGAATCCTCCGAGGGGCAGCAAGGGAAATTCATACCTTATGTGCTCCCACTCCCGGTTAACCTCTGGGGGAGGGATATTATGCAGCATTTGGGCCTTATTTTGTCCAATGAGAATGCCCCATCGAGAGGGTATTCAGCTAAAGCAAAAAATATCATGGCAAAAATGGGTTATATTGAAGGAAAAGGGTTAGGATGTCAAGAACAAGGAAGGACAGAGCCAATCTCACCTAATGGAAATCAAGACAGACAGGGTCTGGGTTTTTTCTAGGGGCCATTGGGGCAACACGACTATTACCATGGAAAACAGGGGATCTGGTATGGGTTCCTCAGTGGCCCCTATCCTCTGAAAAACTGGAAGCTGTGATTCAACTGGTAAAGGAACAATTGAAGCTAGGCCATATTGAACCGTCTACCTCACCTTGGAATACTCCAATTTTTGTAATTAAGAAAAAGTCAGGAAAGTGGAGACTGCTCCATGACCTCAGAGCCATTAATGAGCAAATGAACTTATTTGGCCCGGTACAGAGGGGGTCTCCCTGTGCTTTCCGCCTTACCACGTGGCTGGAATTTAATTATTATAGATATTAAAGATTGTTTCTTTTCTATACCTTTGTGTCCAAGGGATAGGCCCAGATTTGCCTTTACCATCCCCTCTATTAATCACATGGAACCTGATAAGAGGTATCAATGGAAGGTCTTACCACAGGGAATGTCCAATAGTCCTACAATGTGCCAACTTTATGTGCAAGAAGCTCTTTTGCCAGTGAGGGAACAATTCCCCTCTTTAGTTTTGCTCCATTACATGGATGACATCCTCCTGTGCCATAAAAACCTTGCCATGCTACAAAAGGCATATCCTCTTCTACTTAAAACTTTAAGTCAGTGGGGTTTACAGATAGCCACAGAAAAGGTTCAAATTTCTGATACAGGACAATTCTTGGGCTCTGTGGTGTCCCCAAATAAGATTGTGCCCCAAAAGGTAGAGATAAGAAGAGATCACCTCCATACCTTAAACGATTTTCAGAAGCTGTTGGGAGATATTAATTGGCTCAGACCTTTTTTGAAGATTCCTTCCACTGAGTTAAGGCCTTTGTTTGATATTCTAGAAGGAGATTCTCATATCTCCTCCCCTAGGGCTCTTACTCTAGTTGCTAACCAGGCCTTACAAAAGGTGGAAAATGCCTTACAGAATGCACAATTACAACATATTGAGGATTCGCAGACTTTTAGTTTGTGTGTCTTTAAGACAGCACAATTGCCAACCACAGTTTTGTGGCAGAATGCGCCATTGTTGTGGATCCATTCAAACGTATCCCCAGCTAAAATAATAGATTGGTATCCTGATGCAGTTGCACAGCTTGCCCTTAAAGGCCTAAAAGCAGCAATCACTCATTTTGGATGAAGTCCCTATCTTTTGATTGTACCTTATACCACTGCACAGGTTCAAACCCTGGCAGCCACATCCAATAATTGGGCAGTTTTAGTTACCTCCTTTTCAGGACAAATAGATAACCATTATCCAAAACATCCAATTTTCAAGTTTGCCCAAAATCAATCTGTTGTGTTTCCACAAATAACAGTAAGAAACCCACTTAAAAATGGGATTGTGGTATATACTGATGGATCAAAAACTGGCATAGGTGCCTATGTGGCTAATGGTAAAGTAGTATCCAAACAATATAATGAAAATTCACCTCAAGTGGTAGAATGTTTAGTGGTTTTGGAAGTTTTAAAAACCTTTTTAGAACCCCTTAATATTGTGTCAGATTCCTGTTATGTGGTTAATGCAGTAAATCTTTTAGAAGTGGCTGGAGTGATTATGCCTTCCAGTAAAGTTGCCAATAGTTTTCAGCAGTTACAATTAGTTTTGTTATCTAGAAGATTTCCTGTTTATATTACTCATGTTAGAGCCCATTCAGGCCTACCTGGCCCCATGGCTCTGGGAAATAATTTGGCAGATAAGGCCACTAAAGTGGTGGCTGTTGCCCTATCATTCCCGGTAGAGGCTGCAAGAAATTTTCATAACAATTTTCATGTCACAGCTGAAACATTACGCCGTCGTTTCTCCTTGACCAGAAAAGAAGCCCATGACATTCTTACTCAATGCCAAAGCTGTTGTGAGTTCTTGCCAGTTCCTCATGTGGGAATTAACCCATGCGGTATTCGTCCTCTACAGGTCTGGCAAATGGATGTTACACATGTTTCTTCCTTTGGAAAACTTCAATATCTCCATGTGTTCATTGACACATGCTCTGGCATCATGTTTGCCTCTCCTTTAACCGGAGAAAAGGCCTCACATGTGATTCAACATTGCCTTGAGGCATGGAGTGCTTGGGGGAAACCCAAACTCCTTAAGACTGATAATGGACCAGCTTATACATCTCAAAAATTCCAACAGTTCTGCTGTCAGATGGACGTGACCCACCTGACTGGACTTCCATACAACCCTCAAGGACAGGGTATTGTTGAGCGTGCGCACTGCACCCTCAAATCCTATCTAATAAAACAGAAAGGGGGAGTCAAGGAGGCTCTACCCTGAGTACCAAGAGTGTCTGTATCTATGGCACTCTTTACACTCAATTTTTTAAATCTTGATGCTCATGGCCACACTGCGGCTGAACGTCATTGTTCAGAGCCAGATAGGCCCAAAGAGATGGTAAAATGGAAAGATGTAAGTAACAAATGGAAAGGACCGGATCCTATGTTAATAAGATCCAGGGGAGCTGTTTGTGTTTTCCCACAGAATGAAGACAATCCATTTTGGATACCAGAAAGACTTACCCAAAAAATCCAGATTGACCAAGAAAATCTTGCTGCTCCTCGTCTTGATGATGTCCAGGGCGACAACAGCAAAGGGAGAACAGCGTTAGGGGATAATGTCGACATTCCCACTCCCAATGCCGGTGATGTATAATGTGCAAGTATTTCCCTGCTTTTTTACCACTAACAAGGAGTTGGGCTTGGACTATCTACCAATAGATACTCATATTGCACAAGTGACAGAGGAAAATAGAACCATATTTCCGGAAGGCAGTCTTTGCTTTAAGGTAACCAGTGATCACTCGTTGGTACACCCATGCCTTCTGCTATTTAATCATTCCTATGCTGATCTGAAGGAGACTGTTGCGACCTCTGATGGGTTTAAGGCCAATGCCACAGTCTTATATGGATGGTGACCCCGCATCAATTCGACAGATGATGATAATTCCAATCCCCCTAGACAACCTCAATTGGCCCCCTTCTGTACAGGTATCCCAGCTGAAGGCACCTCTTTCCCTTGGACCGGCTGTCAAGCCCGAAGATCAAGTTGGGCAAAAAGAGGGATTTTTACATTTTCCTCCCTTGAGGGTAATGGGGGAAACTTCACCTCTATGAACCCATGGAGATATGATATTAATCCCTTTGATTTATGGCTGCTCTGCAGTCATAATGGCAGTTGTACTGACCTCATGCCCATGGCTATGCTCCTTGGCGGAGGTAAAGAGAGGGGCCAATTGTCATATAAAAATAGTAACCCTGATCAGATTGATTATCAGTATTATGAGGGCACGAGGGTACAAATTAGCCCTGTCCCCGTTTGTGTTTGGCTGCCATTTGTGTGGATAGTTAGCAATGCCGCCGAGAATAATAGCTTAAGCTACTTAAAAGGCTCCTGTTTTTATGCTTTGTGTTGGAATGCTAGTCAGTTTCACACAGTGGTGGTGGCTCGCATGCCCCGCTTTGTGCCGGTGCCTGTCGATACGCCAGGAACCTTGGCCCTGTTCAGACAAAAAAGGGATTTTGGGATATCGGCCATTATTGTTAGCATTGTTGCTATGGTGGCCGTTTCCGCCTTCCTTACGGCCTCGGCCTTGGCTCTGTCTGGACAGGTCCAGACGACTGACACCATTAACACATTGTCAGCCTTGGTGACCACAGCCATGGATAAATAGGCCTCAGCTAATGTCAAGATACAGGGAGGTCTCATGCTGGTTAATCAATGCATAGATCTTGTCCAGGAACAACTAGATGTATTATGGCAAATAGTTCAGCTGGGATGTGAACAAAAGTTTCCGGGACTATGCGTTACTTCCATTCAGTATGAGAAATTTACTAGGGCAGCTAATTTGTCAAAAAGTCTTTCTCAGTATATGTTACAGAATTGGACGGCTGAATTTGAACAGACCCTTCGGGAATTGAGACTTGCCATCATTCAGGTCAACTCCACGTGCTTGGACCTGTCCCTGACCAAAGGATTACCCAATTGGATCTCCTCAGCATTTTCCTTCTTTAAAGAATGGGTGGGGGTGGGATTATTTGGAGCTACACTTTGCTGTGGATTAGTGTTGCTTCTCTGGTTGGTCTGTAAGCTTAAGGCCCAAACTAGGAGAGACAAGGTGGTTATTGCCCAGGCGCTTGCAGCACTAGAACATGGTGCTTCCCCTGATATATGGTTATCTATGCTTAAGCAATAGGTCGCTGGCCACTCAGCTCTTGCACCCCACGAGGCTAGTCTCATTGCACAGGATAGAGTGAGTGTGCTTCAGCAGCCTGAGAGAGTTGCACAGCTAAGCACTGCAGTAGAAGGGCTCTGCAGCATATATGAGCCTATTCTAGGGAGACATGTCATCTTTCAAGAAGGTTGAGTGTCCAAGTGTCCTTCCCCCAGAAAAACGACACGGGACCAGACCAGGACACCTCCGGGTGATGATCCTGGGAGGAGTTTTGTGTAAGGCTCCTTTACCTGCACACTGGGGATTTGACCTCTATCTCCACTCTCATTAGGATGGGTGGCCTATTGCTCTTAAATAAAAGAAAAGGGGGAGATGTGAGGAGCCACCCTCACATTCGCCATTACAAGATGGCGCTACATCCTGTGTTCTAAGTAATAAACAAGCAAGCTGTGCATGTGCCAGGGTAGTTTTCCATTCCATGTGCTCTGCCTTCCCCGTGATGACAACTCGGCCAATGGGCTGCAGCCAATCAGGGAGCGACATGTCCGAGGCGAAGGACAGTTCCCCATAAAAGGGACGGGGTTCTGCCATTTTGGGTCTTCGTTCTGTAAGCTGATGCTCTCCCTCTCAAGACACATTAAAGCTTTACTGCAGGAGGATCCTGTGTGCCGCGTCATTCCTGCTGGTGGGAGGTAGCGCGGGACCATCAACCCCTAACTCCACAGGGAGAAGTTTTAGTGCTGGCCTTCAAGGTGTACCATGAGAGAGATGAAAAAGCTAACAGACAAAAATACTATATGCTGGCAAAGGCTGTCCAACC
The DNA here is from genome assembly GCF_978045245.1 of Mus caroli. NCBI lineage: Eukaryota > Metazoa > Chordata > Mammalia > Rodentia > Muridae > Mus > Mus caroli. Next base: position 38,005,556 of record NW_028227261.1, on the reverse strand, counting down.
AGCCCCTGTATCTATTATCCCATCTAAATATTATGATCTCTTTGCTTTCTTTCTCTTTGACCAGACAAAAGATGATTGCAAAAAATGGCCAGACAAATATCTTTGTCTTGTCAGATAAATATGGTAGGATCACGAACTGATCACTTCTATCAACAATGCAATACACTCTTTTTCTACATACAAGACCCAGGGAATTCCAGTTCCTATTACAGGATTACCAGCCAATGTTCGCAGAGGAGCCTGATGCAAATGTTTACCAAGTGGACCTTGAGGGTGGAAGTCAGCCACACCCCAAAATTGATAATGCCCCTAGACAACAGGAAGCAGTTTAAGAGACTTGACTCCCCATTCCCCTTTCACCACCATTTTCCTCTTCCCTCCTTTTTTCTTCTCTCTTTTTAAAAAATTTTTAATATTTTTATTACATATTTTCCTCAGTTACATTTCCAATGCTATCCCAAAAGTACCCCATAGCGCCCCCCCCCACTTCCCTACCCACCCATTCCCATTCTTTTGGCCCTGGCATTCCCCTATATTGGGGCATATAAAGTTTGCAAGTCCAATGGGCCTCTCTTTCCAATGATGGCCGACTAGGCCATCTTTCGATACATATGCAGCTAGAGACAAGAGCTCCGGGGTTCTGGTTAGTACATCATGTTGTTCCGACAATAGGGTTGCAGATCCCTTTAGCTCCTTGGGTACTTTCTCTAGCTTCTCCATTGGGAGCCCTGTGATACATCCAATAGCTGACTGTGAACATCCACTCCTGTGTTTGCTAGGCCCCGGCATCGTCTCACAAGAGACAGCTATATTTGGGTCCTTTCAGCAAAATCTTGCTAGTGTATGCAATGGTGTCAGCGTTTAGAAGCTGCTTATGGGAAGGATCCCTGGATACGGCAGTCTCTAAATGGTCCATCCTTTCATCACAGCTACGAACTTTGTCTCTGTAACTCCTTCCCTGGGTGTTTTGTTTCCAATTCTAAGAAGGGGCACAGTGTCCACACTTTGGTCTTCATTCTTCTTGAGTTTCATGCGTTCAGCAAATTGTTTCTTATATCTTGGGTATCCTAAGTTTTGGGCTAATATCCACTTATCAGTGAATACATATTGTGTGAGTTCTTTTGTGATTGTGTTACTTCACTCAAGATGATGCCCTCCAGGTCCATCCATTTGGCTAGGAATTTCATAAATTCATTCTTTTTAATAGCTGAGTAGTACTCCATTGTGTAAATGTACCATAATTTCTGTATCCATTCCTCTGTTGAGGGACATCTGGGTTCTTTCCAGCTTCTGGCTATTATAAATAGGGCTGCTATAAACATAGTGGAGCATGTGTCCTTTTTACCGGTTGGGACATCTTCTGGATATATGCCCAGGAGAGGTATTGCTGGATCCTCCGGTAGTACTATGCCCAATTTTCTGAGGAACCGCCAGACTGATTTCCAGAGTGGTTGTACAAGCTTGCAATCCCACCAACATTGGAAGAGTGTTCCTCTTTCTCCACATCCTCGCTAGCATCTGCTGTCACCTGAATTTTTGATCTTAGCCATTCTGACTGGTGTGAGGTGGAATCTCAGGGTTGTTTTGATTTGCATTTCCCTGATGATTAAGGATGTTAAACATTTTTTCAGGTGCTTCTCTGCCATTCGGTATTCCTCAGGTGAGAATTCTTTGTTCAGTTCTGAGCCCCATTTTTTAATGGGGTTATTTGACTTTCTGGAGTCCACCTTCTTGAGTTCTTTATATATATTGGATATTAGTCCCTTATCTGATTTAGGATAGGTGAAGATCCTTTCCCAATCTGTTGGTGGTTTTTTTGTCTTATTGATGGTGTCTTTAGCCTTGCAGAAGCTTTGCAGTTTCATGAGGTCCCACTTGTCCCACCTCAGTGTAGAAAAGACCCAGCATCAGCCATCACAGAGGATACTTGTCCTCAGATGCAGCATGTCATTTGCATCAAAAGCTGGGACATCCTTGATGAAATGCAGACCCCTTAAATTCCATTTAACCACACAATGAAGACTTCAGCATAGACTACGTTGAATATAGGCATATATAGTTTGGTGTCTGGCTTGCACCCCTTCTGTTCCACACACCATTGCTTTAATTTTAATAATGACATCCTGTGCTGCATTACTTAGCCTACAGCACCTTGGCCTCCACTGTGTCTATTCCAACATCACTAAGGACATGTTTCCTGCTGGCTTACATGTATGAGGTTGGCTTCTGGGAAAGTGCAGCAGACTGCAAAACTCTTACTTTCCCACTTCTCTTTACCAGGAATGTACACACCACACCACTGTCACATGACATTCATTGCTTCTCTGGGGAAGTAAACCAAATCCCAACATCTTGGTGTCAGGCTGGACCACGATGCTTTCATTGGAAAAGTATGTGCAAAGAGAGGCTGATCACTATCAAGAAGATTACGTGTAGTAGGTTTTATCCACTATTCCTTCCCTTCAGTTATAGATGGATGGATCTGAGCCTGACTACACAAGGTGACTTGCAATCTACCACTGATAAAAGTGAGCCCCAAGGATGCCTTTGGATTTAGAACCACTAATACAACAGTTTCTGTTGATCTGTGGTAGTCATTTAATCAATGTTACATGCTCTCTTTTAAGAATGATGTCTCTAGTTATTAAGTTGTATGTTGGATCAAATGCACAATGTTGCTCACATAAAACAAATGCACTGATCTGTTCCAGTTGGGGCCAGCCCTGCCATCTTCTAACTGAATCCAGCAGAAGCTGCCAGAACCCCAGAGGACTCTCCATGCCGCAGGACCTCGGAATCACCTCGGGATCACAGGTGAGTGGAATGCAACATCAGCTCCAAAGGATCACAGAGGGTCTTGTTCCAGCAGGAACAGGGAAAAGGAACCCCACCCAACCAGAAGCTGGGAACCTTTCTGGTAGGGGCCAGGTCTGCCATCTTCTGTGTGAACCCAGTTGAGGGCGTCGAGGCTGCCAGAGGACTCTCCCCTTCGCAGGGCCCCTAGCACACCCAGGACCTTCTGATCACTGGAGAGTGGGTGAACAAAGCAACAGAGCTTCATAGACAGAGTCCCTTCGGGCCTTCATCCTCAGCCAGAAGGCAGAGCTGAGACACAGACCCCTGGGCAACTTCCTTGTCAGAGGTGAGTCTGCCTACAGGGAGGCGTCTGACTCCAGGACTCAGGAGGTAGATCAGAGCTCCAGACTTCCAGACACCTACCCTGCAAGAGGAGAACTTGCCTGCAGAGAGTGCTCTGACCACTGGGACTCAAGTGAGAGTTGGACTCCCAGGATGATGACAGAGCCTGAAAGAATCACAGGATAATCAAGCTCCAGACAGAGACAGCTAGAACATTAACACCAGAGATCACCAAATGGCAAAAGGCAAACATAAGAATCTTACTGACAGAAACCAAGAACACTGGGCATCATCAGAACCCAGTACACCTACCACAGCGAGACCTGGATACACCAACACACCCGAAAAGCAAGAATCAGATTTAAAATCATATCTCATGATGGTGGTAGAAGATTTTAAATAGGGCGTTAATAACTCACTTAAAGGAATACAGGATACCACTGCTAAACAGGTAGAAGCCCTTAAAGAGGAGGCACAAAAATCCCTCGAGGAATTACAGGAAAACACTGCTAAACAGGTAGAATACCTTAAAGACAAAAACACAAAAATCCCTTAAAGAACTACAGGAAAACACAACAAAACAGGAGATGGATTTGAACAAAACCATCCAAGATCTAAAAATGGAAGTAGAAACAATGATGAAAATCTAAAGGGAGACAACTCTAGAGATACAAACCCTAGGAAAGAAATCGGAAACCATAGATGCGAGCATCAGAAACAGAATACAAGAGATGGAAGAGAGAATCTCAGGTGCAGAAGATTCCATAGAGAACATGGACACAACAATCAAAGAAAATGAAAAATGCAAAAAGATCCTAACTCAAAACATCCAGGAAATCCATGACACAATGAGAACACCAAACCTACGGATGATAGGAGTAGATGAGAATGAAGATTGTCAACTTAAAGGGCCAGCAAATATCTTCAACAAAATCATAGATGAAAACTTCCCAAACTTAAAGAAAAAGATGCCCATGATAATACAAGAAGCCTACAGTACTCCAAATACACTGGACTAGAAAAGAAATTCCTCCCGACACATAATAATCAGAACAACAAATGCACTAAATAAAGACAGAATATTAAAAGCAGTAAGGAAAATAATCAAACTTAGGGCTGAAATCAACTGAGTGGAAACAAAAAGAACTATTCAAAGAATCATCCAAACCAGGAGCTGGTTCTTTGAGAAAAATCAACAAATTAGATAAGCCATTAGCCAGACTAACTAGAGGGCACAGGGACTGTATTCTAATTAACAAAATCAGAAATTAATAAGGAGACATAACAACAGAACCTGAGGAAATCAAAAACATCGTTAGATCCTACTACAAAAGGCTATACTCAACAAAACTCGGAAACCTGGACGAATTGGACAACTTCCTAGACAGATAGCAGGTAACAACTTTAAATCAGGATCAGATTAACAATCTTAACAGTCCCTTTTCCCCTAAAGAAATAGAAGCAGTCACTAATAGTCTCCCCACCAAAAAATGCCCAGGACCAGATGGGTTTAGTGCAGAGTTCTATCAGACCTTCAAAGAAGACCTAATTCCAACTCTCCTCAAACTATTCCACAAAGTAGAAACAGAAGGTACTCTACCCAATTCATTCTATGAAGCCACAATTACTCTGATACCTAAACCACACAAAGATCCAACAAAGAAAGAGAAATTCAGACCAATTTCCCTTATGAATATTGATGCAAAAATACTCAATAAAATCCTTTCAAGCTGAATCCAAGAACACATCAAAACGATCATCCATCATGACCAAGTAGGCTTCATCCCAGTGATTCAGGGATGGTTTAATATATGGAAATCCATCAATGTAATCCACTATATAAACAACAAACTATATAACAAACTCAAAGACAAAAATCACATGATCATCTCATTAGATGCTGAGAAAGCATTTGACAATATCCAACACCCATTCATGATAAATGTATTGGAAAGATTAGGAATTCAAGGCTCATACATAAACATAATAAAAGCAATATATAGCAAACCAGTAGCCAACATCAAACTAAATGGAGAAAAAATTCTAAGCAATCCCACTAAAATCAGGGACTAGACAAGGCTGTCCACTCTCTCCCTACCTATTCAATATAGTACTTGAAGTCCTAGCCAGAGCAATTCAACAACAAAGGAGATCAAGGGGATACAAATTGGAAAGGAAGAAGTCAAAATATCACTATTTGGCAGAGGATATGATAGTACATATATGTGTGTGTGTGTGTGTGTGTGAGAGAGAGAGACCCCAAAAATTCTACCAGAGAACTCCTAAACCTGATAAACAGCTTCAGGACAGTAGCTGGATATAAAATTAATTCAAACAAAACAGGATGAGAAAGAAATTAGTTAAACACCCTTCACAATAGTCACAAAAAATATAAAATATTAGTGTGACTCTAACTAAAGTAGTGAAAGAGCTCTATGACAAGAACTTCAAGTCTCTGAAGAAAGAAATTGAAGAAGATATCAGAAGATGGAAAGATCTCCCATGCTCATGGATTGGCAGGAATAATATAGTGAAAATGGCTATCCTGCCCAAAGCAATCTACAGATTCAATGCAATCCCCATCAAAATTCCAACTCAATTCTTCACTGTGTTAGAAATGACTATTTGCAAATTGATCTGGAATAACAACAACAACAACAACAACAAAACACTAGATAGCAAAAACTATTCTCAATGATATAAGAACCTCTGGTAGAATCACCATGCCTGAATTCAAGCAATTATGATAAAAAACTGCGTGGTACTGGTACAGCTTGCTGGTACTAGCACACCTTGCCTGACTACAGAGCAATTGTGATAAAGACTGCATGGTACTGGTACAGCGACAGACAGGTAGAGCAATGGAATAGAATTGAAGACCCAGAAATGAACCCACACACCTATGGTCACTTGATCTTTGAACAAGGGAGCTAAAACCATCCAGTGGAAAAGACAGCATTTTCAACATATGGTGCTGGCATAACGGTGTCTTTTGCCTTGCAGAAGCTTTGCAGTTTCACGAGGTCCCATTTGTCAATTCTCTATCTTACAGCACAAGCCACTGCTGTTCTATTCAGGGAATTGTTCCCCTGTGCCCATATCTTCAAGGCGTTTCCCCACTTTTTCCTCTATAAGTTTCAGTGTCTCTGGTTTTATGTGAAGTTCCTTGATCCACTTAGATTTGACCTAGTACAAGGAGATAGGAATGGATCAATTCGCATTCTTCTACATGATAACAACCAGTTATGCCAGCACCATGTGTTGAAAATGCTGTCTTTCTTCCACTGGATGGTTTTAGCTCCCTTGTCGAAGATCAAGTGACCATAGGTGTTTGGGTTCATTTCTGGGTCTTCAATTCTATTCCATTGGTCTACTTGTCTGTCACTGTACCAGTACCATGCAGTTTTTATCACAATTGCTCTGTAGTAAAGCTTTAGGTCAGGCATGGTGATTCCACCAGAGGTTCTTTTATCTTTGAGAAGAGATTTTGCTATCCTAGGTTTTTTGTTATCCAGATGAAATTGCAGATTGCTCTTTCTAATTCGTTGAAGAATTGAGTTGGAATTTTGATGGGGATTGCATTGAATCTGTAGATTGCTTTTGGCAAGGTAGCCATTTTTACAATGTTGATCCTGCCAATCCATGAGCATGGGAGGTCTTTCCATCTTCTGAGATCTTCTTTAATTTCTTTCTTCAGAGGCTTGAAGTTTTTATCATAGAGATCTTTCACTTCCTTAGTTAGAGTCATGCCAAGATATTTCATATAATTTGTGACTATTGAGAACGGTGTTGTTTCCCTAATTTCTTTCTCAGCCTGTTTATTCCTTGTGTAGAGAAAGGCCATTGACTTGTTTGAGTTAATTTTATATCCAGCTACTTCACTGAAGCTGTTTATCAGGTTTAGGAGTTCTCTGGTGGAATTTTTAGGGTCACTTATATATACTATCATATCATCTGCAAAAAGTGATATTTTGACTTCATCTTTTCCAATTTGTATCCCCTTGATCCCCTTCTGTTGTCGAATTGCTCTGGCTAGGACTTCAAGTACAATGTTGATTGGTATGGAGAGAGTGGACAGCCTTGTCTAGTCCCTGATTTTAGTGGGATTGCTTCAAGCTTCTCCCCATTTACTTTGATGTTGGCTACTGGTTTGCTGTAGATTGCTTTTATCATGTTTAGGTATGGGTCTTGAATTCCTGATCTTTCCAAGACTTTTATCATGAATGGGTGTTGGATCTTGTCGAATGCTTTTTCCACATCTAACGAGATGATCATGTGGTTTTTATCTTTGAGTTTGTTTATAAAATGGATTACGTTGATGGATTTCCGTATATTAAACCATCCCTGCATCCCTGGAAAAAAACCTACTTGGTCAGGATGGATGATTGCTTTAATGTGTTCTTGGACTTGGTTAGCGAGAATTTTATTGAGGATTTTTGCATCTTTATTCATAAGGGAAATTGGTCTGAAGTTTTCTATCTTTGTTGGATCTTTCTGTGGTTTAGGTATCAGAGTAATTGTGGCTTCATAGAATGAGTTGGGTAGAGGTCCTTCTACTTCTATTTTGTGGAATAGTTTGTGCAGACCTGGAATTAGCTCTTCTTTGAAGGTCTGGTAGAACTCTGTACTAAACCCATCTGGTCCTGGGCTTTTTTTGGCTGGGAGACTATTAATGACTGCTTCTATTTCTTTAGGGGATATGGGACTGTTTAGATCGTTAACTTGATCCTGATTTAACTTTGGTACCTGGTATCTGTTCTGAAATTTGTCCATTTCGTCCAGGTTTTCCAGTTTTGTTGAGTATAGCCTTTTGTAGAAGGATCTGATGGTGTTTTGGATTTCTTCAGGATCTGTTGTTATGTCTCCCATTTCAATTCTGATTTTGTAAATTAGGATGTTGTCCCTGTGCCCTCTAGTGAGTCTAGCTAATGGTTTATGTATCTTGTTGATTTTCTCAAAAAACCAACTCCGAGTTTGGTTAATTCTTTGAATACTTCCTCTTGTTTCCACTTGGTTGATTTCATGCCTGACTTTGATTATTTCCTGCCGTCTACTCCTCTAGGGTGAATTTTCTTCCTTTTTTTTCTAGAGCTTTTAGGTGTGTTGTCAAGCTGCTAGTGTTTGCTTTCTCCAGTTTCTTTTTGGAGGCACTCAGAGCTATGAGTTTCCCTCTTAGAAATGCTTTCATTGTGTCCCATAGGTTTGGGTATGTTGTGGCTTCCCTTTCATTAAACTCTAAAAAGTCTTTAATTTTTTGCTTTATTCCTTCCTTGACCAAGGTATCATTGAGAAGAGTGTTGTTCAGTTTCCACGTGAATGTTGGCTTTCTATTATTTATGTTGTTATTGAAGATCAGCCTTAGTCCATGGTGGTCTGATAGGATGCATGGGACAATTTCAATATTTTTGTATCTGTTGAGGCCTGTTTTATGACCAATTATATGGTCAATTTTGGAGAAGGTCCCGTGAGGTGCTGAGTAGAAGGTATATCCTTTGTTTTAGGATAAAATGTTCTGTAGATATCTGTTAAGTCCATTTGTTTCATAACTTCTGTTAGTTTCACTGTGTCCCTGTTTAGTTTCTGTTTCCACGATCTGTGCATTGATGAAAGTGGTCTGTTTTAAGTCTCCCACTATTATTGTGTGAGGTGCAATGTGTGCTTTGAGCTTTCCTAAAGTGTCTTTAATGAATGTGACTGCCCTTGCATTTGGAGCATAGATATTCAGAATTGAGAGTACCTCTTGGAGTATTTTACCTTTGATGAGTATGAAGTGTCCCTCCTTGTCTTTTTTGATTACTTTTGGTTGGAAGTAGATTTTATTCAATAATAGAATGGCTACTCCAGCTTGTTTCTTCAGACCATTTGCTTGGAAAATTGTTTTCCAGCCTTTCACTCTGAAGTAGTGTCTGTCTTTTTCCCTGAGATGGGTTTCCTGTAAGCAGCAGAATGTTGGGTGCTGTTTGTGTAGCCAGTCTGTTAGTCTGTGTCTTTTTATTGGGGAATTGAGTCCATTGATATTACGAGATATTAAGGAAAAGTAATTGTTGCTTCCTTTTATTTTTGTTGTTAGAGTTGGCATTCTGTTCTTGTGGCTGTCTTTTTGGTTCATTGAGGGATTACTTTCTGGCTTTTTCTAGGGTGTGATTTCTGTCTTTGTATTGGTTTTTTTCTGTTATTATCTTTTGAAGGGCTGGATTCTTGGAAAGATAATGTGTGAATTTGGTTTGGTTGTGGAATACTTTGGTTTCTCCATCTATGGTAATTGAGAGTTTGGCCGGGTTAAGTAGCCTGGGCTGGCATTTGTGTTCTCTTAGTGTTTGTAAAACATCTTTCCAGGCTCTTCTGGCTTTCATAGTCTCTGGTGAAAAGTCTGGTGTAATTCTGATAGGCCTGCCTTTATATGTTACTTGACCTTTCTCCCTTACTGCTTTTAATATTCTATCTTTATTTAGTGCATTTGTTGTTCTGATTATTATGTGTCGGGAGGAATTTCTTTTCTGGTCCAGTCTATTTGGAGTTCTGTAGGCTTCTTGTATGTTCATGGCATGTCTTTCATTAGGTTTGGGAAGTTTTCTTCTATAATTTTGTTGAAGATGGTTGATGGCCCTTTAAGTTGAAAATCTTCATTCGTGGAAAATTCATCAACTCCTATTATCCGTAGGTTTGGTCTTCTCATTGTGTTGTGGATTTCCTGGATGTTTTGAGTTAGGATCCTTTTGTGTTTTGTATTTTCTTTGATCGTTGTGCCAATGTTCTCTATGGAATCTTCTGCACCTGAGATTCTCTCTTCCATTTCTTGTATTCTGTTGCTGATGCTCGCATCTATGGTTCCAGATTTCTTCCCTAGGGTTTCTATCTCCAGCGTTGCCTCACTTTGGGTTTTCTCTATTGTGTCTACTTCCCTTTTTAGGTCTAGTATGGTTTTGTTCATTTTCATCACCTGTTTGGATGTGTTTTCCTGTTTTTCTTTAAGGACTTCTACCTGTTTGGTTGTGTTTTCCTGTTTTTCTTTAAGGACTTGTAACTCTTTAGCAGTGTTCTCCTGTATTTCTTTAAGTGAGTTATTAAAGTCCTTCTTGATGTCCTCTACCATCATCATGAGATATGCTTTTAAATCCAGGTCTAGCTTTTCGGTTGTATTGTGGTGCCCAGGACTAGGTGGGGTGGAAGTGCTGTGTTCTGGTGATGGGGTGTGGTCTTGATTTCTGTTAGTAAAATTCTTACGTTTGCCTTTCACCATCTGATAATCTCTGGAGCTGTGCAGAATACACCAGGGTGGATTATTGACTGTCTTGTGCAGGCAACCACAGCCGTTGTGAGATATGAGTACCGAGTCCTGTAGTGTCCTAAATACATTGCTTTGCCTTAGTCTTCTACAACCTCTGGCTATTACAGTCTTTCTCTATAATAGTCCCTCAGTTTTGGTAAAAGTGGCAAACAAAATCTATCACTTGTGATTGAGCACTCCATAAACACTTCTCTGTACTCTCACTAGTAGATTGTCTCTGGTAACCAGCAACCACTGCACAAGAAACTCCTCTGAGGAGGTCTGGGAGCTGCATTTATCTATAGGATAGAAAGCCAAGAGGGCAGTTTTACACATGTCAGGTTAACACAATAACTGTAGTAGGTTATTGACTTTCACCCATTGACTTTTAAGATGATGGTCTACATCTCATGTCCCATGCTCATTCACTCCATTTTTTCCAACTGTGTTCTATAGACATCCATGACCATACCCAACCCACCAACCAGAATGCACTAGTCAGCCCTTTATCCCTCCAAATCAAGGAACACCAAAATGTCCTGAAGAGTGTTCTACCCCTGAAAGGCTTTGTCTTCAAGACTGGCTTCAGGCCCACCCAAGATACACAACACAGTGCTCAAGCTATCCATTTCCAGGTACTGTGGGCCCAGTATACGGAATGGTCTGTAACCAGCATGAGTTTATGTCTCTCCTCAGTCCACCATACAGGAACGCCCATAGAGAGCATCAGTTCAGATTATGGTGGGGATATAACAAAAGTAAGCAACTTGGCCTATTTTCTCAATCAATCTTCCTGTGTTTATATGGACTGTTAGTTTTAACTGTGTCTGGACACTGGCATTCTCTGGTGTATACCTCTATGTACCACCTTTGGGACTTTGTATGATAACTAACACCTAGCTCATCATGGGCACTGATGACATGTGGTCATATAATGCCTTCTGGTTCCTTCACTGCTACAGTTCCTATGGTTAAGACATCCTAACTTTTCCTACAAATTCTTTGTACCTCTAGCATTGTCCTAGCTCCCAGTTTTTTTTAAAATTACCAATGGATCCTAAATTTCAACGGAAATTGCAAGCACTCCAGAAGAGACAAAAACAATCTTGAAAAAAGAAGATTGGAGTATCCCTGATTTCCAATCTCAAAGCCATAGCAACCAAACAAGAATGACATTAGCAACAGGTTCACATGGAATTTAATAGACTGTTCCTGACACTCCAGACCATGTAATGACACACACAAGAGAGTTGTTGACAACCATGTTGATTAAACAATTAAGAGTTGTAAGGCCTTTTTATTGATAATCAGACCAAGAATAGACTTGAGCCACTGAAGAACCTCTTGGTGTCTAAATATAGGGATACTAATTTTGAAATCAAAAACCACTGATCTAGATCAGAGTTAGAAGATGGTCAGAGGAAGCTTGAATTGCTTGTCCCTGAAGAGAATCATAGGCATTTTAAACACATCGTGACAATTATTTTGGTCAACACATCTGGACTATAGTCAATGACATGAAACTCTCAGATCTGTTGGCAAGGCTGATGTGGTGATTGTAGGGAGGGAGCTAGAGAGTAGATAACTCTGTAAACAAATGAAGTCAAAACAGAATAGCATTATCTTAGTCATATCTCTATAAGCACTAATCTGTATTGTCAACCAATAATAGTCAGGGATGTAAATATCATCCAATGAGACAAGGACTGTTGTTAAAAGGAAATGATGAGACAATGGATATCATACACAAAAGGATTAAATTGGACCCTGGCCACATACTGTGCACAAAATGAATCAAAATGCAAATGAAACTTTAAAAACATAATAGAATTTTTCATGAATTTTCATCAGGAAATACCTTCTGGAATATATTTCATGACACAGAGATAAAGTGGCTGAGCTAGATGTAAACAAAGTGAGACTCTGTGATATGAAGGACATCATCCAGAAACCAAAATATCACCAGGTCTTGTGTCATAAGCCCAAAATCACAGTAATGGGAGGTGGACACAAGAGATTCAAGATTATTTTTAGGGACATTGAAAATTTGAAGCCAGTATGGGAAGGGTTAGACCTTCTAATAACATAAACCCACAAATAAATAATAAATCTTAACTATGAATGGATTGTCTTCACTGTCACCCCAAACATGATTGCAAACATATTATAAACAGGACATCATTAGGGAAAGAATAGTTCATGCCTATATAACAGAAGAATTAGCGGATTGGTCAGACAAGAGCTACTCTGGAGCTGATAAGCAAATGGTATCCACCACCTCCATGTAGAAAAGGACGAGGATCAGCAGTCACAGGAGAGATGTGTCCTCAGATGCTGCATGTCACCTGCAGCAATAATTGGGATTTCTGCCATGAAATCTAGCTTCCTTAACTTCCATATGATCGTACAATGCAGACTTCATGTTTAACAATAGACTACATTAAATTTAGGCAGGAAGTTTGGTCTCTTGTCTGCACCCCTTCTGTTCCACACACCATTGCTTTAATTTTAATAATGAGAACCTGTGCTGCATTACTTAGCCTACAGCACATCAACCTCTGCTCTGTCTATTACATCACTAATGACATGTTTCTGGCTGGCTTACATGTATGCAGTTGCCAGTTGGAAAATACGGCAGGTTGCAAAACTTCTGCTAATTTTTCACTTGTCTGTACAGGAAGAGTACACACCAGTCCAGTGTCACATGACTTTCATTGCTTCTCTGTGGAAGTAAAGTAAATCCCAACATCTTGTTGTCAGGTTGGCCCATGATGCTCCTTGCCAGAACAATGCATGCAAAGACATGGTGATCACTACTGAGAAGCTTAGGTTTAAAGGTTTTATCCACTATTCCTTCCCTTCTGTTAATGATGGATGGATCTCAGCCTGACTACACAGGAGACTTATAATCTACCACTAATGAAAGTGAGCCCCAAGGGAGTCCTTGCATGCAGAATCAGTAATATTTATGTTTTCTGTTTAACTGTGGTATAGTCACAGATCAATACAGCATGCACTCTTTCAGGAATGTTGTCCTAAATTATTAAGTTGTATGTTGTATAAAATGCACAATTTTGCTCACATAAAACAAATGCACTGTTTCAGTATTAAGCAAAGAACATTTTATCCAAAGTTTATCAAAGGATCACCGTCCTGGTCCACTGGCACACCTGCCATAACCCATCACCTTGAGAAATGCCCTCTTGATGTCTTTGTTCCTCAGACAGTAGACCACAGGGTTGAGCAATGGTGTAAAAGCACTGTAAAAGAGTGAGATCTGCTTATCTCTCTCAGGGGAGTAGCTGGAGTTTGGCCTCATGTAGATGTAACTGGCTGGAGCATAGAAGAATGTGACCACAGTCAGGTGGGAGGCACATGTAGAGAAAGCCTTGCAGCGGCCCTCTGTGGACTTGATCTTGAGAATTGCCATGGCAATACGAATGTAGGAGGCCACAATGAGGGAAATTGGAGTAACAACCAAAAAGACACTCAAGACCAAATCCACCATTTCAATGAGGTGAGTATCCATGCAAGCCAGGCTACGCACTGAAGGACCTTCACACAAGTAGTGGTTGACCCTGTTGGGCCCACAATATGGCAGGCTCATGGTGAAGAAAGTGTGCAATAAAGAGGAAAAGAAACCACAAATCCAAGACCCTGCTGCCAACCGTATGCACAAGTCCCAGTTGAGGATGACAGTATAGCGCAGTGGATAGCAAATGGCTACATACCGGTCATAAGCCATCACAACAAAGAAGGTGCACTCAGTTATACCCAGGGCCCCAAACACAAACATCTGCAGGCAGCAGCCAGCAAAGGAGATGGTCTGAGAGCGAGTAAGAAGATGCACCAACATCTGGGGCATGGTAGTGCTGACAAAGGTCATATCCAACAGGGAGAGGGTAGAGAGGAAGAAGTACATGGGAGTGTGCAGCTGTGTGTCCAGGCAGACCAGCATGATGATGAGCCCGTTGCCCAGGACTGAGCTCAGGTAGATGAGAAGGAAGACAATGAAGAGGATGCTGTTGGTCGTGGGGTCACTGGAGAAGCCAAGCAGGATGAACTCAGAAACCCAACTTTGGTTCTGCCCTGGAATCATCCAAAACAAAAGATCTGTGAGAGAATCCCAGCTATCTATGTAACACCTGATATATAATAGCCCTGAAAGATGGAATCTACAGATGCTGGAGTGCTGGGTTGGCTATTCTGAGCAAGGTGCTCAGTTTCTGTACACTCTTCTCAAGTTGCTTAACCCCCTTAGTCTTTTCATCTGTAAAATGAGGCTGATGGTACTCATATCTTGACTGTATCATGACTATTTAAACCATCTCACTTAACTCTGGAAACACCACATTACCCATCATATGGCCTGTGCTGTCTTATACACTCAGTCCACCCTATTGTGTACATTGACTAGTTTCACTCTCACCCATTCAGAAGTAGGTCTTTCAAAAATTCCTAGACCTGAAGTGGCCTTCAACCTTGTAGAGCCTGTGTCCTGTGTGTAACTTTCCTCTTCTCATACCAAGGAATCCTTTACTCCTGACCAGCTGAGAGGCAACCTGAGCCTACATCACAAAGGTCAATGAGTGGACCTGAGCTGCACCAAGTGAAGCTGCTATCATTTCTTTTCCCATGAATTTGAGTCCTCCCTTCCTGGTCTTGAAAGGTAGTGGACATGCCAGGACTGGCAGTGTTTATTTCCATGGTCTCACTGGACCAACACCTAGCATGACAAGTGACACAATGTTCCCCCTCTGCCCCCACGGCAACTGTACTCATGGCACTTCCAGCCTGCACTGCCTACAGCTCTTAGTAAGCTGTATCTACAGTCCAGCCCTGACCACACATTAGGCAATGTTTTCTCCAAATGGTGGTCACTTCATGTAAACTGTCAGGTGGAGTGTTCTAACATGATGCACATTCTTTATGCAACAGCCTGTTCATTAGAGTCTGAATCTCTGTTCAGATTACACAGGCTCTATAAGGTGGGGGGACACATCTGTCATCCCAGCACATGACAAGGTAGAGGAAAGACAATCAGCAGTTATTGTGTAGCCACATAATGGGTTTGTATTTAAGTTGAATTACATGAGGCACTATAAATAGCTAATTTCTAACACTAAAAATAAATCAATGAGGGACAAGAACATGGCTCATCATGAAAGTTGGCCTGAGTCCAAGCCCAATGGCCCTATTGCAATCTGTGAAGCCATGAGATAGAAGAAGTTGGATTCCCTCATGTGCTGGGGAAGCACTTAAGAGCACTTAAGGACACACACATGCCTGTGTACGTGCGCGCGCACGCACACACACACACACACATGCCCACACACACACCATTTTCAAAACATAGAATTAACAAAAAAAATACAGAACAGTAAAAATTCAGACATAGACCCGCACACAGTCAAATGGTTTTTGAAACAAGGCATTCTACAGTAGCCAGGAGCCACCATAGTGTCTCCCAATGATGCTGGTCGATTGTGTGTGTATTCATTCATGGATTTGTATCTAAGTAACTCTCCTATATGCCTCACACCCTCATCCCTCTGAACAAACAGGAATCAATTCCAGGTCTGGCACTCGTTTAAACTATGGTAATAAAACAACCAATTGCAGAAACAAAAGCAAAGGGGTATTTCTATCCTTAGTGGGTAAGCAAAGATTCCCTTAATAGGGCACAATGAAGTAGTTTCCCCAGAAGAAAAAAAGCAATAAATCAGATAGTATCAAAAAATAATTACTCCAAAGATTCTTACAGGGAATTATATGTAGAGGAACCTTACAAGAAAACATACTGTCCAACAGTAAATGAAATAAATAAATAATAAATTCATTAATGTAAAGGATATTTCTGCAATGTGGCTATCTCAATGAGCACTGAGAAGCTTGAGACCACAGTGTAAACAGCCACATAGGCTCCTGTCATCCATGAGGCTTCCTACACCACTCACCTACCAGAATGACAATAATAAACCCCCATGCTCTACTCACTGAAGACTTCAACCACAACACACAACTGTCTCCTCCATCCCTCTCTCTACACTCTCAAGTCTCTATGCAAAAGCTCCTGATACCATGGACACCTCTGCTTCTCTCAAACTACAAGGCAATCAAGTAGCATTTCACTATGGACTAAGGACCAACACTTGCTCAGTGATGCCCACACAGCAGGACTCAGCTTGGCCAGGAAGCCTTGCCTGCTGTGCTGGCACCTCCAAGACCCAACTCAGGTAGGATAAATCCTGTAGTTCTCATTCATTAGTCAGATAAAATCTGAAGACTCCTAGAGGGGTCTTCCTTCCTTTCCTAGTAACTGAATTCCCAGACAAGTAAGAACAAACTATCTGTGGTAGATTACAGCACCATGTGTGTTCCCCTACTTTTGTAATAATAAGACAACTAATATTTATTTTTTGTAATTTGTATATGCCAGCCATTGTTCTACTAGCTTTATTCTAACATAACATCAATTCACTGGAAGAATTATTTGACTCATGTGCTATATGTAGAAACCTAAGGTCCAGAGAGGACAGTTTGTTTCAAATTAAAAGGTTGCCATGGGAGAAGTTAGAGTTTGGATTATCTGGCCTCAGAGCCTGGCTCTCAGTCACTACCTTCTCTGCTCTGGCAAATGGGCTCTCAAGTGGGAGGTGAAGGCAAAGTCTTCACAGTGTCCATCTAGTTGAGCACAGACCAGAGCTCCTAGGACAGAGGTGGATGACTAGCCACAGACCTGCTCTCCTGGGGAGATTTCCCTAGTGTATGGGTGTGGGAGGATATGGTGGATGCATTGAAAGGCAGATTGAAACAATGGGAAACTTTTGGTAGACTCTAAGCATTTTAAAGCTAAATATGTTTTGGTTAAAACTCTCTTCTTCTTCTTCTTCTTCTTCTTCTTCTTCTTCTTCTTCTTCTTCTTCTTCTTCTTCTTCTTCTTCTTCTTCTTCTTCTTCTTCTTCTTCTTCTTCTTCCTCTTCCCCTTCTCCTGCTTCTCCTTCTCCTTTTCTTCTTCATCATCTTCTTCTTCCTTATCGTCACCATCTCCTCCTCCTTCTCTCTCTCTCTCTCTCTCTCTCTCTCTCTCTCTCTCTCTCTCTCTCTCTCTCTCTCTCTCTCTTACAGAGTCAGAACTATCAATAAGACAAAAAAGCCACCATTAAATTGGGAAAATATATTTACCAATCCTAAATCCAATAGGGGATTAATAGCCAATATATACAAAGAACTCAAGATGCTGGACTCCAGAAAATCAAATAACTCCATTTAAAAATGGGGTACAGAGCTAAACAACGAATTCTCACCTGAGAAATACCGAAGGGATGAGAAGCACCTGAAAAAAATGTTCAACATCCTTAATCATCAGGGAAAAGCAAATCAAAACAACCCTGAGATTCCACATCACAACAGACAGAATGGCTAAGATCAAAAATTCAAGGGACAGCAGATGCTGGCGAGAATGTGGAGAAAGAAAAATACTCCTCCATTGCTAGTGGGATTGCAAACTTGTACAACCACTCTGGAAATCAGTCTGGTGTTTCCTTAGAAAATTGGACATAGTACTACTGGAGGATCCAGCAATACCTCTCCTGGCATATAACCAGAAGATATTCCAACTGGTAATAAGGACACATGCTCCACTATGTTCATAGCAGCCTTATTTATAATAGCCAAAAGCTGGAAAGAACCCAGATGTCACTTAACAGGGGAATGGATATAGAAAATGTGGTCCATTTACACAATGGAGTACTACTCTGTTATTAAAAACAATGAATTTATGAAATTCTTAGGTAAATGGATGGATCTGGAGGATATCATCCTGAATGAGGTAACCCAATCACAAAAGAAGTCACTTGATATGCACTCACTGGTAAGTGGCTATTAGCCCAGAAACTTAGAATACCCAAGATACAATTTGTAAAACACATGAAACTCAAGAAGAAGGGAGACCAAAGTGTACATACTTTGTACACTTAGTACATTCTCCTTAGAATGTACACTTAGTACATTCTCCTTAGAATGGGGAACAAAATACCCATGTACGGAGTTACAGTGACAAAGTTTGGAGCTGATACAGAAGGAAGGACTATGAAGAGACTGCCACATCCGGGGATCCCTAACATAATTAACCACCAAATGCCGACACAATTGCATATGCCAGCAAGGTTTTGCTGACATGACCCTTATATAGTTGTCTCTTGTGAGGCTATGCCAGTGCCTGGAAAATACAGAATTGGATGCTCACAGTTATCTATTGGATGGAACACAGGGCCCACAATGGAGGATCTAGAGAAAGTACCCAAGGAGCTAAAGGGGTCTGTAACCCTATAGGAGGAACAGCAATATGAACTAACCAGTACCTCCTGAGCCCATGTTTATAGCTGCATATGTAGCAGAAGATGGCTGAATCGGCCATCACTGGGAAGAGAGGCCCCTTGATATTGCAAACTTTATATGTCCCAGTATAGGGGAATGCCAGGGACAAGAAGGGGGAGTGGGTGGGTTGGGGAGCAGGACGGGGGAGGTTATAAGGGACTTTAGGGATACCATCTGAGTTGTAAGTGAAGAAAATATCTAATAAAAATTGTTTTAAAAAAGAAAATAAAAAGGAGAGAGTCAGAGACAAAAACAGAGACAAAGAAAGACAGAGACTCAGAAAGGCAGAGACTCAGAAATAGGAAGAGACACTAAGTAAGAGACACACACACAGAGATGGACTGACTCACTGACTGACTGACTGACAACAGTACAGAAAGAGAGACAGATACAGACAGAGCTTTAAATAGATAGAAACAGAGGAAAATAATTTGGTCAAGTCTTTATTGACTTGCCTGTCCTACAAGTCTGTGTCTTCCTTTATAATATCCAACTAAGCCTGGTGATACACATCATCAGTCCCAGCATTTTGAAAGCAAAGACAGCCAGATTATGAGTTTTAGACCAAAAATTGGGCTACCTGGCAATACTCAGTCTCAGGAAGAAAAAAAAAAAACAGAATCCTACCCCTGGATTGCTGAAAATGAGAATTTGGAGTGTAGCATCACCCACAGAGCAAGACAACCAGCTCAAGCAGCCTGAGATACATCTCACAGTCAAAACCAAACTGTCCATCCAGCTGTCCTCCTACATGTTGGAAGGCTTCACTGTTCGCATGGCTATGGCTTTCAGCCTAATGCACGATCTTTGAGCTCAGAACAATATTGTATCTTTCTGTCTAGTACTGACCTAGAGCATGACAGGAAACAAACTGTCAGGCTAAGTTACATGTATAAAGGAGGAAGGAAGAGGAAGAGGAAGGAATAAAGGGCATGAGGGTGAAGTAGACCAGGGTTAAGGAAGAAGAAAAGGCAATAAGGGGCAGGGTTGCAGATCTATGGTATCAGGTACCCAATCGAAAGGAGTGTCTGGCTACTTCTGATATTCAGTTTCACATGATGCCTGCATCCTACCAGGAAGTCCAAGACTAGTGACCAACTTACCACTCATGGGTCCAACTAGGTGTCAATGAATGGTTGCTTCTTGCTCTTGTGGAAGTGACTAACCAGGAAAACCCCTAAACAACTGGATCCAGAGGTGTGATATTGTAGGCAGCCAAGAATGCAGAACATATCCAAGGTTTCTGACAGTTCAGCCAGCTGAGTCTCCAAGTGGTTTAGGTTTGTTTTCTGAGGATGGTGAACTTGGCAACAAACTGAGTCTCAGACTTGTCAACCTTTTCCCTGTGGTACAAGCTGCAGTGACTTTATGATCCTGCCTTCTCTCTTAGCCTTCCCAGGTGAGTTGGGAAAGTGACATTTCTGTGCCCAGTAGGGATTCCCTGAATGCTCTCAACAAGCACACTCCTTGGAAGAGACTCTTGGGGGTCAGAGCAGGAGAAAACATCAGGCAAATGGAAGGAATGATGACCTTCATTTTAGACCTAATTGGTGAAGATGCACAGCTCAGGGCAAAGGAGGTGAAAGAGTCACGGCCTGACATTCTCAGTCACTGCCCAGACCCTCCCACACTCCCAGCGATACCATGTTTAGTGTCACCTCTATTCCTTCCTCAATTGTGTATCCAGGACCTGAGCCAGGACGGCCACATGGGCATTTAAGGGTTCTCCATGACAAGTCATCACTGGTGGTCAGCAGTGCCAGTGCCCTAATGGCTGAGTAAGGAATCTCACCCAGGGAATTATAGTCCTTTAAGAACATACTGAAAATTGGTATCCAGATATATCTTGTTCTCGAGCATTCTCACTTAAATTCACTGTGTCCCTGCCTTGGCTCTCTCTTCTGTAAACTGCCAACAGTTGCCTCTTCCAGTCTGGGGTTGCTGGGAGAATTAAGTTTGCTTATGCTGGGTACTTGGAACTATTACTCCTGAGATTCATAGGTGAGAAACAAGTTTCATAAAGTTGAGCTAAATTTACATGAAGCTTTAATTAAAACCTGGCCAAGTAAAAAGAATTCTAGACACATCTGTTTGTATCAGGAACTGACTTTATGGTTACTGATTGCATCTGAATCCAGTGATGAAGATGAGGTCACCCATAAGGGACAGGGACCAACAGCAATCACCATACATTCCTAGCATCCACCTGCTTTACCTCCCACCTCTTCCTTCGAGAGGTTATATCTCAGCCTAAATAAAAGGAAGACCCTCTTGACCTTTCCTCTCTCTTCGTTCGTTCCCCCCACCCTTCATCTCTGTTGCCCCCTTTGCCCATTTCTCCCACAATAAATCTGTATCATGTGGAGCTGTACTGGCTTGGTGTGGTCTCTCCCAACACAAGCCAAGTTTCTAACACAACATCGGTGCCTAGACCCCCAGCTGTGCCTGCCAGTAGCTGCTTTGGTGGTCTAGGTGACTGGGCATTGGCAGGGCCTGTGGCCAATAGACCATCACTGAGACTGCGACTGTGGCTTCCTTTTGTGTATGGGTTCAGACCTCTGCTTTCCTGCCACCTCTGCACTCCATGTGGATTTCTGACACCACAGCTGCAGACCACTGCCACCTGCTGCTGTGGGACTCACAGACTTCCAGAAGAGCTGCTGCTGCTGCTGCTGCTGCTGCCACTGCAGGACTTATGAACTTCTATCAGGTGAGCTGCTAATACTGTGGTCCACCACGTGGGCTAGCTTTTGCCATGTGGGTTATTCAGTTAAGTGGGCCCACACCAACCATACAGTTTCATGTTTCCCGCTACCAGACTGCTAAATTTCTCAAACAAACATCAGCATATTAGAAGGTTTTTCCTCAAGACCATCCAGAGACTGTCCCACCTGGGGATCCATCCCATATACAACCACCAAACCCAGACACTATTGTGGATGCCCACAAGAGCTTGCTGACAGGGGCCTGATATAGCTTTCTCCTGAGAGGCTCTGTTAGTTTCTGACAAATACAGAAGTGGATGCTCACAGCCATCCATTGCACAGAGCACAGGGTCCCCAATGAAAGAGCTAGATAAAATCCCCAAGGAGCTGAAGGGGTTTGCAGCCCCATAGGAGGAACAACAATATGAACTAAACAGTACCCCCAGAGCTCCCTGGGACTAAACTACCAACCAAGGAAAACACATGGTGAGACTCATGGCTCTAGCTGCATATGTTGCAGAGGATGGCCTAGTTGGTCATCAATGGGAGGAGAGGACCTGTGAAAGTTCTATGTCCCAGTCTAGGGCAATGCCAGGGCAATTGAGCAGGAGTGGGTTGGTTGGTGAGCAGGGGATGGGGGAAGGGGATAGGGGGTTTTCAGAGGGGAAACCAGGAAAGGGGATAACATTTGAAATGTAGATAAAGAAAATATTTAATTTTAAAAAGGAGGTTTTTCCTCCAATTGTCTGGGAGAACCCAGATTTCTCAAAAATGGCATGGTCAGCCTTTATGGGTAAAGGGATTGGTATTCCGTGGCTGTGGTCCTTATGATCATCTTCCTAGCTGACATACAGATGGGACTTCAACCCTTGGGTGATTATCCCCTCAAAAGCAGACTCCAACCCCCCGCACTCCCCCACTCTCCAGGCTCTTGCAGCAATTCAGGAAACCCTAGGCATAGGTATAGATACTTTCTGGCAAGTCTTAGATTCACTGTAGCCTCTAGAAGGTCTAGGTGATGGCTTGGACATCTAGCCTGGCTGAAATTTCATTACTGAGTTTTTCTTAGGACATCGGTATGAATAATACAATAACTCCTCAATCAGTGCTTTGTTGTCTTTGAACATACCTCCAGATTCCCCACTGGAATGTCTCCTGAAAAATCTCAAATCTCTGAAGTTAATGCCCGACTTGAGACCATCAAAACTAGTACACCTCTGCAATAATGTCTGGATTCAGTACCCATTAGACAATATCTCCAAATGGCCACTTAATGGCACACTAGGTCCAATTATTTTACCAGCTCTTCATACATACTGTAGGCAGTCTGATAACTGGGAACGAATAATCATCAAGTTTTTGGTGCCCAGAAAGGAACCCAAGAATCAAGGCCCCTGTGATGGCTTACAATAGTTAATAGTTATTAGTTCTTCTATCTAGGAGAAACCTGCAAATGAGAATGGGTCCAATCATTTATTTCAACGTAGGTCTCCCTTTTGTGATTTTTAAAATTAGGCCATATTATAATCCTGAGTGTTTTGTATATAAACAATAACTATCTTTTAGAGGCATAAAACACCTTTTTATTCTGCATAGAACAGGCCAACCCTGCGATTCCACCTCACACCAGTCAGAATGGCTAAGATCAAAAATTAAGGTGACAGCAGATGCTGGCGAGGATGTGGAGAAAGAGGAACACTCTTCCATTGCTGGTGGGATTGCAAGCTGGTACAAACACTCTGGAAATCAGTTTGGCGGTTCCTCAGAAAATTGGACATAGTACTGTAGGACCCTCAAGGGGAGACCCTCACTCAAGTCTCAGGGATCTCGAGCCCAGAAAGCCACAATAGTCAAGCTTGCTGCAAACACACGAGGTTTTAATGGCACACAAACCAGCATGCTGAGGTCGAGACCCATACACCACACAGGGGTAGAGGAGTCTGACCCCAACCCTATTTTCCAGCAGGCTTATAAAGGCAAAAACCAGAACCTCTGGGGAGGATCCGAGAGGAAATAGGGGAAGTCTAGGGACGGATATTTACTTCAAGGCACCTGGGACATTGAAACATTTTGTGGTTGTTTTTCCCAAAAGTTCCGGGGAATTAGGCCATCTCGCTTGGGGCCGGGACCCATGTTCTCGGGGCAGTCATTATTTTTTTTTTACTCTTCAGTACTACTGGAAGATCCAACAATATAACAGTTTCTTGTGTGACTCAGTTTGCCGAAATAGCTACAGCTTAGCAGTGTTAGCCAAAAGAAGGCTATTAGACATACATTCATAAGTAAGTCTCTGTTATCCTGACTTATAGGAGGAGAGACCCTTTGGCATACTTCTTAAATAGGTGATTGTCATAAGATAGGAATATCCCAAAATCTGTTATTCAGCATTTGGTGATCACAGCTGTGGCCCAAATTCTTTAGCCTTTTATCTGTCTATTTCTCAAGATTATATATCTATATAGAAATTATAAGAAAAATATATTGAAATATAAAATGTTCCTTTGCCTTCTATATTTGAATATCTTAAGAGGTCTTACTTTTAAAATATTCAGTTTTTTATTTATTTTTTCTATAGAATTCCACTGTCTCCTCTTTAAAAGTTTAAAGTATCTTATCTGTGTACTTGGCAATATCAAAATGAAGAATCTTTTTTATTTCAAGCGTGAACATAGAAGGTATAACCATAATGCACATGAGACAACATCAAGCTCTAACAATGCCAACAATCAAATGCCCAATATTTGCAATTCATTCACTGTACTTTTGGGCTTTTCGAAGCAACCTGAGGGGATAGATGTTGAAGAAGCCCAACTCACATCTCAGGATTTGGGCCTGGGCCTGCCAGCTCCCCTGGACCTATCCCACCAGGGCCAGATCTACTTTGCTTCCCAGGTGAGGTGTAGGGATCACTCTCCTGCTCTCATGACCTTGGGAACAACTCTCCTTTTCCCACAGGCTGGGAAAGGAGAGAGGGGCAAGGGAGGGCATCATTCTTGTGCTGATGTCACAGTAGGGCAGGATAAGGCTGGAGCCAGATCTCCCCTGTTCGTGCCCTTGTTGGAGGCTCACCCATATCCCTGTCACCATGGCCAGCTCTACTGTGCTGCCCATTAAGGGACAGGGCTGCATTCTCACACTCCCGTCATCAGGGCACCTCTTATGAACCCACCCACCCAGTCCCAGCTCTCCCAGGATGCCCAAGGCAAAGGGGCAGGAACAGCTCTCCCAAGTTTGATGACCAGCAATGGGCAGGGCTAGCTCAGAGCAGTGCTTGGACATCCCCATGGGCTTTTGTGGTAATATGGGTCTGTGATAATATCTATCTGTGATAAGACCACTGACCTGGATATGGTCCCCAGAAGTCTGAGTCTAGATATCATCATAGCCTTGGCTGGTTGAACAGGCTTCCTCTATCTCCTGTTCTTCACAGCTGTCGATCACTTTCTGTTTCTTTTCCACAGTGTACAAACCCCTGGGCTTCACATTCTCTCCTGACTCTCTTCTACAGCTCCATATTCCCTATCTTTCCACCATTTTTACTCATCTTACGGGTGCCTGCCACTGGTACCTGGGTGGCTTTTTTCCAGCCAAACCCAACAGATTTTTTTAAGCATAGAAACGTCATATAATACTTTTAGGCAGCTAGGTGAAACAAGTAATCCCTTTAGCTATTCTGCTTTGCTTTTTTTTCCTATCACAACACTTGACCCCAGATATAGAGACTTCAGCTGGTTATATTGCACCCTCAGCCAGGAAACAGACAGACATATTCCAATGCTCAGGCCAAACTCTCCTTTTCAGATCGTCTAGGACCCTATGCCTGGGTTGCTATGGTGGTTTAGATGTCCACATGGTCTAAAGAATGGGAATACTTTGCCCCCAGTTATTAATACTGTTTGGATAGTTTCAGGAGATGTTGCTTTAATGGAAGAACTGTACCACTAGGGGCAGAAGTTTACAAGTCCATCATCATTCTTAGTGTACACTCATTGTTGGGGTACAAGATGTCAGCCCTTAGCATCCTGGTCTAGTTGCCATGGGTCCACTCTGCCATCACAGCATTTTATTTCTCTGGAAAAGATGATGACACCCACAATCAGGATTGGTCACACCTCATCAGTTAACCATTTCAGGAAAAGTCTCATAAACTGCCCCAGAGGCATTTTTCTACAGTGGTTCTGAATGCAGCCAGGTCAACAGTGAAGATGGCCATGGCCAGCCATGAGAGGATGACCAGTGAAGGAGGATGGCAGGTGTCTGCAGAAAATGTCATCCCATCCCCTGGAATGTTCAAACCCTGTCCTGTTGAAGAACATTTCTGCGTGAGAGAACATGTTCACATTATTTTCCTTTTTTGGTACTGACTGTCATCTTTCATGAGTATTTCATGCATATTTCAAGGTAACTGGATCTATTTAATGCCAATTGTTCCCTAAGTTCACCAGTACCCACCCACAACTGCCTCCTACCTTGTGGACTTTTAAAAACTCCACTTGGTCTAATTTATGCTGGCCAACTAACATGATTGTAGGGCCATACGTTGGAGCTTGACAATATGACAGGTGTCATTTCTCTGAAGAAATCTGACTCTAACTCCCCTAAAACTTATCAATTGTCTAGAGCAGATCAGTTAAGACTAGTGAATCAAGGGACCACAGTGAATTCTTGACTAAGTCTTGTGAAAGCAACCACAGCTGCTGTGAGATATGGGTTCAGCGTCCTGTAGTGTCCAAAATACATTGCTTTGCCTTAGTCTTCTGCAACCTCTGGGTCATAGAGTCTTTCTTTACAATAGTTTGTTAGTTTTTGGTGGAAGGTGACAAAAATCTATCACTGTGACAGAATACTCAACAGCATTTCTCTACACTTTGACTACTAGATTTTCTGTGTTAACCAGCAACCATTACACAAAAAAAACTTCCTCGGAGGAGGTCTGGGAGCTGCACTTAGCTATGGGCATAGAGATCCAGGAAGGAGTTTTACACATTTCAAGATAGCAGAATAACCATAGTAAATCACTAATGAGCCTATGTGCCCTCATCCATCGACTTCTAAGAAGACTGTCTATATCTTACTCCCCATACTCATTCACACCATTTTTCAATTGTGCTCTGTAGACATCCATGACCATATAACCAACCCACAGACCAGAGTGAACTAGTCAATATTAACCCTCATCTGTTAGCCCGTTATCCCTCCAAAACAAAGAGACACCAAAATATCCTGCACAGTGTTCTGTCCCCTGAAAGGCTTTCTCTTCAAGACTGTCCTCAGGCAAATCCAAGACACACAACTCAAAGCTCAAGCTATCCACTTTCAGGTGCAGCTGGCACATCATACAGAATGTTCTGTAACCAGCATGAGTTTGTGCCTCTCCTCAATCCACTGTAGGGATCTGACCATAGAGAGAATCAGTTCAGACTTTGGAGGAGATGTAGCATCAGTAAGCCACTTGGGCATCTTTCTGTAGCAGTCTCCCTGGGTTTACAATGACTGTTAGAGTTAACTGTGTTTGTACACTGGCATTCTCTGGTGCACACCTCTATGTACCAGCTTTGGGACCTTATATGATAAATTACACCTAACTCATCATGGGCAATGGTAACATGTGGTCATGTAATGCCTTCTGATTTCTTCAATGCTAGAAAGCCTATCATTAAGATGCCAACACATCCTGAAGTTCCCTAAAAATTTTATGTAACTCTATCATTCTCCTAGTTCCCACTTTTTTGAAATTGCCAAATCCAAATGTCAATGGAAGTTGCAAGCACCTCAAAAGAGGCAAACAATCTTGAGAGAAGAAGATTGAAGTGCTCCTTCCTGATTTCCAGTTTCAAAGGCATGGCAACCACGCAGGAACGGCATCAGCAAAATGTTCACATGGCATTTAGTAAACTGAATATAACACTACAGATCTTGTAATGACACACACCAGAGTATTATTGACCACAACATTGGTTGAGCAATTAAAAGTTGTAAGGCCTTTTTATTGATGGTCAGACCAAGAGTGAGCTTGAGCCTCTGAAGTACCTCCTGATGCTCAAATTCAGAGGTACAGTTTTTAAAAGCAAAACCCATTGACATAGATCATGGTTAGACGATGATCAGAGGAACCTTGAATTTCTTTTTCCTGAAGAGACTTGCAGGCATTTTAGACATATCTTGACAACATTTTGGTCAATACATCTGTCCTATAGTCAAGGACATGAAAATCTTAGATATGTGGGTAAGGCAGATGTGATGGATATTGGGAGGAATAGAATATGGATAACTAGGTAAACAAACATGAAATGTAGTTACAACAGGATAGCATTATGTTAGTCATATCAATATAAGCTCTGAAGTGTATTGTCAACCAATAAGAATCAAGGATGTAAATATCACTCAATGAGACAAGTGTTGTTGTCAAGAGGCAATGATAAGAAAATGTATATCCCTACACAAAATGATGAAGTTGAACCCTGGCCACATACTGTACACAAAATGAATCAAAATGTGAGTAAAACATCTAAAATATAGTAGAATATTTTATGAATGTGCATCAGGTAATGACATGTGGACTATATTCCAAGAGACAGATGTAAAATTGGTGGAGAAGGATTTTTACCAAACTGAGACCTCTGTGATACAAAGGACATTGTTCAAAAGCTGAAATATCAGCAGGTCTTGTGTCATAAGCACATAATAATAGTAACTTGGAGGTGGAGACTGGAAGAATTGAAATTCAAGGCTATTTTTAGGTACAACAACAGATTGGAAAAGGATCTTTACCAATGCTGAATCTGATAGCTGACTAATATCCAATATATATAAAGAACTCAAGAAGCTGGACTTCAAAAATTCAAATAACCCCATTAAAAAGGGGGTCCAGAGCTAAATGAAGAATTCTCAACTGAGGAATACTGAAGCCCTGAGAAGCACCTGAAAAATGTTCAACATCCTTAATCATCAGGGAAATGCCAATCAAAACAACCCTGACATTCTACCTCACACCAGTCAGAATGGCTAAGATCAAAAACTCAGGTGACAGCAGATGCTGGCGAGCATGTGGAGAAAGAAGAACATTCCTCCATTGCTGGTGGGATTGCAAGCTTGTGCAACCACTCTGGAAATCAGTATGGCAGTTCCTCAGAAAGTTGGACATAGTACTACCAGAAGATCCAGCAATACCTCTCCTGGGCTTATACCCAGAAGATGTTCCAACCGGTAGAAGGACACATGCTCCACTATGTTCATAGCTGCCTTATTTATAATAGCCAGGAGCTGGAAGAACCCAGATGTTCCTCAACAGAAGAATGGATACAGAAAATGTGGTACATTTACACAATGGAGTACTACTCGGCTATTAAAAACAATAAATTTATGAAATTCTTGGGCAAATGCATGTATCTGGAGGATATCATCCTGAGTGAGGTAACCCAATTACAAAAGAAGTCACTTGATATGCACTCAGTGTTAATTGGATATTGGCCAAGAAACTTAGAATACCCAAGATACAATTTGCAAAACACAAGAAAATCAGGAAGAAGGAAGACCAACATGTGGGTACTTCATTCCTCCTTAGAATAGTGAACAAAATATCCATGGAAGGAGATACAGAGACAACATTTTGAGCTAAGATGAAAGGATGGACCATCTAGAGACTGCCCCACCTGGAGATCCATCCCATAATCAGTCACCAAACACAAACACTATTGCATATGCCAGCAAGATTTTGCTGAAAGGACCCTGATATAGCTGTCTCCTGTGAGGCTATAACAGTGCCTGGAAAATACAGAAGTACATGCTCACAGTCAGCTATGGATGGAACACAGGGCCCCCAATGAAGAAGCTAGAGAAAGTACCCAAGGAACTGAAGAGGTCTACAACCCTATAGGTGGAAGAACAATACAAACTAACCAGTACCCCCACAGCTCATGTCTCTAGTTACATATCTAGCAGAAGATTGCCTAGTCAGCCATCTTTGGGAAGAGAGACCCCTTGGTCTTGCAAACTTTATATGCCCCAGTACAGGGGAACGCCAGGGCAAAGAATTGGGAGTGGATGAGTAGGGGAGCAGGGCTGGGGGAGGATATAGAGGTCTGTTGGGATAGAATGAAACATAAATGAAGAAAATATCCAATAAAACAATTGAAGGAAAAAAAAGCAAAGGCACTGTCTCTTTTTAAACAAACACCATTTTATCCAAAGTTTATCTAAGAATTCACCATTGTGGTCCACCGGTCCTGTCATAAAACATCACCTTGAGAAATGCCCTCTTGATGTCCTTGTTTCTAAGACTATAGACAACAGGGTTGAGCAATGGTGTAAAAGCAGTATAAAAGAGTGAAATCTGCTTGTCTCTTTCAGAAGAGCTGTTAGAGTTGGGTCTCATGTAGATGTAAGTAGCAGGAAGATAGAAGAGTGTAACCACAGTCAGGTGGGAGGCACAGGTAGAGAAAGCCTTGCAGCGGCCCTGGGTGGACTTGATCTTGAGAATTGCCTTGGCAATATGAATGTAGGAAGCCACAATGAGGGAAATTGGAGTAACAACCACAAAAACACTCAAGACCAAGTCCACCATCTCTACAAAGTGAGTATCCATGCAAGCCAAGCTACGTACTGACGGTCCTTCACACAAGTAGTGGTTGACCCTGTTGGGCCCACAATATGGCAGGCTCATGGTGAAGAAAGTATTCAATAAAGAGGAAAAGAAACCACAGATCCAAGACCCTGCTGCCAACCGTATGCACAGGCCCCAGTTGAGGATGACAGTGTAATGCAGTGGATAGCAAATGGCCACATACCGGTCATAAGCCATCACAACAAAAATCATGCACTCAGTTATACTCAGGGCACCAAACACAAACATCTGCAGCCAGCAGCCAGCAAAGGAGATGATCTGAGAGTGAGCAAGAAGATGCACCAACATCTGGGGCATGGTGGTGGTGACATAGCTCATATCCAACAGGGAGAGGGTACAGAGGAAAAAGTACATGGGAGTATGCAGCTGTGTGTCCAGGCAGACCAGCATGATGATGAGCCCGTTGCCCAGGACTGAGCTCAGGTAGATGAGAAGAAAGACAATGAAGAGGATGCTGTTGGTTGTGGGATCACTGGAGAAGCCAATCAGGATGAACTCAGAAACCCAACTTTGGTTTTGTCCTAACATCCTCCACATGGTAGAGACTGTAAAAGAATCCATTATTCCATGTGTTACCTTACACATGCCAGCAGTAGAGGCAGAAAGGGAAGATACAGACTCAGGAGATGGTTCAAACATGAAGCACTGATGCTGTTCCAGGGTACCAGACAGCTCAAAGCTATCTAGGCCTACTTCTCAGGAGACTGATGCCCAGCTCTTACCTCAGCAGTCCAGACACACACTTGGTGCATAAGCATGCATATACACAAAATCCATATACATAAAATGAAACACAATTGTTTTTATTCAAAAATAAATAAAGACTGGAATGTGGCTTCTGAGCTCTGTGATCAGTTCCTGTACACTCTTCTCACATTACTGAAGCTCCCACTGGCTCAGTTTCTTCAGCTATCTAATGAAGCTGATTACAGTCATGGCTTGGGATTATGATGAATATCTGAAGCATCTCACGTAACTCCTGGAAACACCATACAACACATTACAGATCACATGTTGTCTCTCACACTCGATCTGTCTCTGGGAAGGCAAAGAAAGGGGATCCCTGAGTGAGTTGCCTAGTGACACTGAAATGATGTGCACTGGGTTCAACTGAGAGACCCTACCTCAATGAAGGAAGAATCCCATGTCAGACTCCAAACACACTCACACACACTTACACCGACACACACATGCACACTTTTGCATACACTTATACACACACACAGCCAACCACACACACATACACACCAAACATATGCAAAAAAGAGCAAACAAACAGATGAAGCAAAAAGTACCTGTGTGAATTAGACACAGGCCCTCACACATACAGACATAATAGTAAGGATAGATATGTTTGCATGTAATATGCTGCAGACATTGTAGTCTTCTCAGGGAATGCTGGTGGATCCTGACAGTATTCACACTGGAGAATCCTTTCTTCCTTTTTTACATCCATTTCCTCTACCCACTAAAAAGTCAATTCTGGACATACTGTAGATTTGAGTGGTAATTCTACAAAAATTAAATGTTTAGAATCAAACCTGATAAATATACATATCATATTAGGGTATGACAAGGTAAAATGTCTTTAAGAGAACTTTCCATGGAGGAAAAAAATAACGGTAAGCAATAAAACCAAAAACGATGTACTCAAAATATTTGTAAAAAGACTTAAAAAACAGAACATCAGACCCTCCAGGAGAACAGAGAACACTACTGAAGGCAGTTCACGGAGGCAGCTCTCTATTGGGCACTGATGAGGGTAAGAGGTTCTCAGCACCATCACTCATCTGGACATTGCAGAGGACACTACAGAGCCATGAGGCTCACATCCCCACACACCTACCAGCATGGCTGCAGTAACCCATGTCTAGTATTAACAGGGGTAACTAGATCCAATGAGGGATAAAATGAAAGTGAACACTTTAGTGGTGCTTGGCTGTGCTCCATAAGGTTCAACACATTCAATGCATTGTCCAACAATACAAATAGTAAGTATAATTCTGAAACAATATGTAAGCACATAGACATATACAAATATATGACCAAGGAATGACATGATAAGGAAATTTCCAAACACTACTCTAAATAGTCTGAAGTAGGGCTCCCCTCATATGCTGATGAGAAAGACAGTGCTTAAGGCAGGAGTTGCTTTTGATAGGTATAGAAACATGAAAGAGTCATGCAGCCATCCCCAGGCTTCACTTTCTATGTCCTGATCCTTTCCCCTGGCCAGTCAGTGCTCGTCACCATCACAGCTGTCCTTTTTTCACCCAGGTCAGAAGACCATCTTCTCCTCTGGTATTTTTGTATCTGTTTCCATGTGACCCCTACCTCTAAATTTTCCTTCTTCGATGTAGTTTTTCTTTTTTTAATTCAAATAATAATTCAGGGGCTGGAGAGATGGTTCAGCAGTGAGGAGCACTGACTACTCTTCCAGAGGACCTGAGTTCAATTCCCAGCAACCACATGGTGTCTCACATCCATCTATAATAGGATCTGATACTGCCTTCTAGTATGTCTGAAGACAGAGACAGTGTATTCGTATTAAAAAAAATAAGTCTAAAACATATCTTACCAACTTTTGTTTTGTGCAATGTACTTTAACCTTATTCTTCCCCTCCCCCACTTCTCCCAGATCCTCAACACTGAGCTTCATGTTCTTTCTCCTCCCAAATTCTCTTTCAAAACAAAAGATAAAAAAGAAAAAAGAAACAACAAAAATTTACAAAACAAACAAAACCAACAACAACAAAAAATACCTACAAGAAAGAAACCAGCAAGCAAATAAAACAAAAGCAATGCCATGGAGTCACTTATTGGTTTGCCAGCTTCTCCTGAGGATGTGGCTTACCTTCGGGTGTGATTGATATACACAGTGAGACTCTCCTGGAGAAAAATATCCTCCTCATTCCTAGTGGGTATCAATTATAAATAAGTTCTTGTTTAGGGGCAGGATTTTGTGTCCACGTTCCTCTCTCAGGGCTGGGCATCCATCTGCCTCAACTCATTATTCATTAGACTGCTACAGGATTTATTCAAGAATTTTCAAGCTGGTCCTATATGGCCCAAGCTGAAAGACTTTTAATAGCTCTGAAGCCCCATCATTTGAGGCAGACATACTGCTCATTCTTAACCTGCCTGCTCTGTGAAGACTAAGCCTCAGGATGCAGCTCTCTCCTCCATTTCCCCTGTCTCCAGGCACAAATCTCCATGCAAGGACTCTGTGTGTTCTGTACATCTTTGCTTCTCTCCCACCTTAGGGCACAGCTCTGCCAGGAAGCCTTCCCTTCTGTGCTACCACCTTCCAACCCTAACCCAAGTAGGATACATCCTGTATTTCCTGTTCATTGGCTGGTTACAGTCTGAAGAATCCTAGATGAGTCTTTCTTCCTCTCCTATTGGCTAAGTTCCCAGACTGCTAATAAAGAATTGTTTAGAGTAGGGTGTGACTGATTGGATGATTTCCTAGCCTTTGTAATAACAAAATTAACTAATATTAATTTTGAATAATTTCTATATACCAACAATAGTTCCCCTAACTTTAGGCTAACATAACAACACACTGAAAGAAGTGTATCATTTGTGTGTTGTAGGTTGAAACGTAAGGACTGGAAAGGAGAGTTTGCTCCAGATTACAATATTGACCTGAGAGAAGTGGGAGGTTAGGTGGTCCAGCCTTAGAGCCTGGCTCTCAGTCACTGCCTTCTCTGCTCTGGCAAACAGGCTCCAATTGGGACATGAAAATTGTAGCCCTTAGTGTCCTCTAGTTGTGCTCATTTGATTCAACACAGATCAGAGCTCCTAGGACAGAGATTGTTGGCTACCTACAGAACAGCTCTCTTGGAGAGATTTCCTTCTGGTTTGAGTGTGGGAGACCCTGGAGTGTACTGAAAGGTGAAGAATCGAAGGGTAGAGTATCTGAGGTGGGGTCGCTGCAGCATGGGAAAATCATTTAGTCATCAACAATACTTTATATATTATACTTTATATTTTCCCAGCTGAGTAGCCTCAGATTTAGCAAACAGTGTTCCACCAGGGCTGCTGGGACAAATCTATTAGCACAATACTGCTACACATGGTACTGGTACACATACTGGTACACATGGTAGCCCCAGCCTACAAAGCCAGCATCTGGAAGGCTTAGAATTAGTAGTCTAAAGAAATTCTATACTATGTCATGAGTTTGAGGTCAGGTTATGCTACAGCAGACTTACATTGCCTCACCTCCAAAATGAAATAATCATGACCATGATCGTGGCCACAAAGAGCATCAAGTCGTGTCTCTGTGCTTTGGGGAATTATCTTCAGAGTCACTGACCTTCACTGCTCTCTTGTGTATAGGGGTTTTGCTTGGCTTGAGATCTTTGAGCTCAGACCTGAGCATTTTTTATTTATCAGAATGATTTGAAACAGACAAACTCTCTGTAAATATTCATTAAGATAGTAATGGGAGGAAGGAGGAGAGAAGGGTGAGAAACAGAAGAAAGAAGAAAATGGGGGAAGACACCTGGGAGCTAGAGAATTATGCATAGAGGAAAAGAATATGTATGGCTTGCCTGCTACTCACTTGCAGTCCATCGTATGTCCGAACTCCACCCACAAAACAAACACCAATGACCATCTTACCACTTGTAAATCCAGGGATGTGTCACTCAGTGGCTTTTTCTTGCTCTTAAAAGAATAAGGCTAAGGGTGAATTTCCCCCAAAGGAACAGAGTTGAGAAGGGCAGCATGATAGGCAGCCCAGACTCCAGAACAATGCCAAGTTGCTATGGAGTTTGAGGGACTGATTTTCTCAAATCCTTTACAAAGACCAGGCAACCCAGGCATCTGAAGATGGTATCTATAAAATCCTGATTAACAAAGGCAACCTCAGACATCTTCACTTCATCACAGTGGGACCAGCAGCTGAAGTTTTATGATCCAACCTTCTCCTTTAGCTTCCCAGGAGAGCACAGAAAGGCTCATTTCTGTTCCCAACAGGGATTCTAAGATGATTCTCAGGATGATGGCAATGAGCACGCTAAGGGTGGGACCCTTGGGAGGCAGAACAGAAGAAAACAACCCATGGGTGAGGGGGTGGTGACCTGTTCACTTTTCTAGGCTAACTAGGGAATACACATCGATCAGAGCACAGCAGATGGAACATGATCCCTTGATACACAAGTCAAGAACACAAGGTCTAATTGTGCTTCCTTTTGCTGTCCAAACTTGGAGCCCAAACTCTGATGAGACTATGTTTGATTCACACTCCTCTACCTTCCTTAACAACTTTGGGCAAAACAAACTCCTTCCTCCCTGCTGTATATGTAGCCAGTTACCCAGCCACTCTGGTGCCTATGAAGAGGTCACAACAATGACTAGAGAGTAGCTTTCAGAAAAAGACAATTTCTTTCTCAGGCAGAGGTCCCAGTGTGGTTTCCAGCATGCAAATGGAAACTCACAACCATCTATGTCATGAGTCATAGAGGATCTGGTAGCTTCTTGTGACTTCCCCAGGGCTCAGGCATGTGTGTGGAGTTGGAGACAACATGCTCATACACATAAGCAGAAGAAAAAGAGTCAACCAGGAAACATCAACATGGAAGTCGACGTGACATTCTCATGACACTGTACAGAGAAAACTCTCCAAAGAGCTCATGTCTCTTGGATGCAAATAATAATTGGGGACCAAAAAAAAAAAAAAAATGAAACTGCTCGGGCAGTTGTCTACACAGAATGTTATCTTTTTAAAAATTTTTAATATTTTTTTATTACGTATTTTCCTCAATTACATTTCCAATGCTATCCCAAAAGTCCCCCATACCCTCCCCCCCATTTCCCTACCCACCCACTCCCATTATTTTTGGCCCTGGCGTTCCCTTGTACTAGGGTATATAAAGTTTGTGTGTCCAATGGGCCTCTCTTTCCTGTGATGGCCAACTAGGCCATCTTTTGATACATATGCAGCTAGAGACAAGAGCTCCGGGGTACTGGTTAGTTCATAATGTTGTTCCACCTATAGGGTTGCAGATCCCTTTAGCTCCTTGGGTACTTTCTCTAGCTCCTCCATTGGGAGCCCTGTGATCCATCCACTGGCTGACTGTGAGCACCCACTTTTGTGTTTTCTAGGCCCTGGCATAGTTTTACAAGAGGCAGCTATATCTGGGTCCTTTCAGCAAAATCTTGCTAGTGTATGCAATGGTGTCAGTGTTTGGAAGCTGATTATGGGGTGGATCCCTGGATATGGCAATCTCTAGATGGTCCATCCTTTCGTCACAGCTCCAAACTTTGTCTCTGTAACTCCTTCCATGGGTGTTTTGTTCCCAATTCTAAGAAGGGGCACAGTGTTCACACTTGGGTCTTCATTCTTCTTGAGTTTCATGCATTTAGAAAATTGTATCTTGTATCTTGGGTATCCTAAGTTTTTGGCTAATATCCACTTATCAGTGAGTACATATTGTGTGAGTTCCTTTGTGATTGTGTTACCTCACTCAGGATGATGCCCTCCAGGTCCATCCATTTGCCTAGGAATTTCATAAATTCATTCTTTTTAATAGCTGAGTAGTACGCCATTGTGTAAATGTACCACATTTTCTGTATCCATTCCTCTGTTGAGGGGCATCTGGGTTCTTTCCAGCTTCTGGCTATTTTAAATAAGGCTGCTATGAACATAGTGGAGCATGTGTCCTTCTTACCGGTTGGAACATCTGCTGAATATATGCCCAGGAGGGGTATTGCTGGAACCTCCGGTAGTACTATGTACAAATTTCTAAGGAACAGCCAGACTGATTTCCAGAGTGGTTTTACAAGCCTGCAATCCCACCAACAATGGAGGAGTGTTCTTCTTAATCCACATGCTCGCCAGCATCTGGTGTCACCTGAGTTTTTTCTCTTAGCCATTCTGACTGGTGTGAGGTGGAATCTCAGGGTTGTTTTGATATGCATTTCCCTGATGATTAAGGATGTTGAACATTTTTTCATGTGCTTCTCTGCTATTCGGCATTCCTCAGGTGAGAATTAATTGTTCAGTTCTGAGCCCCATTTTTTAATGGGGTTATTTGATTTTCTGGAGTCCACCTTCTTGAGTTCTTTATATATATTGGATATTAGTCCCCTATATGATTTAAGATAGGTAAAGATCCTTTCCCAATCTGTTGGTGGTCTTTTTGTCTTATTGACGGTGTCTTTTGCCTTGCAGAAGCTTTGCAGTTTCATGAGGTCCCATTTGTCAATTATCAATCTTACAGCGCAAGCCATTGCTGTTCTATTCAGGAATTTTTCCCCTGTGCCCATATCTTCAAGGCTTTTCCCCACTTTTTCCTATATAAGTTTCAGTGTCTCTGGTTTTATGTGAAGTTCCTTGATCCACTTAGATTTGACCTTAGTACAAGAAGATAGGAATGGATCAATTCGCATTTTTCTACATGATAACAACCAGTTGTGACAGCACCATTTGTTGAAAATGCTGTCTTTCTTCCACTGGATGGTTTTAGCTCCCTTGTTGAAGATCAAGTGACCATAGGTGTGTGGGTTCATTTCTGGGTCTTCAATTCTATTCCATTGGTCTACTTGTATGTCACTGTACCAGTACCATGCAGTTTTTATCACAATTGCTCTGTAGAAAAGCATTAGGTCAGGAATGGTGATTCCACCAGAGGTTCTTTGATCCTTGAGAAGAGATTTTGCTCTCCTAGGGTTTTGTTATTCCAGATGATTTGCAGATTGCACTTTCTAATTTGTTGAAGAATTGAGTTGGAATTTTGATGGGGATTGCATTGAATCTGTAGATTGCTTTTGGCAAGGTAGCAATTTTTACAATGTTGATCCTGCCAATCCATGAGCATGGGAGATCTTTCCATCTTCTGAGACCTTCTTTAATTTCTTTCTTCAGAGACTTGAAGTTTTTATCATACAGATCTTTCACTTCCTTATTTAGAGTCACGCTAAGATATTTCATATAATTTGTGACTATTGAGAAGGGTGTTGTTTCCCTAATTTCTTTCTCAGCCTGTTTATTCTTTGTGTAGAGAAAGGCCATTGATTTGTTTGAGTTAATTTTATATCCAGCTATTTCACTGAAGCTGTTTATCAGGTTTAGGAGTTCTCTGGTGGAATTTTTAGGGTCACTTATATATACTATCATATCATCTGCAAAAAGTGATATTTTGACTTCATCTTTTCCAATTTGTATCCCTTTGATCTCCTTTTGTTGTCGAATTGCTCTGGCTAGGACTTCAAGTACAATGTTGAATAGGTATGGAGAGAGTGGACAGCCTTGTCTAGTCCCTGATTGTAGTGGGATTGCTTCAATCTTCTCACCATTTACTTTGATGTTGGCTACTGGTTTGCTGTAGATTGCTCTTATCATGGTTAGGTATGGGCCTTGAATTCCTGATTTTTCCAAGACTTTTATCATGAATGGGTGTTGGATCTTTTCGAATGCTTTTTCCATATCTAACGAGATGATCATGTGGTTTTTGTCTTTGAATTTGTTTATATAATAGATTACGTTGATGGATTTCCATATATTAAACCATCCCTGCATTCCTGGAAAAAAACCTACTTGGTCAGGATGGATGATTGCTTTAATCTGTTCTTGGATTCAGTAGGCGAGAATTTTATTAAGGATTTTTGCATCTATATTCATAAGGGAAATTGGTCTGAAGTTCTCTATCTTTGTTGGATCTTTCTTGGTTTAGGTATCAGAGTAATTATGGCTTCATAGAATGAGTTGGGTAGAGGTCCTTCTACTTCTATTTAGTGGAATAGTTTGTGCAGACCTGGAATTAGATCTTCTTTGAAGGTCTGGTAGAACTCTGTACTAAACCCATCTGGTCCTGGGCTTTTTTGACTGGGAGACTATTAATGACTGCTTCTATTTCATTAGGGGATATGAGACTGTTTAGATCATTAACTTGATCCTGATTTAACTTTGGTACCTGGTATCTGTTCTGAAATTTGTCCATTTCGTCCAGGTTTTCCAGTTTTGTTGAGTATAGCCTTTTATAGAAGGATCTGATGGTGTTTTGGATTTCTTCAGGATCTGTTGTTATGTATCCCTTTTCAATTCTGATATTGTTAATTAGGATGTTGTCCCTGTGCCCTCTAGTGAGTCTAGCTAAGGGTTTATCTATCTTTTTGATTTTCTCAAAGAACCAACTCCGAGTTTGGTTAATTCTTTGAATACTTCCTCTTGTTTCCACTTGGTTGATTTCACGTCTGAGTTTGATTATTTCCTGCCGTCTACTCCTCTTGGGTGAATTTTCTTCCTTTCTTTCTAGAGCTTTTAGGTGTGTTGTCAAGCTGCTAGTATTTGCTTTCTCCAGTTTCTTTTTGGAGGCACTCAGAGCTATGAGTTTCCCTCTTAGAAATGCTTTCATTGTCCCATAGGTTTGGGTATGTTGTGACTTCATTTTCATTAAACTCTAAAAAGTCTTTAATTTCTTGCTTTATTCCATCCTTGACCAAGGTATCATTGAGAAGAGTGTTGTTCAGTTTCCACGTGAATGTTGGCTTTCTATTATTTATGTTGTTATTGAAGATCAGCCTTAGTTCCTGGTGGTCTGATAGGATGTATGGGGCAATTTCAATATTTTTGTATCTGTTGAGGCCTCTTTTGTGTCCAATTATATGGTCAGTTTAGGAGAAGGTACCATGAGGTGCTGAGAGGAAGGTATATCCTTTTGTTTTAGGATAAAATGTTCTGTAGATATCTGTTAGATCCATTTGTTTCATAACTTCTGTTAGTTTCATTGTGTCCCTGTTTAGTTTCTGTTTCCACAATCTGTCCATTTATGAAAGTGGTCTGTTAAAGTCTCCCACTATTATTGGGTGAGGTGCAATGTGTGCTTTGAGCTTTACTAAAATGTCTGCAATGAATGTGGCTGCCCTTGCATTTGGAGCATAGATATTCAGAATTGAGAGTTCCTCTTGGAGGATTTTACCTTTGATGAGTATGAAGTGTCCCTCCTTGTCTTTTTTGATAACTTTGGGATGGAAGTCGATTTTATTCGATGTTAGAACGGCTACTCCAGCTTGTTTCTTCAGACCATTTGCTTTGAAAATTGTTTTCCAGCCTTTCACTCTGAAGTAGTGTCTGTCTTTTTCCCTGAGATGGGTTTCCTGTAAGCAGCAGAATGTTGGGTGCTGTTTGTGTAGCCAGTCTGTTAGTCTATGTCTTTTTATTGGGGAATTGAGTTTATTGATATTACAAGATATTAAGGAAAAGTAATTGTGGCTTCCTTTTATTTTTGTTGTTGGAGTTGGCATTCTGTTCTTGTGGCTGTCTTCTTTTTGGTTTGTTGAGGGATTACTTTCTTGCTTTTTCTAGGGTGTGATTTCTGTCCTTGTATTGGTTTTTTTCTGTTATTATCCTTTGAAGGGCTGGATTCGTGGAAAGATAATGTGTGAATTTGGTTTTGTTGTGGAATACTTTGGTTTCTCCATCTATGGTAATTGAGAGTTTGGCCGGGTTAAGTAGCCTGGGCTGGCATTTGTGTTCTCTTAGTGTCTGTATAATATCTGTCCAGGATCTTCTGGCTTTCATAGTCTCTGGTGAAAAGTCTGGTGTAATTCTGATAGGCCTGCCTTTATATGTTACTTGACCTTTCTCCCTTACTGCTTTTAATATTCTACCTTTATTTAGTGCATTTTTTTGTTCTGATTATTATGCGTCGGGAGGAATTTCTTTTCTGGTCCATTCTATTTGGAGTTCTGTAGGCTTCTTGTATGTTCATGGGCATCTCTTTCTTTAGGTTTGGGAAGTTTTCTACTATAATTTTGTTGAAGATGTTTGATAACCCTTTAAGTTGAAAATCTTCATTCATGGAAAATTCATCAACTCCTATTAACTGTAGGTTTGGTCTTCTCATTGTGTCCTGGATTTCCTGGATATTTTGAGTTAGGATCCTTTTGTGTTTTGTATTTTCTTTGATCATTGTGCCAATGTTCTCTATGGAATCTTCTGCACCTGAGAGTCTCTCTTCCATCTCTTGTATTCTGTTGCTGATGCTCGCATCTATGTTTCCAGATTTCTTTCCTAGGGTTTCTATCTCCAGCGTTGCCTCACTTTGGGTTTCTTTATTGTGTCTACTTACCTCTTTAGGTCTAGTATGGTTTTGTTCATTTCCATCTCCTGTTTGGATGTGTTTTCCTGTTTTCTTTAAGGACTTCAACCAGTTTGGTTGTGTTTTTCTGTTTTTCTTTAAAAACTTGTAACTCTTTAGCAGTGTTCTCCTGTATTTCTTTAAGTGAGTTATTAAAGTTCTTCTTGATGTCCTCTACCTTCATCATGAGATATGCTTTTAAATCCAGGTCGAGCTTTTTGGTTGTGTTGTGGTGCCCAGGACTAGTTGGGGTGGAAGTGCTGTGTTCTGGTGATGGTGAGTGGTCTTGATTTCTGTTAGTAGGATTCTTACATTTGCCTTTCGCCATCTGGTAATCTCTGGAGCTGTGCAGAATACACCAGGGTGGATTATTGACTGTCTTGTGCAGGCAACCACAGCTGCTGTGAGATATGAGTATCGAGTCCTCTAGTGTCCAAAATACATTGCTTTGCCTTAGTCTTCTACAACCTCTGGCTATTACAGTCTATTGCCCGCCGCTTTTGTGTGTCCCCCTGGTAAGAACACGCTCAGGGCAACCGGAATCTTCTGCAGTACAAACTTTATTGCTTACCCCATCAGGAGCCAGTGGAGAAAGGAGCCAGAGAGAGAGAGAGATATGGCGGAGCCCCCTCCCTTTTATGGAGGACTGTCCTCCGCCTCGGACGTGTCACTCCCTGATTGGCTGCAGCCCATCAGCCAGAGTTGTCGCCACGGGAAAGGCAGAGCACATGGCGTGGAAAGCTACCCCGGCACATGCGCAGCTTGCTTGTTTACTACTTAGAACACGGGTGTCAGTGCCATCAGCGCCATCTTGTAATGGCAAATGTGAAGGCGGCTCCTTACATCTCCCCCTTTTCTTTTATATAAGAGCAATAGGCCACCCATAATAATGAGAGTGGAGATAGAGGTCAAATCCCCAGTGTGTAAAATAGGGGCTTTACACAAAACCTCCTCCCAGGCTCATCACCCAAAGGGGTCTTGGTCCGCTCCCGTGTCGTTTTTCCTGGGGGAAGGACACTTGGACACTCAACCTTCTTGAAAGATGACATGTCTCCCTAGAATAGGCTCATATATGCCACAGAGCCCTTCTACTGCAGTGCTTAGCCATGCAACTCTCTCGGGCTGCTGAAGCACACTCACTCTATCCCGTGCAATGAGACTAGCCTCGTGGGGTGCAAGAGCTGAGTGGCCAGCGACCT
The DNA here is from genome assembly GCF_978045245.1 of Mus caroli. Lineage (NCBI taxonomy): Eukaryota > Metazoa > Chordata > Mammalia > Rodentia > Muridae > Mus > Mus caroli. The sequence continues at coordinate 37,963,155 of NW_028227261.1, read as the reverse complement.
ATTGCTTAAGCATAGATAACCATATATCAGGGGAAGCACCATGTTCTAGTGCTGCAAGCGCCTGGGAAATAACCACCATGTCTCCTCTAGTTTGGGCCTTAAGCTTACAGACCAATCAGAAAAGCAACACTAATCCACAGCAAAGAACAGCTCCAAATAATTCCACCCCCACCCATTCTTTAAAGAAGGAAAATGTTGAAAAGATAGTCTTTAGGTCAGGGACAGGTCCAAGTGCGTGGGGCAAGTCTCAATTTTCAAAGGGTCTGTTCAAATTTAGCCGTCCAATTCTGTATCTCCCAACACTGCTTTCCCTTTGTTGTCGTCACACTGGACATCACCAAGACGAGGGACATCAGTATTCCCTTGGTCAGTCTGGATTTTTCGGGTGAGTCTTTCTGGTATCCAAAATGGGTTGTCTTCATTCTGTGGAAAAACACAAACAGCTCCCCTGGATCTTATCAAAATAGGATCCGGGCCTTTCCATTTGTTATTTAAAACATCTTTCCATTTAACCATCTCATTGGGCCTATCTGGCTCTGAACAATGTCGTTCAGCCGTGGTATGGCCATGAGAATCAAGATTTAAAAAATTGAGTGTAAAGAGTGCTGTAGACACAGACACTCTTGGTACTCGGGGAAAAGCCTCCTCGACTCCCCCTTTCTGTTTTATTAGATGGAAGTCCAGTCAGGTGGGTCACATCCATCTGACGGCAGAACTGTTGGAATTTTTGAGATGTATAAGCTGGTCCATTATCAGTCTTAAGGAGTTTGGGTTTTCCCCAAGCACTCCATGCCTCAAGGCAATGTTGAATCACATGTGAGGCCTTTTCTCCAGTTAAAGGAGAGGCAAACATGATGCCAGAGCATGTGTCAATGGACACATGGAGATATTGAAGTTTTCCAAAGGAAGAAACATGTGTAACATCCATTTGCCAGACCTGTAGAGGTCGAATACCGCGTGGGTTAATTCCCACATGAGGAACTGGCAAGAACTCACAGCAGCTTTGACATTGAGTAACAATGTCACGGGCTTCTTTTCTCATCAAGGAGAAACGGCGGCGTAATGTTTCAGCCGTCACATGAAAATTGTTATGAAAATTTCTTGCAGCCTCTATCGGGGATGTTAGGGCAGCAGCCACCACTTTAGTGGCTTTATCTGCCAAATCATTCCCCAGAGCCATGGGGCCAGGTAGGCCTGAATGGGCTCTAACATGAGTAATATAAACAGGAAATCTTCTAGATAACAAAACTAATTGTATCTGCTGAAAAATATTGGCAACTTTACTGGAAGGCTTAATCACTCCAGCCACTTCTAAAAAATTGAGGGGTTCTAAAAAGGTTTTTAAAACTTCTAAAACCACTAAACATTCTACCACTTGAGGTGAATTTTCATTATATTGTTTGGATACTACTTCACCATTAGCCACATAGGCACCTATGCCAGTTTTTGATCCATCAGTATATACCACAACCCCATTTTTAAGTGGGTTTCTTACTGTTATTTGTGGAAACACAACAGATTGATTTTCGGCGAACTGTAAAATTGGATGTTTTGGATAATGGTTATCTATTTGTCCTGAAAAGGAGGTAACTAAAACTGCCCAATCATTAGATGTGGCTGCCAAGGTCTGAACCTGTGCAGCGGTATAAGGTACAATTAAAAGATAGGGATTTCGTCCAAAATGGGTGATCGCTGCTTTTAGGCCTTTAAGGGCGAGCTGTGCAATTGCATCAGGATACCAATTTATTATTTTAGCTGGAGATACATTTGGATGGATCCACAACAATGGCCCATTCTGCCACAAAACTGCGGTTGGCAATTGTGCTGTCTTAAAGACACATAAACTAAAAGGCTGCGAATCCTCAATACGTTGTAATTGTGCATTCTGTAAGGCATCTTCCACCTTTTGTAAGGCCTGGCTAGCAGCTAGAGTAAGAGCCCTAGGGGAGGAGATATGAGAATCTCCTTCTAAAATATCAAACAAAGGCCTTAACTCAGCGGAAGGAATCTTCAAAAAAGGTCTGAGCCAGTTAATATCCCCTAACAGCTTTTGAAAATCATTTAAGGTATGGAGGTGATCTCTTCTTATCTCTACCTTTTGGGGCACAATTTTATTTGGGGACACCACAGAGCCCAAAAATTGTCCTGTATCAGAAATTTGGACCTTTTCTGTGGCTATCTGTAAACCCCACTGACTTAAAGTCTTAAGTAGAAAAGGATATGCCTTTTGTAGTATGGTAAGGTTTTTATGGCATAGAAGGATGTCATCCATGTAAAGAAGCAAAATTAAAGAGGGGAATTGTTCCCTCACTGGCAAAAGAGCTTCTTGCACATAAAGTTGGCACATTGTAGGACTATTGGACATTCCCTGTGGTAAGACCTTCCATTGATACCTCTTATCAGGTTCCATGTGATTAATAGAGGGGATGGTAAAGGCAAATCTGGGCCTATCCCTTGGACACAAAGGTATAGAAAAGAAACAATCTTTAATATCTATAATAATTAAATTCCAGCCACGTGGTAAGGCGGAAAGTACAGGGAGACCTCTCTGTACGGGGCCAAATAAGTTCATTTGCTCATTAATGGCTCTGAGGTCATGGAGCAGTCTCCACTTTCCTGACTTTTTCTTAATTACAAAAATTGGAGTATTCCAAGGTGAGGTAGATGGTTCAATATGGCCCAGTTTTAATTGTTCATTTCCTAACCCTTTTCCCTCTTTATAACCCATCTTTGCCATGATATTTCTTACTTTAACCGAACACCCTCCCGACGGGGCATTCTCATTGGACAAAACAAGGCCCAAATGCTGCATAATATCCCTCCCCCAGAGGTTAACCGGGAGTGGGAGCACATAAGGTATGAATTTTCCTCGCTGCCCCTCGGAGGATTCCCATGTCAAGGCAACAGAGCTTATAGTGGGACATGATTGATATCCTAGGCCCTGTAATGAATGAGATGACTCTGTGGTGGGCCATGCTTTGGGCCACCAATGTGTAGAGATTATACTTTTATCTGCTCCGGTATCAAGGATGCCTTCAAACTCTTTTCCGCTGATCTTAAGGCGGGGCTTAGGTCTATCATTCAAAGATACAACCAAATAGGCAGAATCATTTCCAGAGGAGCCCATTTTCTTTGTCTCAGGTCCTGCAGATTTCTCCCTGGTATTATCAGGGAGGAGTAGCAGCTGAGCTATCCTATCTCCTTTACTAATAGAAAAAACGCCCTTAGGGCTTGAACACAGGACCTGTATTTCAGGGGAATGTTGACAATCCATAACTCCAGGGTGGACTACTAAGCCCTGCAAGGTGAGTGAACCCCGGCCGAGAATAAGGCCCATGGTTCCAGGGGGCAAAGATGGTATAGGCTCCACCGGCACCGGCTGAATACTCATTTGAGGCATTAGTAGGAAATCGGAGGTGGCGCGCAGGTCCACCCTTGTGGGTCTTCCTGGGTCGCCTCTCTGACTGCTTCCTGGGTCCTGACAAACCGGTTCCCATATCTTTGAGGGCCCTGGGACCGAGGGCCTGATAGCCCATTTTTTTGACACATCAGCTGATTGGTTATCAGGTGGGGGAAGGAATCTGCCCTTTATATCCCTCACAGAGCAACACTGGTCGGCTCTATGATAGCCCTTGCCACACTTAGAGCAAAGAGTGAGGGTCCCCCCCTTTTTGTCTGGAGCTCTACAATCTTTCTTAAAATGCCCAGGCCTCCCACAGTTAAAACATGTCCTCCAATCATTTCTGCCTATGAAGCGTTTTTGGGATTGGAGGATGGCAGCCGCTAAGCCTGCATTGGTGAGAGGTCCCCCGAGCTCTCGACAAACCCTGAGCCAATCCTGTAAGCCTTTATTCTTTCTTGGGGCTATGGCCGTTCGACACTCCTGTGTGGCTTGCTCATAAATGAGCTGTTCTATCAGAGGTGAGGCTTGCTCTGAATCTCCAAAAATACGCTCTGCTGCCTCTGTCATTCTGGCCACAAAGTCTGAGAAGGACTCCTGGGGTCCCTGGATGATCTTGGTTAATTGTCCAGTGGCTTCACCTGTTCCGGAGAGCGCCTTCCAGGCCTTAATAGCCGCGGAGGAAATTTGGGCATAAGCTCCCCAGTGATAATTTGTTTGATCAGCGGTATAAGCTCCCTGACCCGTTAACAGGTCAAAGGTCCAATCTCTCTGCTCTGGAGTCAAAGCGGCAGCATTTGCTCGGGCCTGAGTTTGTGCAGCCTCTTGCCATAGTGCTCTCCATTCCATATATTTGCCCATACTGGGGAGAGCGGCTTTTGCAATCATTTGCCAGTCGGCAGGAGTTAGTGCCATGCCAGCAAGCCTGTCTAACTGCACCAAGGTAAAATTAGCATTGGTTCCATATTTACGGACCGATTCAGCAAGCTCTTTAATCTGTGTATAATCTACCGGAGCGTGGACACGCCCACCCTCGGCTCCTTCAAAGACCGGAAATGCCTGTTGTATCTTCCTTTGTTCCTCTCTTGGAATGAACGAGTCTGCGCACTGCCTCTCTGCGCAGGGCTGACGCACTACGCAGGGCGGGGGCTCCGCATAGGGCGGAGGTGCACTATGACCCTGAAGCCGACTGCCCTGAGGCCAAGCAGCAAGCTGGCCTTTGCCAGTCGCTTTTGGCTTTTTTCTTGACCTATAAGCTCGCATTTCTCTCTCATAATAAGCTGCTTCCTCCTCCAAGTCTGTTTCCTCAGAAGGGCTAATTTCTTCATCTGATTCACAGCTATTAAGAACTGGCTCCTTAAACTCATCTCTTTTCTCCTCTTTCCTTCCAATCTCTCCCCAGGTATTTTTCCCTGACATTAACTTTTCTTTTTTCCTTTGTTTTTTCTCCTCTTTCCTTCTAATTTCTCCCCAGGTATTCTTCCCTGACATTAACTTTTCCTTGGGTTCAAGACCCGTGGAAAGGCCTGTATACTTATTTCGCGCGCCATGCTTTCTCTTTTTTCCTGCTCTCTCTCCCCGCTTTACTTCTGATAGACTGTCTTGAATTTCGTTCAGAATTCTCCACCCTGTCTTAACCGCTTGTTGACATATGAAAAGAAATAAAAAGGCTTTTAACACTAGAGAAAGTTCAAGACCAGACATACCTTGTAAAGCTGTAACTCGCGTCCCATCCCAGCAGTTCTGGTTCTGCTCCGTTCCCCAGCTGAAGAGTTCTGAACCCATGCCGGATCCTTCTCAACAGTCTGTTTTGTGGGAACACTTCATTATCACAGTTCCCCAGCTGAAGAGTTCTGAACCTACACCGGGTCCTTCTCAACAGTCTGTTTCCGGGAACACTTCACTAACCGCTCCTTCTCCGTGATGCAGTAGCTCGCGGGTTCCGGCACCATTTATTGCCCGCCGCTTTTGTGTGTCCCCCTGGTAAGAACACGCTCAGGGCAACCGGAATCTTCTGCAGTACAAACTTTATTGCTTACCCCATCAGGAGCCAGTGGAGAAAGGAGCCAGAGAGAGAGAGATATGGCGGAGCCCCCTCCCTTTTATGGAGGACTGTCCTCCGCCTCGGACGTGTCACTCCCTGATTGGCTGCAGCCCATCAGCCAGAGTTGTCGTCACGGGAAAGGCAGAGCACATGGCGTGGAAAGCTACCCCGGCACATGCGCAGCTTGCTTGTTTACTACTTAGAACACGGGTGTCAGTGCCATCAGCGCCATCTTGTAATGGCAAATGTGAAGGCGGCTCCTTACAACAGTCTTTCTCTATAATAGTCCCTCAGTTTTGGTAAAAGTGGCAAACAAAATCTATCACTTGTGATTGAGCACTCCATAGACACTTCTCTGTACTCTCACTGGTAGATTGTCTCTGGTAACTAGCAACCACTGCACAAAGAAACTCCTCTGAGGAGGTCTGGGAGCTGCACTTATCTATAGGCATAGAAGACAAGAGGGCAGTTTCACACATGTCAGGTTAACACAATAACTGTAGTAGGTTATTGACTTTCACCCATTGACTTTTAAGATGATGGTCTACATCTCATGTCCCATACTCATTCACTCCATTTTTTCCAACTGTGTTCTATAGACATCCATGACCATAACCAACCCACCAACCAGAATGCACTAGTCAGCCCTTTATCCCTCCAGATCAAGGAACACCAGAATGTCCTGAAGAGTGTTCTACCCCTGAAAGGCTTTGTCTTCAAGACTGGCTTCAGGCCCACCCAAGATACACAACACAGTGCTCAAGCTATCCACTTCCAGGTACTGTGGGCACAGTATACGGAATGGTCTGTAACCAGCATGAGTTTATGTCTCTCCTCAGTCCACCATACAGGAACGCCCATAGAGAGCATCAGTTCTGATTATGGTGGGAATATAACAAAAGTAAGCAACTTGGGCTATTTTCTCAATCAATCTTCCTGTGTTTATATGGACTGTTAGTTTTAACTGTGTCTGGACACTGGCATTCTCTGGTGTATACCTCTATGTACCACCTTTGGGACTTTGTATGATAACACCTAGCTCATAATGGGCACTGATGACATGTGGTCATATAATGCCTTCTGGTTCCTTCAGTGCTACAGTTCCTATGGTTAAGATATACTAACTTTTCCTACAAATTCTTTGTACCTCTACCATTGTCCTAGCTCCCAGTTTTTTTAAATTACCAATGGATCCTAAATTTCAACGGAAATTGCAAGCAATCCAGAAGAGACAAAAACAATCTTGAAAAAAGAAGATTGGAGTGTTCCTGATCTCCAATCTCAAAGCCATAGCAACCAAACAAGAATGACATTAGCAACACGTTCACATGGAATTTAATAGACTGTTTCTGACACTCCAGACCTTGTAATGAAACACACAAGAGAGTTGTTGACAACCATGTTGATTAAACAATTAAGAGTTGTAAGGCCTTTTTATTGATAATCAGACCAAGAATAGACTTGAGCCACTGAAGAACCTCTTGGTGCCTAAATATAGGGATACTAATTTGAAATAAAAAACCACTGAGCTAGATCAGAGTTAGAAGATGGTCAAAGGAAGCTTCAATTGCTTGTCCCTGAAGAGAATCATAGGCATTTTAGACACATCATGACAATTATTTTGGTCAACACATTTGGACTATAGTCAATGACATGAAACTCTCAGATCTGTTGGCAAAGCTGATGTGGTCATTGTAGTGAGGGAGCTAGAGAGTAGATAACTGTGTAAACAAATGAAGTCAAACAGAATAGCATTATGTTAGTCATATCTCTATAAGCACTAATCTGTATTGTCAACCAATAATAGTCAGGGATGTAAATATCATGCAATGAGACAAGGACTGTTGTCAAAAGGCAATGATGTGACAATGGATAAAGGATTAAATTGGACCCTGGCTATATACTGTGCACAAAATGAATCAAAATGCAAATGAAACTTTAAAAACATAATAGAATTTTTCATGAACTTTCATCAGGAAATGCCTTCTGGAATATAACCCATGAGACAGAGATAAAGTGACTGAGTTGGATGTAAACAAAGTGAGACTCTGTAATATGAAGGACATCATCCAGAAACCAAAATATCACCAGGTCTCACATCGTAAGCCCAAAATCACAGTAATGGCAGGTGGACACAAGAGATTCAAGATTATTTTTAGGTACATTGAAAATTTGAAGCCAGTATGGGAAGAGTTAGACCTTCTAATAACATAAACCCACAAATGAATAATAAATCCTAACTATGAATGGATTGTCTTCACTGTCACCCCAAACATGATTGCAAACATATTATAAGCAGGAAATCATTAGGGAAAGACTAGTTCATGCCTGTATCACAGAAGAATTAGCGGATTGGCAAGACAAGAACTACTCTAGAGCTGATAGGCAAAGGGTACCCACCACCTCCGTGTAGAAAAGGACGAGGATCAGCAGTCACAGGGGAGATGTGTCCTCAGATGCTGGATGTCACCTGCAGCAATAAATGGTATTTCTGCCATGAAATCTAGCTCCCTTAACTTCCATATGATCGTACAATGCAGACTTCATGTTTAACCATAGACAGCATTAAATTTAGGCAGGAAGTTTGGTCTCTTGTCTGCATCCCTTCTGTTCCACACACCATTGCTTTAATTTTAAAATATGAAAACCTGTGCTGCATTACTTAGCCTACAGCACATCAGCCTGTGCTGTGTCTATTACAACATCACTAACAACATGTTTCCAGCTGGCTTACATGTATGCAGTTGCCAGTCAGAAAATACGTCAGGTTGCAAAACTGCTGCTAATTTTTCACTTGTCTGTACAGGAACAGTACACACCAGTCCAGTGTCACATGACTTTCATTGCTTCTCTGTGGAAGTAAAGTAAATCCCAACATCTTGTTGTCAGGTTGGACCATGATGCTCCTTGCCAGAACAATGCATGCAAAGACATGGTGATCACTACTGAGAAGCTTAGGTTTAAAGGTTTTATCCACTATTCCTTCCCTTCTGTTAATGATGGATGGATCTCAGCCTGACTACACAGGAGACTTATAATCTACCACTAATGAAAGTGAGCCCCAAGGGAGTCCTTGCATACAGAATCAGTAATATTTATGTTTTCTGTTTAACTGTGGTATAGTCACCTATCAATACAGCACGCTGTCTTTCAGGAATGTTGTCCTAAGTTATTAAGTTGTATGTTGTATAAAATGCACAATTTTGCCCACATAAAACAAATGCAGTTTCAATATTAAGCAAAGAACATTTTATTCAAAGTTTATCAAAGGATCACCATCCTGGTTCAATGGCACACCTGCCATAACCCATCACCTTGAGAAATGCCCTCTTGATGTCTTTGTTCCTCAGACTATAGACCACAGGGTTGAGCAATGGTGTAAAAGCACTGTAAAAGAGTGAGATCTGCTTGTCTCTTTCAGGGGAGTAGCTGGAATTCGGCCTCATGTAGATGTAACTGGCTGGAGCATAGAAGAATGTGACCACAGTCAGGTGGGAGGCACATGTAGAGAAAGCCTTGCAGCGGCCCTCTGTGGACTTGATTTTGAGAATTGCCATGGCAATACGAATGTAGGAGGCCACAATGAGGGAAATGGGAGTAACAAACAAAAGGACACTCAAGACCAAGTCCACCATCTCAATGATGTGGGTATCCATGCAAGCCAATGTACGCACTGAAGGACCTTCACATAAGTAGTGGTTGACCCTGTTGGGCCCACAATATGGCAGACTCATGGTGAAGAAAGTGTGCAATAAAGAGGAAAAGAAACCACAGATCCAAGACCCTGCTGCCAACCGTATGCACAGGCCCCAGTTGAGGATGACAGTATAGCGCAGTGGATAGCAAATGGCCACATACCGATCATAAGCCATGACAACAAAGAAGGTGCACTCAGTTATGCCCAGACCACCGAACATAAACATCTGCAGCCAGCAGCCAGTAAAGGAGATGGTCTGAGAGTGAGCAAGAAGATGCACCAACATCTGGGGCATGGTAGTGGTGACAAAGGTCATATCCAACAGGGAGAGGGTAGAGAGGAAGAAGTACATGGGAGTGTGCAGCTGTGTGTCCAGGCAGACCAGCATGATGATGAGCCCGTTGCCCAGGACTGAGCTCAGGTAGATGAGAAGGAAGACAATGAAGAGGATGCTGTTGGTCGTGGGGTCACTGGAGAAGCCAAGCAGGATGAACTCAGAGACCCAACTTTGGTTCTGCCCTGGAATCATCCAAAACAATAGTTCTGTTAGAGAATTCCAGCCACCTATGTAACACCTGATATATGATAGCCCTGAAAGATGGAATCTACAGATGCTGGAGTGCTGGGGTGTTTACTCTGAGCAAACTGCTAAGTTTCTGTACACTCTACCCAAGTTGCTTAACAACCCCCTCAGTCTTTTCATCTGTAAAATGAGGCTGATGATACTCATGTCTTGGCACTATTATGACTATTTAAAGTATCTCACGTAACTCTGGAAACACTACATAACCCATCATATGTCCTGTGCTGTCTTATACACTCATTTCACTCCATTGTGTACATTGACTAGTTCACTCTCACCCATTCAAAACTAGGTCTCTCAATAATTACTAGACCTGAAGTGGCCTTCAACCTTGTAGAGCCTGTGTCCTGTATATAACTTTCCTCTTCTCATACCAAGGAATCCTTTACTCCTGACCAGCTGAGATGCAACATAAGCCTTCATCAACAGAGGTCAATGAGTGGCCCTGAGCTGCACCAAGTGAAGCTACTATCATTTCTTTTCCCATGAATTTGAGTCCTCCCTTCCTGGTCTTGAAAGGTAGTGGACATGCCAGGACTGGCAGTGTTTATTTCCATGGTCTCACTGGACCAAAACCCAGCATGACAAGTGACACAATGTTCCCCCTCTGCCCCCACGGCAACTGTACTCATGGCACTTTCAGCCTGCACTGCCTACAGCTCTTAGTAAGCTGTGTCTACAGTCCAGCCCTGACCACACGCTAGGCAATGCTAGACAACACGCTGTTCATTAGAGTCTGAATCTCTGTTCAGATTACACAGGCTCTATAAGGTGGGGGGACACATCTGTCATCCCAGCACATGAAGAGGTAGAGGAAAGACAATCAGCAGTTATTGTGTAGCCTGGGCCACATAATGGGTTTGTATTTAAGTTGAATTACATGAGGCAATATAAATAGTTAATTTCTAACACTAAAAATAAATCAATGCGGGACAAGAACATGGCTCATCAGGAAAGTTGGCCTGAGTCAAGCCAGATGGCCCTATTGCAATCTGTGAAGCCATGAGATAGAAGAAGTTGGATTCCCTCATGTGCTGGGGGAAGCACTTAACAGCACTTAAGGACACACAGGCCCACACACGTGCACAAACACACACACACACACACACACACACACACACACACATCATTTTCAAAATCTAGATTAATCAAAAATATACAGTACAAAAAAATCCAGACACAGACCAGCACACAGTCAAATGTTTTTTGAAGCAAGGCATTCTACAGTGGCCACGAGCCACCATAGTGTCTCCAAATAATGCTGGTCGATTGTGTGTGTATTCATTCATGGATTTGTATCTAAGTAACTCTCCTATATGCCTCACACCCTCATCCCTCTGAACAAACAGGAATCATTTCCAGGTCTGCCACTCATTTAAACTACGGTAAAAAAACAACCAATTTCAGAAACAAAAGCAAAGGCGTATTTCTATCCTTAGTGGGTAAGCAAAGATTCCCGTAATAGGGCACAATGAAGTAGTTTCCCCAGAAGAAAAAAAGCAATAAATTAGATAGTATCAAAAAAGAATTACTCCAAAGATTCTTACAAGGAATTATATGTAGAGGAGCCTTACAAGAAAACATAATATCCAACAGCAAATGAAATAAATAAATAAATAATAAATTCATTAATGTAAAGGATATTTCTGCAATGTGGCTATCTCAGTGAGCCCTGAGAAGCTTGAGACCACAGTGTAAACAGTCACATAGGCTCCTGTCATCCCTGAGGCTTCCTACACCACTCACCTACCAGAATGACAATAGTAAACCCCCCATGCTCTACTCACTGAAGACTTCAACCACAACACACAGCTGTCTCCTCCATTCCTCTCTCTACACTCTCAAGTCTCTATGCAAAAGCTCCTGATACCCTGGACACCTCTGCTCCTCTCAAACTACAAGGCAAACAAGTAACATTTCACTATGGAGTAAGGGCCAACACTTGCCCAGTGATGCCCACACAGCAGGACTCAGCTTGGCCAGGAAGCCTTGCCTGCTGTGCTGCCATCTCCCAGACCCAACTCAGGTAGGATAAATCCTGTACTTCTTGTTCATTAGTCAGATAAAATCTGAAGGCTCCTAGAGGGGTCTTCCTTCCTTTCCTAGTAACTGAATTCTCAGACAAGTAAGAACAAACTATCTATGGTAGAGTACAGCAGCATGTTTGTTCCCCTACCTTTGTAATAATAAGACAACTAATATTAATTTTGGGTAATTTGTATATGCCAGCCATTGTTCTACTAGCTTTAGGCTAACATAACATCAATTCACTGGAAGAATGATTTGACTCATGTGCTATATATAGAAACCTAAGGTCCAGAGAGGACACTTTGTTCCAAATTACAAGGCTGCCATGGGAGAAGTTGGAGTTTGGATGATCTGGCGTCAGAGCCTGGCTCTCAGTCACTACCTTCTCTGCTCTGGCAAATGGGCTCTCAAGTGGGTGGTGAAGGCAAAGTCTTCACAGTGTCCATCTAGTTGAGCACAGACCAGAGCTCCTAGGACAGAGGTGGATGACTAGCCACAGACCTGCTCTCCTGGGGAGATTTCCCTAGTGTATGGGTGTGGGAGGATATGGTGGATGCATTGAACGGCAGACTGAAACAATGGGAAGGGATTTGGTAGATTCTAAGAGAGAGAGAGAGAGAGAGAGAGAGAGAGAGAGAGAGAGAAAGAGAGAGAGAGAGAGAGAGAGAGAGAGAGAGAGAGAGTCAGAACTATCAATAAGAAAAAAAGGTCACCATTAGATTGGGAAAAGATTTTTACCAATCCTAAATCCAGTAGGAGATTAATAGCCAATATATACAAAGAACTCAAGAAGCTGGACTCCAGAAAATCAAATAACTCCATTTAAAAATGGGCTACAGAGAAAACTAAACAAAGAATTCTCACCTGAGAAATACTGAAGGGCTGAGAAGCACCTGAAAAATGTTCAACATCCTTAATCATCAGGGAAAAGCAAATCAAAACAACCCTGAGATTCCACCTCACAATAGACAGAATGGCGAAGATCAAAAATTCAAGGGTCAGCAGATGCTAGCGAGAATGTGGAGAAAGAAAAATACTCCTCCATTGCTAGTTGGATTGCAAACTTGTACAACCACTCTGGAAATAAGTTTGGTGGTTCCTCAGAAAATTGGACATAGTACTAACGGAGGATCCAGCAATACCTCTCCTGGCATATAAACAGATGATGTTCCAACTGGTAATAAGGACACATGCTCCACTATGTTCATAGCAGCCTTATTTATAATAGCCAGAAGCTGTAAAGAAACCAGATGTCCCTTAACAGGGGAATGGATATAGAAAATGTGGTCCATTTACACAATGGAGTACTACTCTGTTATTAAAAACAATGAATTTGTGAAATTCTTAGGTAAATGGATGGATCTGGAGGATATCATCCTGAATGAGGTAACCCAATCACAAAAGAAGTCACTTGATATGCACTCACTGGTAAGTGGTTATTAGCCCAGAAATTTAGAATACCCAAGATACAATTTGTAAAACACATGAAACTCAAGAAGAAGGGAGACCAAAGTGTACATACTTTGTCCCTTCTTAGAATGGGGAACAAAATACCCATGTACGGAGTTACAGTGACAAAATTTGGAGCTGATACAGAAGGAAGGACTATGAAGAGACTGCCACATCCGGGGATCCCTAACATAATTAACCACCAAATGCCGACACAATTGCATATGCCAGCAAGGCTTTGCTGACATGACCCTTATATAGTTGTCTCTTGTGAGGCTATGCCAGTGCCTGGCAAATACAGAATTTAATGCTCACAGTTATCTATTGGATGGAACACAGGGCCCCCAATGGAGGAGGTAGAGAAAGTACCCAAGGAGCTAAAGGGGTCTGTAACCCTATAGGAGGAACAGCAATATGAACTAACCAGTACCTCCTGAGCCCATATTTCTAGCTGCATATGTAGCAGAAGATGGCCAAATCGGCCATCACTGGGAAGAGAGGCCCCTAGGTATTGCAAACTTTATATGCCCCAGTATAGAGGAATGCCAGGGAAAAGAAGGGGAAGTGGGTGGGTTGGGGAGCAGGACGGGGGAGTGTATAAGGGACTTTAGGGATACCATTTGAGTTGTAAGTGAAGAAAATATCTAATAAAAATTGTTTTGAAAAAGAAAATAAAAAGGAGAGAGTCAGAGACAGAGACAAAGAAAGACAGAGACTCAGAAAGGTAGAGACTCAGAAATTGGAAGAGACACAAAATAACAGACACACACACAGGTGGACTGACTCACTGACTGACTGACTGACAAGAGTACAGAAACAGAGACACAGATACAGACAGAGACTTAAATAGATAGAAACAGAGGAAAATAATTTAGTCAAGTCTTTATTGACTTGCCTGTCCTACAAGTCTGTGTCTTCAACTAAGCCTGGTGGTACAGATCATCAGTCCCCGCATTTTGAAAGCAAAGACAGCCAGATTATGAGTTCTAGACCAAAAATTGGGCTACCTGGCAATACTCAGTCTCAGGAAGAAAAAAAAAAACAGAATCCTACCCCTGGATTGCTGAAAATTAGAATTTGAAGTGTAGCATCACCCACAGAGCAAGACAACCAGCTCAAGCAGCCTGAGATACATCTCACAGTCAAAACCAAACTGTCCATCCAGCTGTCCTCCTACATGTTGGAAGGCTTCACTGTTCTCATGGCTATGGCTTTCAACCTAATGCACGATCCTTGAGCTCAGAACAATATTGTATCTTTGTGTCTAGTACTGACCTGGAGCATGACAGTAAACAAAATGTCAGGCTATGTTACATGTATAAAGGAGGAAGGAAGAGGAAGAGGAAGGAATAAAGGGCATGAGGGTGAAGTAGACCAGGGTTAAGGAAGAAGAAAAGGCAATAAGGAGCAGGGTTGCAGGTCTATGGTGTCATGTACACAATCAAAAGTAGTGTCCAGCTACTTCTGATATTCAGTTTCACATGATGCCTGCATCCTACCAGGAAGTCCAAGACTAGTGACCAACTTACCACTCATGGGTCAAACTAGGTGTGAATGAATGGTTGCTTCTTGCTCTTGTGGAAGTGACTAACCAGGAAAACCCCTAACCAACTGGATCCAGAGGTGTGATATTGTAGGCAGCCAAGAATGTAGAACATATCCAAGGTTTCTGACAGTTCAGCCAGTTGAGTCTCCAAGCAGTCTAGGTTTGTTTTCTGAGGGTGGGGAACCTGCACAACAAACTGAGTCTCAGACTTGTCAACTCTTTCCTTTTGGTACAAGCTGCAGTGACTTTATGATCCTGCCTTCTCTCTTAGCCTTCCCAGGTGAGTTGGGAAAGTGGCATTTCTGTGCCCAGTAGGGATTTCCTGAATGCTCTCAACAAGCACACTCCTTGGAAGAGACTCTTGGGGGACAGAGCAGGAGAAAACATCAGGCAAATGGAGGAATGATGACCTTCATTTTAGACCTAATTGGGGAAGATGCGCAGCTCAGGGCAAAGGAGGTGCAAGAGTCACGGCCTGACATTCTCAGTCACTGCCCAGACCCTCCCACACTCCCAGCAATACCATGTTTAGTGTCACCTCTATTCCTTCCTCAACTGTGTATCCAGGACCTGAGCCAGGATGGCCACATGGGCATTTAAGGGTCCTCCATGACAAGTCATCACTGGTGGTCAGCAGTGCCAGTGCCCTAATGGCTGAGTAAGGAATCTCACCCAGGGAATTATAGTCCTTTAAGAACATACTGAAAATTGGTATCCAGATATATCTTGTTCTCGAGCATTCTCACTTAAATTCACTGTGTCCCTGCCTTGGCTCTCTCTTCTGTAAACTGCCAACAGTTGCCTCTTCCAGTCTGGGGTTGCTAGGAGAATTAAGTTTGCTTCTGCTGGGTACTTGGAACTATTACTCCTGAGATTCATAGGTGAGAAACAAGTTTCATAAAGTTGAGCCAAATTTAAATGAAGCTTTAATTAAAAACTGGCCAAGTAAAAAGAACTCTAGACACGTCTGTTCGTATCAGGAACTGACTTTATGGTTACTGATCCCCTCTGAATCCAGTGATGACGGTGAGGTCACCCATAAGGGACAGGGACCAACACATCTGTTGCCATGGCAATCACCATACATTCCAGCATCCACCTGCTTTACCTCCCACCTCTTCCTTCCAGAGGTTATGTCACAGCCTATATGAAAGGAAGACCCTTTGACCTGTTCTCTCTCTTCTTTCTTCCCCCCCCATCTCTGTTGCCCCCTTTGCCCATTTCTCCCACAATAAATCTGTATCATGTGGAGCTGTACTGGCTTGGTGTGGTCTCTCCCAACACAAGCCAAGTTTCTAACACAACATTGGTGCCTAGACACCCAGCTGTGCCTGCCAGTAGCTGCTTTGGTGGTCTAGGTAACTGGGCACTGGCAGGGCCTGTGGCCAATCGACCATCACAGAGACTGCGACTGTGGCTTCCTTTTGTGTATGGGTTCAGACCTCTGCTTTCCTGCCACCTCTGCACTCCATGTGGATTTCTGACACCACAGCTGCAGACCACTGCCACCTGCTGCTGTGGGACTCACAGACTTCCAGAAGAGCTGCTGCTGCTGCTGCTGCTGCTGCTGCTACCACTGCAGGACTTATGAACTTCTATCAGGTGAGCTGCTAATACTGTGGTCCACCACGTGGGCTAGCTTTTGCCATGTGGGTTATTCAGTTAGGTGGGCCCACACCAACCATACAGTTTCATGTTTCCCGCTACCAGACTGCTAAATTTCTCAAACAAACATCAGCATATTAGAAGGTTTTTCCTCAAGACCATCCAGAGACTGTCCCACCTGGGGATCCATCCCATATACAACCACCAAACCCAGACACTATTGTGGATGCCCACAAGAGCTTGCTGACAGGGGCCTGATATAGCTTTCTCCTGAGAGGCTCTGTTAGTTTCTGACAAATACAGAAGTGGATGCTCACAGCCATCCATTGCACAGAGCACAGGGTCCCCAATGAAGGACCTAGATAAAGTCCCCAAGGAGCTGAAGGGGTTTGCAGCCCCATAAGAGGAACAACAATATGAACTAAACAGTATCCCCAGAGCTCCCTGGGACTAAACTACCAACCAAAGAAAACACATGGTGAGACTCATGGCTCTAGCTGCATATGTTGCAGAGGATGGCCTAGTTGGTCATCAATGGGAGGAGAGGACCTGTGAAAGTTCTATGTCCCAGTCTAGGGCAATGCCAGGGCAATTGAGCAGGAGTGGGTTGGTTGGTGAGCAGGGGATGGGGGAAGGGGATAGGGGGTTTTCAGAGGGGAAACCAGGAAAGGGGATAACATTTGAAATGTAAATAAAGAAAATATTTAATTTAAAAAAGGAGGTTTTTCCTCCAGTCGTCTGGGAGGGCCCAGATTTCTCAAAAATGGCATGACCAGCCTTTATGGATTAAGGGATTGGTATTCCGTGGCTATGGTCCTTATGATCATCCTCCTAGCTGACATACAAGATGGGACTTCAACCTTTGGGTTACTATCCCCTCAAAAGCCGACCCCCCCCCCATTCTCCAGGCTCTTGCAGCTATTCAGGAAACCCTAGGCATAGGTATAGATACTTTATGGCAAGTCTTGGATTCACTGTAGCCTCTAGAAGGTCTAGGTGATGGCTTGGACATCTAGCCTGGCTGAAATTTCATTACTGAGTTTTTCTTAGGACATCGGTATGAATAATACAATAACTCCTCAATCAGTGCTTTGTTGTCTTTGAACATACCTCCAGATTCCCCACTGGAATGTCTCCTGAAAAATCTCAAATCTCTGAAGTTAATGCCCGACTTGAGACCATCAAAACTAGTACTCCTCTGCAATAATGTCTGGATTCAGTACCCATTAGACACTGGCTCCAAATGGCCACTTAATGGCAAACTAGGTCCAATTATTTTACCAGCTCTTCATACATATTCCAGGCAGTCTGATAAATGGAAAAAAGTTCCCTATGCTCAAGACTTTACCCATCTTTGCTCCAACTCCTCCCTGTGTTCTTCTTGTTCCCCAACCCAACTTCTCTTAGCCATGAAACTTCCACCAGATGATGCTACAACCCTTGTTCCAGCTAATGAACTGCCTCCTTTTCACCAAACACCTGGTTCCATACCTCCAAAAACCCAAACCGCCTCCTCAGTTTCTCCTTCTCACCAGGTTAACCCCAACCCGACTAGGTCCACCTCTCCAGACCCCTCCCCTCCTCCTGTGACAGCTGCATGTCATCTAATTGCCCTGCTGTGGCACCTACCTTCAGCCCTCCCATCACCTGCTCTAAGATCACAGCCAAACTCCCAAGTATTTCACCCCCAAGGAACACCTGACCCCGCATCAATCCTTCCTTTAAGGAAAGTTTCTGGGGTAGATGGCGTTGCCAGAGTTCATGTCCCTTTCTCACTGGGTGAACTTTCTCAAATAGAAAGCACACTGGTTTCCTATACCTCTAACACCCCTGATTTTATTAAAGACTTTCAGTACATTACTTAACCTTATAGCTTCACTTTCCAGGATGTACATATGATCTTCACTAATAATTCACTTCCTGATGAATGCAGGTGAGTTTGGGAGCAGGCAAGAACACACACAGATTAAATTCATCAAACAGGTAGAACATATCCAAAAGGATCTGAGGCAGTACCTGACAAAGATCCTCAATGGAATTATAATTCTCTACCCAGGGATAGTTTCATAACTGTTGTGTCCAGCCAGCAGATCACAGCCTGGGTTCTAGCCTGGAAAGGCATTTTGGAAACCTGTAAGAGAAGAGGGGCTAGGCGGCGAGAGAAAGAAATGCAGCTAAGACAGGCATTCTGATCAAAGCTCAATTTTACTGTTCTGCACGCAGTTATGAAGCAGGGGAAGGGGCCCAATTCCCGCCAAATAATCCCGGGGACCAGTAGCAGGGTGACCACGTGTATGGCTCCAAACAGCAAAGGGGCAGGTTCCAGCAGTGGGCGTGGCAGACCGATTGAGTGGGAAGCTCCACCCCTGAGCAAGCAGGTTTCAGGCTGGGGGAGGGGAGACTACACATAACCTGTCTCTTGGCTGGTCTCTGCAGGTCAGTCTTAAAACCAGTAATTTTTGAAACCTCCCCGACAAGAGGTCATCTGGGACAAACAGGAAAACCCATCTCAATTTTTAGAACCCCCCACAAAACCTTTATTACAATACACTAATCTGGACCCTGAAAACTCAGAATGTAAGAAACTTCTGGTGACCTACTTCTTTTCCCAGAGCTACCCTGACCTAAAAAGCCAAACTTGGAAAGCTGGAGAGGGGACCCCTAACTCCACAGGGAGAAGTTTTAGTGCTGGCCTTCAAGGTGTACCATGAGAGACATGAAAAAGCTAACAGACAAAAATACTATATGCTGGCAAAGGCTGTCCAACCAGCCCCTGTATCTATTATCCTATCTAAATATTATGATCTCTTTGCTTTCTTTCTCTTTGACCAGACAAAAGATGATTGCAAAAAAAAAAAAAATGGCCAGACAAATATGGGAGCTGCCCATCTTTGTCTTGTCAGATACATATGCTAGGATAACGAACCGATCAATTTTATCAACAATGCAATATACCCTTTTTCTACATACAAGACCCAGGGAATTCCAGTTCCTATTACAGAATTACCAGCCAATGTTTGCAGAGGAGCCTGATGCAAATGTTTACCAAGTGGACCCTGAGGGTGGAAGTCAACCACACCCCAAAATTGATAATGCCCCTAGACAACAGGAAGCAGTTTAAGAGACTTGACTCCCCATTTCCCTTTCACCACCAGTTTCACCCTCCCTGCCTTTTTCTTCTCTTTATGATAAGAAAAAGGGAGCTATGTTGGTATCAGGAACTGGCTTTACTGTTATAGGTTAGCTCCGAATCCAGTGATAATGGTGACTTCACCTGTAGGCAACAGGGATCCACTCACTTGTTGCTATGGCAGTCGCCATATATTCCCAGCATCCACCTGGATTACCTCCCACCTTTACCTGCTAGTGGTTTTGTCATGGCCTAAGTAAAAGGCAGACCCTCTTGACCTTATCTCTCTTTTCTCTCACTTTTCCCCCTTCATATCTGTCGTCCCCTTTCCCCACAATAAACCTCTCTCATGTGGACCTGTACTGACCTGGTATGGTCTTTCCAGACATGAGCCACATTTGTAATACTACATTGGTGCTGAAACACAGGAACCACTAGACCCAGTTGTGCATGCTGTGTCTGTTATGGATACCTATTTAACTGGGAACAAATAATCATCAAGTTTTTGGTGCCCAGAAAGGAACACAAGAATCAAGGCCCCTGTGATGGCTTACAATAGTTAATAGTTAATAGTTCCTCTATCTAGGAGAAACCGGCAAATGAGAATGGGGGCCAATCATTTATTTCAACTTAGGTCTCCCTTTTGTGATTTTTAAAATACGGTCATATTATAATCCTGAGTGTTTTGTATATAAACAATAATTATCTTTTATAGGCATAAAACACCTTTTTATTCTGCATAGAGCAGGCCAACCCTGAGATTCCACCTCACACCAGTCAGAATGGCTAAGATCAAAAATTAGGTGACAGCAGATGCTGACAAGAATGTGGAGAAAGAGGAACACTCCTCCATTGCTGGTGGGATTGCAAGCTGGTACAACCACTCTGGAAATCAGTTTTGTGGTTCCTCAGAAAATTGGACATAGTACTGTAGGACCCCCGAAGGGAGACCCTCACTCAAGTCTCAGGGATCGCGAGCCCAGAAAGCCACAATAGTCAAACTTGCGGCAAACACACGAGGTTTTAATGGCACACAAACCAGCATGCTGAGGTCGAGACACATAAACCACGCAGGGGTAGAGGAGTCTGACCCCAACCCTATTTTCCAGCAGGCTTATAAAGGCAAAAACCAGAACCTAGGGGGAGGATCGGAGAGGAAATAAGGGAAGTCTAGGGACGGATATTTACTTCAAGGCACCTGGGACATTGAAACATTTTGTGGTTGTTTTTCCCAAAAGTTCCGGGGAATTAGGCCATCTGGCCTGGGGCCGGGGCCCATGTTCTCAGGGCAGTCATTATTTTATATTTTACTCTTCAGTACTACTGGAAGATCCAACAATATATCAGTTTCTTGTGTGACTCAGTTTGCCAAAATAGCTACAGCTTAGCAGTGTTAGCCAAAAGAAGGCTATTAGACATACATTCATAAGTCATTATCTGTTATCCTGACTTATAGGAGGAGAGACCCTTTGCCATACGTCTTAAATTGGTCATTGTCATAAGATAGGAATATCCCAATCTCTGATATTTAGCATTTGGTGCTCACAGCTGTGGCCCAAATTCTTTAGCCTTTACCTGTCTATTTCTCAAGATTATATATCTATATAGAAATTACAAGAAAAATATATTGAAATATGAAATGTTCCTTTGCCTTCTATATTTGAATATCTTAAGAGGTCTTACTTTTAAAATATTCAGTTTTTTATTTATTTTTTTTTATACAATTCCACTGTCTCCTCTTTAAAAGTTTAAAGTATCTTATCTGTGTACTTGGCAATATCAAAATAAAGAATCTTTTTTATTTCAAGTGTGAACATACAAGGTATAACCATAATGCACATGAGATAACATCAAGCTCTAACAATGCCAACAATCTAATGCCCAATATTTGTGATTCATTCACTATACTTTTGGGCTTGTCGAAGAGACCTGAGAAAAGAGATGTTGAAGAAGCCCAACTCACATCTCAGGATTTGGGCCTGGGCCTGCCAGCTCTCCTGGACCTATCCCACCAGGGCCAGATCTACTCTGCTTCCCAGGTGAGGTGTAGGGATCACTCTC
Organism: Mus caroli; assembly: GCF_978045245.1. Lineage (NCBI taxonomy): Eukaryota > Metazoa > Chordata > Mammalia > Rodentia > Muridae > Mus > Mus caroli. The sequence continues at coordinate 37,941,612 of NW_028227261.1, read as the reverse complement.
CTGCTCTCATGACCTTGGGAACAGCTCTCCTTGTCCCACAGGCTGGGAAAGGAGAGAGGGGCAAGGGAGGGCATCTTTCCTGTGTTTATGGCACAGTAGGGCAGGATAAGGCTGGGGCCAGATCTCCCATGTTCGGGCCCTTTGTGGAGGCTCACCCACATCCCTGTCACCATGGCAAGCTCTACTGTGCTGCCCATTAGGGGACAGGGCTGCATTCTCCCACTCCTGTCATCAGGGCACCTCTCATGAACCCACCCACCCAGACCCAGCTCTCCCAGGATGCCCAAGTCAAAGGGGCAGGAACAGCTCTCCCAAGTTTGATGACCAGCATGGGGCAGGGCTAGCTCAGAGCAGTGCTTGGACATCCCCATGGGCTTTTGTGGTAATATGGGTCCGTGATAATATCTATCTGTGATAAGACCATTGACCTGGATATGGTCCCCAGAAGTCTGAGTCTAGATGTCATAATAGCCTTGGGTGGTTGCACAGGCTTCCTCTATCTCCTGTTCTTCACAGCTGTCGATCACTTTCTGTTTCTTTTCCACAGTGTACAAACCCCTGGGCTTCACATTCTCTCCTGCCTCACCTCTACAGCTCCATATTCCCTATCTTTCCACCATTTTTACTCATATTACGGGTGCCTGCCACTGGTACCTGGTGGCTTTTTTCCAGCCACACCCAACAAATTTTTTTAAGCATAGAAAGTTCATATAATACACTTAGGCAGCTAAGTGAAACAAGCAATCCCTTTAGCTATTCTGCTTTGCTTCTTCTTCCTATCACAACACTTGACCCCAGATATAGAGACTTCAGCTGGTTACATTGCACCCTCAGCCAGGAAACAGACAGACATATTCCAATGCTCAGGCCACATTCTCCTTTTCAGATTGTCTAGGACCCTATACCTGGGTTGCTATGGTGGTTTAGATGTCCACATGGTCTAAAGAATGGGAATACTTTGCCCCCAGTTATTAACACTGTTTGGATAATTTCAGGAGTTGTTGCTTTGATGGAAGAACAGTACCACTAGGAGCAGAAGTTTACAAGTCCATCATCATTCTTAGTGTACACTCATTGTTGGGGTACAAGATGTCAGCCCTTAGCATCCTGGTCTAGTTGCCATGGGTCCACTCTGCCATCACAGCCTTTTATCTCTCTGGAACAGATGATGACACCCACAATCAGGATGGGTCAGTCCTCATCAGTTAACCATTTCAGGAAAAGTCTCATAAACTGCCCCAGAGGCATTTTTCTACAGTGATTCTGAATGCAGTTAGGTCAAGAGTGAAGATAGCCATGGCCAGCCATGAAAGGATGACCGGGGAAGGAGGATGGCAGGTGTCTGCAGAAAATATCATCCCATCCCTGGAATTTTCAAACCCTGTCCTGTTGAAGAACATTTCTACGTGAGAGAACATGTTCACATTATTTTCCTTTTTTGGTACTGACTGTCATCTTTCATGAGTATTTCATGCACATTACAAGGTAACTGGATCTATTTAATGCCAATTCTTCCCTAAGTTCACCAGTACCCACCCACAACTGCCTCCTGCCTCGAGGACTTTTTAAAACTCCACTTGGTCTAATTTGTGCTGGCCAACTAGCATGATTGTAGGGCCATACATTAGAACTTGACAATATGACAGGGGACATTTCTCTGAAGAAATCTGACTCTTAATCCCCTAAAACTTATCAATTGTCTAGAGCAGATCAGTTAAGACTAGTGAATCAAGGGACCACAGTGAATTGTTGAGTAAGTCTTGTGCAAGCAACCACAGCTGCTGTGAGATATGAGTACAGAGTCCTGTAGTGTCCAAAATACATTGCTTTGCCTTAGTCTTTTACAACCTCTGGCTCTTACACTCTTTCTTTACAATAGTCTGTTAGCTTTTGGTGGAAGGTGACAAAAATCTACCACTGTGACAGAACACTCCACAGCATTTCTCTACCCTTTGACTACTAGATTTTCTGTGTTAACCAGCAACCATTGCACACACACACAAAAAAATCTTCCTCTGGGGAGGTCTGGGAGCTGCACTTAGCTATGGGCATAGAGATCCAGGAAGGCAGTTTTACACATTTCAAGATAGCAGAATAACCATAGTAAATCACTACTGAGCCTATGCGCCCTCATCCATCGACTTCTAAGAAGACTGTCTATATCTCACTCCCCATACTCATTTACACCATTTTCCAGTTGTGCTCTGTAGACATCCATGACCATATAACCAACCCATAGACCAGAGTGAAGTAGTCAATATTAACCCTCACCTGTTAGCCCTTTATCCCTCCAAAACAAAGAGACACCAAAATGTCCTGCACAGTGTTCTGTCCCCTGAAAGGCTTTCTCTTCAAGACTGTTCTCAGGCAAATCCAAGACACACAACTCAAAGCTCAAGCTATCTACTTTCAGGTGCAGTGGGCACATCATACAGAATGTTCTGTAACCAGCATGAGTTTGTGCCTCTCCTCAATTCACTGTACAGAACTGACCATAGAGAGTTCAGACTGTGGAGGAGATGTAGCATCAGTAAGCCACTTGGGCATCTTTCTGTAGCAGTCTCCCTGGGTTTACAATGACTGTTAGAGTTAACTGTGTTTGTACACTGGCATTCTGTGATACACACCTCTATGTACCAGCTTTGGGACCTTATATGATAAATTACACCTAACTCATCATGGGCAATGATAATATATGGTCATGTAATGCCTTCTGGTTTCTTCAATACTAGAAAGCCTATCATTAAGATGCCAACACATCCTGAAGTTCCCTAAAAATTCTATGTAACTCTATCATACTCCTAGTTCCCACTTTTTTGAAATTGCCAAATCCAAATGTCAATGGAAGTTGCAAGCACCTCAAAAGAGGCAAACAATCTTGAGAGAAGAAGATTGAAGTGCTCCTTCCTGATTTCCAGTTTCAAAGGCATGGCAACCACGCAGGAACGGCATCAGCAAAATGTTCACATGGCATTTTGTAAACTCAATATAACACTACAGATCTTGTAATGACACACACCAGAGTATTATTGACAACAATGTTGGTTAAGCAATTAAAAGTTGTAAGGCCTTTTTATTGATGGTCAGACCAAGAGTGGGCTTGAGCCTCTGAAGAACCTCCTGATGCTCAAATTCAGAGGTACAGTTTTTAAAAGCAAAACCCATTGACATAGATCATGGTTAGACGATGGTCAGAGGAACCTTGAATGGCTTTTTCCTGAAGAGACTTGCAGGCATTTTAGACATATCTTGACAATATTTTGGTCAATACATCTGTCCTATAGTCGAGGACATGAAAATCTTAGATATGTGGGCAAGGCAGATGTGATGGATATGGGGGGGGGGATAGAAGATGGATAACTGTAAGCAAACATGAAATATAGTTACAATAGGATAGCATTATGTTAGTCATATCAACATAGGCACTGAAGTGTATTGTCAACCAATAAGAATCAAGGGTATAAATATCACTCAATGAGACAAGTATTGTTGTCAAGAAGCAATGATAAGAAAATGTACATCCCTACACAAAATGATGAAGTTGAACCCTGGCCACATACTGTACACAAAATGAATCAATATGTGAGTGAAACATCTAAAATATAGTAGAATATTTTATGAGCATGCATCAGGTAATGACATGTGGACTATATTCCAAGAGACAGAGGTAAAAGTGGTCAAGATGGATTTTTACCAAACTGAGACCTCCGTGATACAAAGGACATTGTTCAGAAGCTGAAATATCAGCAGGTCTTGTGTCATAAGCACATAATCATAGTAACTTGGAGGTGGAGACTGGAAGATCTGAAATTCAAGGCTATTTTTAGGTACATTGAAAATTCCAAGCAGCATGGGATGTGTAAAACCTTCTCTTGATATAAACATATGAATAAATATTAAATATTAACTATGAATGGTTTTTATTCAGTGCCCCCCCCCCACTAAAGAAAACATGGCTAAAGAAGACAATCAGAAGGGACACATCATTATGGAAAGAAGAGCTCAAGCCCTTGAAGAATTTGCTAATTAGCCAGTCAACAGCTACTCTGGAGCTGATACTCACCACCTCAGTGTAGAAAAGACCCAGCATCAGCCATCACAGAGGATACTTGTCCTCATATGCAGCATGTCACTTGCAGCAAAAGCTAGGACATCCTTGATGAAATGCAGACCCCTTAAATTCCATTTAACCACACAATGAAGACTTCAGCATAGACTACATTGAATATAGACATAAACTTTGGTGTCTGGCTTTCACCCCTTCTGTTCCACACACCATTGCTTTAATTTTAATAATGACATCCTGTGCTGCATTACTTAGCCTACAGCACATCAGCCTCTACTGTGTCTATCACAACATCACTAACGACATGTTTCCTGCTGGCTTACATGTATGAGGTTGGCTTCTGGTAAAGTGCAGCAGGCTGCAAACTCTTACTTTCCCACTTCTCTTTACCGGGAGTGTACACACCACACCACTGTCACATGACATTCATTGCTTCTCTGGGGAAGTAAAACAAATCCCAACATCTTGGTGTCAGGATGGACCACAATGCTTTCATTGGAAAAGTATGTGTGCAAAGAGAGGCTGATCACTATTGAGAAGATTACGTGTGGTAGGTTTTATCCACTATTCCTTCCCTTCAGTTATAGATGGATGGATCTGAGCCTGACTACACAAGGTGACTTGCAATCTACCACTGATAAAAGTGAGCCTCCAAGGATGCCTTTGGATGTAGAGCCACTAATATAACAGTTTCTGTTGAACTGTGGTAGTCATTTTATCAATGTTACATGTTCTCTTTTAAGAATGGTGTCTCTAGTTATTAAGTTGTATGTTGGATCAAATGCACAATGTTGCTCACATAAAACAAAGGCACTGATCTGTTCCAGTTGGGGCCAGCCCTGCCATCTTTCAACTGAACCCAGTGGAGGCTCCCAAAAACCCCAGAGGACTTTCCACACCGCAGGACCTCAGGATCAACTCGGGATCACAGGTGAGTGGAATGCAACATCAGCTCCAAAGAATCTCGGAGGGTCTTGTGCCAGCAGGAACAGGGACAAAGGAACCCCACCCAACCAGAAGATGGGATCCTTTCTGGTAGGGGCCAGCCCCACCATCTTCTGTGTGAACCCGGCCGAGGGCATCAAGGGCACCAGAGGATTCTCCACTACACAGGACCCCTAGCACACCCAGGACCTTGTGATCACTGGACTGTGGGTGAAAGAAGCAACAGAGCTTCATCGAAAGAGTCCCTTCAGGCCTTCATCCTCAGTCAGAAGGCAGAGCTGAGATTCGGATCCCTGTGCACCTTCCTTGTCAGAGGAGAGTCTGCCTACAAGGAGGGGTCTGACTCCAGGACTCAAGAGGTGGATCAGAGCTCCAGACTTCCAGACACCTGCCCTGCAAGAGGAGAACTTGCCTGCAGATAGTGCTCTGACCACTGCGGCTCAAGTAAGAGTTGGACTACCAGGAGTGCTGACAGAGCCTAAAAGAATCACAGGAGCATTAAGCTCCAGCCAGAGACAGCTAGAACATTAACACCATAGATCACCAAATGGCGAAAGGCAATTGTAAGTGTCTTACTAACAGAAACCAAGAACACTGGGCATCATCAGAACCCAGTACAACTACCACAGCGAGTCCTGGATACACCAACACACCCGAAAAGCAAGACTAAGATTTAAAATCATATATCATGATGGTGGTAGAAGATTTTAAGAGGGGCATTAATAACTCACTTAAAGAAATACAGGAGAACACTGCTAAACAGGTATAAGACATTAATCCCTTAAAGAATTGCAGGAAAACACAACCAAATAGGTGATGGAATTGAATAAAATCATCCAAGACATAAAAAGGGGAGTAGACACAATAAAGAAAACCCAAAGTGAGGCAACGCTGGAGATAGAAACCCTAGGAAAGAAATCTGGAACCATAGATGTGAGCATCAGCAACAGAATACAAGAGATGGAAGAGAGACTCTCAGGTGCAGAAGATACCATAGAAAACATTGAAACAAAAGTCAAAGAAATGCAAAATGCAAAAGATCCTAACACAAAACATCCAGGAAATCCAGGACACAATGAGAAGACCAAACCTAAGGATAATAATTATAGAAGAGAGCAAAGATTCCCAACTTAAAGGGCCAGTAAATATCTTCAACAAAATTATAGAAGAGAACTTCCCCAACCTAAAGAAAGAGATGCCCATGAACATACAAGAAGCCTGCAGAACTCCAAATACACTGGACCAGAAAAGAAATTCTTCCCGATATATAATATTCAGAACAACAAATGCACTAAAGAAAAGAATGTTAAAAGCAGTGAGGGAAAAAGGTCAAGTAATATATAAAGATAGACCTATCAGAATTACACAAGACTTCTCACAAGAGACTATGAAAGCTAGAAGATCCTGGGCAGATGTCATACAGACCCTAAGAGAACACAAATGCCAACCTAGGCTACTATACCCAGCAAAACTCTCAATTACCATAGATAGAGACCAAGATATTCCATGACAAAACCAAATTTACACAAATCCAGCCCTACAAAAAAATAATAGATGGAAAACACCAACACAAGGAGGGAAACTACAACCTAGAAAAAGCAAGAAAGTAATCTTTCAACAAACCCAAAAGAAGATAGCCACACAAAAATAATTCCACCTCTAAGAACAAAAATAACATGAAGTAGCAATCTCTTTTACTTAATAATCTTGTTGGTTTGTTTTGGTTTGTTGTTTTTTTTTTTTTGTTTTTTTGTTTTTTTGTTTTTTTTTGAGACAGGGTTTCTCTGTGTAGCCCTGGCTGTCCTGGAACTCACTTTGTAGATCAGGCTGTCCTCAAACTCAGAAATCTGCCTTCCGTTGCCTCCCAAGTGCTGGGATTAAAGGTGTGTGCCACCACCACCCAGCTTTACTTAATAATCTTAAAATCAATGGACTCTACTCCCCAATAAAAAGACACAAACAGACTAGATACGGAGTTAGGACCCAGTATTTTTCTGCAAGCAGGAAACGCACCTCACTGACAAAGACAGCCACTACCTCAGAGTAAAAGGTTGGAAAACAATTTTCCAAGAAAATGGTCCCAAGAAATAAGCTGAAGCAGTCATTCTAATATTGAACAAAATCAACTCAATAGCAACAGATGTATGAAAGTTGGAGTCATAGACAGATGCACTTAGCACTTAAAATGAGCAGAATGCATAGAAACAAACACTTATCCAGGACTAATAGGCTCATCTGGGTCTTTTGTTGTTCCGTATCAAATTGAAGATTTTCTATTTATGTGAAGAATGAGATGAGGACGTTGACTGTGATTTCATTGAATCAGTAAATTGTTTTGGTAGGAAGGTCTTTTTTCACAATGTTAATTCTACCACGCTATATGCTTGGGAGGCCTTCAAATTCTAGTATGTTTCATAATCTCTTTCTTTACACATTTGAAGTTTTCATTATGGAAAATTTTTACCTCTTTTGTTATGTATATTCTAAATATTTTATTTGATTTGAGAAACTGGGAAGAGGAGCATGTCCATGATGTCTTTCTCAGCGTGCTTGTTACTCACATGTATTAAGACTGGTAAATTTTGTAAGTCAATTATGTATCATAACACTTTGCTAAAATTATTGATAATTTCTACAATTTTTCTAGTCAAATTTTGGGAATATTGGGTATAAGATAATATAATCTTCCATTGAAAATAAAAAATTAAAAGCAGGGGAAAAGAAAACAAATGATTGATAGAAGGCAGAAATAATTCTATTGTGCTTTTTGGCTCATTTTAAAACTCAAATGATGGCTAAACATGTTACTGAGGCATGAGTTATTTTAGTTTGTTACCTAGTTTCAACCTGCTGGACTAATGCTCAAGTATGCAAACCAGCCTACTAATATGCTGAATCAGTTGTTGGCTCTCAGCTCACTGGCAGCTTCTTGCCCACTCAGCAACCTGGCAGTTATATATCCTTTCTTCACCATCTTGCCAGAGCTTGTCTTGAAACAGCTTTTTCTATTCTTCAACAGTTAAAACAGAAACCACAGCTTGTCAGAGTGCACAGAACCAGGAAGTCCATCACTAACTTCAGGATCCATGCTGGGGAAGTCCAGTTTGTATTCAGAGCTTTGATCCCTGTGTCCTTTTACTGGTATATATTTTAGGGAAGCAATGAAGTATGAGCGTACCATTCTCAGCATGTTAGAGCTCACTGAGCCCCTACAGATGGGGGAGGCAGCTGTGGATGAAACTCCCATCTTGAAAAGAATCCAGCCAGGAGCTAATAGCTATTACATAGTTTGGTCGATGTTTTTCTTAACATTCATTTAAGCCATGTCCTGAATTTTAATGCTAAAAACCCTATTTGTGACCTAGGTAAGGGGAGATTTGCCATAGCAGCTAGAAAACAAGTTTCAGCCCTGGATTTTTCCATGAAGAAACATGTTACTTAACTGATGTGTCCAAGGTGGGGTGGGGTGGGGTGGAGGTGGGGTGGGGTATGGGAAGGAAGAGCAAGATTTGGGATGAAAAGAAAACAGTAGATACATAAGAAGTCCATAATCAAACTCAGGACAGAAAGAATGGCTTCCGGTATACGCAAATATTTATTAAACAAACAAAAAAATCAGAAGCTTAAAAAAAAAGACATGGAGATATACAACATGGCAGCAGTCACATGATAGGAATGTTACTTTAATTCCAGCACTTGGGAGGCAAAGGCAGGAGGATCTCTGAGTTCCAGGCCAGCCTGATCTACAGAGTGAGTTCTAGGACAGCCAGGGTTGCACAGAGAAATCCTGCCACCCCCAAAAACAAACAAACAAACAAACAAAAACAAAAAAGGAATGGCACTTGATAGAGTGCAAAAGGTCCAACTCTCACAGAAAGGATATTTGGGATCCTGAAAAAGAAAGAGACAAAAGAGAAAAATTTAGAAGAAGGGACATGTTATATCATTCTGAGTGATAAAACTGTACATATCATTTTTATTTCCTCAGATGAAATTGTCATGTCAGGGGTTTGCTGCCGAACACACTCACTTTTCAATCTCTTTCTGAACTCTGGCTGACTAATAATTCAGTTGTTCTGGCCCAAATGATTGAACCTTGATTGTCTCAGCTTCATGCTGAATTGCTCTGCTTGGTCTCAAACTAAGTCTGGCAGCCTGTTCTAATCTTCAGCTCCTTCTCATTCTCTGGCTCATTCTGACTTTACCTCTAAGCTGTCTCTGTAAAATGTCCTAGGAAAACTGTCTCCCTTTAACTCTGCCTCTCTCTCTTTCTCTCTCTCTCCCCCAACTTCCCCCACTGGTCTAGCAAGTCTCTTTCCTGTGCTGTGAGTTGGGCATATCCTATCTCTGACACATTCTGTCAAATCTTTCCCTGATTCATCATTTGTCTGCCACTCAGCTAGACATCAATTTCAAACATGGTTGCATCCATCTACAAACTAACTTTACCTTCAGTGTTAGGAATTAAAGATGTGCACTAAGGGCTTGTCTTTATTGTAGGCAAAGAGATTAAACAAGTTTCATTCCAAGTGGGTCACACAGTCCTTGACGATATTTGGATGCTAAAATTAAAATTCCTCTACAGAGTGAGAACTCAAAAAAGAAGGCATACATGGTACAGCCTCATGGCTGCTCCTAGGGACTTCACACCCTAGTATTTTTAATGACAGCATCAACAAGAGAGAGTCTAACATTTCTGTACCTGCTCATGCCCAGATAATGGACAAGAACCCGGAAGACATGAGCAACTTGACAAAAGGTCACTCAGCTAGTGAATGGTGGAACCAACTCCAGGGCCTGGTCAATTGCCTCTTGGGTGAGACAGACTTTGTCGTGTCTATTGACACAATTAAACACATGTTTAATTGTATGAGTTCAAGCAAATGACTGGACTTGGGCTGTAACCAAAAATCTCTCCTGCAGCTTGAGCTGGACCTGATCCACAGTAGTCCTGAGATTATCCAGAGGTCAGCATGAAGGAGAAGTCAAACTTAAGAAGTTTCATTCTGCACCAGGCCACAGGCCTGAAGGAGAAAATGGTGAGCTTTGAGAAATGTGAAGCCAGCAGATCCTTACCTCTTACAACCAGGGACTCCCTAATTGGCCCCCAGATGACAATGCCTCATTAATGGACCACAAAAGAATTGGCTTATTTCAGAAGATGAGTACTTCAAAAGGTTTTCCCAATTTGTGTTTTATATGTATAATGTTTTTGTACCTTGTGAAAGTTTACCATTGTATTATTCAAATGCTGATTTCTCTGCTCTCCTACCTTGTATAAATCCAGAGAATCTCCTGTCTCAAGTTTGTGTAAGCAATTCTTTTTTTTTTTTATTACATATTTTCCTCAATTACATTTCCAATGCTATCCCAAAAGTCCCCCATAGCGCCCCCCATTTCCCTACCCACCCATTCCCATTCTTTTGGCCCTGGCATTCCCCTATATTGGGGCATATAAAGTTTGCAAGTCCAATGGGCCTCTCTTTCCAGTGATGGCCGACTAGGCCATCTTTCGATACATATGCAGCTAGAGACAAGAGCTCCGGGGTTCTGGTAAGTACATCATGTTGTTCCAACAATAGGGTTGCAGATCCCTTTAGCTCCTTGGGTACTTTCTCTAGCTTCTCCATTGGGAGCCCTGTGATACATCCAATAGCTGACTGTGAGCATCCACTCCTGTGTTTGCTAGGCCCCGGCATCGTCTCACAAGAGACAGCTATATTTGGGTCCTTTCAGCAAAATCTTGCTAGTGTATGCAATGGTGTCAGCATTTAGAAGCTGATTATGGGATGGATCCCTGGATACGGCAGTCTCTAAATGGTCCATCCTTTCATCACAGCTCCAAACTTTGTCTCTGTAACTCCTTCCCTGGGTGTTTTGTTCCCAATTCTAAGAAGGGGCACAGTGTCCACACTTTGGTCTTCATTCTTCTTGAGTTTCATGCGTTTAGCAAATTGTATCTTATATCTTGGGTATCCTAAGTTTTGGGCTAATATCCACTTATCAGTGAATACATATTGTGTGAGTTCTTTTGTGATTGTGTTACCTCACTCAAGATGATGTCCTCCAGGTCCATCCATTTGGCTAGGAATTTCATAAATTCATTCTTTTTAATAGCTGAGTAGTACTCCATTGTGTAAATGTACCATAATTTCTGTATCCATTCCTCTGTTGAGGGACATCTGGGTTCTTTCCAGCTTCTGGCTATTATAAATAGGGCTGCTATGAACATAGTGGAGCATGTGTCCTTTTTACAGGTTGGGACATCTTCTGGATATATACCCAGGAGAGGTATTGCTGGATCCTCCGGTAGTACTATGTCCAATTTTCTGAGGAACCGCCAGACTGATTTCCAGAGTGGTTGTACAAGCTTGCAATCCCACCAACAATGGAGGAGTGTTCTTCTTTCTCCACATCCTCGCCAGCATCTGCTGTCACCTGAATTTTTGATCTTAGCCATTCTGACTGGTGTGAGGTGGAATCTCAGGGTTGTTTTGATTTGCATTTCCCTGATGATTAAGGATGTTGAACATTTTTCAGGTGCTTCTCTGCCATTCGGTATTCCTCAGGTGAGAATTCTTTGTTCAGTTCTGAGCCCCATTTTTTAATGGGGTTATTTGACTTTCTGGAGTCCACCTTCTTGAGTTCTTTATATATATTGGATATTAGTCCCTTATCTGATTTAGGATAGGTGAAGATCCTTTCCCAATTTGTTGGTGTTTTTTTTGTCTTATTGATGGTGTCTTTTGCCTTGCAGAAGCTTTGCAGTTTCATGAGGTCCCACTTGTCAATTCTCGATCTTACAGCACAAGCCATTGCTGTTCTATTCAAGAATTTTTCCCCTGTGCCCATATCTTCAAGGCTTTTCACCACTTTGTCCTCTATAAGTTTCAGTGTCTCTGGTTTTATGTGAAGTTCCTTGATCCACTTAGATCCACTGACCTTAGTACAAGGAGATAGGAATGGATCGATTCGCATTCTTCTACATGTTAACAACCAGTTGTGCCAGCACCATTTGTTGAAAATGCTGTCTTTCTTCCACTGGATGGTTTTAGCTCCCTTGTCGAAGATCAAGTGACCATAGGTGTGTGGGTTCATTTCTGGGTCTTCAATTCTATTCCATTGGTCTATTTGTCTGTCACTATACCAGCAATTCTTACCACTTATTGTGTGCCTTGTCAATGAATCTTGGTCACACAATGGCTGACAGAAGACAGAATAGGGAGGAAGGTTATATCAGGCAGTGGAGGAGACAGAAAAGAATTTCAGGTCAAGATGAGGAAGACAGGGTCTGAGAAGACACCATGAAAATAAACATCTAAAGCCAAAGAGCCAGATCAATAATAATGTTGATTCAGGTATGAAAGAATGACTGGGAGGCTTAGAAGATAAGGTAGATCCTATAACTTCTCAGCTATTGAGGTGCAGCCTGAAATAAATCTTGTGTTCACTGTGTGTTGTAGGGGACTAGCAAAGATAAAGAAATACATCTGCCTGATTAATTCTATTATTTACACTTATATTAAAATAATTCATTTTACAGTGTCTGAAGAAGGAGGTGACAACAACCATGACAAGCAGTGAGGGATGGCCAGGGAAAGGCTGACAGGTGTCTGCAGGCAGTGCCATTCCATCCTTTTATTTCTTCACATCCTTTCCTGTTGAAGACACCTTTGATGCAGATGCACATGGACAGAGACATCTTAACATGCTTTCCCATTTCTAAGAAGGACACTCACAGATCTCTCCACACTCATTCTCTCCAATCTTACAACTATAGTCCATGGGTGTTCATGACCATGTAACCCACCCATGACTCACAATGACAGCATCGATATAGACTCTTATCTGGAAGACATTTCTTCTTTTGTTTTTTAGTGAAAGAATGAATGAATGAATTAACTAATTAATTAATTAAACTCCATATTTTCTTCCCCCCTCCATCCACCTTTCGACTGTTCCACATTCTCTACATCCTCCCCACCCCCTGTCTCCACGTGGATGTCTCTACCCCCCACCCGATCTGTCCTGTAAACTCCCTGGGGCCTCAGTCTCTAGAGAGTTAGGTACATCATCTCTGAATGAACACAGACCCAGCATTCCTCTACTGTATGTGTGTTGGGGGCCTCATATCAGCTGCTGTATACTGCCTGTTTGGTGGTCCAGTGTTTGACTGATCTCAGGGGTCCAGATTAATTGAGACTACAGGATAGCCCTTCTCCTCATCTTCTTTCAGCCTTCCCTAATTCAACAACAGGGGCCAACTGCTTCTGTCAATTGGTTGAATGCAACTATCTCCCTCTGACTCTTTCAGCTGCTTGTTGAGTTTTTCAGTCAGCAGTCATGATAGGTCCATTTTTGTGAGTGCTCCATAGCCTCAGTAATAGTGTCAGGCCTTGAGGCCTCCCCTTGAGCTGGATCCCACTTTGGGCCTGTTGCTGGACCTTCTTTTCTTCAGGCTCCTCTCCATTGCCATCCCTGTAATTCGTGCACGTTAGGGTTTTAGTCTGTTACCATCATGGAAAAAGGCATGGAGCATATATGCAGACATGGGCTAAAAGAGGAAAGAGTTCTGCTACTTGATCAATAGCCAGCAGAAAGAGACTACATATTATACTCATGGACTGTGAACATATATGACTTCAGAGTCATGTGTCTACAGTGACATTCTTCCTCTGACAAAGCCATACCTCTTACAATTAGCCCATGCCTCCTAATAGTACTACTGTCTGTAGGCAACCATTCAAACACATGAATCTATTTGGGGTGATATCTATGTAAACCACCACATGCCACTGCCTGGCACCCATAGGCTTCTAGCCATATCATAAATGTCTTCTGTCCAACTTTCAAAGCCCTCAGAGTCTAGATCAGTCTCAAATTTGTTTAAAAGTCTAAAGTTCAAAGTCTCTTCTGAGATTCATGCAATCTCTTAACTGTAATCCCTTTCAAAATCAAAAAAAAAAAAAAAAAAAAAAACAGACTTCATACTCCAAGGAAACAATGGCACAGTGCCACACCCACTCCAGTGGAGTCTATGTGACAAGTCCAAAAACGTGGCCACAGTCCTGAGGCAAAAAGTTTTACAGAAACTGGTCTTCTGGAGGCCCTTGGCATCCCATAACATGGATGTGGTCCAGATTTGCCCTTGCGATAGTCGGTGCAGGGTTTTGCATGCTTTCGTTCAATATTGTTTTATTATAGGTGCCCCAAGGAATGATTTGACAAATCAACAAGTTAGATTGAACATTGTTTCCTGGCCTCCACTGGTGTCCCAACATCCTAGTCAATCGTTGATCCAAACTTGGGCTTTGAATTTCATAAGAATGTAACTTATTCAGACAAAATGCCTCCAGTGTTGATAGAGAGATAGTGAAAGAAATCAGGCATTGCAGTTTACTGGATAAGAGTTAGATATCTCAGGGCAAGTTCAAGAAAGTAAACTTAGAATGCTCATTACAGGCATATATGGCAGACTACACTACATAATAGAAGAAAGAAGGTGGGTTGTGGTTTAAGAAGGAACTAGAGTACATACTTAGAATAACAGCTGAGTCACTTGCATATACAAGAATTTACAATGGCCTAGAAAGAGGGTGGGTTATACAATAGACTAGAACTGTAACTATGGTTAAGGTTTCAAGCCCTTGCACCTGGCTTCTAAGAATAAGCTGACTTTAGATAGGGCTGATTTTTTATCTCAGTTGTAAAGACTGCCTGGTTCTTGTCAGTTTTCATGTACACATTTTTCTGCTTTGTATAAAGAGTCATTATGCATCAAATGACCGTAAAGTATCTTTGCTGATGTATTACATAACTTCCTTGTTTTCTTCTGTAATGACTACATAAGTCTGATGCTCACTTTGAAAGATTATACTCAGATTAGCACTCTCTTGTGTTCATGTCTGTTTGTCACTTGCCGACTCCTTGCCTACCTGAGTACCAGAACTGAGTCTCCCCGGGTTGAGGGACACTGACCGGAGACACTGCCCATGGCAGCACAGGATATACATTACTGTTCCAAAATGAAGAAAGAATAGGATTGTGAGGAAAATACTGGACTAAATCAAGAGGAAAAAACCAGCTGGGCAAAGTCTAAACTCTGCATCTCCATGTCTGAGGTCAAAATGCTCTTCAGATCTCCAACTCCTTTCAGCTTGGTTGACTGCAACACACTTCTCTCTCTTGAGCGGACTCCACACAGTTAGTAGCTTCCTTGACAGGTATCCCATGACTCTGGCATTTCCAATATCTTGGGGTCTCCAAGGCAATCCAAGTGTCAACTTCACAGCTTCACACAATGACCTTTAAGCTTTGCACAGTGGCCTCTCTGGGCCTCCATGCAGGGATACTCCTGCTACATGCCTGGCCTCGGTGACTTTCTTTAGTCATAAAGTGAGATAGCATAAGCCCTTTCTTTTATTCTTGACCCTAAAGCCAGAAAGAGGTGGCCGAAGCTGCCAAGTTCTGTGCTTCCCTTGTTCTTTGCATCTCTGCTTTCTTAATCCAAAGTCCCAAATTCTAGCTCTCTGTATTTAATAATTTCCTTCACTGCCTAAGCTTAGATATCCTGGAAATTGTTCTTTAGACTGACCTTGACCTCAGGGATCTGCCTGCCTCTGTCCCCTGAGTGTTCAGATTAAATCTCTATGCTACCATACATGGGCCTATGCTTTTCTTCAATTACTTTTCACAAGACAGAAGCTTAGCTGGGTGGGATCTTGCTGTCACTGAGGCCTACAGGCCCTTAATTCATTCTATATCTTTAATCTGTTTGACTCCTTCAGGACAGGATTTAACTCCATTCTACTTCCTGGTGCCCCTTTAACCCTTGTATATTTTCCTTGCCAAGCTTGCTCTCTTTCTTCAAAACTCTCTTCATAAGAGTGAACCACAAAATAGAGTCTAAGCTAGACTGTTTTGTAATTTCCTTTCACAATACAATTAATCTAAATCTCTTTTTCTTAGCCTCAAATTCTTCAGGCAAGGTCAAAATCAGCCACATTCTTCACCAAAATATCACAAGAAAAATCTCTTGATAACATTATAATGTTATCTCCTCCAAAACCTCTTGAGCCAGTCCTGAATAATTTGAGTCAACTTCAGCACCACTGTCTCTGTGCATCTACTAGTATGGCCCATTAAGCCCCACTTAAAACAGTTCACTGCTTTCTTAATCCAAAGTCCCAAATTCCACTTTCCTCCAAACAAAAGCATGGTCATGCTTATCACTGCAAAACCACAGTGTGTTATACCAACTCTCTTCTTAGAGTTTTATTGCTATGAAGAGACAACATGACCAGACCAACTCATAAAACAAAACATTATTTTTTCAATTTTTTATTAGATATTTTCTTCATTTACATTTAAAATGCTATCCCAAAAGTCCCCAATACCCTCCTCCTGCCCTGCTCCCCTACCCAACAACTCCCACTTCTTGGCCCTGGAGTTCCCCTGTACTGGGGCATATAAAGTATGCCAGCAAGATTTTGCTGAAAGGACCCTGATATAGTTGTCTCTGGTGAGGCTATGTCCATGCCTGGCAAATACAGAAATGGATGCTCATAGTCAAAACATTATTTTATATTCAGTTTGTTTGTTTGTTTGTGTGTTTTGCCCTCTTGTACATGTATGTGTACCCTCTGTATAACTAGTGCATTTGGAGATATGAGAGGGTGTTAGGTACATTTCCCTGGAATTACAGTTGGTTTTTACCCAACATCTGAAGGCTAGGAACTGAACCCAGGTCCTCTTCAAGAGCAACAAGGGCTTTCAACCTCTGAATAACCTGTCAAGCACCCAAAATAAAACATTTAATTGAGGCTCACTCATAATCTCAGAGGTTTAGTCCATTATTGTCATGGCCAGAAGTGTCAAGCAGTCAGACATGGCACTGGAGGGGACAAAAGTTCAAAAAAATTTTGATACATAGTTAGCAGAATGAGATGTGTACCATACTGGTGTACCATGAGCATGTATGAGCTTAAACCTCACTGTAACTTTAATTTTTACAAAATCCATTTTTAAAGATGGTTCTTAAATGCTTTAACATACCTTTTAACCCATCACCCACCATAAGTAGTGGAAAGAAAGGATATGGTGGAAGTGGACCTGTTGGAAATGGTTCCTTGGAGCAACTCCTGGCAGTTTTGTCTGGAAATTGGCAGTTCATTCACAAGTCAGCAGCAGCAGCTCGATCCACTTGCAAACATTTCATTGCTATATCAGCAGTCTAGTTCACTAGTGTCAGGATAGCAAACACTAATAGGCAATGGTAGCACTGCCTATCAGAGACAGCCAGCCCTCAGCCTCAGTTCCAGTCAGCAGGAGAAACCAGCAGAAACACTAGAAGTTCTTGGCTGTACCTGTCTCAGGGAAGCAAAGATCAAGAAAGACTCCAGGCCCACAAGTGTTGCACTGCTAGTTCTATAAGCAAGCCTAGCTCACTCTCCAATGAGTTGTATTTATATTACCTCCAAACATCATATGTCCTCCACAGGTCTAGCATCAGCACTTGTATCTGTCTCAGCTGACATCACCCAATCAGCCCAAGTTCCTGGAAGCAGTGACAAGAAACTGCAGCACACCACCCAACGTTTTGTGTTTGTGTGTGTGTGTGTGTGTGTGTGTGTGTGTGTTTCTATGGAATCCCAACAAAGGCAGCTCAACTACACAATGTAGGGAGGGCCAATACATGCCTGTCTTAGGAACTCTGTTTCATGTCACTATGAGAAGTATGACAACAACACTAACACTCGTCCTGAGACAAGGATGAAGAATCACTGATGATGCTTCTGATCATTTTGCTCCCCTCCAGTCATAAAAAAGATTTCAAAGTCAGCAGTTCCATCTTCCTATTCTTTATAACCACGAGAATGAAATTCTTCAG
Source organism: Mus caroli (assembly GCF_978045245.1). Taxonomy (NCBI): domain Eukaryota; kingdom Metazoa; phylum Chordata; class Mammalia; order Rodentia; family Muridae; genus Mus; species Mus caroli. Next base: position 37,923,712 of record NW_028227261.1, on the reverse strand, counting down.
GAAAAAAAGGACTTCTCAGCATGGTGGCTTGAGTAGAAAACTAGAGCCTCCATGTGTTACCTGAAAGCTATAGGCCTATGCATTGCCCCAGGCTCCCATTTCTACCACATTGTCTGGGACACTGGAGGAAGATCAGTCTATCTGTCAGCTAAGAGTAATCCAACTTGGGGATCAGTAGTCAGAGTTAGTCTGTGGATTCTCAAAGCCTTGAGTCTCTGTATAACTGGACAGGGGACACAGATTTGACAGGCTAATAGGTTGGTAATCATGATGATAATCATGACAGAATAAAAAAAAAAGAAACTCACCATGTGAAAAGACAACAGTGGCGCTGCTAACAATTGTAACATCTTACCATGTTCTTCTTACTCTTCTCTCTGAAAGTAACTCATTCAGATCTGCAGCAGTCTGTGTGGGGCATTGTGGTTCCTCCATTCCAGGCAAGGAAACTGAGTGTGGAGTTAGTAATATGACATTTCTACAGACACCAATTTGCATTCTAGGACATAACAGCATGTGGTGACATAAGTAAATATTTAACAACTAACTCTCCAGAAGAATAGAAACATGAGAGAGTAAAGGCAAGCCTATCTTACAAGCCAGTTGGAAAATCCTGCTGCTGAGCCCATGTATCACCTACATGCCTGAAAGCTGAGAGTGTTGTACACAAATTCATTGAGAAGGTTCCTAGTTATGATCCTCATTGATGTGAAAAAATAGCTGACAAGTACCACTCAAAGAAATAAAATATTTATTGAGAGTCATAGTTGAGGGTTGTGGTTATGGAACAGGAATGTCTCTCAGAAACATATTTGAATACATGGTCCCCACTTAGGCAAAATCTTTGAAAAGGATTGGGTGTGTGGTTGTTGAAGGAAGTCTGTGCCTGGAAAAGCAGGGCATGGAGAGTGTCATTTCAGAAGTCCAAATCATACCCAGTTTTCTCCCTTTGTCTCTACCTTATACTTTGAGATCAGATGTAAGATCTCAGCTACTTCTTAGGCACCATGCTTGCCTGCCTGGTGTCAAGGCTCTTGCTATGATGGTCATGGACCCACACTCTGAAATTACAAGTCACCATTAAATACATTCTTCTGTAAGTTATCTTGGTGTCATGGTATCTCTTTATATCATAAAAGGTGTCTGTCTTAGTCAGGGTTTCTATTTCTGCACAAACATCAAGACCAAGAAGCAAGTTGGGAAGAAAAGTGTTTATTCAGCTTACACTTCCATACTGCTGTTCATCACCAAGGGAAGTCAGGACTGGAATTGAAACAAGTCAGAACAGTGAATGGATCTTCTAGCTCAAAGTTCCAAAGTCCTTCCACAGTCCTCCCCAAAACATGGTCAGGATGTCACAGGAATACCCCATTTCTGGTACCAAGATCTGTATTAGTGAGGGTTCTCTAGAGTCACAGAACTTATGGATAGTCTCTATATAATAAAGGAATTTATTAATGACTTACAGTCTGCAGTCCAATTCCCAACAATGGTTCAGTAGTAGCTATGAATGGAAGTCCAAGGATCTAGGAGTTGTTCAGTCCCACACGGCAAGCAGGCGAAAGAGCAAGAGAGCGACTCTCTTTTTCCTATGTCCTTATATGGTCTCCAGCATAAGGTGTAGCCCAGATTAAAGGTGTGTGCCACCACACATTTAATTGCAGATGACCTTGAACTCAGAGATCTCCCTGTATTAATCTTCTGGAATCCATAGCCACTATGACTCAAGGTGTCCATACCAAGATCCAGGTCAGAAATTCCTATCTCCCAGCCTCCAGAATAGGGTCATTGGTGAGTCTTCCAATTCTGGATAGTAGTTCATCCCAAATATAGTCAAGTTGACAACCAGGAATAGCCACTACGGTGTCTGAGATGAGGACTTAGTACAGATGACAGACAAGCCATGCAACAGGAGTGTGAGTCAGTCAGTCACATTATATTCTCAGCCAGAAAGCAGACTGACCAATTCTAATACTCAATACACATTCTTCTTCTCAGACTGTCTGGAACCCTAGTCCTTGGATGATGTGGTAGTTTAATTATGATGTCCCCATAGCCTCAAGAATTTGACTACTTTGCCTGTTATTAACATTATTTGGGTAGTTTTTGGAGGTGTTGCTTTGATGGAAGAACTGTTTCACTAGGGGCAGGCATTGCAGTTTCCATGTCGATCATCATTGTTATTGTACAGACATTGCTACCTGACTGAGATTCAAGATGCCAGCCCTTAGCATCCCGGTCTAGTTGCCATGAGTCCACTCTGTCATCACTGTCTTTTATCTCTCTGGAACAGATGGTGACACCCACAATCAGGATGGATCACCACTCATCAGTTAAACATTTCAGGAAAAGTCTCATGAACTCCCCCAGAGATGTTTTTCTACAGTGATTCTGAATGCAGTCAAGTCAACAGTGAAGATGGCCATGACCAGCCATGAAAGATCCGATGGGGCAGTTGTCTGCAGAGAATGTCATCTTATGTCCTAAAATGTTCAAACCCAGTCCTGTTGGAGAACATTCCTTCATGAAAGGATATGTTCACATTATTTCCCTTTTTTGGTATTGACTGTCATCTTTCATGAGTATCCCATGCACATTACAAGATACCTGAATATGATTCATGAAAACTCTTCAAGTTCAACAGTACCCACCCCAACTGCCTCCCACTCTGTGTGATTTTTAAAACTCAACTTGTTCTAATTTTTGCTGGCCATCTAGCATGGTTGTAGGGCCATGCATAGGATCTTGACAACAAGTAGCCACTCCACTGAAGAAATCTGACTCTTTCCCTCTATAACCTATCAATTGTCTAGAGCAGATCAGTTAAGGGTAGGGAATCAAGGGACCACGGTGGATTATTGACTAAGTCTTGTGCAGGCAACCACAGCTGCTGTGAGATATGAGTACAGAGTCCTGTAGTGTCCAAAATAAATTTCTTTGTCTTAGTCTTCTACAACCTCTGGCTATTACAGTCTTTCTCTATAATAGTCCCTCAGTTTTGGTAGAGAGTGAGAAAAATCTATCACTTGTGATTGAGCACTCAATAGACACTTCTCTGTACTATGACTAGTAGATTTTCTGTGGTAACCAGCAACCACTGTACAAAGAAACTCCTCTGAGGAGGTCTGGGAGCTGCACTTAGCTACAGGCATAGAGAGCCAAGAGGGCAGTTTCACACATGTCAGATTAGCACAATAACTGTAGTAGATTAACCTCTGAGCCTATGAACTTTCATCCATTGACTTTTAAGATGATGGTCTACATCTCATGTCCCATACTCATTTGCTCCAGTTTTTCAATTGTGTTCTGTAGACATCCATGAACATAACCAACCCTCCAACAGAATTACCATGCCTTCCAGTCAAGTCTGCTTGACAGGCTGAAAAAGTCTGAAAGTACTCACTAGGAAAAGAGTTTCAAGGAAACTCACCTCCTGGAGCTTTGATGTTCTCATTCACCCATATACTCATACCCTATTTCCGAGTTAGTCTGGTGTATGGAAAAATTCTGTTATAGTTAAGTCTCCCCAGTGTTCCAAGGTCCTAGAAGCCCCTGAACTTAGAATCCTGTAAGAATGGAGTAAGGAAGTTAACCTATTCAGTAACTAATTAAGCATTACAAAAGAAGGAGCCAGTGGCTTAGAGCTGGTCTACAAGGTGTTTACTAAGGACAGTAGCAAATTGCACCCAAACAAGGAATACCATGAAAGAGCCAGAGAATCCCACTGAGATAGAAATCTTCAGTACAGGCTACATTACATATTAGAAGCAAGTTGATGAATTCTTCTGACAAATGGAGATTCTCCAGTTACTTAAAAAGTTACATTCATATAAGAATTTAGCAAGGCCTAAGAGATAGGGGAGTTGTGATATTGCGTTATTCATGAGGTCTGCTGAGAGCAGAACCCCCTGGTGTTAGCTTTTACAAGGTTCAAAGGTATAGCTCTAGAGTGTGAAATCCTTGCCTGTCACTAAACTGACTCTAGGCAGGACTGCTTTACCTTTATTGTAAACATCTACCTGGTTCCTGTGAATCCTTTTGAAGTCATTTGTTTTGTATCAGGTAACTTCAATGTACTTTGCCTGCTACCCTTTGTATTTTCTGTACTATATAAGATTGATATTCATTTTCTGACAATACATTCAGATTCTACACAATCTCGAGTGTTGATCTGTTGCCAACCGACTCCTTGTCCATCTGCCCTAGAGACCCGTTGCAGACAAAGGGACCCAGAGGGTCTGAGGCACAGAATGCACTAGTCAATATTAACACTTACTAGTAAGCCCTTTATCCCTCCAAATCAAGGAACACCAAAATGTCCTGAAGAGTGTTCTACCCCTGAAAGGCTTTGTCTTTAAGACTGGCTTCAGGGCCACCCAAGATACACAACACATTGCTCAAGCTATCCACTTCCAGGTACCGTGGGCCCAGTATACAGAATGGTCTGTAACCAGCATGAGTTTGGGCCTCCCCTCAGTCCACCATACAGGAATGCCCATAGAGAGCATCAGTTCAGATTATGGTGGGGATATAGCAGCAGTAAGCAATTTGGGCTACTTTCTCAAGCAATCTTCCTGTGTTTATATGGACTGTTAGTTCTAACTGTGTCTGGATGTTGCAGGCCAACCAGCAGCTTGTGAGGAACTGTACAACTGAGATGGCAGCTCGAGCTGAAAGAGAGGAACTAGACGGACAGAAGAAAGAACAGAGGCAAGTCAAATAGGACTCGGATCAAAGCTCAATTTTACTATTCCAACACGCAGTTTATGAAGGAGGGAAAGCAGGGGCCAATTCCCGCCAAATAATCCTGGGGTCCAGTAGCAGGGTGACCACATGTATGGCTTCGGAACAGCAAGGCAGCAGGTTCCAGAAGTGGGCGTGGCAGAACGATTGAGCAGCAAGCTCCATCCTGATGTAAACAGTGGAATCTTAAGGCTGGGTGAGGGGAGGCTACATTTGGACACTGGCATTCTCTGGTATATATCTCTATGTACCACCTTTGGGACTTTGTATGATAACTAACACCTAGCTCATCACTGATGACATGTGGTCATATAATGCCTTCTGGTTCCTTCAGTGCTACAGTTCCTATGGTTAAGACATACTAACTTTTCCTACAAAGAATTTGTACCTCTACCATTGTCCTAGCTCCCACTTTTTTGAAATTTCCAGTGGATCCTAAATTGCAATGGAAATTGCAAGCACTCCAGAAGAGACAAAAACAATCTTGAAAAAAGAAGATTGGAGTGTCCCTGATTCCAATCTCAAAGCCATAGCAACCAAACAAGAATGACATAAGTGAAAGGTTCACATGGAATTTAATAGACTGTATCTGACACTCCAGACCTTGTAATGAAACACACACAAGAGAGTTGTTGACCACCATGTGGATTAAGCAATTAAGAGTTGTAAGGCCTTTTTATTGATAATCAGACCAAAAATAGACTTGAGCCTCTGAAGAACCTCTTGGTGCCTAAATATAGGGATACTGATTTTGAAATAAAAATCCACTGAGATAGATCAGTTAGACGATGGTCAGTGGAAGCTTGAATTGCTTGTCCCTGAAGAGAATCATAGGCATCTTAGACACACCATGGCAATTATTTTGGTCAACACATCTGGACTATAGTCAATGACATGAAACTCTCAGGTGTGTTGGCAAGGCTGATGTGGTGATTGTAGGGAGGGAGCTAGAGAGTAGATAACTATGTAAACAAATGAAGTCAAAACAGAATAGCATTATGTTAGTCATAAGCACTAATCTGTATTGTCAATCAATAGTAGTCAAGGATATAAGTATCATGCAATGAGACAAGGACTGTTGTCAACAGACAATGATGAGACAATGGATATCCATACACAAACGGATTAAATTGGACCCTGGCCACATACTGTGCAAAAAATGAATCAAAATGCAAATGAAACTTTAAAAACATAATAGAATTTTTCATGAACTTTCATCAGGAAATGCCTTCTGGAATATATCTCATGAGATAGAGATAAAGTGACTGAGTTGGTTGTAAACAAAGTGAGACTCTGTGATATGAAGGACATCATCCAGAAACCAAAATATCACCAGGTCTTGTGTCATAAGCTCAAAATCAAAGTAATGGGAGGTGGACACAAGAGATTCAAGATTATTTTTAGGTATATTGAAAATTTTAAGCCAGTATGTGAAGGGTTAGAATTTCTAATAACATAAACCAACAAATACATAACAAATCCTAACTATGAATGAATTGTCTTCATTGTCACCCCAAACATGATTGCAAACAAATTATAAGCAGGGCATCATTAGGGAAAGACTAGTTCACGCCTCTATCACAGAAGAATTAGCTGATTGGCCAGACAAGTGCTATTCTGGAGCTGATAAGAGAAGGATACCCACCACCTCCGTGTAGAAAAGGATGAGGATCAGCAGTCACAGGGGAGACGTGTCCTCAGATGCTGCATGTCACCTGCAGCAATAATTGGGGTTTCTGCCATGAAATCCAGCTTCCTTAACTTCCATATGACCACACAATGCAGACTTCATTATGTTGGACCACAGACTACATGGAATTTAGGCAGGAAGTTTGGTCTCTTGTCTGCACCCCTTCTGTTCCACACACCATTGCTTTAATTTTAATAATGAGAACCTGTGCTGCATTACTTAGCCTACAGCACATCGGCCTCTACTGTGTCTATTACAACATCACTAACAACATGTTTTCTGCTGGCTTACATGTATGCTCTCCTTGGCAGAAGAATGTGTGCAAAGAGACAGTGATCACAATTGAGAAGCCTAGGTTTTAAAGTTGTATCGACTATTCCTTTCTTTTGTTAATGATGGATGGATCTAAGCATGAATCATAAGGAGACCTACAATCTATGACTAATAAAAGTGAGCCCCAAGGTATCTTTACATTTAAAATCACTAATATTTATGTTTTCAGTTTAACTGTAGTATAGTCATTTATCAATACATCATGCTCTCTTTCATGAATGTTGTCCTTAGTTATTCAGTTGTATGTTGTATAAAATGCACAATTTTGCTCACATAAAACAAATGCATTGTCTCAGCATTAAACAAAGAACATTTTACCCACTGTTTATCCTGGTCCACTGGCACACCTGCCATAACCCATCACCTTGCAAAATGCCCTCTTGATGTCTTTGTTCCTCAGACTATAGACCACAGGGTTGAGCAATGGTGTAAAAGCACTGTAAAAGAGTGAGATCTGCTTGTCTTGCTCAGGGGAGTAGCTAGAGTTGGGCTTCAAGTAGGTATAAGTGGCTGGAACATAAAAGAATGTTACCACAGTCAGGTGGGAGGTACAGGTAGAGAAAGCCTTGTAGCGGCCCTCTGTGGACTTGATCTTGAGAATTGCCATGGCAATACGAATGTAGGAGGCCACAATGAGGGAAATGGGAGTAACACCCAAAATGACACTCAAGACCGAGTCTACCATCTCAATGATGTGTGTATCCATGCAAGCCAAGCTACGCACTGAAGGACCTTCACACAAGTAGTGGTTGACCCTGTTGGGCCCACAGTATGGCAGGCTCATGGTGAAGAAAGTATGTAATAAAGATGAAAAGAAACCACAAATCCAAGACCCTGCTGCCAACTGTATGCACAGGCCCCAGTTGAGGATGACAGTATAGTGCAGTGGATAACAAATGGCCACATACCGGTCATAAGCCATGACAACAAAGAAGGTGCACTCAGTTATACCCAGGCCACCGAACATAAACATCTGCAGCCAGCAGCCAGTAAAGGAAATGGTCTGAGAGTGAGCAAGAAGATGCACCAACATCTGGGGCATGGTGGTGGTAACAAAGCTCATATCCAACAGGGAGAGGATAGAGAGGAAGAAGTACATGGGAGTGTGCAGCTCTGTGTCCAGGCAGACCAGCATGATGATGAGCCCGTTGCCCAGGACTGAGCTCAGGTAGATGAGAAGGAAGACAATGAAGAGGATGCTGTTTGTCATGGGGTCACTGGAGAAGCCAATCAGGATGAACTCAGAGACCCAACTTTGGTTCTGCCCTGGAATCATCCAAAACAAAAGATCTGTGAGAGAATCCCAGCCATCTATGTAACACTTGATATATGGTAGCCCTGAAAGATGGAATCTACAGATGCTGGAGTGCTGGGGTATTTATTCTGAGCAAAGTGCTCAGTTTCTGTACGCTCTTCCCAAGTTGCTTAACAACCCCCTCAGTCTTTTCATCTGTAAAATAAGGCTGATGATACTCATGTCTTGGCAGTATTATGACTATTTAAAGCAACTCACGTAACTCTGGAAACACCACATTACCCATCATATGGCCTGGGCTGTCTCATACACTCAGTCCACCCTATTGTGTACATTGACTAGTTCATTTTCACCCATTCAGAAGTAGGTCTTTCAAAAATTCCTAGACCTGAAGTGGCCTTCAACCTTGTAGAGCCTGTGTCCTGTGTATAACTTTCCTCTTCTCATACAAGGAATCCTTTATTCATGACCAGCTGAGAGGCAACTTGAGCCTTCATCAACAGAAGTCAATGAGTGGACCTGAGCTGCACCAAGTGAAGCTGCTATCATTTCTTTTCCCATGAATTTGAGTCCTCCCCTCCTGGTCTTGAAAGGTAGTGGACATGCCAGGACTGGCACTGTTTATTTCCATGGTCTCACTGGACTAACACCCAGCATGACAAGTGACACAATGTTCCCCCTCTGCCCCCACGGCAACTGTACTCCTGGCACTTCCAGCCTGCACTACCTACAGCTCCTAGTCAGCTGTATCTACAGTCTGGCCCTGACCACATGCTAGGCAATGTTTTCTCCACATGGTGGCTACTTCATGTAAACTCTGTCAGGTGGAGTCTTCTAACATGATGCACGTTCTTTATGCAACAGCCTGTTCATTAGATTCTGAATCTCTGTTCAGATTACACAGGCTCTATAAGGTGGGGGGACACATCTGTCATCCCAGCACAAGAAGAGGTAGAGGAAAGACAATCAGCAGTTATTGTGTAGCCTGGGCCACATAATGGGTTTGTATTTAAGTTGAATTACATGAGGCAATATAAATAGATAATTTCTAACACTAAAAATAAATCAATGCGGGACAAGAACATGGCTCATCAAGAAAGCTGGCCTGAGTCAAGCCAGATGGCCCTATTGCAATCTGTGAAGCCATGAGATAGAAGAAGTTGGATTCCCTCATGTGCTGGGGGAAGCACTTAACAGTACTTAAGGACACACAGGCGCACGCGTGTGCACACACACACACACACACACACACACCATTTTCAAAACATAGATTAACCAAAAATATACAGTACAAAAAAATCCAGACACAGACCAGCACACAGTCAAATGTTTTTTGAAGCAAGGCATTCTACAGTGGCCAGGAGCCACCATAGTGTCTCCAAATGATGCTGGTCGATTGTGTGTGTATTCATTCATGGGTTTGTATCGAAGTAACTCTCCTATATGCCTCACACCCTCATCCCTCTGAACAAACAGGAATCAATTCCAGGTCTGCCACTCATTTAAACTACGGTAATAAAACAACTAATTTTGGAAACAAAAGCAAAGGGCTATTTCTATCCTTAGTGGGTAAGCAAAGATTCCCTTAATAGGGCACAATGAAGTAGTTTCCCCAAAAGAAAAAAAAGCAATAAATTAGATAGTATCAAAAAAGAATTACTCCAAAGATTCTTACAAGGAATTATATGTAGAGGAGCCTTACAAGAAAACATACTATCCAACAGCAAGTGAAATAAATAAATAATAAATTCATTAATGTAAAGGATATTTCTGCAATGTGGCTATCTCAATGAGCACTGAGAAGTTGTGAGACCACAGTGTAAACAGCCACATAGGCTCCTGTCATCCCTGAGGCTTCCTACACCACTCACCTACCAGAATGACAATAGTAAACCCCCCATGCTCTACTCACTGAAGACTTCAACCACAACACACAGCTGTCTCCTCCATCCCTCTCTCTACACTCTCAAGTCTCTATGCAAAAGCTCCTGATACCCTGGACACCTCTGCTTCTCTCAAACTACAAGGCAAACAAGTAGCATTTCACTATGGAGTAAGGACCAACACTTGCCCAGTGATGTCCACACAGCAGGACTCAGCTTGGCCAGGAAGCCTTGCCTGCTGTGCTGCCATCTCCCAGACCCAACTCAGGTAGGATAAATCCTGTAGTTCTCGTTCACTAGTCAGATAAAATCTGAAGACTCCTAGAGGGGTCTTCCTTCCTCTCCTAGTAACTGAATTCTCAGACAAGTAAGAACAAACTATCTATGGTAGAGTACAGCAGCATGTGTGTTCCCCTACCTTTGTAATAATAAGACAACTAATATTAATTTTGGGTAATTTGTATATGCCAGCCATTAGAACAATGTTCTACTAGCTTTAGGCTAACATAACATCAATTCACTGGAAGAAGGATTTTACTCATGTGCTATATGCAGAAACCTAAGATCCAGAGAGGACAGTTTGTTCCAAATTACAAGGTTGCCATAGAAGAAGTTGGAGTCTGGATGGTCTGACATCAGAGACTGGCTCTCAGTCACTACCTTCTCTGCTCTGGCAAATGGGCTCTCAAGTGGGAGGTGAAGGCAAAGTCTTCACAGTGTCCATCTAGTTGAGCACAGACCAGAGCTCCTAGGACAGAGGTGGATGACTAGCCACAGACCTGCTCTCCTGGGGAGATTTCCCTAGTGTATGCATGTGGGAGGCTCTGGGGGATATATTGAAAGGTAGAAGGAAACAATGGGAAGGGATTTGGTAGACTCTAAGTATTTTGGAGCTAAGTTTTGGTTAAAACTCCTCCTCCTCCTTCTTCTTCTTCTTCTTCTTCTTCTTCTTCTTCTTCTTCTTCTTCTTCTTCTTCTTCTTCTTCTTCTTCTTCTTCTCCTTCTTCTCCTTCTTCTCCTTCTTCCCTTCTCTTTCTCCCCTTCTCCTTCTCCTTCTCCTTCCTCTTCTTCTTCTTCCCCTTCTCCTTCTTCTTCTTCCCCTTCCCCTTACCTTCTCCTTCCTCTTTCCCCTTCCTCTTTCCCCTTCCTCTTTCCCCTTCCCCTTCTCCTTATTCTGCTTCTCCTCCTCCTTTTCTTTTCATCATCTTCCTCCTTATTGTCATCATCTGCTCCTCCTTCTTCCTCTCTCTGTCTCTCTCTCTCTTACAGAGAGAGTCAGAACTGTCAGTAAGACAAAAAGGCCACCAATAGATTGGGAAAGGAGTTTTACCAATCCTAAATCCAGTAGGGGACTAATATCCAATATATACAAAGAACTCAAGAAGCTGGACTCCAGAAAATCAAATAACCCCATTTAAAAATGGGGTCCAGAGCTAAACAAAGAATTCTCAACTGAGAAATACTGAAGAGCTGAGAAGCACCTGAAAAAATATTCAACATCCTTAATCATGAGGGAAAAGTAAATCAAAACAACCCTGAGATTCCACCTCACAACAGCCAGAATGGCTAAGATCAAAAATTCAGGTGACAGCAGATGCTGGCGAGGATGTGAAGAAAGGAAAATACTCCTCCATTGTTGGTGGGGTTGCAAACTTGTACAACCATTCTGGAAATCAGTTTGGTGTTTCCTCAGAAAATTGGACATAGTACTACAGGAGGATCCAGCAATACCTCTCCTGGGCATATACCCAGAAGATGTTCCAGCTGGTAATAAGAACACATGCTCCACTATGTTCATAGCAGCCTTATTTATAATAGCCAGAAGCTGGAAAGAACCCAGGTGTCCCTCAACAGAGGAATGGATACAGAAAATGTGGTCCATTTACACAATAGAGTACTACTCTGCTATTAAAAACAATGAATTTATGAAATTCTTAGGTAAATGGATGGATCTGGAGGATATCATCCTGAGTGAGGTAACCTAATCACAAAAGAAGTCACTTGATATTCACTCACTGGTGAGTGAAAATTAGCCCGGAAACCTAGAATACCCAAGATACAATTTGCAAAACACATGAAACTCAAGACAGAACACCAAAGTGTAGATACTTTGTCCCTCCTTAGAATGGGAAACAAAATACCCATGTAAGGAGTTACAGAGACAAAGTTTGGAGCTGATATAGAAAGAAGGACCATCTAGAGACTGCCATATCTGGGAATCCCTAACATAATTAACCATCAAATGCCGACACAATTGCATATGCCAGCAAGGTTTTGCTGACATGACCCATATATAGTTGTCTCTTGTGAGGCTATGCCAGTGCCTGGCAAATACAGAATTGGATGCTCACAGTTATCTATTGGATTGAACACAGGGCCCCCAATATAGGATCTAGAGAAAGTACCCAAGGAGCTAAAGGGGTCTGTAACCCTATAGGAGGAACAGCAATATGAACTAACCAGTACCTCCTGAGCTCATGTCTCTAGCTGCATATGTAGCAGAAGATGGCCGAATCAGCCATTACTGGGAAGAAATGGCCCCTTGGTATTGCAAATTTATATGGCCCAGTACAGGGGAATGCCAGGGACAAGAAGCAGGAGTGGGTGGGTTGGGGAGCAGGACGGGGGAGGATATAAGGGACTTTATGGATAGCATTTGAGTTGTAAGTGAAGAAAATATCTAATAAAAATTGTTTAAAAAAAAGAAAGTAAAAAGGAGAGAGTCAGAGACAAAAACAGACAAAGAAAGACAGAGACTCAGAAAGGCAGAGACTCAGAAATAGGAAGAGACAGAAAATAACAGACACACACACACACACAGACTGACTCACTGACTCACTGACTGACAAAAGTACAGAAACAGAGACACAGATAAAGACAGAGACTTAAATCAATAGAGACAGAGGAAAATAATTTGGTCAAAGTCTTTATTGACTTGCCTGTCCTACAAGTCTCTGTCTTCCTTTATAATATCCAACTATGCCTGGTGATACAGATCATCAGTCCCAGCATTAAGAAAGCAAAGACAGCCAGGTTATGAGTTCTAGACCCAAAATTGGGCTACCTGGCAATACTCAGTCTCAGGAAGAAAAACAAAACAAAACAAAAAACCCATAGAATCCTACCCCCGGATTGCTGAAAATGAGAATCTGAAGTGTAGCATCACCAACTGAGCAAAGCAGCCAGGCTAAGCAGCGTGAGATCCATCTCACAGTCAAAACTAAACTGTCATAAGTGCACATCCAGATGTCCCCCTGCATGTTGGGAAGGCTGACTCTAAGAGACCTTCACTGTTCTCATGGCTATGGCTTTGAGCCTAATGTATGATCCTTGAGCTCAGAACAATATTGTATCTTTGTGTCTAGTACTGACCTAGAGCATGACAGGAAACAAACTGTCAGGATATATTACATGTATAAAGGAGGAAGGAAGAGGAAGAGGAAGGAATAAAGGGCATGAGGGTGAGGTAGGGTTAAGGAAGAAGAAAAGGCAATAAGGAGCAGGGTTGCAGGTCTATAGTGTCATGTACACAATCAAAAGGAGTGTCCAGCTACTTCTGATATTCAGTTTCACATGATGCCTGCATCCTACCAGGAAGTCCAAGACTAGTGACCAACTTACCACTCATGGGTCCAACTAGGTGTCAATGAATGGTTGCTTCTTGCTCTTGTGGAAGTGACTAACCAGGAAAACCCCTAAACAACTGGATCCAGAGGTGTGATATTGTAGGCAGTCAAGAATGCAGAACATATCCAAGGTTTCTGACAGTTCAGCAAGCTGAGTCTCCAAGCAGGCTACGTTTGTCTTCTGAGGGTGGTGAACCTGTGCAACAAACTGAGTCTCAGACTTGTCAACCTTTTCCCTGTGGTACAAGCTGCAGTGACTTTATGATCCTGCCTTCTCTCTTAGCCTTCCCAGGTGAGTTGGGAAAGTGGCATTTCTGTGCCCAGTAGGGATTTCCTGAATGCTCTCAACAAGCACACTCCTTGGAAGAGACTCTTGGGGGACAGAGCAGGAGAAAACATCAGGCAAATGGAGGAATGATGACCTTCATTTTAGACCTAATTGGGGAAGATGCACAGCTCAGGGCAAAGGAGGTGAAAGAGTCAAGGCCTGACATTTTCAGTCACTGCCCAGACCCTCCCTCACTCCCAGCAATACCATGTTTAGTGTCACTTCTATTCCTTCCTCAATTGTGTATGCAGGACCTGAGCCAGGATGGCCACATGGGCATTTAAGAGACCTCCATGACAAGTCATCACTGGTGGTCAGCAGTGCCAGTCCTCCAATGGCTGAGTGAGGGATCTCACCCAGGGAATTGTAGCCCTTAAGAACATACTGAAAATTGGTTTACAGATATATCTTGTTCTAGAGCATTCTCACTTAAACTCACTGTGGCCCTGCCTCGGCTCTCTCTTATGTAAACTTCCAACAGTAACCTCTTCCTGTCTGGGGTTGCTGGGAGAATTATGTTTGCTTATGCTGGGTACTTGGAACTATTCATCCTGAGATTCATATGTGAGAAATAAGTTTCATAAAGTTGAGCCAAATTTGAAGCAAACTTTAATTAAAAACTGTCCATGTCAAAAGAACTCTGTCCTGAACCACCTCTGGGTTGATTTGTAGGATATGACCGCATAGTCACATTTTGCCGGGGCTTAAAAATGTGAATCCCACATCTCATTTCATTTACCATCAGGTCAAATCAAGGTAAAAAGATATATTGATTCATTTCCTGCCTCCATACCTCCCACCCACATGTGATCAGGCACATTCAGTGCACACGGTTCAAACACATTTATTTAGAGAGAGAGAAAAAAAAACCCACAAAACTGTCCTTGTTACTTTCCAAGAACTACAACTCACAACAAACCAAGACATTACATTGTCCTTGGGCAGGTGGGGCTTACAGGGTGTCTCTGGCTCTTACATCCCCCCTTGAGTTGTATCCTGAGTTAAATCCTTGACTCTGTTATGGATACCTGTTTATGTTAGCAACTAACAATGATTAGATTTTTGGTACCCAGACAGGAAGAGAAGGATCAAGGCCCTTGTGACATCCCATAATAGGAGGAACCTGATAATGAGAATGGAGTCCAGTTATTTCTTTTATTGTAGGTTTCCCTTTCATAATATTTTAATACAGTCAGATTATAACCCTGTATGGTTTGTATACAAATGATAATTTTCATTTAAAGACATAATACCTTTTTTTTTAATCTTTTTTTTTTTAGTTCAGTCATTGTTTCCCTCCCAGTCCCACCTCTGACTGTTCCTCATCCCATATATAATACCTGTTTATTATTCATAAAGCAGGCCAAGTGCCCTATCATACTATATAGCTATTTCAGGTAATAAATCTGTCTGTTGATAAATCTGGGTCACTATCCCTTGTATGCCATTTTCCCCTGTGCCAAGCAGTTTCCCTTTGCCTTAGCACTTGAACTCTTTGTGGGACAAAGGACTATGTATTCTGTTTTGTAACTACTTCCAGGTGAATCTATGCCATCACTCTCAGGGCTCAGGAAGGCTGAATGCTGGGCAATGGGGCACTCACCAGAAACATCTGGTTAGCTGACTCAGCTGAAGGAACAGGGAGCAATCACACTGACTAGACTGAATGACATCAGCATTCAGCAATGGACACTTGTGACAACTGGTGATTCTGGCTCAACTCCAATTAACCAAAAATATCTAGTGAGCCATGGGTCATCTCCCTTTGCCCTGGTCTGAGTACAAGGGGTGCATAGACCTAATAAGATTCTCCTTATTCCCATATCAAGAGATGATAAAACCAGAAACCAGGCAGAAAGAATGTCATAGGAAGATAAAAAGCAATCTATTAAACTTAGCAAATGGAGATCTCTACCACCCCACCCACATGTCCCAAGAAATGCTTGCTATCAACTTTCTTGAGCCTAGCCTTTCACAGTGTGGTCACAAAGAACGAGGGCATGCTCCAGAGCCTTGTATTAGTATCCAAGGTGCCCACCTCAGAATGGTTTGGCCTTTAGAAGATCCTGGAGTGAAGGATGCAGTGTATGGTCCATCTAACTGGAGGAGAAAAATTAAAGGAGAATTCCCTCTTAAGGAACAGAACTGAGATGGACAGGATGCTTGGCAGCCCAGTCTCCACAAAAATGTCAAGGTGCTATGGTGTGGGGCTGAGTCTCTCTATTCCTTTAGGAAGAGTAAGCATCCCTAGATCCTGAAGATGGTGTCTGTAAAATCCTGATTAACAAAGGAAAGCTCAGACATTTTCACCTCTTCCCAGTGGGACCAGCACCAGAGGTTCTATGGTCCTGCCTTCTCACTCAGCTTTCCCAGGAGAAAGCAGAGAGGCTCATTTCTGTTCCCAGTAGGGATGGTAAGATGATTCCCATGATGCTTTCAACAATAGCACTACAAGTGAGAACCTTGGTGGCAAAGCAGGAGAACACAGCCCAAGGGTGAGAGGGTGGTAACCTATTTCCTTTTCTAGACTAACTAGGGAATAATCACAGGTCAGAGAACAGGAGATGGAACCTGGTCACCTGTTACACAGGTAAAGAACCCAAGTTATCATAGTGCTTCCTTTTGCTGTCCAAACCCTGAGCCCAGACAAGCAGTGATGAGACGATGTTTGAGTCACACTCCTCTTCCTTCTGTAATAACTCATGGCAAACCAAAGTCCTCACTCCCTGCTGTGGATCTCAGCAAGATACCCAGCCACTCTGGTACTATTTAAGAGACAAAATGAATGGGACTGGAGTGTATCAATTTGAAAAAGACAATTTCGTTCACAGGGAGAAGCCCCAGTGTGGGTCCCATCATGTAAGTAGCAGCTCACAACCATCTATATCTTGAGTTCTAGAGGATCTGGTAGCTACTTGTGACTTCCCCAGGGCTCAGGCATGTGTGTGAAGTTGGAGACAACATGCTCACACACATAAGCAGAGACAAAGAAGAAAAAGAGTCAACCATGAAACATCAACATGGAATTCAGCAGTGACATCCCCTACCACTGGACAGAGAAGACTCCCAGAGGCTCATGTCTCTTGAATTTAAATAATAATTGGCAATTTAAAAAAATCACACTGTGGAGCATGCTCTCTTTAACTTGCTGTTATTCTGAAGCCTTGGTTTTCTCTTCTGTAGAATTTCAGAAGTAACCGCTTCCCTTCCAGGCTTGCTAAACTAAAATGTGATGATGTGCTGCAGCCGCCACAAGTACTGTCCTATGGTTTGTGACATTGAGCCTCCATCCCTGCCTTCTATCTGAGTCTCAGACTCCTAACTATCCAGAAAGAGAACACAGACTATAAAGTCCATCTTCCTTAGAATTCCTGTGACCAGAGCATGGTGGTGGTGCAGTAAATTAATCCCAAACATTGGAAGGCAGAGGCAATCGGGTTTCTATAAGTTCAAAGACAGCCTGCTCACACAGAAAATTCTAGGACAGGCAAGGATACACAGAGAAACCCTGTTTGGAAAAACAAACAAACAGACAAACAAAAAACCAAAAAGTATTTCTATGAGCTGCTCCATAAACAGAGCAAATATTAAAAAGTTTGTTATAGCTGGGCAGTGGTGGCACATGCCTTTAATCTCAGCACTTGGGAGGCAGAGGCAAACAGATTTCTGAGTTTGAGGCCATCCTGGTCTACAGAGTGAGTTCCAGGACAGCCTGGAATATACAGAGACACCCTGTCTCGAAAAATGGGAGGAAAAGTTAATTATATAAATGACAATTAAGTAAATTGTATTGGAATAAAGTCAGATATCTGAGAATTGTGTCCACCTCTATAACACCGGAGTAAATAGAACGCTTGAGGCTACAGATTGATTGATAGCATTTTTTAAAAAGGCAACCAAAGCCGGGTGTGGTGGCGCACGCCTTTAATCCCAGCACTCGGGAGGCAGAGGCAGGCGGATTTCTGAGTTCGAGGTCAGCCTGGTCTACAAAGTGAGCTCCAGGACAGCCAGAGCTATAAAGAGAAACCCTGTCTCGAAAAACCAAAAAAAAAAAAAAAAAAAAAAAAAAAAAGGCAACCAAAGCTCCAAAACTCTTCACATCCTGATGATGGATGACATTTTCCTGTCATCTGTGTTCTAGAAGTTGTCTGGTGTGATGCATTTGCTGGTTTAAATACTGTGTAGTGATATGTGATCTCAACTGCTGTTCCATACCATGTTGCCAACCATAACATTGACCAAGATGGGTGTATTTCCATCTTAGTAATTGAAAATCATCACTAAAGAGAATTGTCTTGGCCTCAACCCTGGCCCCTGCAGTGCTGTTGCTAAGCATTGCCCCACAGCTCTGACCCCAACTCTTCTCACAGGTGTTGGTGATCTCCATTAGCTCTGCACAGGTAGTTAAGTCCAGCAGACTCTTCTCTCCCAGGATCAATAAGGAGACAGACGTTCAGAGAAGCAGACAGAAGTGATTGAGTGTCATATGTAGGATTACACAGCCACCCTGGCTCTCCTAGCTTTATTCATGAAGATTCTATTATAGATTCATGACAAGAGGAGAGAGACAGAGACATAGACAGAGACAGAGACAGAGAGACAGAGAAAGACAGAAAGAGAGACAGAAAGAGAGAGACAGAGAGAGAATTTGACTAAGACATGGGCGTCTACAACATGGCAGAAAAGCCATCACATGATAGGAATGGTACTTGATAAAGTGAAAAGGGCCCAACTCTCACAGAAAGTGTATTTGGAATACTGCAAAGGAGACAAAAGAGAAAAAAAATGGCAAGAGGGAAGATGTTACACCTTTCTGAGTGATAAAAGTGTACATGTCAGTATTATTTCCTCAGGAAATTGTCATGTCAGGGACTCACTTTTCTGACATTTTTTAACTCTGGCTGGCTAGTTCAATCCAGCTGTTCTGACCCAAATGCCTCACCAAACTGCAGTAGCTGGATATATAATTAACTCAAACAGATCAGTGGCCTTTCTCTACACAAAGGACAAACAGGCTGAGAAAGTGATTAGGGAAATTGCACCATTAAAAATAGTCACAAATAATATAAAATATCTTTGTGTGTCTCTAACAAAGGAAGTGAAAATTCTTCCAACTCAATTCTTCACTGAGTTAGAAAGGGCAATTTGCAAATTCATCTGGAATAACAAAAAACCTAGGATAGCAAAAACTATTCTCAACAATAAAAGAACCTCTGGTGGAATCACCATGCCTGACCTCAAGTTGTACTACAGAGCAATTGTAATAAAAACTGCATGGTACTGGTACAATGACAGACAGGTAGATGAATGGAATACAATTGGAGACCCAGAAATGAACCCACACACCTATGGTCACTTGATCTTTGACAAAGGAGCTAAAACCATCCAGTGGAAAAAAGACAGAATTTTCAACAAATGGTGCTGACACAACTGGTGGTTATCATGTAGAAGAATGCAAATTGATCCATTCTTATCTCCTTATACAAAGTTCAAGTCTAAGTGGATCAAGGAACTTCACATAAAACCAGAGACTCTGAAACTTATAGAGGAGAAAGTAGAGAAAAGCCTCGAAGATATGGGCACAAGGGAAAAATTCCTGAACAGAAGAGCAATGGCTTGTGCTGTAAGATGAAGAATCGACAAATGAAACCTTGTAAAATTGCAAAGCTTCTGTAAGGCAAAGGACACTGTCAAAAAGACAAAAAGGCCACCAAGAGATTGGGAAAGGGTCTTTACCAATCCTAAATATGATAGGAGACTAATATCCAATATATACAAAGAACTCAAGAAGCTGGACTCCAGAAAATCAAATAAACCTATTAAAAAATGGGGTACAGAGCTAAATAAATTATTCTGAACTGAGGAATCCCAAAGGGCTGAGAAGTACCTAAAAAAATGTTCAACATCTTCAATCATCAGGGAAATGCAAATCAGAACACCCCTGAGATTCCACCTCACACCAGTCAGAATGCCTAAGATCAAAAACTCAGGTGACGGAGCTTGTGTCTCTAGCTGCATATGTATCAGAAGATAGCCTAGTCGGCCATCAGTGGAAAGAGAGGCCCATTGGTCGTGCAAACTTTATATGCCTCAGTACAGGGGAAAACCAGGGCCAAGAAGTGGGAGTGGGTGGGTGGAGGAGTGGGTGGGGGAGGGTGTGGGGGACTTTTGGGATAGCATTGGAAATGTAAATGAAATAAATACCTAATTAAAAAAAACCCAACTCAGGTGACAGCAGATGCTGGCAAGGATATGAAGAAAGAGGAACAATCCTCCATTGCTGGTGGAATTGCAAGCTGGTACAACCACTCTGGAAATCAGTTTGGTGGTTCCTCAGAAAATTGGACATAGTACTACCGGAGGATCCAGCAATACCTCTCCTGGGCATATACCCAGAAGATGTCCCAATTTGTAATAAGGACACATGCTCCACTATGTTCATAGCAGCCTTATTTATAATAACCAGAAGCTGAAAAGAACCCAGATGTCCGTCAACAGAAAAATGGATACAGAAAATGTGGTACATTTATACAATGGAGTACTACTCAGCTATTGGAAACAATGAATTTATGAAATTCTTAGACAAATGGATGTATCTGATAAGTGGATATTAGCCCAGAAACTTAGAATACCCAAGATACAATTTGCAAAACACATGAAACTTAAAAAGAAGGAAGACCAAAGTGTGGATACTTTGTTTCTCCTTAGAATTGGGAACAAAATACCCATGGAAGGAGTTACAAAGTTCAGAGCAGAGTCTGAAGGAACAACAATTCAGAGACTGCCCCACTTGGGGATCCATCCCATAAACAACCACCAAACCCAGACATTAGGCCGATGCCAACAAAAGCCTGATGACAGGAGCCTGATATAGCTGTTCCCTGTGATGCTCTGCCAGTGCCTGGCAAATACAGAAGTGGATGCTCACAGTCATCCATTGGACGGAGCACAAGGTCCCCAATGAAGGAGCCAGAGAAATACCCAGGGAGCTGAAGGGGACTGAAGCCCCATTGAAGGAACATCAATATGAACTAACCAGTACCCCTAGAGCTCCTTGAAACTATACCACCAATCAAAGAAAACACATGGTGGAACTTGTGGCTCTAGCTATATATGTAGCAGAGGATGGCCTAGTCGGCCATCAATGGGAGGAGAGGCCCTTGGTACTGTGAAGGCTCTATGCCCCAGTATAGGGGAATGCCAGGACCAAGAATGGGAGTGGGTGGGTTGGGGAGCAGGGAGAGGGGTAGGGGATATGGGATTTTTGGAGGAGAAACTAGGAAAGGGGATAACATTTTAAATGTAAATAAAAAAATATCCAATAAAAATTTTAAATCAAAATAATAATAATAATAATAATGATGATGATAATAATTAAAATTTTAAAAATAAAGGTGTGAGGTAAGGGCCTGCATGTATTTCAGGCAGTGGGGTTAAACATGTGCCATTCCAGCTGTGTTACACAGTCCTTTGCATTCCTTGGATATTAAAATTAAAATTCCCCTACAGAGTGGGGACGCAAAAGGATAGGCAGACAAGTTCAGTCTCATGGCTGCTTCCAGGGACTGCATACCCTGGTTTCTTTTTTAATGACAGCACCGATAAGATATTATCAAGCATGACCCTACCTGCCCATGCCCAGATAATGGAGAATTATCCAGAATACATGAGCAATTTGAAAATGGTCACCCAGGTGTAGTTTGCCCCAAGGTAATTTCAGACGAAAGAAGAGTGTGACTCAAACATGGTCTCAGGGCTTGTCTGGGTTCAGGGTTTGGACAGTAAAAGAAAGCACAATGAAAACTTAAGTCCTTAACCTTTATTTCATCTGACCAAGTTCCTTCTCCTGTTCTCTGAGCTGTGGTTATTCCTTAGATAGTATAGAAAAAGGGAACCCCTCACCAAGGAGCTATTTCTTTTTGTTCATTCCCCAGTGGTTTCACTTGTAGTGCTCTCCTTGATAGCATCCTGGAAATTATCTTGACATCCCTATAGGGAACACAAACAAGCCTTTCCCAGCTCTCCTGGGGAAGCTAAGAGAGGAGGTAGGACCATAAAACCTCAGCTGCTGGTCCCACTGGGAAGAGGTGAAGATGTCTGAGTCTGCCTTTGTTAAGCAGGATTTTATAGGCCCCATCTTCAGGAGCCAGGGCTGCCTGGTCCTTGCAGAGGAATTGGGAGACTCAGCCCCTCAAACTCAGTAGCACCTTGGCATTTTTCTGGAGACAGGGCTGCCTAGCATCCTGTCCCTCTTAATTCTGTTCCTTAAGAGGGAATTCCCCTTTAATTTTTTCCTGCAAGACTAAGAATCAGGCACTGAGTAGCACATTCCCTGGATTTACAAGTGGTAAGATGGTCACTGGTGTTTGGCTTGTGGGTGGGTTCAGACAGATGATGGACTTCAGGTGAGCAGTAGTCCAGCCATCCATCTCCTTGTCCTCTGTGCACACATCTCAAACCCCCAGACCTCTTCCCCTTTGCCTGCTCTTCTTTCTTCTCAGTCTCAACCTTGATTCCTTCATTCCTTCATCTTCCCTTTAATAACTTAATGGCTATTTACAGAGAGTTTGTCTGTTTCCTATCTTGTTGATAAATAAAGAATGTGCAGGCCTAAGATCAAAGATCTCAAGTGAAGCAGAAAGCTCTGTCCATGAGGGAGCAGTGAAGGTCAGTGTCTCTGAATATGTTTTCCCACACCACAGAGAAAGAGCTTGATGTTCTTTGTGGACATGGCCATCATGATTTTCTTTTTTGGGGTGAGGCAAGTAAGTCTGCTGTAATAACCTGACCTCAAACTCATGAGATAGTAGAGAATTTCTTTAAGTTACTGATCCTAAGCCTTCCAGCAACTGGTTTTGTAGGTTGGAGCTACCTTGTGTAGCATCATTCTAGCCTGAAACTCAATCCTCATATCTTCATTTGCAGTACTGGGCTCATAGATTTGGCCTAGCAGGCTCGGAGGAACTCTGCAAGCTAAATCAGAGACCACTCAGCTGGGAAAACATAATAGATTGTGGATGACAAAGTGATCTTCCCATGCTCCGGAAACCCCACCTCAGATACTCTTTCCTTGGATTCTTCTATTTTCAATATACTCAGGGCCTCCCACACTCAGAACAGAGGGAAATCTGTCCAGCAGAGCTGGTCTGTGGGTAGCCAATAAGCTTTAATGTGGGAGCTCTGGTCTGTGCAGAATCTCAGTGAACTCAACTAGAGGACACTGAAGACTGCTTTCTTCACTTCCCACTTGAGAGTCTGTATGCCAGAGCAGAGCAGAAAGTGACTGAGAGCCAGGCTCTGAAGCTGAACCACCTCAACTCCTGACCCGTCCAGCAGGTCCAGTTATTCGAGGGTCTCGAGGGGACCTTCTCCTAAGAACCAAATGTGGGGAGGGAGAGACAGACACCAAGTGCAAGAACACATGGAAGCAGTCTGATTAGCATCAAGGTGTCACTGTATTCAGCAAGGCTCAAGGCTTAAATGCACAAGCAAAAGGGGAAGTACTTCTCAGCAGGAGGAATGGGGCAGTGGAAAAAGAGGAAGTACTTCTCAGCAGGAGGGATGGGGCAGCGGAAAATTTTCTTTTGGCAACTACATGGGGAAGCAGGAACTTGGTGGTATCAGGGTACATCTTGTGGTCAGGACATCAGGCGCTGACTTAGGGTTGGAACAATCTATGGTTGTTCTCAGAGCAGTGCTTCGGTGGCCCGCTTTTGACCCCCTTTTCTTTTCGGGGGGAGAGGCCCAATCCAGAGATCAGGACAATTGTGTTGTCTTAATAGCTCCCAACAAACTCCCACCCACTTCTCTCATGCCAAGGTTGTAATCTGGATCATACTGTCCTCTCCAGGTCTTAAGTTTCCACCTATAACACATGGGCAAACTCCTTCAGTGAGTTATGATGTTAGCCTAAATTTAGGGGAACAATGGTTGGAATATAGAAATTTTCCTAAATAGATATTAGGTTTTTTTGTTATTTCAAAGGTTAGAAAATCGTACATTCAATCATACCCTACTGTAGACAATTCTTTTTTTGTGGTCTGGGAATGAAGTTAAAAGGAGAAGAAGAAAATTTCTCTAGGATTCTTCGGACATTAACCAGCCAATGAATAAGAAAAACACAATGTATCATTCTTGGGTTAGGGTGGGAAGTGGTATCATAGAAGGGAAGACTTCCCGCCGAGCTGTGGCCAGAGTATGGGCAATGGTGCAAGTGTTGCTCATCTTGCCCCCATAATGAGAAACTATGCAAGTGCACTAAAATGGGAGAGAAGCACATGTATACAGGACACCAGGAGTGCTTGCAGAGGTTTGCACATTGAGACAGGGGAGGTGGAGGAGTCAGCTGCATCCTGAGGCTTAGTCTTCACAGAGCAGGCAGGTTTGGAATGACCAGTGTTTCTGCCTCAAATGATGGAACTTTAGAGCTGTTAAAGGGCTTTCAGCTGGGGCCACATAGGACCAGCTTGAAAATTCTTGAATAACCCCTGCAGCAGTCTCATGAAGAACGAGTTGAGGCAGATGAATGCCCAGCCCTGAGAGAGGAAATGGACACAAAGTCCTGCCCCTAAACAAGAACTTATTTACAACTGATACTAGAAATGAGGAGGTTAGTTTTCTCCAGTAGAGTCTCACTGTGCACACCAGTCACATCCCAAGATAAGTCACATGGTCAGGAGCAGTTGGCCAACAGGAAAGTGACCCCATGGTGTTGTTCTGTTTGTTTGTTTGTTTGTTTGTTTGTTCGTTCCTTCTGGGTGGATTTTTTTTGAAAGAAAGTTTGGGAAGAGAAAGAACATAAAGTTGGGTGGAGAGGATCTGGGAGAATTTGGGGGAGAGGAAGAATATGTTCAATGTGCACTGTACAAAAAATGTTAAGAGTTTATTTAGGCTGATTTATTTCATATGAGTACACTGTCAGTGTGTTCAGACACACCAGAAAAGAGCATCAGATCCTACTATAGGTGGTAGTGAACCACCATGTGGTTGCTGGGAATTGAATTCAGGACCTTTGGAAACGTAGCCAGTGCTCTTAACTCTCTGGCCCTTAAATTTTTTTAAAAATAATAAAAAAATAAGACTGCCTTGAAGAAGAAAAATTTAGAGCAAAGGTCTCATGGACCTCAATACAGAAATGCCAGCAGAATGGATGGTCCCCTGATCTGGATGAAAGAAAGGACAGCTGTGGGGGTGATGAGCAGGGAATGGTCAGGATTGAGGGTGGGGCCAGAAAAAGAGAAGACGGAGGATGGCTTCAAATCTCTTTCGTGTTTCTACTCCCATCAAAAGCATCTCCTGCCTTAAGCACTGTCTTGTTCATTAGCATGTAAGTGAAACCCTAGTTCAGACTATTTATAGTAATCTAAATAGTGTTTGGAAATTTCCTTTACATGTCATTCCTTGAACACATGTTTTTATGTATCTATGTGTTTACCTATTTTAGAATTATACTTAATACTTGTAATGCTGGACAATGCATTGAATGTGTTCAACCTCAGAGAGCACAGCCAAGCACTTACTAAAGGGCTCATTTTAATTTTCTCCCCCATTGTATCTAGTCATACTAGTTAATATTAGATATATGTCACTGCAGCCATGCTGGTAGGTGTGTGGGGATGTGAGGCTGAGAAGCAGAGGTGGGCGTGGCTCTGTGGTGTCCTCTGCAATGTCCAGATGTGTGATGGTGCTGAGAACCTCTTACCCTCATCGGTGCCCAATAGACAGCTGCCTCCATGAAATGCCTTCAGGAGCGTTCTCTGTTATCCTGGAGTGTCTGATGATATTTATGTTTGTGCTTTTCTAAGTCTTTGTACAAATATTTTTGAGTACTTCATTTTTGTTTTTCTGGCTTAGCATATATTTTCTTTCTTTCTTTCTTTCTTTTTTAAAGAAGAAAGGGTTTATTTGACTTACAGACTCTGATCATTCTCTCATAGGTAGAAGCCAAGGCAGAAACTCAAGGAGGGCAGGAAGCTGGAGGCAGGAAATAAAGCAGAGACTGCTCCCCCCCAACACCACCTTTTCATGGCTCACTCAGTTTGCTTTTCTTTTCTTTTTTTTTTTTATTTTTTTATTACATTTTTTCCTCAATTACATTTCCAATGCTATCCCAAAAGTCCCACATACCCCCCACCTATTCCCATTCTTTTGGCCCTGGCATTCCCCTGTATTGGGGCATATAAAGTTTGCAAGTCCAATGGGCCTCTCTTTCCAGTGATGGCCGACTAGGCCATCTTTCGATACATATGCAGCTAGAGACAAGAGCTCCGGGGTACTGGTTAGTTCATCATGTTGTTCCAACTATAGGGTTGCAGATCCCTTTAGCTCCTTGGGTACTTTCTCTAGCTCCTCCATTGGGAGCCCTGTGATCTATCCAATAGCTGACAGTGAGCATCCACTTCTGTGTTTGTTTGGCCCCGGCATAGTTTCACAAGAGACAGCTATATCTGGGTCCTTTCAGCAAAATCTTGCTAGTGTAGCATATATTTTCCCTCCATGAAAAGTGGTCTTTAAAAGCAATCTTACTTTGGCTTATCCTAAAATGATAAATCAGGTTTTATTCTATACATTTAATTGTTTTAGATTTACAACTTGAATCTACAGTATATCCAGAATTGCTTTTTTTCTTGTGGGTAGAGGGACCTGGAATTTAAAAAGGAAGAAAAAATTTTCCTACTTGAATACTGTCAGGATCCACCTGCTTTCCCTGGGAAGCTACAATGTCTGCAGCATATTGCATGCAAACCCATCTGTCATTATTATTATGACTGTATGTGTGTGGACCTGTGTCTGACTGACATAGGTTCTGTCTGCTTCATCTGTTTATTTACTCTCTTTTTTGTATATGTCTGATGTATATGTGTAAGTGATTAGCTGTGTGTGTACATGCATGTGTATATACGTGTATGTGTGTGTGTGTCCCTGTGTGTGTCTGTGTGAGTGTGTGTGTGAGTGTGCTTGGACATTGACATGGGATTCTACCTCAATCACTCTCACTTTATTCATCAAGGCAGGGTCTCTCAGTTGAACCCAGAGCACATCATTTTGGAGAGTGTTACTAGCCCATTTGCCCTCTGTCTCTGCCTTCCCACAGAAGGATCCAGAATGTGACAGTGCATGTGTCCTGTTATATGTTATGTGGCATTGTCAGGAGTGATGTGAGATGCTTTACAGGTGGTTGTGAGCTTCCATTACAGATAGGGTAGCTTGGAATTGAACTTAGAACTCTGGAAGAGCAGTCAGTGCTCTTAACCACTAAGTCATCTCTCCAGCCAGAGATGGTTTAGATATATATCATAATCCCATGATATAACTGTCATCAGCTTCATTTGATAGATGAAGAGACTGAGGCACTAGGAAGTTCAGTAGCTTGAGAAGAGTGCACAGGAATTGACCACTGAGCTTACACCCACATCCTAGCCTTACTTTTTTCTTTAAGGAAAACACTGACTTTTATTTTATACATATAGATTTCCCCTGCATGCATGTCAATGCACCATGTATGTGTGTGGCCTGTGGAGGTAAGAGAAGATATCCTGGAACTGGAGCTTTGAGCCATCTGGAACACCCAGTGTTTCACCTCCTCAGCCTGTATCTCCCTTCTGCCTCTACTCCTGGCATGTGTCAAACAACACATAGAATAACGGATTCGCTTACAGTCTCTACCATGTGGATGTTTCCAAGACAGAACCAAATTTGGGTTTCAGAATTCATTCTGCTTGGCTTCTCCAGTGACCCCATGACCAACAGCATCCTCTTCATTGTTTTCCTTCTCATCTACCTGAGCTCAGTCCTAGGCAATGGGCTCATCATCATGCTGGTCTACCTGGACACACAGCTGCACACTCCCATTAACTTTTTCCTCTCTACCCTCTCCCTGTTGGATATGAGCTATGTCACCACCACCATGCCCCAGATGTTGGTGCATCTTCTTGCTCACTCTCAGACCATCTCCTTTGCTAGCTGCTGCCTGCAGATGTTTGTGTTTGGTGGCCTGGATTTAACTGAGTGCACCTTCTTTGTTGTGATGGCTTATGACCGGTATGTGGCCATTTGTTATCCACTGCACTATACTGTCATCCTCAACTGGGGCCTCTGCATACAATTGGCAGCAGGTTCTTAGATCTGTGGTTTCTTTTCATCTTTATTACATACTTTCTTCACCATGAGTCTGCCATATTGTGGGCCCAACAGGGTCAACCACTACTTCTGTGAAGGTCCTTCAGTGCATAGCTTGGCTTGCATGGATACTCACTTTGTAGAGATGGTGGACTTGGTCTTGAGTGTCTTTTTGGTTATTGTTCCAATTTCCCTCATTGTGGCCTCCTACATTCATATTGTCATGGCAGTTCTCAAGATCAAGTCCACCCAGGGCCACTGCAAGGCTTTCTCTACCTGTGCTTCCCTCCTGACATGGTTACACTCTTCTATATTCCTGCCACTTACATCTACATGAGGCTCAACTCCAGCTACTCTCCTGAATGAGACAAGCAGATCTCACTCTTTTACAATGCTTTTACACCCTTGCTCAACCCTGTGGCCTACAGTCTGAGAAACAAGAATATAAAGAGGGCATTTCTCAAAGTGATAGGTTATAGCAGGTGGGCCGGGGAACCAGGATGGTGAATTGTTAGTTGACCATTACATAAAATGTTCTCTGTTGATCTTGGATCCGGGACTCTGCCGAAAGTAGTCTGCACAGGTGAGAGTGTGCACTACAGAAGCTAACAGCTTCTGGGACAGGTGGGAGCCACAGAGCTTCTGAGGCAGCCCCCTTTTTGGGCTCCAGACATTCGGTGAGCTTCCCGGTCAGAGGACAGATGTGTCTGCCCGGCCCAAGAGGGCTTTGCCTCAGCATAGGTGGGAGCCATCTCGGTTGCGAGACTCTGCCGAAAGTAGTCTGCACAGGTGAGAGTGTGGACTACAGAAGCTAACAGCTTCTGTGATAGGCCAAAGCAACACAGCTTCT
Organism: Mus caroli; assembly: GCF_978045245.1. Classification (NCBI taxonomy): domain Eukaryota; kingdom Metazoa; phylum Chordata; class Mammalia; order Rodentia; family Muridae; genus Mus; species Mus caroli. The sequence continues at coordinate 37,894,886 of NW_028227261.1, read as the reverse complement.
GGGAAAGGTCCTGTTTTGGGCCTTCATCTTCGGCCAGAAGGGAGGTCCGGACGCCAAATATCTGTGCACCTTCCCTGTAAGAGGAGAGCTTGCCTGCAGACAGTTCTCTGACCACTGAAACTCAGAGGAGAGAGCTAGTCTCCCAGGTCTGCTGATAGAGGGTAACAGAGTCACCAGAGGAACAATCTCTAAACACAGAAAACTATAACAACTAACTCCAGAGATTACCAGATGGCGAAAGGTAAACATAAGAATCTTTTTTGTGTGTGTGTGTGTGTATGTATGTGTAGTTTGCATGTGTTGATATGTGTGGAGGTGCTTATGCCTATGTGTGCATGTTCAAAGGCATGAGGTTGACATTAGATTATCTTTTTTTTTTTTTTTGAGACAGGGTCTCTCATTGGACCCAGAGCTTACCAGTTGCCCAGACTGGCTGGCTAGTGAGCCCCTGGAACACTCCTATATTTGCCTCCTAGTGCTGGGGTTACAGAAGGGGCCAGCATGCGTGGCTTTTTTGTGGCTGCTGGGGATTTGAACCAAGATCCTCACGCTCAGACTGCAAGGGCCTTAGCTGCAGAGCCACGCCCCTCATGTCTAACTGTTCCTGTAGTTTCTTATGTCAGACACTGTGATCACAGTGACGGTAGACTTGATATCCATTCTTCCCAGTTAGAGTGTAAGTGTTTTCCCTGTCATTTCCTCTATAAAAATATTTAATGTTATGCAATGCTATAGAGAGAATTTTTTAACATCGTCATCTTTAACTCCCTTTTCTGACACAGGGTCTCATTCTATAGCCCAGATTGGTGTCAAACTCACACCGAGCCTCCTGCTTCTACTTCCATGCCTGGCTTTGCTTAACTTTTATAATTAAAAACTAGTTAATGAAACAATAGTAAATCTAAAAGTTCTGCCTTGTCCCCTGAACCTCTCGAGTACCTTTCCTCAGAAATCATCATGGTTTCTTCGGTAGCCTACACAAATCATCTATGCTTAAGCGACCATACATATGCATGTTCTGTATTTCAGAAAACACAGATGGGGCCATGGGGCCATATATGTGTGTATATATATATATATATATATATATATATATATATATATATATTTTGAGACAGGGTTTCTCTGTATAGCTCTGTCTATCACTCTGTAGACCAGGTTGGCCTCGAACTTAGAAACCCGTCTGCCTCTGCCTCCCAAGTGCTGGGATTAAAGGCGTGCGCCACCACTGCCTGGCCTTGTTTCACAATTTTATTTTTTTTTGATTTTTAATATTTTTATTACATATTTTCCTCAATTACATTTCCAATGCGATCCCAAAAGTCCCCCATAGCGCCCCCCACTTCCCTACCCATCCATTCCCATTCTTTTGGCCCTGGCATTCCCCTATATTGGGGCATATAAAGTTTGCAAGTCCAATGGGCCTCTCTTTCCAGTGATGGCCGACTAGGCCATCTTTCGATACATATGCAGCTAGAGACAAGAGCTCCGGGGTTCTGGTTAGTACATCATGTTGTTCCAACAATAGGGTTGCAGATCCCTTTAGCTCCTTGGGTACATTCTCTAGCTTCTCCATTGGGAGCCCTGTGATACATCCAATAGCTGACTGTGAACATCCACTCCTGTGTTTGCTAGGCCCCGGCATCGTCTCACAAGAGACAGCTATATTTGGGTCCTTTCAGCAAAATCTTGCTAGTGTATGCAATGGTGTCAGCGTTTAGAAGCTGATTATGGGACGGATCCCTGGATACAGCAGTCTCTAAATGGTCCATCCTTTCATCACAGCTACGAACTTTGTCTCTGTAACTCCTTCCCTGGGTGTTTTGTTCCCAAGTCTAAGAAGGTGCACAGTGTCCACACTTTGGTCTTCATTCTTCTTGAGTTTCATGCGTTTATCAAATTGTATCTTATATCTTGGGTATCCTAAGTTTTGGGCTAATATCCACTTATCAATGAATACATATTGTGTGAGTTCTTTTGTGATTGTGTTACTTCACTCAAGATGATGCCCTCCAGGTCCATCCATTTGGCTAGGAATTTCATAAATTCATTCTTTTTAATAGCTGAGTAGTACTCCATTGTGTAAATGTACCATAATTTCTGTATCCATTCCTCTGTTGAGGGACATCTGGGTTCTTTCCAGCTTCTGGCTATTATAAATAGGGCTGCTATGAACATAGTGGAGCATGTGTCCTTTTTACCGGTTGGGACATCTTCTGGATATATGCCCAGGAGAGGTATTGCTGGATCCTCCTGTAGTACTATGTCCAATTTTCTGAGGAACCGCCAGACTGATTTCCAGAGTGGTTGTACAAGCTTGCAATCCCACCAACAATGGAGGAGTGTTCCTCTTTCTCCACATCCTCGCCAGCATCTGCTGTCACCTGAATTTTTGATCTTAGCCATTCTGACTGGTGTGAGGTGGAATCTCAGGGTTGTTTTGATTTGCATTCCCCTGATGATTAAGGATGTTGAACATTTTTTCAGGTGTTTCTCTGCCATTCTGTATTCCTCAGGTGAGAATACTTTGTTCAGTTCTGAGCCCCATTTTTAATGGGGTTATTTGACTTTCTGGAGTCCACCTTCTTGAGTTCTTTATATATATTGGATATTAGTCCCTTATCTGATTTAGGATAGGTGAAGATCCTTTCCCAATCTGTTGGTGGTTTTTTTGTCTTATTGATGGTGTCTTTAGCCTTGCAGAAGCTTTGTAGTTTCATGAGGTCCCACTTGTCAATTCTCGATCTTACAGCACAAGCCATTACTGTTCTATTCAGGAATTTTTCCCCTATGCCCATATCTTCAAGGCTTTTCCCCACTTTCTCCTCTATAAGTTTCAGTGTCTCTGGTTTTATGTGAAGTTCCTTGATCCACTTAGACTTGACCTTAGTACAAGGAGATAGGAATGGATCGATTCGCATTCTTCTACATGTTAACAACCAGTTGTGCCAGCACCATTTGTTGAAAATGCTGTCTTTCAGCCGGGCGTGGTGGCGCACGCCTTTAATCCCAGCACTCAGGAGGCAGAGGCAGGTGGATTTCTGAGTTCGAGGCCAGCCTGGTCTACAAAGTGAGTGCCAGGACAGCTAGGGCTACACAGAGAAACCCTGTCTCGAAAAACCAAAAAAAAAAAAAAAAAAAGAAAATGCTGTCTTTCTTCCACTGGATGTTTTTAGCTCCCTTGTCGAAGATCAAGTGACCATAGGTGTGTGGGTTCATTTCTGGGTCTTCAATTCTATTCCATTGGTCTATTTGTCTGTCACTATACCAGTACCATGCAGTTTTTATCACAATTGCTCTGTAGTAGAGCTTTAGGTCCGGCATGGTGATTCCACCAGAGGTTCTTTTATCCTTGAGAAGAGTTTTTGCTATCCTAGGTTTTTTGTTATTCCAGATGAATTTGCAGATTGCACTTTCTAATTCGTTGAAGAATTGATTTGGAATTTTGATGGGGATTGCATTGAATCTGTAGATTGCTTTTGGCAAGATAGCCATTTTTACAATGTTGATCCTGCCAATCCATGAGCATGGGAGATCTTTCCATCTTCTGAGATCTTCTATAATTTCTTTCTTCAGAGACTTGAAGTTTTTATTATACAGATCTTTCACTTCCTTAGTTAGAGTCACGCCAAGATATTTTATATTATTTGTGACTATTGAGAAGGGTGTTGTTTCCCTAATTTCTTTCTCAGCCTGTTTATTCTTTGTGTAGAGAAAGGCCATTGATTTGTTTGAGTTAATTTTATATCCAGCTACTACACCGAAGCTGTTTATCAGGCTTAGGAGTTCTCTGGTGGAATTTTTAGGGTCACTTATATATACTATCATATCATCTGCAAAAAGTGATATTTTGACTTCATCTTTTCCAATTTGTATCCCTTTGATCTCCTTTTGTTGTCGAATTGCTCTGGCTAGGACTTCAAGTACAATGTTGAATAGGTATGGAGAAAGTGGACAGCCTTGTCTAGTCCCTGATTTTAGAGGGATTGCTTCAAGCTTCTGACTATTTACTTTGATGTTGGCTACTGGTTTGCTGTAGATTGCTTTTATCATGTTTAGGTATGGACCTTGAATTCCTGATCTTTCCAAGACTTTTATCATGAATGGGTGTTGGATCTTGTCAAATGCTTTTTCCGCATCTAACGAGATGACCATGTGGTTTTTGTCTTTGAGTTTGTTTATATACTGGATTACGTTGATGGATTTCCTTATATTGAACCATCCCTGCATCCCTGGGATGAAACCTACTTGGTCAGGATGGATGATTGTTTTGATGTGTTCTTGGATTCGGTTAGCAAGAACTTTATTGAGGATTTTTGCATCAATATTCATAAGGGATATTGGTCTGAAGTTTTCTATTTTTGTTGAGTCTTTTTGTGGTTTAGGTATCAGAGTAATTGTGGCTTCATAGAATGAGTTGGGTAGAGTACCTTCTGTTTCTATTTTGTGGAATAGTTTGTGAAGAACTGGGATTAGATCTTCTTTGAAGGTCTGATAGAACTCTGCACTAAACCCATCTGGTCCTGGGCTTTTTTTAGTTTGGAGACTATTAATGACTGCTTCTATTTCTTTGCGGGATATAGGGCTGTTTGGATCATTAACCTGATCTTGATTCAACTTTGGTACCTGGTATCTGTCTAGGAACTTCTCCATTTCATCCAGGTTCTCCAGTTTTGTTGAGTATAGCCTTTGGTAGAAGGATCTGATGGTGTTTTGGATGTCTTCAGGATCTGTTGTTATGTCTCCTTTTTCATTTCTGATTTTGTTAATTAGGATGCTTTCCCTGTGCCCTCTAGTGAGTCTGGCTAAGGGTTTATCTATCTTGTTGATTTTCTCAAAGAACCAGCTCCTTGATTGGTTGATTCTTTGAATAGTTTTTCTTGTTTCCACTTGGTTGATTTCACCCCTGAGTTTGATTATTTCCTGCCGTCTACTCCTCTTGGGTGAATTTGCTTCCTTTTGTTCTAGTGCTTTTAGGTGTGTTGTCAAGCTGCTAATGTGTGCTCTCTCTAGTTTCCTTTTGGAGGCACTCAGAGCTATGAGTTTTCCTCTTAGAAATGCTTTCATTGCGTCCCATAAGTTTGGGTATATTGTGGCTTCATTTTCATTGAACTCTAAAAAGTCCTTAATTTCTTTCTTTATTCCTTCCTTGACCAAGGTATCATTGAGAATAGTGTTGTTCAGTTTCCACGTGAAGGTTGGTTTTCTATTATTCGTTTTGTTATTGAAGATCAGCCTTAGTCCATGGTGATCTGATAGGATGCATGGGACAATTTCAATATTTTTGTATCTGTTGAGGCTTGTTTTATGACCAATTATGTGGTCAATTTTGGAGAAGGTACCATGAGGTGCTGAGAAGAAGGTATATCCTTTTGTTTTAGGATAGAATGTTCTGTAGATATCTGCCAGATCCATTTGATTCATAATTTCTCTTAGTTTCTCTGTGTCCCTGTTTAGTTTCTGTTTCCATGATCTGTCCATTGGTGAAAGTGGTGTGTTGAAGTCTCCCACTATTATTGTATGAGGTGGAATGTGTGCTTTGAGATTTACTAAAGTTTCTTTAATGAATGTGGCTGCCTTTGTATTTGGAGCATAGATATTCAGGATTGATAGTTCCTCTTGGAGGATTTTACCTTTGATGAGTATGAAGTGTCCCTCCCTGTCTTTTTTAATGACTTTGGGTTGGAAGTCAATCTTATCAGATATTAGAATGGCTACTCCAGCTTGTTTCTTCATACCATTTGCTTGGAAAATTGTTTTCCAGCCTTTCATTCTGAGGTAGTGTCTATCTTTTTCTCTGAGATGAGTTTCCTGTAAGCAGCAAAATGTTGGGTCTTGTTTGTGTAGCCAGTTTGTTAGTCTATGTCTTTTTATCGGGGAGTTGAGTCCATTGATATTAAGAGATATTAAGGAAAAGTAATTGTTGTTTCCTGTTATTTTTGTTGTTAAAGTTGGCATTCTGTTTTTGTGGCTCTCTCCTTTTAGGTTTGTTGAGGGATTACCTTCTTGTTGTTTCTAGGGCGTGGTTCCTGTCCTTGTATTGGTTTTTTTCTGTTATTATCCTTTGAAGGGCTGGATTCGTGGAGAGATAATGTGTGAATTTGGTTTTGTGGTGGAATACTTTGGTTTCTCCATCTATGTTAATTGAGAGTTTGGCTGGGTATAGTAGCCTGGGCTGGAATTTGTGTTCTTTTAGTGTCTGTATAACATCCGTCCAGGATCTTCTGGCTTTCATAGTCTCTGGTGAAAAATCTGGTGTAATTCTGATAGGCTTGCCTTTATATGTTACTTGGCCTTTTTCTCTTACTGCTTTTAGTATTCTATCTTTATTTAGAGCATTTGTTGTTCTGATTATTATGTGTCGGGAGGTATTTCTTTTCTGGTCCAGTCTATTTGGAGTTCTGTAGGCTTCTTGTATGTTCATGGGCATCTCTTTCTTTAGATTTGGGAAGTTTTCTTCTATAATTTTGTTGAAGATGTTTGCTGGTCCTTTGAGTTGAAAATCTTCATTCTCATCCACTCCTATTATCCATAGGTTTGGTCTTCTCATTGTGTCCTGTATTTCTTGGATGTTTTGAGTTAGGATCTTTTTGCATTTTACATTTTCCTTGATTGTTGTGCCGATGTTCTCTATGGAATCTTCTGCACCTGAGATTCTCTCTTCCATCTCTTGTATTCTGTTGCTGATGCTCGTATCTATGGTTCCAGATTTCTTTCCTAGGGTTTCTATCTCCAGTGTTGCCTCACTTTGGGTTTTCTTTATTGTGTCTACTTCCCTTTTTAGGTCTTGTATGGTTTTGTTCATTTCCATCATCTGATTGGATGTGTTTTCCTGTTTTTCTGTAAGGACTTCTACCTGTTTGATTATGTTATCCTGTTTTTCTTTAAGGATTTGTAACTCTTTAGCAGTGTTCTCCTGCAATTCTTTAAGGGATTTTTGTGCTTCCTCTTTAGTGTCTTCTGCCTGTTTAGCAGTGTTCTCCTGTATTTCTTTAAGTGTGTTATTAAAGTCCTTCTTGAAGTCCTCTACCATCATCAGGAGATATGCTTTTAAATCCGTGTCTAGCTTTTCCGGTGTGTTGGGGTGCCCTGGACTGGGCGAAGTGGGGGTGCTGGGTTCTGATGATGGTGAGTGGTCTTGGTTTCTGTTAGTAAGATTATTACGTTTACCTTTCGCCATCTGGTAGTCTCTGGGGTTAGTTGTTATCGTTGTCACTGTTTAAAGATTGGAGCAGAAGCTGTGTTCCACTCACCAGCAGTCTCTAAATCCTGCGGCGGGGGTCGTGGGTAGCTGACGGTACCCCCCTGCTGGTCCAGCCGGAAGAGGCCTGTGGTCCTACTCAGGCCGGTTTTCTGCTTCCCTAACTAATGCAGTCTCAGGTCCCGCGCAATTGGATTGGAGCAGAAGCTGTGCTCCACTCACCAGAAGTCTTAAGATCCTGTGGCGGGTGTTGTGGGTAGCTGGCGAGTGTCAGCCGACCCTGCGCCCCAGCTGCCCCGGTGCTTTTCTGACCGGAAGAGGCTTGTGGCCCTATGTAGGCCGGATTTCTCTCTCCCCAACCAGAGCAGTCTCAGGTCCCGCGTGATTGGACTGGAGCAGAAGCTGTGTTCCACTCACCAGCAGTCCCAAAATCCTGCGGCGGGGGTAGTGGGTAGCTGGCAGGTGTCAGGCAACCCTGCGCTCCCGCTACCCCGGCGCTGATCCGGCCGGATGAGGCCTGTGGCCCTACTCAGGCCGGTTTCTGCTTCCCTAACTAATGCCCATAAGAATCTTACTAACAGAAACCAAGACCACTCACCATCATCAGAACCCAGCACTCCCACTTCACCCAGTCCAGGGCAACCCAACACACCCGAAAAGCTAGACCTGGATTTAAAATCATATCTCTTGATGATGGTAGAGGACATCATGAAGGACTTTAATAACTCACTTAAAGAAATACAGGAGAACACTGCTAAACTGGTAGAAGATATTAATCCCTTAAAGAATTGCAGGAAAACACAACCAAATAGGTGATGGAATTGAATAAAATCATCCAAGACATAAAAAGGGGAGTAGACACAATAAAGAAAACCCAAAGTGAGGCAACGCTGGAGATAGAAACCCTAGGAAAGAAATCTGGAATCATAGATGCGAGCATCAGCAACAGAATACAAGAGATGGAAGAGAGAATCTCAGGTACAGAAGATTCCATAGAGAACATCGGAACAACAATCAAAGAAAATGGAAAATGCAAAAAGATCCTAACTCAAAACATCCAGGAAATCAACAACACAATGAGAAGACCAAACCTACAGATAATAGGAGTAGATGAGAATGAAGATTTTCAACTCAAAGGACCAGCAAATATCTTCAACAAAATTATAGAAGAAAACTTCCCAAATCTAAAGAAAGAGATGCCCATGAACATACAAGAAGCCTACAGAACTGCAAATAGACTGGACCAGAAAAGAAATTCCTCCTCACATATAATAATCAGAACAACAAATGCACTAAATAAAGATAGAATATTAAAAGCAGTAAGGGTAAAAGGTCAAGTAACATAGAAAGGCAAGCCTATCAGAATTATACCAGATTTTTCACTAGAGACTATGAAGGCCAGAAGATCCTGGACAGATGTTATACAGACACTAAGAGAACACAAATGCCAGCCCAGGCTACTATACCCAGCCAAACTCTCAATTACCATAGATGGAGAAACCAAAGTATTCCACGACAAAACCAAATTCACACATTATCTTTCCACGAATCAAGCCCTTCAAAGGATAATAACAGAAAAAAAAAAAAAAAAACAATACAAGGATGGAAACCACGTCCTAGAAAAAGCAAGAAGGTAATCCCTCAACAAACCTAAAAGATGACAGCCACAAGAACAGAATGCCAACTTTAACAACAAAAATAATAGGGAGCAACAATTACTTGTCCTTAATATCTCTTAATATCAATGGTCTCAACTCCCCAATAAAAAGACATAGACTAACAGACTGGCTACACAAACAGGACTCAACATTTTGCTGCTTACAGGAAACTCATCTCAGAGAAAAGATAGACACTACCTCAGAATGAAAGGCTGGAAAACAATTTTCCAAGCAAATGTCATGAAGAAACAAGCTGGAGTAGCCATTCTAATAGCTAATAAAATTGACTTCCAACCCAAAGTCATCAAAAAAGACAAGGAGGGGCACTTCATACTCATCAAAGGTAAAATCCTCCAAGAGGAACTATCAATTCTGAATATCTATGCTCTAAATACAAGGGCAGCCACATTCATTAAAGAAACTTTAGTAAAGGCCAAAGCACACATTGCACCTCACGCAATAATAGTGGGAGACTTCAACAGACCACTTTCAGCAATGGACAGATCATGAAAACAGAAACTAAACAGGTACACAGTGAAACTAACAGAAGTTATGAAAAAAAAATGAATCTCACAGAACATTTTATCCTAAAACAAAAGGATATACCTTCTTCTCAGGACCTCATGGTACGTTCTGAAAAACTGACCACATAAATGGTCACAAAACAAGCCTCAACATATACAAAAATATTGAAATTGTCCCATGCATCCTATCAGATCACCATGGACTAAGGCTGATCTTCAATAACAACATAAATAATAGAAAGCCAACATTCACGTGGAAACTGAACAACACCCTTCTCAACGATACCTTGGTCAAGGAAGGAATAAAGAAAGAAATTAAGGACTTTTTGGAGTTTAATGAAAATGAAGCCACAACATACCCAAACTTATGGGACACAATAAAAGCATTTCTAAGAGGAAAACTCATAGCTCTGAGTGCCTCCAAAAAGAAATTAGAGAGAGCACACATTAACAGCTTAAAAACACACCTAAAAGCTCTAGAACAAAAGAAAGCAAATTCACCCAAAAGGAGTAGACAGCAGGAAATAATCAAACTCAGGGGCGAAATCAACCAAGTGGAAACAAGAAGAACTATTCAAAGAATCAACCAAAGGAGGAGCTGGTTCTTTGAGAAAGTTAGCAAGATAGATAAGCCCTTAACCAGACTCACTAGAGGGCACAGGGAATGCATCCTAATTAACAAAATCAGAAATAAAAGGGAGACATAACAACAGTTCCTGAAGAAATCCAAAACACCATCAGATCCTTCTACAAAAGGCTATACTCCACAACACTGGAGAACCTGGATGAAATGGACAAGAAACTAGACAGATACCAGGTACCAAAGTTAAATCAATATCAGGTTAATGATCTAAACAGTCCTATATCCCCTAAAGAAATAGAAGCAGTCATTAATAGTCTCCCAACTAAAAAAAGCCCAGGACCAGATGGGTTTAGTGCAGAGTTCTATCAGACCTTCAAAGAAGATCTAATCCCAGTTCTTCACAAACTATTCCACAAAATAGAAACAGAAGGTACTCTACCCAACTCATTCTATGAAGCCACAATTACTCTGATACCTAAACCACAAAAAGACCCAACAAAGATAGAGAACTTCAGACCAATTTCCTTTATGAATATCGATGCAAAAATCCTCAATAAAGTTCTTGCTAACCGAATCCAAGAACACATCAAAACAATCATCCATCCTGACCAAGTAGGTTTCATCCCGGGGATGCAGGGATGGTTCAATATGCGGAAATCCATTAACGTAATCCTGTATATAAACAAACGCAAAGACAAAAACCACATAATCATCTATCTTGTTAGATGTGGAGAAAGCATTTGACAAAATCCAACACCCATTCATGATAAAAGTCTTGGAAAGAGCAGTAATTCAAGGCCCATACCTAAACATGATAAAAGCAATCTACAGAAAACCAGTAGCCAACATCAAAGTAAATGGTGAGAAGCTAGAAGAAATCCCACTAAAAGCAGGGACTAGACAAGGCTGTCCACTCTCCCCATATCTATTCAGCATTGTACTTGAAGTCCTAGCCAGAGCAATTCGACAACAAAAGGAGATCAAGGGGATACAAATTGGAAAAGATGAAGTCAAAATATCACTTTTTGCAGATGATATGATAGTATATATAAGTGACCCTAAAAATTCCACCAGAGAACTCCTAAGCCTGATAAACAGCTTCAATGAAGTAGCTGGATATAAAATTAACTCAAACAAGTCAATGGCCTTTCTGTACACAAAGGATAAACAGGCTGAGAAAGAAATTAGGGAAACAACACCCTTCTCAATAGTCACAAATAATATAAAATACCTTGGAGTGACTCTAACTAAGAAAGTGAACGATCTGTATGATAAGAACGTCAAGGCTCTGAAGAAAGAAATTAAATATCTCAGAACATGGAAAGATCTCCCATGCTCATGGATTGGCAGGATCACTATAGTAAAAATGGCTATCTTGCCAAAAGCAATCTACAGATTCAGTGCAATCCCCATCAAAATTCCAACTCAATTCTTCACTGAGTTAGAAAGAACAATCTGCAAATTCATCTGGAATAACAAAAAACCTAGGATAGCAAAAACTCTTCTCAAGGATAAAAGAACCTCTGGTGGAATCACCATGTCTGACCTAAAGCTGCACTACAGAGCAATTGTGATAAAAACTGCATGGTACTGGTATAGTGACAGACAAGTAGACCAATGGAACAGAATTGAAGATGCAGAGATGAACCCACACACCTATGGTCACTTGATATTTGAAAAGGGAGCTAAAACCATCCAGTGGAAGAAAGACAGCATTTTCAACAAATGGTGCTGGCACAACCAGTGGTTATCATGTAGAAGAATGAGAATTGATCCATTCCTATCTCCTTGTACTAAGGTCAAATCTAAGTGGATTAAGGAACTCCACATAAAACCAGAGGCACTGAAACTTATAGAGGAGAAAGTAGGGAAAAGCCTCGAAGATATGGGTACAGGGGGAAAATTCCTGAATAGAACAGCAATGTCTTGTGCTGCAAGATCGAGAATCGATAAATGGGACCTCATAAAGTTGCAAAGCTTCTGCAAGGCAAAAGACACCGTCAATAAAACAAAAAGACCACCAACAGATTGGGAAAGGATCTTTACCTATCCTAAATCAGATAGGGGACTAATATCCAATATATATATAAAGAACTCAAGAAGGTGGACTACAGAAAATCAAATAACCCCATTAAAAAATGGGGCTCAGAGCTGAACAAAGAATTCTCACCTGAGGAATACCGAATGGCAGAGGAGCACCTGAAAAAATGTTCAACATCCTTAATCATCAGGGAAATGCAATTCAAAACAACCCTGAGATTCCACCTCACACCAGTCAGAATGGCTAAGATCAAATATTCAGGTGACAGCAGATGCTGGCGAGGATGTGGAGAAAGAGGAACACTCCTCCATTGTAGGTGGGATTGCAAGCTTGTACAACCACTCTGGAAATCAGTCTGGCGGTTCCTCAGAAAATTGGACATAGTACTACCGGAGATTCCCTCAATACCTCTCCTGGGCATATATCCAGAAGATGTTCCAACCCATAAGAAGGACACATGCTCCACTATGTTCATAGCAGCCTTATTTATAATAGCCAGAAGCCGGAAAGAACCCAGATGCCCCTCTACAGAGGAATGGATACAGAAAATGTTGTACATTTACACAATGGAGTACTACTCAGCTATTAAAAAGAATGAATTTATGAAATTCCTAGACAAATGGATGGACCTGGAGGGCATCATCCTGAGTGAGGTAACCTAATCACAAAGAAACTCACACAATATGTTCTCACTGATAAGTGGATATTAGCCCAGGAACTTAGGATACCCAAGATATGAGATACAATTTGCTAAACGCATGAAACTCAAGAACAAAGACCAAAGTGTGGTCACTTTGCCCCTTCTTAGAATTGGGAACAAAACACCCATGGAAGGAGTTACAGAAGCAAAATTTGGAGCTGTGAGGAAAGGATGGACTATCTAGTGATTGCCATATCCAGGGATCCATCCCATAATCAGCTTCCAAATGCTGACACCATTGCATACACTAGCAAGATTTTGCTGAAAGGACCTAGATATAGATGTCTCTTGTGAGACTATGTCGGGGCCTAGCAAACACAGAAGTGGATGTTCACAGTCATCTATTGGATGGATCACAGGGCCCCCAATGGAGGAGCTAGAGAAAGTACCCAAGGAGCTAAAGGGATCTGCAACCCTATAGTTGGAACAACATGATGAACTAACCAGTACCCCGGAGCTCTTGACTCTAGCTGCATATGTATCAGATGATGGCCTAGTCGGCCATCACTGGAAAGAGAGGCCCATTGGACTTGCAAACTTTATATGCCCCAGTACAGGGGAACACCAGGGCCAAAAAGTAGAGTGGGTGGTACGTGAGTGGGGGGGGGGGGTATGTGGGACTTTTGGGATAGCATTGGAAATGTAAATGAGGAAAATACCTAATAAAAAATTTAAAAAATGTTCTCTGTTTAATACATAGACAATGCTTTTGTTTTGTGTGAACAACATTGTACATTTTATACAACCTACAACTTAATAACAAAGGACAACATTCATGAAGCAGAGAATACTATGTTAAAAGGATGACTATACCAAAGTTCAACAGAAAACTGGTTTTTTTCCTCCAATTTTTTATTAGGTATTTACTTAATTTTCATTTCAAATTCTATCCCTAAAGTCCCCTATTCCCCCCCAGACCCCCGCTCCCCTACCCACCCACTCCCACTTCTTGCCCCTGGTATTTCCCCTGTACTGGGGCATACAAAGTTTGCAAGTCCTAGGGGCCTCTCTTCCCAATGATGGCCGACTAGGCCATCTTCTGCTAAAGATGCAGCTAGAGACACAAGCTCTAGGGGTACTGGTTAGTTCATATTGTTGTTCCACCTATAGGGTTGCAGACCCCTTTAGCTCCTTGGGTACTTTCTCTTGCTTCACCATAAGGGGCTCTGTGTTCCATCCAATAAGTGACTGTGAGCATCCACTTCTCTGTTTGCCAGGCACTGGCTTAGCCTCACAAGAGACAGCTATATCAGGGTCCCTTCAGCAAAATCTTGCTGGGGTATGCTTAACTGATGAGGGGTGACCCATCCTGATTGTGGGTGTCACCATCTGTTCCAGAGAGACAAAAGGCTGTGATGGCAGAGTGGACCCATGGCAACTAGATCATGATGCTAAGAGCTGACATCTCAAACCCCAATCAGGTAATAATGAGTGTACACTAAGATTGGTGATGGACTTGGGAACTTCAGTTCATGCACCTAGTGATACAGTTCTTCCATCAAAGCAACATCTCCTAGAACTATACAGACAGTGTTAATAACTGGAGGCAAAGCAGTCAAATGCTTAGGACCATGGCAACATCTCATTTAAACCATCACAGCATCCAGGCCTAGGGCTCTAGACAGTCTTGAAAAAAAGACTGTGTACTGAAACTGGAATTTGTCTGTCTACCTCCAGGCTGGGGATGCAACATTACCAAGTGACACAGCCTCCTATTACATTGCTTCTTTGTCATTGTTACTATGCCCTTGTCTTAGACATCTTTTGTGCTATAAGGAGACATTATAGCAAGGTAACTTATAGTAAAAATGTTTTTAAATGGGGGCTTGCAATTTCAGAGTGTAGGTTCATGACCATCACAGCAAGAGGCTTGACCTCAGGCAGGCAAGCATGGTGCCTAAGCAGTAGCTGAGAGCTCACATCTGGTCCACAAGTGTAAGTGGAAAGAAAGGGAGAAAACTGGAATAAATTTGGCTCTTGAAATGTCACACCCCCTGCCCTGCCTATTCATAGACACACTCCCTTTCACAACTCTACAACTAAACCTTGCCAAAGTAATTTGCCAACTGGACAACTGGGGACCATGTATTCAAATATGTTTCAGAGAGACATTCCTGTTCAACCCCCATAACCCTCAACTATGACCCTCAGTAAATGTTTTCTGTCTTTCAGTGGCTTATGTCAGCCATTCTATCACAGCAATGAGCAATGCAACTAGCAACCTTCTCGAGGAATTTATGCACACCAGGCTCAGCTGACAGGGACAGAGGTGATACATGAGCTCAGCGGCAGGATTTTCGAAATGGCTTCTTTTTTTTTTTTTTAATGTTATTGTCTATTTTACTTTGTATGCTTTATTTGCTTAGGTTTTTCTTTTTTTTCCTTCTTTTTTTAATTTTTAATATTTTTATTACGTATTTTCCTCAATTACATTTCCAATGCTATCCCAAAAGTCCCCCATACCCTTCCCCCCCCCCACTTCCCTACCCACCCATTCCCATTTTTTTGGCACTGGCGTTCCCCTGTACTGGGGCATATAACGTTTGTGTGTCCAATGGGCCTCTCTTTCCAGTGATGGCCGAATAGGCCATCTTTTGATACATATAAAGCTAGAGTCAAGAGCTCCAGGGTACTGGTTAGTTCATAATGTTGTTCCACCTACAGGATTGCAGATCTCTTTAGCTCCTTGGGTACTTTCTCTAGCTCCTCCATTGGGAGCCCTGTGATCCATCCACTAGCTGACTGTGAGCATCCACTTCTGTGTTTGCTAAGCCCTGGCATAGTCTCACAAGAGACAGCTATATCTGGGTCCTTTCAGCAAAATCTAGCTAGTGTATGCAATGGTGTCAGCATTTGGAAGCTGATTATGGGATGGATCCCTGGATATGGCAGTCTCTAGATGGTCCATCCTTTCGTCACAGCTCCAAACTTTGTCTCTGTAACTCCTTCCATGGGTGTTTTGTTCCCAATTCTAAGAAGGGGCACAGTGTCCACACTTTGGTCTTTATTCTTCTTGAGTTTCATGCGTTTAGCAAATTGTATCTTATATCTTGGGTATCCTAAGTTTCTGGGCTAATATCCACTTATCAGTGAGTACATATTGTGTGAGTTCCTTTGTGAGTGTGTTACCTCACTCAGGATGATGCCCTCCAGGTCCATTCATTTGGCTAGGAATTTCATAAATTCATTCTTTTTAATAGCTGAGTAGTACTCCATTGTGTAAATGGACCACATTTTCTGTATCCAAGATAGACTTGCCTCTACTCTCCTTTGCTTCTCTTCTTCTGGAGAGTTGGTTGTTAAATATGCACCATAGTAACAACATCCTCTTCTATCCCAAAATGCACATTAGCGTCTGTAGAAATGGTATGTTAGTAACTGTGCAAGTCAGTTTCCTCAGCTGGAAATTGAGGAAAACATTGCACCACACAGACTGCTGCAGATCTGAATGAGTCATTTTTCAGTAAACTAAAGAATATTTTTTTTCTTTTATGGTTTTCACCATGATCCCATCCTATTAGCCTGTCAAAACTGTGTACCCTGTCCTGTTATACAAAGACTCAAGGCTTTGAGAATCCACACTCTAACTCTGACTGTTGATTCCCTAATTGGGTAAATCTTAACACAAAGAAAGACTGATCTTTCTCCAGTGTGTCCCAGATAATGTGGTGGAAGAGCCTGGGGCAATGCATAGACCTACAGCTTTCAGGTAACACACAGAGGCTCCATTTTTCCACCCTAGCCACCATGCTGAGAAGTCATTTTCTTCTGAAGAGTTGCGTTTTCGTGGTTATAAAGACAAAGGAGTAGTACTCAACTATTAAAAACAATGAATTTATGAAATTCTTAGACAAATAGATGGATCTGGAGGATATCATCCTAAGTGAGGTGACCCAATCATAAAAGAACACACATGATATGCACTCACTGAGAAGTGGATATTAGCCCAGATTCAGAATCCTTCTTAGAAGGGGGAACAAAATACCCATGGAAGGAGTTACACACAGACAAAGTTCAGAGCAGAGTCTGAAGGAACGACCATCCAGAGACTGCCCCACTTGGGGATCCATCCCATCCATAAACAATCACCAAACTCAGACACTATGGCAGATGCCAACAAGAGCTTGCTGACAGGAGCCTGCTATAGCTGTCTCCTGAGGGGCTCCACCAGTGCCTGGCAAATACAGAAGTGTATGCTCACAATCATCCATTGGATGAAGAACAAGGTTCCCAATGAAGGAGCTAGAGAAAGTACTCAAGTAGCTGAAGGGGTTTGCAGCCCCATAAAAGGAACATCAGAGCTCCATGGAACTAAACCACCTGTCTTAGTCAGGGTTTCTATTCCTGCACAAACATCATTACCAAAAAGCAAACTGGGGAGGAAAGAGTTTATTCAGCTTACACTTTTATACTGCTGTTCATCTCCAAGGTAGTCAGGACTGGAACTCAAGCAGGTCAGGAAGCAGGAGTTGATTCAGAGGCCATGGAGGGATATTCTTACTGGCTTGCTTCCCCTGGTTTGCTCAGACTGCTCTCTTATAGAACACAAGACTACCAGCCCAGAGATGGCCCCACCCTCAAGGGGACCTCCCCCCTTGATCACTAATTGAGAAAATGCCTTGCAGCTGGATCTCATGGAGGCATTTCCCCAACTGAAGCTCCTGTCTCTGTGATAACTCCAGCCTGTGTCAAGTTGACACAAAACTAGCCAGTATACCACCAATCAAAGAAAACATATGGTGGAACTTGTGACTCTAGCTGTATATGTAGCAGAGGATGGCCTAGTCGGTCATCAATGGGAGAAGAGGCCCTAGGTCCTGTAAAGGTTCTATGCCCCAGTATAGGGGAATGCCAGGACCAGGAATGGGAGTGGGTGGATTGGGGAACAGGATACAAGGTACAGGGAAGGGGATAGGGGATTTTCAGAGGGAAAACTAGGAAAGGGGATAACATTTGAAATGTAAATAAAGAAAATATCTAATAAAAATATTTTTTAAAAAGTATGAAGCTGGAGGTGCTGACTTTGAAATCTTTTTTGTGACCTGTAGTGGATCTAAATAATCAAAACCAGCACCAGCAATTTTTCATCCTTGTCTCAGGACTAATGTTTAGTGTTGTCATCCTTCTCATAATGGCATGAAACAGAGGCCCTAAGGTCTGTGCTAGGCCTGCTATGTGACCTGGTGAGAAAACACTTGTGAGCATGCTTAGGAAGCTGTGACTCAATGTGATGGCCCCAGGAGCCATTTCAGGGCTTGAGTTTAGCATCTCTATAACCTACTCCTATTCCCCCATCCTCCCTTTCCAGATGCAAACTCACAAAATATTTTGAATGTCTCATCTTACCAAAATGAGCCAATTCCTACATGGTTCTTCAATGAGGCATCATCAGCTGGGGGCTGACTACAGAGTTTCTGGTTGCTAGGTTTGGGGAAGCTGCCAGCTTCTTCTCAAAACTGACCATTTTCTACAATCCTCATGGGCATATCCAGATCATAATGAAACTCTAGAATCTAACTAGTCCTTGATTCCAGTACTTGAGATGGCCCCATGCTCACCAAGAGGCATAATCAACTCTAACCAGCAGAAGTCTTGGGTAGAGGATATTCATTAGCTTAAATTTACATGACATGGACATTCAGTTTCAGCCCAAGAGGCAAGGTTCTCTGTTGTTTCCACCCTGGCCAGCTGCATGACCTTTCCATGTACTCATCTGTTTGGCCACTATTTATTTACCTGGGAAACAGAGAGTCATGGCTGTGCTTTTTTTTTTTTTTTTTTTTTTCGAGACAGGGTTTCTCTGTGTAGCCCTGGCTGTCCTGGAACTCACTCTGTAGAACAGGCTGGCCTCAAACTCAGAAATCCGCCTGCCTCTGCCACCTGAGTGCTGGGATTAAAGGCGTGTGCTACCACGCCCAGCTTGTGCTTGATATTCTTTAAGCGCTTCTGCCATTTGAAGAACAAGAGTGGCCAATATTGTATTCTATATGTGACACAATCTAGATTGGTTCTGTCCTGAGGCAAATCACTGCCTCTCCAAGAACCACAGTTCTTTTAACCCTCCCTCCCCCATGCCCAAAGCTGATTGGTCTCTATGCAGGTGTGACTGCTTCTTCTAAGCTGCTGGGCAGGTCAGCATTATGAGTGAGAAGAGCTAGGGTCTGCGGCAGGGTGGGGACTGAGTGGCTTCTGGTTTGTATTGTTTGTGGTATAAATACACTCTTCAATGTCAATGTCCTGGTAGCAGCATACATCACCAAACAGGGTCCAAGCTTGTGTATTGCACTAGTCTTTCACCAAATGATTCTGTGGAGTAGGGAGCCTTCAGAACAGAGTACAGTCAAATGTGATCAGATCCTCAGGATTTGAAGAGACTTGAGCATTTTTTTAATTTTGATTTTTTTTCAATCCTATATGTAGACTTTGAATTTTTTATTGGATATTTTCCTTATTTACATTTTAAACATTATCTCCTTTCCAGATCTCCCTTCTGGAACTCCCCTATCCCATCCCCCCTCCCCTCCCTCTATGAGGGTGCTCCCCCACCCACCCACCCACTCCAACCTTCAAGCCCTGGCATTCCACTACCCTGGGGCATTGAACCCTCACAGAACCAAGGGCTGCTTCTCCCACTGATGCCACATACTCAGCCAGAGCTTTGGGGCCCTGCATATGCTCTTTGGTTTGTGGTCCAGTCCCCAGGAGTTCTGGGGGTTCTGGCCAGTTAACACTGTTGCTCCTCCCTCCCCCCACAGGACTGCAAACCCCCTCAGCTCCTTCAGTCCTTTCTACAACTCCTCCATCAGGGACCCCCAAGCTCAGTCCAATGGCTGCCTGCAAGTTTCCATCTCTGTATTTGTCAGGCTCTGGCAGAGCCTTTCATGAGACATCAGGCTCCTGTCAGCAAGCACTTCCCAGAATCCACAATAGCGTCTGGGTTTGGTGACTGTATTTGGAATGGATCCCCAGGTGGGACAGTCTCTGGGTGGCCTTTCCTTCAGTCTCTGCTCCACACTTTGTCTCCATATTTCCTCCTGTGAGTATTTTGTTCCTCCTTCTAATAAGCACTTAAGCATCTACACTTTGGTCTTCCTTCTTCTTGGGCTTCATGTGGTCTATGAATTGTATCTTGGGTCTTTTGAGCTTTTGGGGTAATATCCACTTATCAGTGAATGCATACCATGTGTATTCTTTTGTGATTGGGTTACCTCACTCAGGATGATATTTTCAAGTTCCATCCATCTGCCTAAGAATTTAATGAATTCATTGTTTTTAATAGATGAGTAGTATTCCATTGTGTAAATGTACCACATTTTCTCTATCCATTCCTCTGTTGAGGGACATCTGGGTTGTTTCCAGCTTCTGGCTATTATGAATATGGCTGTTATGAACATAGTCAAACATGTGTCCTTATTACATGTTGGAGCATCTTCAGCTATGCCACCCAGGAGTGGCATAGCTGGGTCCTCAGGTAGTACCACGACCAATTTTCTGAGGAACTGCCAGACTGATTTCCAGAGTGGTTGTACCAGCTTGCAATCCCACCAGCAATGGAGGAGTGTTCCTCTTTCTCCACATCCTGGCCAGCATCTGCTGTCATCTGAGTTTTTGATCTTAGCCATTCTGCCTGGTGTCAGCTGGAATCCTAGGCTTGTTTTGATTTGCATTTCCCTGATGACTAAGGATATTGAACATTTCTTTAGGTGTTTCTGGGCCATGTGAGTTTCCTCAGTTGAGAATTCTTTGTTTAGCTCTGTTCCCCATTTTTAATAGGGTTATTTGGTTCTCTGGAGTCTAACTTCTTGAGTTCTTTGTATATTGGATATTAGCCCTCTATAGGATGTAGGATTGTTAAAGATCTTATCCCAATCTCTTGGTTGCTGTTTTGTCCTATTGACAGTGTCCTTTGCCTTACAGAAGGTTTGCAATTTTATGAGGTTCTCATCTGTCAATTCTTGATCTTAAAGCATAAGCCATTCATGTTCTGTTCAGGAACTTTTCCCCTGTGCCTATGTGTTTGAGGCTTTTCCCCACTTTCCCTTCTATTACATTCAGTGTATTTGGTTTTATGTGGAGGTCCTTGATCCACTTGGACTTGACTTTTGTACAAGGAGATAAGAATGGATCAATTTGCATTCTTCTACATGTTGACCACCAGTTAATCCAGCACCATTTGTTGAAAATGCTCTTTTTTCCACTGTATGATTTTAGCTTCTTTGTCAAAGATCAAGTGACCATAGGTGTGTGGGTTCATTTCTGGGTCTTCAATTCTATTCCATTGATCTACCTGCCTGTCACTGTACCAATACCATGCAATTTTTTTATCACTATTGCTCTGTAGTACAGCTTGAGGTCAGGGATGGTGATTCCTCCAGAAGTTCTTTTATTGCTGAGAATAGTTTTTGATATCCTAGGTATTTTGTTATTCCAAATAAATTTGAGAATTGCTCTTTCTAACTCTGTGAAGAATTGAGTTTGAACTTTGATAGGGATTACATTGAATCTGTAGATTGCTTTTGGTGAGATGACCGTATTGACTATATTAATCCTGCCAATCCATGAGCATGGGAGATCTTGCCATCTTCTGAAGTCTTCTTCAATTTCTTTCTTCACAGACTTGAAGTTCTTGCCATACAGATCTTTCATTTGTTTGGTTAGAGTCTTATGAAGATATTTTATATTGTTTGTGACTATTGTGAAGGGTGTCATTTCCCTTATTTAGTTTTCAGCCCATTTATCCTTGTAGTATAGGAAGACTACTTATTTGTTCTAGTTAATTTTATATCCAGCCACTTTGTTGAAGTTGCTCATCAGGTTTAGGAGTTCTCTGGTGGAATTTTTGGGGTCACTTAATCATACTATCATTTATCATCTGGGAATAGTGATATTTTAACTTCTTCATTTTCAATTTGTATCCCTTTCACCTCCTTTTGTTGTCTAATTGCTCTGGCTAGGCCTTCGAGTACTATATTGAATAGGTAGGGAGAGAGTAGGCAGCCTTGTCTAGTCTCCGATTTTAGTGGGATTGCTTCAAGTTTCTCTCCATTTAGTTTGATGTTGGCTACTGGTTTGCTGTATATTGTGTTTTCTATATTTAGGTATGGACATTGAATTCCTGATCTTTCCAAGACTTTTAAAATGAAGGGATGTTGAATTTTGTCAACTGATTTTTCAGCATCTAATGAAATGATCATTTTTTTTCCTTTGAAATTTTTAATGTAGTAGATTATGTTGATAGATTTCTCTATATTGAACCACCTCTGCATCCCTGGAAGGAAGCCTACTTGATCATGATGAATAATTGTTTGATGTGTTCTTAGATTCCGTTCGCAGTAATTTTATTGAGTATTTTTGCATTGATGTACATAAGGGAAATTGGTCTGAAGTTCTCTTTCTTTATTGGGTCTTTGAGTGGTTTTGGTATCAGCATAACTGTGGCTTCATATTACAAATTGGGTAGTGTTCCTTTAGTTTTCATTTTGCAGAATAGTTTGAAGAGTATTAGGTCTTCTTTGAAGGTCTAGTAGATTTCTACACCAGGTCATGATAGAGTCATAATAACTGATCACATTAAAGGAAAGAGAAGAGTCATTATAACTTCTCCTTTTGATTAATTTTTCTAAGTCAGTTACCACAGCCTCCATGGTCTCTGTTCCACAAGGTCTAAAAGCTTGACGCAAGGCAGCTTGTCCAATCTGGGATATAGGTAAGCAAAGGTGGGTCAAGAACATAGGTCCAATACAGCTTTTCTGTCACCATTGTCAGGACACTCAGCAAGTTCACAGGTCAGTATCATTTATTGTTCCAGCATCAGCATGTCTCACCAGTCACTCTGGCAGCTAGCACTCTCCTGCAGTATCCTGCAGAAAAGACACAAACATGTCCTCTTCCCCCTATTAAATATCTGATCAGTATCATGCTATATGCCAGTAAATTGATCCTTCCATTTCACTTAGGCATAAGTATGCCTAGTTGTATGGTGCCATAGACACTCAGCAGAAAATTCCTTGGCTTCTACATTTTAAAATTTTAAAAATTAAAAGCACGATTTAAATTATGTGTATGGAAATATAATTCCCCCCTCCTTTTTTGTTTTTTCATGAAGTTTATTTTAAAGTTCTACAGTACCTTGTCCCTTAGGATAATAAGGAATACCAGTAATATGGGTAATATTAAATTGTCTATAAAACATCTCAATTATTGACTGTAATAACCAGTTCCATTATCTGCTTTAATCTCATTTGGAACACCAAGCATAGAAAAACAATGAAGGCAATGACTAATTACATTATTAGGTGCTTCTGTTAAAGCAATTGCCTGAGAATCAATAGTCACATTACATATTTGTACTGGCTATTTTTGTGTCAACTTGACACAGCTGGAGTTATCACAGAGAAAGGAGCTTCAGTTGAGGAAATGCCTCCATGAGATCCAACTGTAAGGCATTTTCTCAATTAGTGATCAAGGGGGAAAGGCCCCTTGTGGGTGGGACCATTCCTGGGCTGGTAGTCTTGGGTTCTATAAGAGAGCAGGCTGAGCAAGCCAGGGGAGGCAAGCCAGTAAAGAACATCCCTCCATGGCCTCTGCACCAGCTCCTGCTTTCTGACCTGCTTGAGTTCCAGTCCTGACTTCCTTTGGTGATGAACAGCAGTATGGAAGTGTAAGCCGAATAAACCCTTTCCTCCCCAACTTGCTTCTTGGTCATGATGTTTGTGCAGGAATAGAAACCCTGACTAAGACAATATTTTAATTTTCCAAAATCAGAAATATGAGTAACAGTTATTTGCAATAATAGATTAGGTATAAGCCCTCAAGGATTAACACTATTATGTGGTATACGTAGAAATTAAGAACAAGTCTTTACAATTTGATGTGCACATTCTCTAGAAATACCAAAGTATGGTCTCAAGCCAATACTATTAAAGAATGAGATTGTATGACCAATTATTCTTGTGTAAGACCTATAATCTGCCTGGTATTCAAATCTGCTGTGGCATTGCCCTAAGGGGTCTGTCCAGACAATCCAGTACAAGCTCTTAAATGTCCAAAGGCAGTCCTTTAAAGGAATAGTACTTTCCCTTAATTTGAGTTGTATTTGCATAAATAATTGCTAAATTTGAGAGATGCAGTATCTAAAAAAGGAAGAGTTTCAAGTAATTGCAAACCATGAGTTATATATTTATTGGCTATCAGTAATAAATTAAAAGCTTGATTTTTCAATATTTCAAAAACAATGGCTACAGCACACAATTCAATAACCTGTGCTGAAGCAGAGTGAAATCAAGAGAATAAATATGTGATCCAATTATGTATGCTGCTTTCCCATTAGATGAGCTGTCTATAAATACAGTGAGCACTTTTTCTATTGGCTATATACACAAACTTACAGGAAATACAAAAGCTTCATAGAAGCAAATTGTAACAACTTGTCTTTTGGATAATGATTATCAATTTTTGCCTAAAATGTTTGGCATGCAAAAGCCAAATATCAGTATTCTGCAATAACCAATTTAATTGGTATTTGAAATTAGGAATAAATGTTTCATCAGGTTTTTAAGACATTTTTTCCAAAATACTTTCATGAGTCTATCCTACAATTCTGTATTAACACAGCAACAGCTTCATAATAGGGTGTTCAAACTTTACTTGGAGATGAAGAAAGATGAATCCACATTAATGGTTCCTTTTGCCAAAGAATTGCTGTGGGCACATGCAAATAGCCAACAATTGATAATAGTAGCTTCCTCTACTTTCTGCAAAGCTACTTGTCTCATACTAGTTAATTTGCACCCGCCTTGAGAACATCAAACAAAGGCTTAAGTCCTCCTGTGATGAGCTGAAGTCTTAGCCAATTAACATCTCCTAGAAGCCTTTTAAAGTAAGTAAACTATCTTTTCTTATTTGAATTTTCTGTTCCCAAGTTTGTTTAGGATATAACCGATGTCCCAAATATTGAATCTTCTCTGGAGCAACAACTACTCCCCAGAATTTTAAAACTCATTATATAAGAGCAAAGCCTTGTAGCAAAAAATGCCTTCAGAGAGATCAGCTAATAAAATATCCATATAATGAATAATATACATTGAAAGAATCAAAATCCTAACTTCTTGTATTGAAACAGAAACATTTTTTTTTACATAATGTTAGACTATTAGCCATTCCTTAAGGCAAAACTTTCCAATGATATCTCTTCATAGATTGTTCAAAATTACAAGCTCTCTAAAAGCAAACACTTTACAATTATCAGGATGCAAAGGAACAGTATAAAAACAGTTTTCAAAATCCATAATAATTCTATATGCTTTTCCTGAAATAGCAGCTAGAGTAGGCAAGCCATATTGTAATGCTTTCATATGTTCCTAGCTTCATTAACCTTTCATAAATTTTAAGTTTGAACTTTGTTTTAGATTAGTGGAATAACCAGTCCCTTAGAGGTGAGTGAGTACATCAGCTCCAGTGTCTATTAATCCTTCAAAGCCCCTTTTCTTCAATTAGTAGTTTAAGGTTAGCAGGTACAGTTATAATGCCATGGGGGGAAGCAGCCATATTTTAATTTCTCCCTCGTAATCATTATCTATAACACCTGGATAAATCTGCAATCCTTTTATAATAATGCTGCTTTGGCCTAAAAGTAATTCCCAGGTCATTGGAGGCAAGGGCCCAAAAATTCCTGTAGGCAGGGTTTGCAAGACAAAGGTTGCCACACAAGCCTCCACTGAGGCTGCTCTGAGCTTTGCATTAACTTAAATGTAAATATTTACTGTAGTCTTGCACAAGGAAGCAGTCATAGCCAGACCGTGATTGTATGAGGCACCAAAAATTCTACCAGCTGCCTTTTACAGTTCCTCAGGTAAACTCCCATTGCGATCCCCTTTAAAAGGGGCAGCAGGCCTGTATCCTGAGCCTGTGACTGAACTGCAAACTGCAGACAATGGAACACTGGCAGTTTAACTATAATGTTTAAGTTTCTTTTGCAACACCAGAGCACAACTACAACTTCGGAAAGCAAAAACCCAATTTTTAACTGTGAAAACAATCCATTCTCTTTGAAAATCAATACCAAGAGCATTACTTTCATGTTACAAAGTTTTTGGCTGCGGGTTCTTATATATAAATGCATGAGTGTAACTTTTAATATCTCATTAAAAGGACATTGTTTAAAATCCTATCCTTTATAAATTTAGTTTCTAGGATAAGAATTACATAAAATATTATCCCAATTTAGAAGTATCTTTTGGAGACCTGCTTTCCTGGGTTGGCTCATGCCACGTGTTGTTTAAAATGACTCCATAAAACTCTCCTTCTTCAGTGCCAGCAGCTGTGGCAGTCCCCATCCCACCGGCCTCGTGCACACGGCTGCTGCTTTTGAACTTCCATCAGGGGGGCACATTATGTGCTGTGCCATCGCATCTCTGCTGCTGAGCAAGAAGGGCCGCCTGACCCACACAAAAGCTGGTGAGGCGAGGCGGGGCTGAGCACGATTGGGGGTAGAGCATTGTTGCCCACCATTTTCATCATGTGACCTGCCGCTGCCGCAGCTGCCATGGGACATATGAACTTCAAACCAGTGAGTTGTGCCATTCTGGTACATCTTACAGGCCTGGCTTCCACGCTCTCATTTACCAGTTTGCTAAAATTCTCTCATGTTAATTGGTAGGGCTGGTCAGCTGAAGGGCCTCTGGTTCCCAGAACAGAGCCTGGCCAGTTCTGTCTGGGGACTAAGGGGTTGGCGTTTTACAGCCACACCTCCAGCTGACATAGGAGTTAAGACATTGACCATTTGGATGCCCCCACTTTCGAAAGTCACTCTTTCCCCACAGGCTCCTGTAGCTGGCTGAAATCCTTGGATCCAGGGTAGAGCACTTTCCACAGTAATCCCAGGGCTTACTGGGTAGCCACTAGAGGTCCTCATGATGACTTGGGCATTCTAGCCTGGCTGATTTCCTTATTGGTTTCTGGATTGTTCTCGGGATGCTGGTAGGAACAACCAATAACTCCCCAAATGGGTAATACAATGTCTTCGAACGTATCCCCAAATACACCACTAGGATGTCTCCTGAAAAATCTCAAATCTTTGAAGCTAACACCTCAGTTGAAGGCATCAAAATTAATATACCTTTGCAATAAGGTCTAGACTCAGTACTCACTAGATATTGGTTCCAAATGGCCACTTAATGGTACCCTAGATCCAATTGTTTTTTTGTTTGTTTGTTTTGTTTTTGTTTTTGTTTTTTCCGAGACAGGGTTTCTCTGTGTAGCCCTGGCTATCCTGGAACTCACTCTGTAGACCAGGCTGGCCTTGAACTCAGAAATCCGCCTGCCTCTGCCTCCCAAGTGCTGGGATTAAAGGTGTATGCCACCACCGCCCGGCTGTTTTAAAGGATTTTAATACATTCTACCAGTGAGCTGGAAAATGGGAAGAGGTTATTTATGCTAAATCCTTCATTTATCTTTGTTCCAATCCTTCCATGTGTTCTCCTTGGTCTCCAACTCAACTCCTGTTAGCCATGGATCCTGCACGATTCCCGCTAGATGACACCATAATGTTAGATCCAGCTAACGAATCACCTCCTTTCTGCCGTAGGCCTGTTTCCTTGCTGTTGAAAACCCAAACTGCTGCCTCAGTTTCTCCTCACCGAGACACCTCAGAGCCTACTACCTCCAACTCTCCTTCTTCAGTGCCAGCTGCAGGTCCTCCTAACGTTCTACCTTGGCACCTACCTTCACCCCACCTATCACTTGCTCTAAGGCCACAACCAAACCTCTAAGCTCCCCCATCCAAGAGACACCTGACCCAGCAACTGTTCTTCCTCTAAGGGAAGTTGCGGGGTTAGATGTTCTTGTCAGGGTACATGCTCCTTTCTCACTGAGTGAACTTTCTCAGATAGAAAAGAGGCTGGGTTCTTTTACCTCTAACTCCTCCACCTTTATTCAAGACTTTCAATATATTACTCAATCTTACAGCTTGACTTTCCATGATGTACACTTACTAACAACTTACTTCCCGAGGAACACAGGAAAGTTTGGGAGCAAATAGAGAGCATTCAGATGAAATTCATCAAACAGAGCATATCCAATCAGATTGAAAACAGTGCCTGACCATTATCCTCAATGGAATTATAATTCCACAGGTGGTATTCTAGCCAGAGACAGGTTTGTTACATTTCTTTTGGTGGGCCTGAGAAAGGCAGCTTTAAAGCCGGTAAATTTTGAAAAACTCCAAGAGGTTGTCCAAGATAAGCAGGAAAATCCATCTCAATTTCTAGAATGCCTCAAGAAAGCTCTACTGGAGTATACCAATCTGGACCCCGAAAACCCAGAAGGTAAGCAACTTCAGGTGACCTACTTCTTTTCCCAGAGCTACCCCAACATAAGAGCTAAACTTAAAAAAGCTGGAGAGGGGACCCCTAACTCCACAGGCAGAAGTCTTAGCACTGGCCTTCAAAGTGTACCATGGAAAAGATGAGAAAGTCCGCAAACAAAAATACAATATGTTGGCGAAGGCTGTCAGACCAGCTCCAGCCACTTCCCTGGACTCATGGTCTTCTAAGACTTAGAGACCACCAGGTACCTGTTATAGGTGTGGTTGGCAGGGTCATTGGGCAAAAGCCTGCCCTAATCCCGGCAAGCCAAAGGTGCCATGTCCTAGGTGCCATCAAGAGGGACATTGGGCTGTCGATTGCCCTTATGTTACACAGAACAGAGGGACATCACTCTCAGATAACCCTCCAACTGATCTCTTAGGCTTGGCTATGGCTGACTGATGAGGCCTGGGCTCCCCTGACCGGACCTCTGCCATCACAGATAGGGAGCTTAGGGTAGATATCGTGGTATGTGGGCAGTCCATCTCTTTCCTCTTGAACACTGGAGCCACTTACTCTGTCTTGACAGAGTTCTGGGGGCCCACTTCTCCTTCCTGCTTTCCTATTGTTGGGGTAGTAGGGCAGCCTTACTTCCCTCACCAGACCCCACCACTTAGTTGTATTTTTAGGGGTGTACCTCTAAAAATTCCTTTTTGGTAGTGCCAACATGTCCTGTCCCTTATTGGGAAGGGATCTTCTAGCTAGGGTGGGAGCTTCTATTTCTTTTGCTCCCCACATTCGCCTAAACCCAAGCTTGCCAGCAGTTCCCTCTGCTCCTTCTTTTAACCAGCCAACCTACTAACAATACCATGTTATTCCCTTTACCAGCCTTACAGGTAGATCCCCGTGTCTGGGACGTCCAGAACCCCTCTGTTGCTAAACACCATTCTCCTGTTATCATACAATTATTGGACCCTACCAGGTACATCACCCAAGCTTAATACCCTCTCTCTCTCCAGAGTCTCAGGGGACTTAAGCCGATCATTCCTTTTTCTTTTTATTAGGTATTTATTTCATTTACATTTCCAATGCTATCCCAAAAGTCCCCCACACCCTCCCCTACCCACTCCCCCATCCACCTACTCCCACTTCTTGGCCCTGGCGTTCCCCTGTATTGAGGCATATAAAGTTTGTACGACCAATGGGTCTCTCTTTCCACTGATGGCCAACTAGGCTATCTTCTGTTACATATGCAGCTAGAGACACGAGCTCCGGGGGGTACTGGTTAGTTCATATTGTTGTTCCACCAAGCCGATCATTTCTGACCTCTTGAGGAAAGAACTCCTTTGCCCTACTTCTTCTCCCTTTAACACCCCTAAGAAACCTAATGGTACCTACCACTTAGTTTAAGACCTCAGGCGCATTAATTCTACAGTGGTACCTCTCCATCCTGTTGTGGCTAACCCTTACACTCTTCTTTCCACTATCCCCTCAGACACTTCCCATTTCTCAGACCTAGATCTCAAAGATGCATTCTTCTCTATTCCTCTAGATGTCCAGTTACAGAAAATATTTGCCTTTACCTGGACAGATCCTGATACCCACTTTTCTACCCAACTTACCTGGACTGTTCTACCTCAGGGATTCCGGGATAGCTCACACCTATTTGGGCAAGCCTTGGCTTCTGACCTACTATCTCTGTCTCTCCCTAAATCTAAGATCATACTCTATGTAGATGATGTCCTTCTCTGTAGCCCCTCTCTAGAAATTAGCCAAGCTGACACCTCTGCTCTTCTGAATTTCCTCTCCAGTCGAGGCTACAGGCTCTCACCCTCTAAAGTCCAACTGTCCACCCCTCAGGTCACTTAATTGGGACTAACAATTAGCCTGACCCACAAGGCTATTACATTAGATAGAAAGAATCTGATTCAGTTTCTAACTGTCCCTTCTACGAAAAAAGAGATTTTTATCATTCCTAGGAATAGCTAGGTTTTTTACGTTCGTGGGTTCCTTCCTTTTTCCTCCTTTCTCATGAAAGCATGAGAAAGCATGCTAAATGAAGCAGCATCAGACTCTGCCCACACACCTCTTCTCAAACTTATTACCAAGCCTTTGTCAAAGGCTCCAACAGGCCCTCCTTAAGGCCTCAGCCTTTCATCTCCCTGGCCTGACTCATCCTTTCCCCTCTATTTAACTGAAAAAGAGGGATTTGTCCTTGGAGTCTTAGGTCACCAATTGGGACCTTCTTTTGCACCTGTAACATACTTGTCAAAGAAACTAAATCTAACCAACTAGGGATGGGCACCTTGTATTTGTACCCTAACAGCCACTGAACTCCTTATTTGAGAGTCGAAAAACTAACCTTTGGGTCACCAATAATTGTCTTCTCTTCTCATAACTTGTCAGAGCTCCTAACATATAAAGGCTTACAGACTCTACCTCCCTCCAGGGTTCTTTCTCTTCAGGTAGCTCTAATAGAAGACCCCACACTCACTTTCCAATCACGTCTGCCTCTTAATATTTCCAATCTTTTCCTTGACCAAATACTGACCACTCCCTACCTCACTCCTGCACTGAAACTTTAGAGGAACTATTACCTCATCCTTCACACATACAAGAGGGCACGTTGCCTCAGGCTATCTATACCTGGTATACTGATGGCAGCTCCTTTTTATATGAAGGAGCCAGAAGAGCCAGTTATTCCATAGTATCAGACACCAAGGTGATGAAGGCACAGGCCCTTCCTGCTCATACTACCAATCAACAGGCTGGACTAGTAACCCTTACCTGTGCTTTTCAATTGGCACAGGGACAATCCCTCAACATCTACACAGATTCCAAATATGGTTTTCATATCCTCCTGTCCCACGCTGCTATTTGGAAGGAGCAAGGGTCACTTACCAGAAAAGGAGGTTCAGTAACTAATGCAAACCACATTATGGCCATGCTAGAGACTTCCCATCTCCCCACAGCTATTGGGATCATCCACTGCAGATCCCACCAGACAGATGAAACTCCCTTGTCTCTAAGGGAAACAACCGAACTGATGAGGCAGCTAGAGCTGCAGCCCTTAGAGGCCTAGACTTGTCTTATCTTCCCCAGGACATTCTCACACTACAATCTACATCTCCACCTTTACCCCCTGACATCTGTCAAACCCTGTTCTATCTTCATCAACTCTTTCATACTAACAGCCAAGCATTGTCTTCTTTTGTTAAGACTCACCTATAGCCTACTCCTGAAGATTTATGCTTCTTAAAATCTGTCACTGCTTCTTGTAAAATCTGTCAGATGTCCGACTCCAACTCAAGGTATCGTAGCACCCCTTTTCCTACCCATCAGGCTAGGGGTTCCCTTTCTGAAACTGACTGGCAACTTGACTTTACCTACATGCCCACTGTCAGACATGCCAAATACCTCCTGGTTTTGGTGGACACCTTCTCGGGATGGGTAGAGGCTTTTTCCACAACTAACAAAAGGACTCAGACCATCTCTGATCTTCTCCTCCAAGAGATCATCCCCCAGTTTGGTGTCCCAATCTCTCTCCAATCGGACAATGGTCCTGAATTTATTTCCCAAGTTTCTCAAATCCTATCTAAGGCCCTAAACATCCCCTGGCATTTTCATATTCCCTACCACTCTCAAACTTCAGGTAAGGTAGAAAGAACTAACCACTCTTTTAAAACCACTCTTGTTAAGTTGTCACAAGAGCTTCACCTTGATTGGGTAAAACTCCTACCTCTGGCTCTTTTCAGGCTATGAGCTCTCCCCAAACAACCTCTCTTCATCTCACCCTTTGAACTCATATATGGACATCCAGTCCTAACTCCTGGTCTTTTACCTAAGTGCTCTCCTCTCCCAGACCATTTGCTTATTACCCCATTACTTTCCCATCTCTGTTCTCTCTTTTGGAACTTTGCTGATCACCACCTACCATAGCCACACACTGTCTCCTGTCCACTGCCTGTTAACATTGGAGACCAAGTCCTTTTATCTCCTCCTGATCATCGGCCCTCACCCATGTCTCCCAAATGGCAGGGCCCTTTTAAGGTAATTCTTGTGATCCCTATAGCTGCTAAGCTTGAGGGACTCTCTCATTGGGTCATCTGTCTCACCTTAAACCTTTCATTCCTCCACCTAAAGATGACCCTTTTCATACACATCGACCCTAACAGACCATGCTCTGTTAAGTTCCGGAAGACATCAAGACCACCTGTCTTGTCCCCTATCCCAGTTTAAAAGTGATCTTCAGGAAATGACTAAAGCTGTGCTTACTATCCAGAAACAGATTGATCCTTTGGCAGCTGTGGTGCTTCAAAACCGGCGGGGCTAGATGTCCTGACAGCTAAAGAAGGTGGTCTCTGCCTGTTCCTCCGAGAAGAATGCTGTTTTTATGTCAACCCATCTGGGATAGTGAAAAATAAAATCTAGGATCTACAGGATTTTTGATCCAGACATCAAAAACTTCAGAGACCATGAGACCTCCAGTTCTGGGATTTTTGAAAATCCTATATGGAAGTGGATACTCCCTTTCGTAACACCTTTCCTAGTCATCTTTCTTGTGTTATTATTTGCCCCTTGTCTCATTAATCTTGTTTCTACATTCCTTCAATGACAAATACAAAAAAATTCTAACCAAATTAATCAGCTCCTTACCAGCTGCTGCCCACAGAAGAGCCACTGTCCACAGAGGAACCTGATTCAGACCATTATCAAGCAGATTACGATGGTGAAAGCCAGATATACCCCTAAATTGACGACGCCCTTAGACAGCAGGAAGCAGTTTAAGAGACTCAAAGCACTCATTCCCCTTTACCATTGGCTTCCCCTTCCCTTTTTCTTCCCTTCTCTTTATCATAACAAGAAGGGAAGTATGTTGGCACCAGGATATTCCAAACCTATGAATTAACAGTGTGCCCTGTGACTTGCAGACCTGTTACCACCATATCCCAGAACCCACTTGGCTCACCTCCCACCCTTACTTGTATTACATCATTTTCCATATAAATAAGAACACCCTCTCCTTCCTTCCTTCCTTCCTTCCCTCCCTCCCTCCCTCCTTTCCTCCCTTCTTCCATTTTCTGTGGATCCACCAAGACAGCATTTCTTAACTGATTTTTTTCCCCAGCCCCTTGTTCAGTCCCCTCATTCGGGTGTCACCTGTAGCTGTCCAGCAACCATGGATGAACTGGGTATACCTAAAAGGGAAGCTAGAAATGAAAAAGGACGGGTAGGCGAGAGAAGGACAAAGCCAAGACAAAGGTTTCTGATTAAGACTCAAATATTAATTTTTAGCTCTGCATTTATATAGGCAAATCCCACAGACCCATCACCTGGGTTGACTTGGAAAGCAAGTTTAGTAGGCAGTTAACTCCTCAAAGCTCCTGTAGGGAAATGCAAACGTGGCAAGGCCAGGTGCTGACTCCAGCAAGATTGTAGAACCATTAGGGGGTTTGTTTAGCATATACAAGGCTGGGGGAAGGGCACAAAAGTCAATTTTATTCGATATTAGAATGGCTATTCCAGCTTGTTTCTTGGGACCATTTATTTGCTTGGAAAAAATTTTCCAGCCTTTTACTCTGAGGTAGTGTCCATTTTTGTCACTGAAGTGTGTTTCCTGTATGCAGAAAAATGCTGGGTCCTGTCTATGTGTCCAATCTGTTAGTCTATGTCTTTTATTGGAGAGTTGAGCAGGATGTATGTAAACAGGAAATAGGAAGTATGTTTGATCCTGATTTGGCCTGTTGGGAAATGCAATGAAATTGTGGATTTTGCCTTTTTAAAGCCCCTACAAAATGTGACTGGGGCTATTTCCTCGGCACCCAGAGATGAACCTCACCAGAGTCCTATTTACCTGCCAGTATTTAATTAAAGCTTGCTTCAATTTTGGATCAAAACTGTGGGACTGGTTCTCTCATGGTTATCCTTTGAAGTCCTCCAGTGAGATGGACCATCCACTGCATCCTTCACTTCAGGACCTTCTTAAGGCCAAGCCATTTTGGGGGTGGGCACCTTGGAATACTAATCCAAGGCTCTGGAGCACATCCTCAGTCCTTCTGACCACCCTGTGAAAGGCCAGGCTCAAAAAAGTTGATAGGAAGTATTTCTTGGGGTGTGGGTGTGGGATGGGAGAGACCTCCAGTTGGTAAGCCTAATAGATGCTTTTGCTCTTTCTGTGACATTTTTTCTGCCTGGCATCTGGTTCTGCCATCCATTGACATGGGAACAGGGAGAGTCTTATTAGGTCTATGCACACCCTGCACCTGGTCCATGGCTCACTGGATATTTTTGGTTAATTGGAGTTGAACCAGAGTCATCAGTTGTCATGAGTGTCCACTGCTGAATGCTGATGTCAATCAGTATAGTCAGTGTGATTTTTCCTTGTTCCTTCAGCTGAGTCAGCTAACCAGATGCTTCTAGTGAGTGCCCCATTGCCCAGCATTTGACCAGCCTTTCAGCCTTCCTGAGTTCTGAGAATGATGCCTTAGATATACCTGGAAGTAGTTACAACTTCAGGCGGATTGGCACAGTGACGTCAACTGAGACAGACACATGTGCTAAGACAAGACAAGTGGCGAGGCAATAGCTGAGGAGACCATGTGATGTTTGGAGGGAGTATAAATAGAACCTGATGGACAGTGATACAGGTGGAGCTAGGCTTTACTGGTACCACTAAGAACTTCTCTTTGGTGTCCCTCCAGGTCCCCCCTGCTGACCTGTGCTGAGGCTGAGGACTGGGTGTCTCTGCTAGGTAGTGCCACTGCTGCTGACTTGTGTTTGCCATCCCAACTTTACTGAACCAGACAGTTAGTGTATCTGTGAAGTGTTTGTGAGTGGATCAAGCTGCTGCTGAGAACCTGTGAGCTGAACTGCTGACTTCCAGACAACACAGATGGGAGTAGCTCCAAAGAACCTTTCTGAGCAGATCCACTTCCCTGCACCGCTCAACTGTATCCTTTCTTTCAACTGCCTTTGGTGGGTGGGGGACCACAATGGAGGTTAAAGCATTTAAGAATCATCATGAAAAGTAGAGTTAGAAATAATTAAAGTTACATGTGTGTGCATGTGTGTGTACTTGTACATTTACTTGTATGTATACATACATATGGGAACAGTCTTAGTATATTGTTGCTGTGCAGAGACAACATGACCATAGCAACTCTTATAAAGGAAAACATTTAATGGGAATGTGTACTGGCTAGTTTTGTGTCAACTTGACACAGCTGGAGTTACCACAGAGAAAGGAGCTTCAGTTGAGGAAATGCCTCCATGAGATCCAACTGTAAGGCATTTCCTCAATTAGTGATCAAGGGGGAAAGGCCCCTTGTGGGTGGCACCATCTCTGGGCTGGTAGTCTTGGTTCTATAAGAGAGCAGGCTGAGCAAGCCAGGGGAAGCAAGCCAGTAAAGAACATCCCTCCATGGCCTCTGCATCAGCTCCTGCTTTCTGACCTGCTTGAGTTCCAGTCCTGAATCCTTTGGTGATCAAGAGCAGTATGGAAGTGTAAGCTGAATAAACCCTTTCCTCCCCAACTTGCTTCTTGGTCATGATGTTTGTGCAGGAATAGAAACACTGACTAAAACAGGATACCTTAGAGTTTCAGAGTTTTGGTCTATTATTGTCATGGAAAAAGGCGTAGCAGCCTGCAGGCAGACGTGGTGCTAGAGGAGGGAAGAGTTATACATCTTGTTCAGGAGTCAGCAGGTTGATCTTGAGCCATGTCCTCAAAGTGACATACTTCCTCTGACACAGCCATACTTCTTACAATAAGCCCACACCTCCTAATAGTGTTACTCCCTATAGCTAAACATTCAAACACATGAATATATTAGGACAATATCTATGGAAATCACCACATCCCACTCACCAGTCCCCAAAGGCTTTTAACCATATCATAATTCAGAAATGCCTTCAGTCCATCTTCAAAAGTCCTCATGGTCTATAACAGTCTCAAATTTGTTTAGAAGTCCAAATTTCAAAGTCTCTTCTGAGATTCATACATACAATCTCTAAACTGTAATTCCCTATAAAATCAAAATCAAAACAAAACAAAACAAACAAAAACCAGACTGCATGCTCCTGACATACAGTGGCAAAGGATACACATTAATGTTCCAAAATGGAGAAGAGACATGATAATGAGAAAATACTGGACCAAAGCAAGACCAAAAAACCAGCTGGGAAAACTATAAACTCTACATCTCCATGTCTGAGGTCAAAATGCTCTTCATATCTCCAATTCCTTTTAGCTTGGTTGACTGCAACACAGTTCTCTCTTGTGCTGGTTCCAAGCACAGTTAGTAGCTTCCTTGACAGGTATCCCATGACTCTGGCATCTCCAACATCTTGGGGTCTCCAAGGCAATCCAGGTGTCAACTTCACAGCTTTACACAGTGGCCTCTCTGGATCTCTATGTAGGGATACTCCTACTACATGCCTGGCCTCAGTGACTTTACTTAGTCATGGAGGGAGATTTGATAACTCCCTTCTTTTATTCTTGACTCTAAAGCCAGAAACAAATGGATGAACCTGCCAAGTTCTGTGACTTCCTTCTTCTATTACATCTTCACCAGCTCTTTGTATTTGATGATTTCCTTCATTGTCTAAGCTTGGCTGGCCTGGAACTTTCTCTGGATACTGACCTTGACCTCAGTGATCTGCATATCTCTGTCACCTAAGTGCTCATATTAAAGCCATATGCCACCATGCCTAGATCTAAGCTTTTATTTAATTCCTTTTCACAAGATGGAAGCTTAGCAGGGTGGGATCTTGCTACCACTGAGGCCACCAGGCTCTTAAATCCATGCTGTATCTTTAATCTGTTTATCTCATTGAACACAGGATTTAACTCCATTCCACTTCTTGGTGCCCCTTTAACCATTGAACCATACATTGTGTTTTTTTCCTTGCCAAGTTTGCTCTGTTTCAACAAAACCCTCTTCATAAGAGTGAACCACAAAATAGAGTGTATGCTAGACTGTTTCATTATTTTCTTTGACAATACAATTAATCTAAATCTCTTTATATTAGCCTCAGGCAGACTCTTCAGATAAGCTCATGAGATCCAGCTGGTGGGATTGCAAGCTGGTATAACCACTCTGGAAGTCAGTTTGGTGGTTCCTCAGAAAATTGGAAATAGAATTACCTGAGGCCCTAGCTAGTCTTCTTTTTCAGACTGTCTAGGACCATACGCTGAGACACTCTGGTGGTTTAAATGTGATGTCCCTATGGTCTTAAGAATTCGAATACTTTGCTCCCAGTTAGTAACATTGTTCGGACAGTTTTTGGATGTGTTGCTTTGATGGAAGAACTGTATCACTAGGGACAGGATTGAAGCTTCCAAGTCCATTCACTATTCTTACTGTACACCCATTGTTACCTGACTGGGATTCAAGATGTCAGCTCTTAGCATCATGGTATAGTTGCCACGGGTCCACTTTGCCATCACAGCCTTTATTCTCTCTGGAATAGATGGTGACACCCACAATCAGGATGGGTCACACCTCATAAGGTAAAATTTCAGGAAAGGTCTCATAAACTACCCCATAGACATTTTTCTACCGTGATTCTAAATGCAGTCAAGTCAACAGTGAAGATGGCCAGGGAAGGAGGCTGGCAGTCTGCAGAGAATGTCATCCCATCCCTGGAGTGTCCAAATCCTGTCCTGTTGAGGACACCTGATGAGGAACATTCCTGTATGAAAGAACATATTCACATTATTTTCCTGTTTTTTTTTGTTGTTGTTGTTTTTTTTTTTTTTTTTTGGTATCGCCTCTCATTCTTTCATGAGGATTTCATACAACTCTGTGTTCTTTTAAAAACTACTATTGTCTAATTTGTGCCATCTATTGTGGTTGTAGGGCCATATGTTGTGGCTTGACAATGTGTAAAGGGTCACTCCACTAAAGTAATCTTACTCTTTCTCTACTATAACCTATCAGCTGTCTAGAGAAGATCACTGTGGTGTCTTGAGCACACAGTGAACTGTTAAGTGACTAAGTCTTGTGCAGGCAACCACAGCTGCTCTGAGATATAAGTACAGAATTCTGTAACGTCTAAAATATATTGCTTTGCCTTAGCATACCCAACACTTCAGTCTAGAAAATGAGCAGCATCAAAAGACACAGGGGAGATGTGTCTTCAGGTGCTACATGCCACTTGCGGCAAAAGCTGGGACTTCTGCAATGAAATCTAGCTCCCTTAACTTCCATATGACCACACAATGCAGACTTCATCATGTTGAACCACAGACTCCATTGAATTTATGCAGGAAGTTTGGTCTCTTGTCTGCACCCCTTCTGTTCCACACACCATTGCTTTAATTTTAATAATGGCACCCTGTGCTGCATTACTTAGCCTACAGCACATCAGCCTCTACTGTGTCTATTACAACATCACTAACGACATGTTTCCTGCTGGCTTACATGTATGAGGTTGGCTTCTAGGGAAATACATCAGGTTGCAAAACTCATGCTAATTTCTCACTTCTCTGTACAGCAAGTGCATAGAACAGACCATTGTCACATGACTTTCATTGCTTCTCTGTGGAAGCAAAGTAAATCCCAAGGTGTTGTTGTCAGGTTGGACCTGCTTTCCTTGGGGAAAAAAATGTGTGCAAAGAGACGCTGATTACTATTGAGAACCTTACCTTTTAAAGGTTTTATCCACTCTTCCTTTCCTTCTGTTATTGATGGATGGATCGGAGACAGAATACACAAGGAGACTTGCAAACCAGCACTAACAAAATTGAGCCCCAAGGGAGTCTTTGGATTTAGAACCACTAATAAAACAGTTTTCTGTTGAACTGTGGTATAGTCATCCTTTAAACACAGTATTCTCTGTTTCATGAATCTTGTCCATACTTATTAAGTCATACGTTGCATCAAATGCCCAACATTGTTCTCATACAACAAAGATTGTCTCTGTGTTAAACATTGAACATTTTATTCAGTGTTCATGTAAGGATTCACCATCCTGATTCAGTAGTCCATCCTACCATGTCCCATCACCTTGAAAAATGCCCTCTTGATATCTTTGTTCCTCAGACTATAAACCACAGGGTTGAGTAAGGCTGTGAAGGCATTATAAAAGAGTGAGATCTGCTTGTCTCGCTCAGGAGAGTAGCTGGAGTTGGGCCTCATGTAGATGTAAGTGGCTGGAGCATAGAAGAATGTAACCACAGTCAGGTGAGAGGCACAGGTAGAGAAAGCCTTGAAGCGCCCCTCTGTGGACTTGATCTTGAGAATTGCCTTGGCAATACCAATGTAGGAGGCCACAATGAGGGAAATTGGAATCACAATCACAAAAACACTCAATACAAAATCCACCATCTCAATGACATGAGTATCCATGCAAGCCAGGCTACGCACTGAAGGACCTTCACAGAAGTAGTGGTTGACCCTGTTTGGCCCACAATATGGCAAACTCATGGTGAAAAAAGTATGTAACAAAGAAGAGAATAAACCACAGACCCAAGACCCTGCTGTCAATTGTATGCAGAGGCCCCAGTTGAGGATGACAGTATAGCGCAGTGGATAGCAAATGGCCACATACCGGTCATAAGCCATGACAACAAAGAAGGTGCACTCAGTTATACCCAGGGCACTGAAAACAAACATCTGCAGCCAGCAGCCAGCAAAAGAGATGGTCTGAGAGTGAGCAAGAAGATGCACTAACGTCTGGGGCATGGTGGTGGTGACATAGCTCATATCCAACAGGGAGAGGGTACAGAGGAAGAAGTACATGGGAGTGTGCAGCTGTGTGTCCAGGCAGACCAGCATGATGATGAGCCCATTGCCCAGGACTGAGCTCAGGTAGATGAGAAGGAAGACAATGAAGAGGATGCTGTTGGTTGTGGGATCGCTGGAGAAGCCAATCAGGATGAACTCAGAGACCCAACTTTGGTTCTGTCCTAGAACCACCCACATGGTAGAGACTGTAAGAGAATCCATTATTTTATGTGTCACTTGACACATGGTAACGATAGAGGCAGAAGGGGAGATATAGGCTGAGGAGAGGTCCAAAAGTGAAGCACTGATGCTGTTCCATGGACTAGACAACTCAAAGCCGTGTCTAAGTCCAGTTCCAGAGGATCTGACACCCTGGTCTCACCTCCACAGGCCACACACACACCTGGTGTATAAACATGCATGTAGGCAAAACATATATACATAAAATAAAAAATAACACTTTTTAATATATAAAAAGGATGGGAAGTGTCTTCTGAGCTCAGTGCACTCTTCTCTAGTTATGGAACTTCCAAGTGCCCCAGTCTCTTCACCTATCAAATGAGGCTTAGGACACACATGGCTCAGGATCTTGATTCATCTCTTATAACTCCTGGAAACACCACACACCACATGACAGGTTACATGCTCTCTCATGCTCTGAATCCACCTGTAGGAACATAGAGACAGAGGATGTTCACGGCAAGAGGGCTAGGGACACTCACTGAAATGTTGAACACTAGATTCAACTGAGAGACCCGCCTCAATGAATAAAGTGCGAGCAACTGAGGAAGAATCGCATGCCAGTCTCTGATCACACACACATACACACACACACACACAAACACGTATACACATGTACAATGCACACACACAGCACACATGCACATGCATGCACACATGCACATACATGAAGATACCCACCCAGGCAAATGTGCACACACACAGTAGACATTGCAAAAAAGAGAGTAAATAAACACATGAAGAAGACAGAACCAATGTCAGCCAGACACAGGCTCACGCACTTACAGTCACATGAGTAAAGACAGATGTGCTTTTGGGCAATACACTGGAGAAACTGTAGCCTTCCCAGGGACTGCTGATAGATCCTGCTGGTATTAAGCAGAAAAATTATTTCTTACACTTTTACTTTGATGTCCCTCTGCCCAGGGAAAAAAATCAATTCCTTGTGTATTGTATATTGGAGTAGTAAATATAAAACAATTAATTTTTTAGAATCAAACCTGATAAATATACTTATTTTATATTAAACCAAGGTAAATCACTTTTAAAGAACACTTTCTGTGGAGGAAAAAAATCCATGGTAAGCCAGAATACCATAAAAGAAGTACTCAAAAATGTATATAAAGACTTAAAAAAGAAAAGAAAAAAAGACTTAGGAAAGCAC
This sequence comes from Mus caroli, assembly GCF_978045245.1. Lineage (NCBI taxonomy): Eukaryota > Metazoa > Chordata > Mammalia > Rodentia > Muridae > Mus > Mus caroli. Next base: position 37,853,743 of record NW_028227261.1, on the reverse strand, counting down.
AAACATAAATAGCATCAGATGCTCCAGGAGAACAGAGAACACTACTGAAGGCATTTCAAGGAGGCAGCTGTCTATTGGGCACTGATGAGGGTAAGAGGTTCTCAGCACCATCACTCATCTGGACATTGCAGAGGACACCACAGAGCCACGCCCACCTCTGCTTCTCAGCCTCACATCCCCACACACCTACCAGCATGGCTGCAGTAACCCATGTCTAGTATTTACAGGGGTAACTAGATCCAACAGGGGAGAAAATGAAAGTGATCCCTTTAGTGGTACTTGGCTGTGCTCCCTAAGGTTAAACACATTCAATGCATTGTCCAACAATACAAATATTAAGTATAATTCTGAAACAATATGTAAGCACATAGACACATATAAACATATGATCAAGGAAAGACATGTAAAGGAAATTTTCAAATACTACTCTAAATAGTCTGAGCTAGAGCTCCACTCATATGCCGATGAACAAGACAATGCTTAGGGCAGGAGTTGCTTTTCATGGGAGTAGAAACATGAAAGAGACTTGAAGCCATCCCCAGTCTTCACTTTTGATGTCCCCAACCCCTCTCCTGACCAATCCCTGCTCATCACCCCCACACCTGTCCTTTCTTTCACCCTTGTCAGGGGACCATCCTCTCTTCTGTTATTTCTGTATCTGTCTCCATGTGAACCTTGATTCAAATTTTTCCTATTTCAATATAGTCTTTTATTTTTTTGATTAAAAAAAATTCAGAGGCTGGAGAGATGACTCATCAGTTAAGAGCAATGGCTACTCTTCCAGAGGTCCTGAGTTCAATTCCCAGCATCCACATGGTAGCTCACCACCACCTATAATAGGATCGGAAGCCCTCTTCTGGTGTGTCTGAAGACAGTAGCACTGTACTCATTTTAAGTAAGTGAGTGATTAAAAATCTTAAAAAAGTTTTTCATACATGGACTTTGACCATATTCTTCCTCTCCCCAAACTTCTCCCAGATCCTCCCCCCACAATGTCACATTCTTTCTCTTTCATATTCTCTTTCAAGACAAATAACAAAAACAAAAAAATAAAAACCAGCAACAATGAAAATAAAAAAAAAAATACCTGGAAGAAACAAGTAAACAAACAAAAGAAAAATAAAAAGAAAAGTGGAGTCACTTTCCTGTTGGTCAGCTGCTCCTGAGCATGTGACTGATATACACAGAGAGACTCTCCTGCAGAAAGCTGACATCCCCGTTCCTAGTGGGTATTAGTTATAAATAAATTCTTGTTTTGGGGCAGGACTTTATGTCTGCTGTCTTCTCTCAGGGCTGGGCAACCATCTGTGTGAACACATTCTTTATGAGACTGCTCCACGGGTTTTTCAAGAATTTTCAAGCTGGTCCTATGTGGCCCCAGCTGAAAGCCTTTTAACAATTCTGAAGCCCCATCATTTGAGGCAGGCACTCCACCTCACCTGTCTCCATGTACAAATCTCCATGCAAGCACACTGTGTCCTGTACACCTCTGCCTCTCTCCCATCTTAGGGCACAACTCTGCCAGGAATGCTTCCTTTCTGCGCTACCACCTCCCACCCCTAACCCAAGTAGGATATATCCTGTATTTCCTGTTCATTGGCTGGTTACAATCTGAAGAATCCTAGACGAGTCTTTCTTTCTCTCCTATTGATTGAATTCCCAGACCACTAATAAAGAATTGTTTACAGTAGGGTATGGTTGAATGGATGATTTTCTAGCCTTTGCAATAATAAAAATAACTAATATTAATTTTGATTAATGTCTATATGCCAGCCATTGTTTCTCTAAATTTAGGCTAACATCAAACTCACTGAAAGAAGTGCTATTACCTGTGTGTTATAGGTGGGAACCTAAGGACTGGAAAGTTTAATTCGCTCCAGATTACAACATTGGCATGAGAGAAGTAGGTGGGAGTTGAGGTGGTCAGCCTCAGAGCCTGGCTCTCAGTCACTGCCTGCTCTGCTGTGGCACACAGGCTCTCAAGTGGGAGGTGAAGAATGCAGACTTCAGTGTCCTCTAGTTGAGCTCACTGAGATGCTGCACCACCAGAGCTCCCAGGACAGAGCTTATTATCTACCCACAGTCCAGCTCTTCTGGACATATTTCCCTCTTGTCTGACTGTGGGAGGCCCTGGAGTGTACTGAATGTAAAGAATCCAAGGAAGGAGTATGTGAGGTGGAGCTTCCACAGCATAGGAAGGTCATTTAGTCACACACAGTCTATTATGTTTTCCCAGCTAAGTGGCCTCTGATTTAGCTTACAGTGATCTACCAGGGCTGCTGGGCCAAATCTATGAGCCTAGAACTGCAAATGAAGATATCATGATTGAGTTCCCGTCTAGATGATGCTATACATGGCAGCTCCAACTTATAAAACCAAACTCTGGAAGGCTTAGGATCAGTAGTCTAAAGAAATTCAGTACTGTATCATGAGTTTGAGGTCAGGTTATACTACAGCAGACTTACATTGTCTCAGCCCAAAAGAGAAAATCATCATGGCTACAAAGAGCATCAAGCTGTGTCTCTGTGTTGTGGGAAGACATCTTCAGAGACACTGACCTTCACCACTCCCTCATGGACAGGGCTTTCAGCTTAGCTAGAGCCCTTTCAGCTTAGGACTCCACATTCTTTATCAGCATGATTTGAAACAGACAAACTGTCTATAAACAGCCATTAAGATAATAAAGGGAGGAAGGAGGAAAGGAGGTTGAGAAAGAGAAGAAAGAAGAGCAGGCAAAGAGGGAAGAGGTCTGGGAGTTTGAGATGTATGCACAGAGGACGGAGGAGATGGATGGCTTGATTGCTAATCAACTTCAGTCCATCATATGTTTGACCCCACCCACAAGCCAAACACCAGTGATTATCTTACCACTTGTAAATCCAGGGATGTGTCAATGAGTGGCTGTTTTTTGGTCTTACAAGAGCAAGGCTAAAGGGGAATCCCCCGTAAAGGAACATAGTTGATGGGGACAGCATGCTAGGCAGCCCAGACTCCAGAAAAATGCCAAGGTGCTATGGAGTTGGAGGGGCTGAGTCTCTTGAATCCTTTACAAAGACCAGGCAAACCTGGCTCCTGAAGATGGTGTCTATAAAATCCTGCTTAACAAAGACAAGCTCAGACATCTTCACCTCTTCCCAATGGGACCAGAAGCTGAGGTTTTATGACCTGGCCTTCTCCCTTAGCTTCCCAAGGAGAACACAGAAAGTCTAATTTCTGTTTCCAATAAGGATGCTAAGATGATTCCCAGGATACTATAAACAAGAGAGCTATGGGTGAGACCATTGGGATCAGAGCAGGAGGAAGCAGCCCATGGGTGAGGGGTGGTGACCTATTCCCTTTTCGAGACTAACTAGGGAATACACACAGCTCAGAGCACAGGAGATGGAACAGGATCCCTTGATACACAGGTCAAGAACACAAGGTCTAATTGTGCTTCCTTTTGCTGTCCAAACTTAGAGCCCAAACTCTGATGAGACCATGTTTGAATCACACTCCTCTACCTTCCTCAACAACCTTGGGCAAAACAAACTCCTTCCTCCCTGCTGTATATGTAGCCAGTTACCCAGCCACTCTGGTGCCTATGAAGAGGTCACAACAATGGTGACTGGAGAGTAGCTTTCAGAAAAAGACAATTTCTTTCTCAGGCAGAGGTCCCAGTGTGGTTTCCAGCATGCAAATGGAAACTCACAACCATCTATGTCATGAGTTATAGAGGATCTGGTAGCTTCTTGTGACTTCCCCAGGGATCAGGCATGTGTGTGAAGTTGGAGACAACATGCTCACACACATAAGAAGAGACAAAGAAGAAAGAGTCAACCATGAAACATCAACATGAAAGTCAACACGACATTCTCATGACAGTGTACAGAGACAGCTCATGTCTCTTGGATGCAAATAATAATTGGGGACCAAAAAAAAAAAATCAACCTCTGTACAAACTGTGGAGAATGCTCTCTTTAACTTGCTGTTATTCTGAAGCCTTGGTTTCCTCTTCTGTAGAATTCCAGTAGTAACCTCTTCTCTTCCAGGCTTGCTAGACTAAAACGTGATGATGTGCTGCACCAGCCACAAGTACTGTCCTACAGTCCATGACCTTGAATTTCCATCCCTGCCTCCTGTCTGTGTCTCGGATTCCTAAGTATCCAGAAGAACACAGGACTATAAAGTTCTTCATAGTTAGACTGATAAGGTTCTAGAATTCCCTGAGCACAGGACAGTGGTGGTGCATGAATTTAATCCCAAGATTTGGGAAGCAGAGACAGTTGGCTTTCTATCAGTTCAAAGCCAGCCTGGTCTACAGAGCAAGTTCAGTCAAGGATACACAGAAAATCTGGAAAACAACCACAAAAACAAACAAACAAAAAGGATTTTCTGTGAGGTACTCCATAAACACAGCAAAATTTAAAAGTTAATTATATAAATGACAGTTAAGTAAATTGTACTGGAATAAAGACAGACTATCTGAGATTGGTGTTCAGCTATATAACACCTGAGTAAATAGAATGCTTGAGTCTGGATTTTGATTTATAACATTTAAAAAGAAAAAAAAAAACACTCCAAAACTCTTCACATCCTGATGATCAACTACATTTTCCTGTGGTCTGTGTTTTATATGTTGTCTGGTGTGATGTATTTGCTGGTTTAAATACTGTGTAGTGATATGTGATCTCAACCTGCTCTTCAGTAGCATTTTGGCAACCATGACATTGACCATGATGGGTGCATTTCCATCTCAGTAATTGGCAATTTCCACTAAGAATTGTCTTGGCCTTAGCCCTGGCCCCTGCAGTGCTGTTGCTAAGCATTGTCCCACAGCTCTGACCCCAACTCTTCTCACTGGTGTTGGTGATTCCCATTAGCTCTGCACAGGCAGTGGAGTCCAGGCAGACTCTTCTCTCCCAGGATCAAGGAGATAGAAGTTCAGAGAAGCAGACAGAAGTGATTGAATGTCATAAGTAGGATGATACAGGCACCCTGGCTCTGTTGGTTTTATTCATAAACATTTTATTATAGATTCATAAGAAGAGGAGAGGAAAGAGATAGTAGACATGGATGTCTGCAACATGGCAGAAAAACAGTCACATGATACTTGATAAAGTGAAAAAGGCTCAACTCTCACAGAAAGCGCATTTGGGATTCTGCAAAAGAGAAAAGAGAAAAAAATGGGAAGAGGGTAGATGTTACACCTTTCTGAGTGATAAAAGTGTACATGTCAGTTTTATTTCCTCAGATGAAATTGTCATGATAGGGGCTTGCTGCTAAATACACTCACTTTTCAAGCACTTTCTGAACTCTGGCTGGCTAGTTCAACTCAGCTGTTCTGCCCCAAGTGCCTCTCCAAGGTGATAGATTCAAACTTGATTGTCTCAGCTTCATGCTGAATTGTTTTGCTTGGCCTCAAACTATGTCTGGCAATCTGTTCTAATCTGGTTCCTTTTCATTCTCTGACTGAGTCTGTCTTCATCTGCAACCTGTTTCTGTAAAACTGTCCCACAAAAATTTTCTCCTCTTTATCTTTATCTCTCTGTGTCTGTCTCTCTGAGTCTGTCTCTCTGAGTCTGTCTCTCTGAGTCTGTCTCTCTCTCTCTCTCTCTCTCTCTCTCTCTCTCTCTCTCTCTCTCTCTCTCTCTCTCTCTTTCCCTCCTCCTCCTCCTCCTCCTCCTCCTCCTCCTCCTCCTGTTCCTCCTCTCTGTAGTGGTCTATTAAGTCTCCTCTCGTTCCTGTGCTGTGTGTTGGGCATATTGTAACTCTGACAAATTCTGTTAAATCTTTCTGACACTCAAATAGACATCACTTTCAAGCATGGTTGAATCCTTCTACAAACTAACTTTACCTTCAGTGTTAGAGATTAAAGATGTGCACTAAGGGCTTGTCTTTATTGCAGGCAGAGGGATTAAATGCGTATCATTCCAGATGGGTCACACAGTACTTGACGATCTTGGGTGTTAAAATTAAAATTCCTCTACAGAGTAAGGACTCAAAAAGGTAGGCAGACATGGGACAGCCTCATGGCTGCTTTCAGGGACTGCACACCCTGGGTTTTTTGTTTTTTTAATGACAGCACCAACAAGAGAGTGTCAAGCATGGCACTACCTGCCCATGCTCAGATAATGGACAATGACCCAGAAGTCATGAGCAATTTGACAAAAGGTCACCCAGCTAGGGAATGGTGGAACCAACTCCAAGACCTGGCCATTTGCCTCTTGGGTGAGACTGAATCAACCATGTCTATCACGTGTTTAATTATGTGAGTTCAAGCTACTGGCTGGACCTGGGCTGTAACCAAAAATTTCTCCTGCAGCTCAGAGCTGGGCCTGATCCACAGTGGTCCTGAGATTATCCAGAGGTCAGCATGAAGGAGAAGTCAAACTTGAGAAGTTTCATTCTGCACCAGGGGGACCCACAGGCCTGAAGGAGAAAATGCTGAGCTTTGAGAAAGGAGAAGCCCGAAGATCCACAGCTCTTGCATCTAGGGACTCCCTAATTAGCCCCCAGATGACAATGCCTTGTTAAGGGACCTTGTGAGAATTGGCTCATTTCAGAAGATGTACCATCAAAAGGTTTTCAAAAGGTTTTGTATGCATAATGTTTTTGTACCTTGTGAAAGTTTACCATTGTATTATTCAAATGCTGGTTTCTCTGCCCTTCTATCTTATTTAAGTCCAGAGAATCTCCTGTCTCAAATTTGTATAAACAAATCTTTCCACTTATTCTCTGCCTTGTCAATGAATGCTGATCACACAATGGCTGAGCAGAAGACAGAATAGGGAGGAAGGTTACATCAGCCATGGGGAGGAGGGAGACAGAAAGGTAATTCAGGTCAAGGTGAGGAGGACAGGGTCTGAGAAAACACCATAAAAATAAACATCTGAAGCCAAAGAGCCAGATCTATAATAATATGCAGGTATCAGAAATCATGACTGGGAGGCTTAGAGGATAAGGTAGATCCTTTAACTTCTCAGCCATTGAGGAACAGCTTGAAATAAATTGTATGTTATTATTGATTGGCAAAGACAAAGAAATGCATCTGCCTGATTAATTCTATTATTTACACTTATATTAAAATAATTCATTTTGCAGTTTCTGCAGAACGAAGTGAGGACAACCATGATAAGCAGCGAGGGATGGCCAGGGAAAGACTGACAGGTGAATGCAGAGAACGCATCTCATCCACTTAGATCGTCACATCCTTTCCTGTTGAGGACGCCTTTGATGCGGATGCACATGATTCAGAGATATCTTCACATGCTTTCCCATTTCCTTTTAAAAAAAAAATTTAATTAGATATTTTCTTTATTTACCTTTCAAATGTTATCCCATTTTCTAATTTCCCCTCTGAAAATCCCCTATCCTCTCCCCACTCCCTGCTGCCCAACCCACCCACTCCCATTTGTGGTCCTGGCTTTCCCCTATACTGGGGCATAGAGCCTTCACAGGACCAAGGTCCTCTTCTCCCATTGATGACTGACTAGGCCATCCTCTGCTACATATACAACTAGAGTCACAAGTTCCACCGTGTGTTTTCTTTGAATGGTGCTATACTTCCAAGGATCTCTGGGGGTTCTGGTTAGTTCATATTGATGTTCCTCCTATGGGGCTTTAGACCCCTTCAGCTCCCTGGGTATTTCTCTAGCTCCTTCATTGGGGACCTTGTGCTCCATCCAATGGATGCCTGTGAAACACCCACTTCTGTATTTGCCAGGCACTGGTAGAGCCTCACAGCTATATCAGCTATATCAGGTTCCTGTCAGCAGGCTCTTGTTGGCATCTGCCTAGTGTTTGGTGGTTGTTTATGGGATGGATCCCCAAGTGGGGCAGTCTCTGAATGGTCATTCCTTCAGTCTCTGGTCTGAACTTTGTCTCTGAAACTCCTTCCATGGATATTTTGTTCCCCCTTCTAAGAAGGATTCTAAGCTTCTGGGCTAATATCCACTTATCAGTGACTGAATATCATGTGTGTTTTTTGGTGAATGAGTTGCCTCACTCAAGATGATCTCCTCCATATCCATCCATTTGTCTAAGAATTTTAAAAATTAATTGTTTTTAATAGCTGTGTAGTACTCCATTGTGTAAATGTACACATTTTCTGTATCCATTCTGCTGTTGAGGGACATCTGGGCTCTTTCCAGCTTCTGGCTATTATAAATAAAGCTGCTATGAATATAGTGGAGCATGTGTCCTTATTACATGGTGGAGTATCTTCTGGGTATATGCCCAGGAGTGGTATTGCTGGATCTTCCAGTAGAACTATGTCCAATTTTCTGAGGAACCACCAGATTGATTTCCAGAGTGGTTGAACCTGCTTGCAATCCCACCAGCAATGGAGGGCTGTTCCTCTTTCTCCACATCGTCACCAGCATCTGCTGTCACCTAGCTTTTGATCTTAGTCATTCTGACTGGTGTGAGGTGAAATCTCAGGTTTGTTTTGATTGGCATTTCCCTGATGATTAAGGATGTTGAACATTTTTTAAGGTGCTTCTCAGTCATTCGGTATTCCTCAGTTAAGAATTCCTTGTTTAGCTCTGTACCCTATTTTTAATAAGGTCATTTAGTTTTCTGGAGATCAACTTCTTGAGTTCTTTATACATATCGGATATTAGCCCCCTATCGGATTTAGGTGTTTTTTTTTTTTTTTTTTTTTTTTCCGAGACAGGGTTTCTCTGTATAGCGCTGGCTATACAGAAATCATTTTGTAGACTAGGCTGGTCTTGAACTCAGAAATCTGCCTGCCTCTGCCTCCCGAGTGCTGGGATTAAAGCGTGTGTCACCACCATCTGGCCCCTATCGGATTTAGGATTGATAAAGATCTTTTCCCAATCTGTTGGTTGCCTTTTGGTCTTATCGACAGTGTCCTTTGCCTTACAGTAGCTTTGCAACTTTATGAGGTCCCATTTGTCCATTCTCACTCTTACAGCACAAGCCATTGCTGTTCTCTTCGGGAATCTTTCCCCTGTGCCCATATCTTTGAGGCTCTTTCCCACTTTCTCCTCTATAAGTTGCAGTGTCTCTGGTTTTATGTGGAGTTCTTTGATCCACTTAGACTTGAGCTTTGTGCAAGGAGATAAGAATGGATCAATCCGCATTCTTCTACATGCTAACTGCCAGATGAGCCTGCACTATTTGCAGAAGATGCTGTCTTCTTTCCACTGGATGGTTTTAGCTCCTTTCTCAAAGATCAAGTGACCATAGTTGTGTGGGTTCATTTCTGGGTCTTCAATTCTGTTCCATTGATCTACCTGTCTGTCACTGTACCAGTACCATGTAGGGTTTATCACAATTGCTCTGTAGTAAAGCTTTAGGTCAGGCATGGTGATTCCACCAGAGGTTCTTTTATCCTTGAGAAGAGTTTTTGCTATCCTAGGTTTTTGTTATTCCAGATGAATTTGCAGATTGCCCTTTCTAATTCTGTGAAGAATTGAGTTGGAATTTTGATGGGGATTGCATTGAATCTGTAGATTCCTTTTGGCAAGATAGCCATTTTTACTATATTAATTCTGCCAATCCATGAGCATGGGAGACCTTTCCATCTTCTGAGATCTTCTTCGAATTCTTTCTTCAGAGACTTGAAATTCTTGTCATACAGATCTTTTTTCCTTAGTTAGAGTCACACCAAGGTATTTCATATTACTTGTGACTATTTTGAGGGGTGTTATTTCTCTAATTTCTTTCTCAGCCTGTTTATCCTTTGTGTAGAGAAAGGCCACTGATTGGTTTCAGTTAATTTTATATCCAGCTACTGCACTGAAGCTGTTTATCAGGTTTAGAAGTTCTCTGGTGGGATTTTTGGGGTCACTTATATATACTATCATATCATCTGCAAATACTAATATTTTGATTTTTTTCCTTTCCAATTTGTATCCCCTTGATCTCCTTTTGTTGTCTAATTGCTCTGGTTAGGACTTCAAGTACTATATTGAATAGGTAGGGAGAGCGTGGGCAGCCTTGTCCATTCCCTGATTTTAATGGGATTGCTTCCAGTTTCTCACCATTTAATTTGATGTTGGCTACTGGATTGATGTATATTGCTTTTATTATGTTTAGTTACGGTCCTTGAATTCCTGATTTTTCCAAGACTTTTATCATGAAGGGGTGTTGAACTTTGTCGAATGCTTTCTCAGAATTTAATGAGATAATCATGTGGTTTTTGTCTTTGAGCTTGTCTGTATAGTGCATTATATTGATGGATTTCCATATATTGAACTATCCTTGCATCCCTGGGATGAAGCCTACTTGATCATGATGGGTGATCATTTTGATATGTTCTTGGATTTGGTTTGTGAGAATTTTATTGAGTATTTTTGCATTGATATTCATAAGGGAAATAGGTCTGAAATTCTCCTTCTTTGTTGGATCTTTGTATGGTTTAGGTATCAGAGTAATTGTGGCATCATAGAATGAATTGGGTAGAGTACCTTCTGTTTCTATTTTGTGGAATAGTTTGAGGAGTATTGGAATTAGGTCTTCATTGAAGGTCTGATAAAACTCTGCACTAAACCCATCTGGTCCTGGGCTTTTTTTGGTTGGGGGACTTTTAATGACTGTTTCTATTTCTTTAGGGGATAGGGGACTTTTTAGATGGTTAATCTGATCCTGATTTAACTTTGGTACCTGGTATCTGTCTAGAAAATTGTCCACTTCCTCCAGGTTTTCCACTTTTGTTGAGTATATGCTTTTGTAGTAGGATCTAATTATTTTTTTGTATTTCCTCAGATTCTGTTGTTATGTCTCCCTTTTCATTTCTGATTTTGTAAATTTAGGATACTGTCCCTGTGCCCTCTAGTTAGTCTGGCTAAGGATTTATCTATCTTGTTGATTTTCTCAAAGAACCAGCTCCTGGTTTGGTTGATTCTTTGAATAGTTCTTTTTGTTTCCACTTGGTTGCTTTCAGCCCTGAGTTTGATTATTTCCTGCAGTCTACTCCTCTTGGGTGAATTCGCTTCCTTTTCCTCTAGAGCTTTTAGGTGTTCTGTCAAGCTGCTAGTGTATGCTCACTCCAGCTTCTTTTTGGAGGCACTCACTGCTATGCGTTTCCCACTTAGGAATTCTTTCATTGTGTCCCTTAAGTTTGGGTATGTAGTGGCTTCATTTTAATTAAACTCTAAAAAGGCTTTAATTTCTTTGTTTATTTCTTCCTTGACCAAGTTTTATCCTTGAGTAGAGTATTGTTTAACTTCCATGTCATCGTTGGCTTTCTATTTTCTATGTTGTTATTGAAGATCAACCTTATCCATGGTGATCTGATAGGGTGAATGGGATTATTTTAATATTTTTGTATCTGCTGAGGCCTGTTTGGTGACCGAATATATGGTCAATTTTGGAGAAGGTATCATGAGGTGTTGAGAAAAAGGTATATCCTTTCATTTTAGGATGAAATGTTCTATAGATAGCTGTTAAATCCATTTGTTTTATGACTTCTGTTAGTTTCACTGTGTCTGTTTAATTTCTGTTTCTAGGATCTGTCCATTGATGAGAGTGGGGAGTTGAAGTCTTCCACTATTATTGTGTGAGGTGTAATGTGTGCTTTGAGTTTTAGCAAAGTTTCCTTAATGAATGTGGATGTCCATGCATTTGGAGCATAGATGTTCAGAATCGAGAGTTCATCTTGGTAGATTTTACCTTTGATAAGTAAGATGTGTCCCTCCTTATCTTTTTTGGGAACTTTAGTTTGACAGTCGATTTTATTCTACATTAGAATGGCTACTCCAGCTTGTTTCTTTGGACTATTTGCTTGGAAAATTGTTTTCCAGCCTTTTACTCTGAAGTAGTGTCTGTCTTTGTCCCTGAGTTTGGTTTCTTGTATGCAGCAAAATTTGGGTTCTGTTTACATAACCAGTCTGTTAGCCTATGTCTTTTTATTGGGGAATTGAGTCCATTGATATTAGGAGATATTAAGGAAAAGTTGTTGTTGCTTCCTGTTATTTTTGTTGTTAGAGTTGGAATTCTGTTCATGTGGCTATCTTCTTTTTTTTTCTTTTTTCTTTTTTTATTAAATATTTTCTTCATTTACATTTTAAATGCTATCCTGAAAGTCCCCTATACCCTCCCCCTGCCCTGCTCCCCTACCCACCCACTCCCACTTCTTGGCCCTGGCGTTCCCCTGTACTGAGGCATATAAAGTTTGCAAGACCTAGGGGCCTCTCTTCCCAATGATGGCCGACTAGGCCATCTTCTGCTACATATGCAGCTAGAGACACAAGCTCTGGGGGTACTGGTTAGTTCATATTGTTGTTCCACCTATAGGGTTGCAGTCCCCTTCAGCTCCCTGGGTACTTTCTCTAGCTCCTCCATTGGGGGCCCTGTGTTCCATCCTATAGACGACTGTGAGCATCCACTTCTGTATTTGCCAGACACTGGCATAGCCTCACATGAGACTGCTATATCAGGGTCCTTTCAGCAAAATCTTGCTGGCGTATGCAATAGTGTCTGGGGTGGGTATCTTCTTTAGGTTTGTTGAAAGATTACTTTCTTGCTTTTTCTCAAGCTTAGTTTCTCTCATTGTGTTATAGTTTTCCCTTTATTATCCTTTGAAGAGCTGCATTTGTGGAAAGACATTGTGTGAATTTGGTTTTGTCATGGAATACCATAGTTTCTCCATGTATAGTAGTTGAGAGTTTTGCTGGGTATAGTAGCCTGGGCTGGCATTTGTGTTCTCTTAGGGTCTGTATGACATTTGCCCAGGATCTTCTGGCTTTCATAGTCTCTGGGGAGAAGTCAGGTGTAATTCTGACAGGTCTGCCTTTATATGTTACTTGACCTTTCCCCCTTACTGCTTTTAATATTCTTTCTTTGTTTTGTGCATTCAGTGTTTTGATTATTATGTGACAGGAGGAATTTCTTTTCTGGTCCAAACTATTTGGATTCTGTTGGCTTCTTGGATGTAGGTTGGGGGAAGTTTTCTTCTATAATTTTGTTGAAGATATTTACTGGCTCTTTAAGTTGGAAATCTTCCTTCTTGTCTATACCTATTATCCTTAGGTTTGGTCTTGTCATTGTGTCCTGGATTTCTTGGATATTTTGTGTTAGGATCTTTTTTGCATTTTGAATTTTCTTTGATTGTTGTGTCAATGTTTTCTATGGTATCTTCTGCACCTGAGATTCTCTCTTCTATCTTTTGTATTCTTTTGGTTATGCTTATATCCTTGGCTCCAGACTTCTTTTCTAGGTTTTCTATTTTCAGAGTGGTCTCCCTTTGTGATTTCTTTACTGTTTCTACTTCCGTTTTTAGATCTGGATGGTTTTGCTCAATTCTTTCACCTGTTTGGATGTGTTTTCCTGTATTTCTTTAAGGGAGTTATTTATTTCCTTCTTAAAGTCCTCCATCATCATCATGAGAAGTGACTTTAGATCCATATCTTGCTTTTCTGGTGTTATGGTGTATCCAGGACTTGCTAAGGAGGGAGAGTTTGGTTCTGATGATGCCAATTAACCTTGGTTTCTGTTGCTTCTGTTCTTATGCTTGCCTCCTGCCATCTGATTATCTCAAGTGTTTGCTGCCCTCAATATATCTGATTGGAGCCTGTCCTTCCTGTAATCCCAGTTGATTCAGGACTCTTCAGAGTCCAGCTTTCTCTGTGATTCTGTGATTCCAGGATCCTGTGAACCTGAGATTCTGGGTGTGTCAGAGTTCTTGATAGTCAAGCTTCCTCTGAGACCCTGAAATCCTTGTGTGACCAAGCTCCTGGTATCCTGGTATCCTGGAATCCTAAGATCCTGGGCATGTTATATCGCCTAGAAGTGGTGTCTCCTCTGGGGACCATGAGGCTGTCTGCTGTGTTTGAAATTCAGATATACCAGCACTGACCAGAAGGAAACCTGAGTCGCTGGTCAGGCAGGGCTCCTGTGTCCTTGCTCCTGCTGTCACATCCCCCTCACGAATGTCTTGGAACAGATGTTGCATTCCATTCACCAGTGATCCTAAGATCCTGGGCATGCTTGTGTGCCTGCAGCGTGGAGAGTCCTCTGGGGACCGTGGGACCGTCCACCTAGTTCCTGCCCAAGGTGACCCGGAACTGGTGCTGACCGGAAGGGACCCAGGCGTCTGGCGGGTTTCCTGTGTCCCTGCCCCTGCTGGCACAGGCTTGTCATGATTGGTTTGGAACAGATGATGTGTTCCACTCTCAGTGATCCTAAGATCCTGGGCGTGCTAGGGCGCTGGTGCCTGCACCTGCGGTGTGGAGAGTCCTCTGGGGCCTGTGGGACTGTCTGCAGAGTTTGTGCCAAAGGTGGCCTGAAGCTGGTGCTGACCGTAAGGCGCTTTCCCATTTCTAGGAAGGCTAGCCACACATCTCTCCACACTCTCTCCAATATTACAATTATAGTCCATGGATGTTCATGACCATGTAACCAACCCATGAGTCATATTGACCTCATCAATATAGACTCTTAACTAGAACAAAATTCTCCTTTTTTTTTTGAATTTTTTTATTACGTATTTTCCTCAATTACATTTCCAATGCTATCCCAAAAGTCCCCCATACCCTCCCCCCCACTTCCCTACCCACCCATTCCCACTTTTTGGCCCTGGCATTCCCCTGTACTGGGGCATATAAAGTTTGCATGTCCAATGGGCCTCTCTTTCCAGTGATGGCCTACTAGGCCATCTTTTGATACATATGCAGCTAGAGTCAAGAGCTCCGGGGTACTGGTTAGTTCATAATGTTGTTGCACCTATAGGGTTGCAGATCTCTATAGCTCCTTGGATACTTTCTCTAGCTCCTCCATTGGGGGCCCTATGATCCATCCAATAGCTGTCTGTGAGCATCCACTTCTGTGTTTGCTAGGCCCCGGCCTAGTCTCACAAGAGACAGCTATATCAGGGTCCTTTCAGCAAAATCTTGCTAGTGTATGCAATGGTGTCATCATTTGGAGGCTAATTATGGGATGGATCCCTGGATATGGCAGTCTCTAGATGGAGGGCTGGAGAGATGGCTCAGCTGTTAAAGGCTAGGCTCACAACCAAAATTCTCCTTTTAAGTCAAAGGAACAACCAAATGTCCTGTGTAGTATTTTGTCCCCTGGAAGAGTTTCTCCTCACCATTGTATTCAGCAACATGCCACAAATGAAATAGAGTGTTTCTCTGTCCATTTTCAGTTGAGGCAGGCATGTCACACAGAACCATGTGTAACCAGCATGTCTTTGGTCCTCTCCTCAATACACCATAGAACAGCACTTGGAGACCACAGGCTCAGACTGTGTTGAGGATGCAGCAGGAGTAAATCACTTGGGCCACTTACTTAGGCCTTTCTGGTCTGCTAAAGATGTCTGTGGGTGCACACTTCCATTTGATGATGCCAATTTTGTGACTCAACATATGGGTGCCCAATTAATTATGAGCACCAATAGAAAAATAATGAAAGAAAACAAACACTATATAGATATATATGAATATGTGTGTATTTATGTGTACATGCACATGTATGCATATGTATACACATATATGGATACTGTCTTAGCACTTTTTCCTGTGAAGAGACAATATGACCACGGTAACACTTATAAAGAAAAACGTTTTATGCAGCTAGCTTAGAGTTTTAGAGTTTTTTGGTGTTTTTTGTTGTTGTTGTTGTTGTTTTTTGAATTAGGTTAATGGCTAGGGTTCATTTTATTGTTTTTTAAAATTAATTTCTTTCTTTTACACCCCATTTTCCGTTCCCCGACCCCTCCATCCACCCTCTGACTGCTCCACATCCCACACCTCCTCTTCATGCCCCCATCTCCACGTGGATGCCCCACCCCTACTCCACCTCTAATCTCCCTGGGGCATCCAGATGATGCAGAGATGCATCATCTCTGAATGAAGACAGACCTGTCAGTCCTCTACTGTATGTGAGTTGGCGGCCTCATATCAGCTGGTGTATGCTGCCTGTTTGGTGGTCCGGCGGTGTTTGAGAGATCTCTGTGGTTCCAGATTAATTGAGACTGCTGGTTCTCCTACAGGATAGTCCTTCTTCTCAGCTTCTTTCAGCCTTCCCTAATTCTACAACAGAGGTCAGCTGCTTCTGTCCATTGGTTGGGTGTCAATTTCTGCATCTGACTCTTTCAGCTGCTTGTTGGGTATTTCAGTCAGCAGTCATGATAGGTCCATTATTGTAAGCGCTCCATAGCCTCAGTAATAGTGTCAGGCCTTGGGGCCTCCCCTTGAGCTGGATCCCACTTTGGGCCTGTCATTGGACCTTCTTTTCCTCAGGCTCCTCTCCATTGCCATCCCTGTAATTCATGCATGTTCGAGTTTTAGTCTATTACCATCATGGAAAAAGGCATGGAGCATATATGCAGACATGGTGCTAAAAGAGGAAAGAGTTCTGCTACTTTATCAATAGCCAGCAGAAAGAGACTATGTATTACACTGGTGGACTCTGAGTGTATATGATTTCAGAGCTATGTGTCCACAGTGACATTCTTCCTCTAACAAAGCCACACTTCTTACAATAAGCCCATGCCTCCTAATAGTGCTACTCTCTGTAAGTAAGCATTCAAACACATGGATCTATTGGGGTGATATCTATGTAAACCACCACATCCCACTCCCTGGCATCCATAGGCTTCTAGCCATATCACAAATGCCTTCAGTCCAACTTATAAAGTCCTTAGAGTATATATCAGTCTCAAATTTGTTTAAAAGTCTAAAGTTCAAAGTCTCTTCTGAGATTCATGCAATCTCTTAACTGTAATCCCATATAAAATCAAAATAAAAAAAAAAAAAACATACTTCAAACTCCCAGGATACAATGGCACAGGATATACATTACTGTTCCAAAATGGAGAAAAAACCAGGATTGTGAGGAAAATACTGGACCAAAACAAGAGCAAAAAACCAGCTGGACAAACTAAATTCTGCATCTCCATGTCTGAGGTCAAAATGCTCTTCAGATCTCCAACTCCTTTCAACTTGGTTGACTGCAACACACTTCTCTCTCTTGAGCTGACTCCAAGCACAGTTAGTAGCTTCCTTGACAGCTACTCCATGACTCTTGCATCTTCAACATCTTGGGGTCTCCAAGACAATCCAGGTGTTAACTTCACAGCTTCACAGTGGCCTCTCTGGGCCTCCATGCAGGGACACCCTGCTGCATGCCTGGCCTCAGTGTCTTTACTTCGTCATGGAGGGAGATTCCATAATCCCTGTCTTTTGTTCTTGACTCTAAAGCCAGAAACAGGTGTTTGAAGCTGCCAAGTTCTGCTGCTTGCTGCCAAGTTCTGTGCCTCTCTTGTTCTATTACATCTTCACCAGCTCTCTGTATTTGATGGTTTCCTTCACTGCTTAAGCTTGGCTATCCTAGAAATTGCTCTGTATACTGACCTTGACCTCAGAGATCTGCATATCTCTGTCTCCTGAGTGCTCAGATTAAATCTATATACCACCATGCCTACACCTAAGATTTTCTTTAGTTCCATTTCACAAGATGGAAGCTTAGCTGGGTGGGATCTTGCTGTCATTGAGGCCTACAGGCCCTTAATTCATTCTGTATCTTTAATTTGTTTGACTCATTCAGCACAGGACTTAACTCAATTCTACTTCCTGGCGCCCCTTTAATCCTTGAACCATACATTCTTTATTTTCCTTACCAAGCTTGCTCTGTTTCTTCAAAACTCTCTTCATAAGAGTGAACCACAAAATAGAGTCTAAGCTAGACTGTTTTTGTAATTTCCATTGACAGTACAATTAAACTAAATCTCTTTACCTTAGCCTCAGGCAGATTCTCCAGACAAGGTCAAAATCAGCCACATTCTTCACCAAAATATTGCAAGAAAAATCTCTTAGTAATATTAAAATTCTTCTCCTCTAAAACCTCTTGATCCAGGCCCCCATAATATAAGTCACCTTCAGCACCACTGTCTCTGTGCATCTACTAGTATGGCCCATTAAGTCCAACTTAAAACAGTTCACTGCTTTCTTAATCCAAAGTTCCAAATTGACCCACGCTACCGTCTCGCCAGCAAAACGCACGCAGGCCACTTGGATCCTTCTTCAGTAAAGCTTTAGTACATCTCAAGAAATAGATGATCAGCTTCAGGAGAGGAGACCCAGAGAGCAGAAAACCCTTCCCTTTTATAGGCTGCAAAGTACGATTGGAGACGTGCACCACCCGGATTGACTGCCCACTATCAGTCAGTTAACACCAGGAGAGAGGCAGGGCTCAGGTAATGGAAAGATACCCTGACGCCTGCGCACACTTTACTACGAGCAACGGATGTCAGCGCCATCTTGTAACGGCGACTGTGAGGGCGCTCCTCACACCCAATTCCACTTTCCTCCAAACAAAAGCATGGTCAGGCTTATTACTGCAAGAACTCAGTCCCTGGTACTAACTCTTGTCTTAGAATTTTATTGCTGTGAAGAGACAACATGACCAGACCAAGTCTTATAAAACAAAACTTTTCTTTATTTTCAGTGTGTTTGTTTATTATGTGTTTGAGTGTTTTGCCTTCATATACATATATGTGTACCCTCTGTATGCCTAGTGCATTTGAAGATCTGAGAAGGTGTTAGGTATGTTTCTCTGGAGTTACAATTGGTTATTACCTACCATCTGAAGGCTAGGAATTGAACCCTGGTCCTCTTCAAGAGCAACAAGGTCTTCCAACCTCTGAGCAATCTCTCAAGCACCCAAAATAAAACATTTAATTGATGAAATTTATAATTTCAGAGGTTTAGTCCATCATTGTCATAGCCAGAAGGATGGAACAGGCAGTCAGACATAGTACTGGAGGGGCCAAAAGTTCTATATTTGATAAATAGTTAGCAGAAAGAGATATGTACCACACTGGTGTACCATGAGCATATAGGAGCTCAAACCTCACTGTAACTTTAATTTTTACAAAATACATTTTTAAAGATGGTTCTTAAATGCTTTAACATACCTTTTAACCCATCACCCACCAGAGGTAGTGCAAAGAAAGGATATGGTGGAAGTGGACCTGTTGGAAATGGTTCCTTGGAGCAACTCCTGGCAGTTTTGTCTGGAAATTGGCAGTTCAGATCACAGGTCAACAGCAGCAGCTCAAATGACTTGCAAACACTTCATGGCTATATCAGCAGTCTAGTTCACTAGTGTCAGGAGAGCAAATAATAATCAGCAGTGGTGGCACTGCCTATCAGAGACAGCCAGTCCTCAGCCTCAGCACCAGTCAGCAGGAGAAACCAGCAGAAACACCGTTCTTGGCTGTACCTGTCTCAGGGAATCAAAGATCAAGAAAGACTCCAGACCCACAAGTGTTGCACTGCTAGTTCTATAAGCAAGCCTAGCTCACTCTCTCTCCAATGAGTTGTATTTATATTACCTCCAAACATCATATGTCCTCCACAGGTCTAGCATCAGCACTTGCATCTGTCCCAGCTGACATCACTCTGCCAATCAGCCCAAGTTCCTGGAAGCAGTGACAACAAACTGCAGCACACCACTAGACTTTTTTTTTTTCTTTTTTCTTTTTTGGTGTGTTTCTCTCAATGTAATCACGACAAATGAAGCTCAACTACACAATGTAGAGAGGGCCACTACATGCTTAACTCTCCAGAAGAGTAGAAGCAAGACCAGCCTATCTTACAAGTCAGCTCCAAAATACTGCTGCTGAGCCCATGTACCACCTACATCCCTGACAGCCAAGTGTGTTGCACAAAAATTCATTGAGAAGGTGCCAGGGCACTCCGGTGGAGTCAGCTTGTGAGGCAGAAATGCCAAAAAGCTGCTCATGAGAAATGAATTTCTAGGACTCTCCTCCTGGAAGTCTGACGAAAGTCAGCTCTCCAGTTTGGGTCAGTTTGACAGGCGAAAAGCCTGGAAGCTGTTCACGAGGATAAGAGTTCCATGTAAATTCCCCTCCCGGAGTTTTGGCATTTCCCCCTAACCCATAATAATCAAATTTCCACCGTGTTAGTCTAATGTATAGATTCACATGCACTCTATTAAGCATTACCTTATAGTAAATGCCTTTTAAGATTGTATTCTAACATAGCTAAAGCCTTTTCCCAGTGTTCTTAGATTCCAGATAGCAGCAAGGAGTTTAACCTATTCAGTAACTAATTTAGCTCTACCATAAAACAATTAAGCACTAGCCATTAATTCAGTTGTCTACAGAAAGAGTCTGAAATTCTCACTGAGATAAAAATTCTTATTACAGACTACATTCCATGCCAAGAGCAAATTAATATACTATATTGATAAATGGGAATTCTCCAGACATAGATAAGAATTAACAAGGCCTAAGAATTCCAAGGTTCATGACACTACTTTATTCCTGAAGCCAGGCAAGAGTTTATACCCCCCCTAGCCCAATTAACGATAAGGTGTGAAACTCTTGATCCGAAGCAGGTGCTAATCTCCAATGTAAACATAGTCCTTTTGAAGTCACTCCTCTTGCATCTGGAGGGATACTAATCCCTAGCGTAAACATTTATCTGGTTCCTGCAAATTCTTTTTGTAGTCACTCCTCTTGCACCTGGAAAACTTCAATGTACCTTATCTGTTATGTTTTACAATTTATGATATTCACTGTAATATAATTAGTCTAAGCTAGACCAGAAAATTACATTCAGATTCAACACCTGTCTTGTGTGCGTGTATCTGTCTGTCACCCCATCCAACTCTTTGCCCATCTGCTCGAGAGACTCGTTTTTTATGCAGGCACAGGGAAATAGAGGGTCTGCGGCAGGAAGGGTGCTAGTTATGTTCCTTGTTGCTGTGCTAAAATAGCTGACAAGTACCACTCAAAGAAATAAAACATTTACTGAGAGTCATAGTTAAGGGTTGTGGGTATGGAACCGGAATGTCTCTCAGAAACATATTTGAATACATGGTCTCCAGTTGGGCAAACTCTTTGAAAAGGATTGGGTGTGTGGTTGTTGAAGGAAGTCTGTGCCTGGAAAGGCAGGGCATGGAGGGTGTCATTTAAGAAGCCCAAATCATACCCAGTTTTCTCCCTTTCTCTCTACCTTATACTTGGGGATCAGATGTAAGCTACTGCTTAGGCACCTTGCTTGCCTGCCTGAGGGCAAGGCTTTTACTAATATGGTCATGGGCCCAAACTCTGAAATTACAAGTTACCATTAAATACAGTCTTCTGGAAGTTGCCTTGTTCATGGTGTCTTTTTATAGCACAAAAGGTATCTAAGATGAGGACATAATAAAGATGGCAGACAAGCCATGCAACAGGAGTTCACGTCAGTCAGTCACATTATATCCCCAGACAGAAAGCAGACTGACCAATTCTAATACTCAGTACACATTCCTCTTCTCAGACTGTCTAGAACCCTAGGCCTTGGGTGATGTGGTAGTTTAAATATGATGTCCCCATGGCCTCAAGAATTTGACTACTTTGCCTGTTAGTAATGTTGTTTGGATAGTGTCTTAGTCAGGGTGTCTACTCCTGAACAAACATCATGACCAAGAAGCAAGTTGGGGAGGAAAGGGTTTATTCAGCTTACACTTCCATACTGCTGTTTATCACCAAGAAAGTCAGGACTGGAACTCAAACAGGTCAGGAAGCAGGAGCTGATGCAGAGGCCATGGAGGGATGTTCTTTACTGGCTTGCTTCCCCTGGCTTGATCAGCCTGCTCTCTTATTAAACCAAGGCTACCAGCCCAGAGATGGTAGCCACCCACAAGGGGCCTTTCCCCCTTGATCACTAATTGAGAAAATGCCTTACAGTTGTATCTCATGGAGGCATTTCCTCAACTGAAGCTCCTTTCTCCGTGATAACTTCAGCCATGTCAAGTTGACACAAAACTAACCAGTGCAGATAGATTTTGGAGGTGTTGCTTTGATAGAAGAACTGTATCACTAGGGGCAGGCATTGCATTTTCCAAGTTGATCACCATTGTTATTGTGCAGACATTGTTACCTGACTGAGATTCTAGATGTCAGCCCTTAGCATCCCGGTCTAGTTGCCATGGGTCCACTCTGTCATCATAGTCTTTTATTCTCTGGAACAGATGGTGACACCTACAATCAAGATGGATCACCCCTCATCAGTTAAACATTTCAGGAAAAGTCTCATAAACTGCTCCAGAGATACTTTTCTCCAATGATCCTAAATGCAGTCAAGTCAACAGTGAAGATGGCCATGGCCAGCCATGAGAGGACGGCCGGGGAAGGAGGCTGGCAGATGTCTGCAGAGAATGTCATCCCATCCCCTAGACTGTCCAAATCCTGTCTTGTTGAAGAACATTCCTTCATGAAAGAATATGTTCACATTATTTCCCTTTTTTGGTATTGCCTGTCATCTTTCATGAGTATTCCATGTACGTTACAAGCTACCTGAATATGATTCATGAAAACTCTTCAAGTTCAACAGTACCCACCCCAACTGCCTCCCACTCTGTGTGATTTTTAAAACTCAACTTGGTCTAATTTGTGCAGGCCATCTAGCATGGTTGTAGGTCCATGCATTGGAGCTTGACAACGAGGGGCCACTCCACTGGAGAAATCTGACTCTTTCTCCTCTATAACCTATCAATTGTCTAGAGCAGATCAGTTAAGGGTAGGGAATCAAGAGACCACAGTGGATTATTGACTAAGTCTTGTACAGGCAACAACAGCTGCTGTGAGATATGAGTACAGAGTCCTGTAGTGTCCAAAATACATTGCTTTGTCTTAGTCTTCTACAACCTCTGGCTATTAGTCTTTCTCTATAATAGTTCCTCAGTTTTGGTAGAAAGTGACAAAAATCTATCACTTGTGATTGAGCACTCCATAAACACTTCTCTGTACTCTGACTAGTAGATTTTCTGTGGTAACCATCAACCACCGCACAAAGAAACTCCTCTGAGGAGGTCTGGGAGCTGCACTTAGCTATAGGCATAGAGAGCCAAGAGGGCAGTTTCACACATGTCAGGTTAACACAATAACTGTAGTAGGTTAACCTCTGAGGCTATGAACTCTCATCCATTGACTTTTAAGATGATGGTCTACAGCTCATGTTCTACACTCATTTCCCAATTGTGATTTGTAGACATCCATGACCATATAACCAACCTTTGGACTAGAATGCACTAGTCAAATTAGCCCTTACCTGTCAGCCCTTAATCCCTCCAAATCAAGGAACACCAAAATGTCCTGCACAGTGTTCTTTCCCCACAATCTTTCTCTTCAGGCCCATCCAAGATACACAACACAGTGCTTAAGCTATCCACTTCCAGTTACTGTGGGCCCAGTATACAGAATGGTCTGTAACCAGCATGAGTTTGTGCCTCCCCTCAGTCCACCATACAGGAATGCCCATAGAGAGCATTGGTTCAGATTATGGTGGGGATATAGCAGCAGTAAGAAACTTGGACTACTTTCTCAAGCAATCTTCCTGTGTTTAAATGGGCTATTAGTGTTCACTGTGTCTGCACACTGGCATTCTCTGGTGCACACCTCTGTGTACCAGTTTTAGGACTTTGTATGATAACTAACACCTAGTTCATCATGGGCACTGATGACATGTGGTCATATAATGCCTTCTGGTTCCTTCAATGCTACAATTCCTATGGTTAAGATGCCAACATGTCCTAACTTTTCCTACAAATTATTTGTATCTCTACCATTGTCCTAGATCCCACTTTTTTGAAATTACCAATGGATCCTAAATTTCAATGGAAATTGCAGACATCCCAAAGAGACAAAAACAATCTTTAAAAAAGATCGGAGAGTTCCTGATTTCCAATCTCAATGCCATAGCAACCAAACAGGAATGACATCAGCAAAAGTTTCACATGGAATTTAATAAACTGTATCTGACACTCCAAATCTTGTAATGACACACACAAAAGAGTTGTTGACAACCATGTTGATTAAGCAATTAAGAGTTGTAAGGCCTTTTTATTGATGGTCAGAAAAAGAGTGGGCTTGAGCCTCTGAAGAACCTCTTGGTGCCTAAGTTCAGAGATACAGTTTTTAAAATAAAAAACCACTGACATAAGTCAGAGTTAGACGATGGTCAGAGGAACCTTGAATTGTTTCTTCCTGAATAGAATCATAGGCATTTTAGACATATCGTGACAATTATTTTGGTCAATATATCTGTAATATAGTCAATGGCATGAAAATCTCAGATGTGTTTGCAAGTTAGATGTGATAATTGTAGGGAGGGAGGTAGAGGTTAGATAATCATGCAAACAAACACAAAATGGAGTCACAACAGAATAGCATTATGCTAGTCATATCATTATAAGCACTAATCTGTATTGTCAACCAATAATAGTCAGGGATATAAATATCATGCAATGAGATAAGGACTGCTGTCAAAAGGCAATGATGAGACAATGGATATCCACACACAAAAGGATTAAATTGGACCCTGGCCACATACTGTGCACAAAATGAATCAAAATGCAAATGAAACTTTTAAAACATAATAGAATTTTTCATGAACTTTCATCAGGAAATACCTTCTGGAATATATTCCATGAGACAGAGATAAAGTGGCTGAGTTGTATTTAACCACAGTGAGACACCAGTGATACTAAGGACATTGTCTACAAACCAAAATATCAGCAGGTCTTGGGTCATAAGCACAAAATCACAGTAATGGGAGGTGGACACAGGAGATTCAAGATTATTTTTAGGTACATTGAAAGTTTGAAGCCAGTATGGGACCGGTTAGACTTTTTAATAACATAAACCCACAAATACATAATAAATCCTAACTATGAATGGATTGTCTTCACTGTCACCCCAAACATGATTAAAAACAAATTATAAGCAGGACATCATTAGGGAAAGAATAGTTCGTGCCTGTATCACAGAGGAATTAGCTGATTGGCCAGACAAGTGCTACTCTGGAGCTGATAAGAGAAGGATACCCACCACCTCAGTGTAGAAAAGGATGAGGATCAGCAGTCACAGGGGAGACGTGTCCTCAGATGCTGCATGTCACCTGCAGCAATAATTGGGATTTCTGCCATGAAATCTAGCTCCCTTAACTTCCATATGACCACACAATGCAGACTTCATCCTGTTGAACCACAGACTACATTGAATTTAGGCAGGAAGTTTGGTCTCTTGTCTGCACCCCTTCTGTTCCACACACCATTGCTTTAATTTTAATAATGAGAACCTGTGCTGCATTACTTAGCCTACAGCACATCGGCCTCTACTGTGTCTATTACAACATCACTAACGACATGTTTCCTGCTGGCTTACATGTATGCAGTTGCCAGTCGGAAAATACGGCAGGTTGCAAAACTGCTGCTAATTTTTCACTTGTCTGTACGAGAAGAGTACACACCAGTCCAATATCACATGACTTTCATTGCTTCTCTGTGGAAGCAAAGTAAATCCCGACATCTTGTTGTCAGGTTGGACCATGATGCTCTCCTTGCCAGAAGAATGTGTGCAAAAACATGGTGATCACTACTGAGAAGCTTAGGTTTTAAAGGCTGTATTCACTATTCCTTTCCTTCTGTTAATGATGGATGGATCTCAACCTGACTACACAAGGAGACTTGCAATATACCACTAATGAAAGTGAGCCCCAAGGGAGTCCTTGCATGGAGAATCAGTAATATTTATGTTTTCTGTTTAACTGTGGTACAGTCACTTATCAATACAGCATGCTCTCTTTCAGGAATGTTGTTCTAAGTTATTAAGTTGTATGTTGTATAAAATGCACAATTTTGCTCACATAAAACAAATGCACTGTTTCAGTATTAAGCAAAGAACATTTTATCTAATGTTTATCAAAGGATCACCATCCTGGTCCACTGGCACACCTTCCATAACCCATCACCTTGAGAAATGCCCTCTTGATGTCTTTGTTCCTCAGACTATAGACCACAGGGTTGAGCAATGGTGTAAAAGCACTGTAAAAGAGTGAGATCTGCTTGTCTTTCTCAGGGGAGTAGCTGGAGTTGGGCCTCAAGTAAGTGTAAGTGGCTGGAGCATAGAAGAATGTGACCACAGTCAGGTGGGAGGCACATGTAGAGAAAGCCTTGCAGCGGCCCTCTGTGGACTTGATCTTGAGAATTGCCATGGCAATACGAATGTAGGAGGCCACAATGAGGGAAATGGGAGTAACAACCAAAAAGACACTCAAGACCAAGTCCACCATCTCAATGATGTGGGTATCCATGCAAGCCAAGCTACGCACTGAAGGACCTTCACACAAGTAGTGGTTGACCCTGTTGGGACCACAATATGGTAGACTCATGGTGAAGAAAGTGTGCAATAAAGAGGAAAAGAAACCACAAATCCAAGACCCTGCTGCCAACCGTATGCACAGGCCCCAGTTGAGGATGACAGTATAGTGCAGTGGATAACAAATGGCCACATACCGGTCATAAGCCATGACAACAAAGAAGGTGCACTCAGTTATACCCAGGCCACCGAACATAAACATCTGCAGCCAGCAGCCAGCAAAGGAGATGGTCTGAGAGTGAGTAAGAAGATGCACCAACATCTGGGGCATGGTGGTGGTAACAAAGGTCATATCCAACAGAGAGAGGGTAGAAAGGAAGAAGTACATGGGAGTGTGCAGCTGTGTGTCCAGGCAGACCAGCAAGATGATGAGCCCGTTGCCCAGGACTGAGCTCAGGTAGATGAGAAGGAAGACAATGAAGAGGATGCTGTTGGTCGTGGGGTCACTGGAGAAGCCAATCAGGATGAACTCAGAAACCCAACTTTGGTTTTGCCCTGGAATCATTTAAAATGCAAGGCCTGTGAGACGCTTCCAGCCATATATGTAACACCTGAAACAGTGCAGCCCAGAAGATCGGCATCTGCAGAGGCCGGAAGACTGGGGTGGTTATTCTGAGCTTACTGCTAAGTTTCTGCACACTCTTCTCAAGTTGCTTAACAACCCCTCAGTCTCTTCATCTGTAAAATGAGGCTGATGATACTCATGTCTTGAGAGTACTGTGACTATTTAAAGTATCTCACATAACTCTGGAAATACCTCATAAGGCATTTTATGTCCTGTGCTGCCTCATACACTCATTCCACTCTATTGTGTGCATTAGTCTCTCACCCATTCAAGAACACATGCCTCAGAAGCCCCTAGACCTGAAGTGGTCATCCACTTTGTAGAGCCTGTGTCCTGTGTATAAGTGGTCTCTCCTCGCACCAAGGCACCTTTATTCTGAATCAGCTGTGCAACCTGAGCATTCATTACCAGAGGGACATAAGAGGCCATAAGCTACACCAAGAGAAGGAAAGATCTTTTGTAGCTGCTAAAGTTCTTCCTTCCTGTTTTTTTAGTCTTTCTTCCCTGGTCTTGAGTCCTCCCTCCCTGGTCTTGAAACGTAGCAGACATGTCATGACTGGCAGTGTTCACTTATGTGGTCTCACTGGACCCAGCATGACGAGTGCCACACTGTCCCCACTACCTGCACAGCAACTATAGTCCTAGCACCTCCAGCCTGCACTGTCTACAGCTCCACATCAGCTGTGTCTACAGTCCAGCCCTGAACACACTCCAGGCAATGTCTTCCCCTCATGGTGTCCTCTTCATGCAAACTCTGTCAGGTGGTTGCACTAATAGGCTGCACATTCTTTATGCAACAGCCTCTTCA
This sequence comes from Mus caroli, assembly GCF_978045245.1. Classification (NCBI taxonomy): domain Eukaryota; kingdom Metazoa; phylum Chordata; class Mammalia; order Rodentia; family Muridae; genus Mus; species Mus caroli. The sequence continues at coordinate 37,826,254 of NW_028227261.1, read as the reverse complement.
TTAGAGTTTGAATCTCTGTTCAGATTACACAGGCTCTATATGGTGCTGACACATCTGTCATCCCAGCACATGAAGAGGTAGAGGAAGGACAATCAGTAGTTCTTGTGTAGCCTAGGCCACATAATGGGTTTGAAGCTAACCTGAGTTACATGAGGCACTATAAATAGCTAATTTCTAACACTAATAATAAATCAGTGAGGGACAAGAACATGGCTTATCAGGAAAGTTGGCCTGAGGCCAAGCCCAATGGCCCCAGTACAATCTGTGAAGCCACAAGGTAGAAGGAGAAGATTGATTCTCTCCTGTGCTGGGGGAAGGTGCCAGCATGCAAGTAAACACACACACACACACACACACACACCCCACACCATTTTCAAAACAAAAAGTCAATAATAACAACAACAACAAAAACAAAAACAGAAAAGAACAGAAAAAATTCAGACACAGACCCCCACACAGTCAAATGGTTTTTGATGGAAGGCATTCTACAGTGGCCAGGATCTACCATAGTATCTCCAATAGATGCTGGTGGATTGTGTGTGTATTCATTGATGAAAACTCTCCTTTCTGTATCACACCTTCCTTCCTCTGCACACACAAGTCAATTCCAGGTCTACCACTGGTTTAAACTATGGTTATAAAACAACCAAATTTTAGAATCAAACCCAATGGAGTATTTTTATCTTTAATGGGTAAAGAAAGATTCCTTTAAGAAGGCAAAATAAAATAGTTTCCCCAGACAAAAAAGCAAGAAATCAGACAGTATCAAAAAAGAATTACTCCAAAGATTCTTACAAGGAATTATTTGTAGAGGAGCCTTACAAGAAAACAGACTTCCCAATAGAAAAAGGAATAAATAAATAAATAATAAATTAATTAATGTAAAGGATATTTCTGCAATGTGGCCATCTCAATAAGCACTGAGAAGCTGTGAGACCACAGTGTAAACAGCCACTCAGGCTCCTGTCATCCATGAGGCTCCCTACACCACTCACCTACCAGAATGACAATAGTAAACCCCAATGCTCTACTCACTGAAGACTTCAACCACAACACACAGCTGTCTCCTCCATCCCTCTCTCTACACTCTCAAGTCTCTATGCAAAAGCTCCTGATACCCTGGACACCTCTGCTTCTCTCAAACTGCAAGGCACACACCTAGCACCTCACTATAGAGTGGGGACCAACACCTGCCCAGTGATGCCTACACAGCAGGACTCAGCTTGTCCAGGAATCCTTGCCTGCTGTGCTGCCATCTCCAAGACCCAACTCAGGTAGAATAAATCCTGTAGTTCTTGTTCATCAGTCAGATAAAATCTGAAGACTTCTAGAGGGGTCTTCCTTCCTCTCCTAGTAACTGAATTCCAAGAAAAGTAAGAACAAACTATCTATGGTAGAGTACAGCAGCATGCGTGGTTCCCTACCTTTGTAATAATAAAAAAAACTAATATTATTTTTGGGTAATTTGTATATGCCAGCCATTGTTCTAATAGCTTTAGGCTAACATAACATCAATTCACTGGAGGAAGGATTTTACTCATGTGCTATATGTAGAAATCTAAGGTCCAGAGAGGACAGTTTGTTCCAGATTACAAGGTTGCCATGGGAGAAATTGGAGTTCGGATGGTCCAGTCTCAGAGCCTGACTCTTTTTTTTTTTTTTTTTTTGGATCCTGACTCTCTTAGTCATTACCTTCTCTGCTCTGGCAAATGGGCTCTCAAGTGGGAGGTGAAGGCAAAGTCTTCACAGTGTCTATCTAGTTGAGCACAGACCAGAGCTCCTAGGATAGAGGTGGATGACTAGCCACAGACCTGCCTAGATCTCCCTAGTGTATGCCTGTGGGAAGATCTGGTGGATGCATTGAAAGGGAAAATGAAACAATGGGAAAGGATTTGGTAAACTCTAAGTATTTTGGAGCTAAGTAAGTTTTGATTAAAACTTTTCTTCTTCTTCTTCTTCTTCTTCTTCTTCTTCTTCTTCTTCTTCTTCTTCTTCTTCTCCTCCTCCTCCTCCTCCTCCTCCTCCTCCTCCTCCTCCTTATTTCTCATCCTTGTCATCATCATATCCTCCTCCTCTTCCTTCTTTCTCTCTCTCTCTCTTTCTCTCTCTCTGTATGTATGTAACAGAGAGAGAGAGAGAGAGAGTCAGAGACACAAACAGAGACAAAGAAAGACAGAGACTCAGAAAGGCAGAGACTCAGAAATAGGAGGAGACACAAAGAAACAGACACACACACAGAGACTGACTGACTCAATGACTAGCTGACTGACAAAAGTACAGAAAAAGAGAGACAGATACAGACAGAGACATAAATAGATAGAGACAGAGGAAAATAATTTGGTCAAAGTCTTTATTGACTTGCCTGTCCTACAAGTCTGTGTCTTCCTTTATAATATTCAACTATGCCTGGTGATACAGATCATCAGTCCCAGCATTATGAAAGCATAGACAGCCAGATTATGAGTTCTAGTCCCAAAATTGGGCTACCTGGCAATAATCAGTCTCAGAAAGAAAAAAAAACATACAGTCCTACCTCTAGAGTGCTGAAAATGAGAATCTGAAGTGTAGCATCACCTACAGTGCAAGGCAACCAGCTCAAACAGCCTGAGATCCATCCCACAGCCAAAACCAAACTGCCACAGGTACACATCCTGTTATCTCCCCGCACGTTGGAAGGCTGTTTCTAAGAGACCTTCACTGTTCTCATGACTAAGGCTTCAGCCTCACATATGATCCTTGAGCTCAGAACAATATTGTATCTTTGTGTCTAGTACCGACGTAGAGCATGACAGGAAATAAACTGTCAGGAAATATTAAATGTATAAAGGAGGAAGGAAGAGGAACAGGAAGGAATAAAGGGCATGTGGGTGAGGTAGACCAAGGTGAAGGAAGAACAGGCAATGAGAGGCAGGGCAGCAAGTCTATGGTGATATTTACATAGTTGAAAGGGGGGGCGGCTACTTCTGATCTTCAGCTTCATGTGATTCCTGCATCCCAACAGGAAGTCCAAGACTAGTGACCAACTTACCACTCATGGGTCCAACTAGGTGTCAATGAATGGCTGCTTCTTGCTCTTGTAGAAGAGACTAACCAGGAAAACCCCTAAAGAACTGGATCCCGAAATGTGATATTGAAGGCAGCCAAGAATGCAGAACATATCCAAGGTTTCTGACAGTTCAGCCAGCTGAGTCTCCAAGCAGTCTAGGTTTGTCTTCTGAGGGTGGTGAACCTGTGCAACAAACTGAGTCTCAGACTTGTCAACCTTTTCCCTGTGGTACAAGCTGCAGTGACTTTATGATCCTGCCTTCTCTCTTAGCCTTCCCAGGAGAATTGGGAAAGGGCCATTTCTGTTCCCAGTAGGGATTCCCTGAATGCTCTCAACAAGCACACTCCTTGGAAGAGACTCTTGGGGGACAGAGCAGGAGAAAACATCAGGCAAATGGAGGAATGATGACCTTCATTTTAGACCTAATTGGGGAAGATGCACAGCTCAGGGCAAAGGAGGTGAAAGAGTCAAGGCCTGACATTTTCAGTCACTGTCCAGACCCTCCTGGACCCCCCAGTGACACCATGTTTAGTGTCACCTCTATTCCTTCCTCAACTGTGTATCCAGGATCTGAGCCAGGACGGCCACATGGGCATTTGAGAGTCCTCCATGACAAGTCATCACTGGTGGTCAGCAGTGCCAGTCCCCTAACAGCTAAGGGATCTCACCCAGGGAATTGTAGCCCTTAAGAACATAATGAAAGTTGGTTTCCAGATATATCTTTTTCTAGAACATTCTTATTTAAACTCACTGTAGTCCTGACTCTCTCTTATGTAAATTGCCAACAGTTGCCTCTTCCAGTCTGGGGTTGCTGGGAGAATTAAGTTTGCTTATGCTGGGTACTTGGAACTATTACTCCTGAGATTCATATGTGAGAAATAAGTTTCATAAAGTTGAGCCAAATTTAAATCAAGCTTTAATTAAAAACTGGCCATGTAAAAAGAACTCTGGCCTGAACCACCTCTGGGTTTGTAGGATATGACCGCATAGTCACATTTTTTGCAGGGGCTTGCTTAAAAATGTGAAATCTACATCTCATTTCATTTACCATTAGGTCCAATCAAGGTAAGTAGACATCTTGATTTATTTCCTGCCTCCATACCTCCCACCCACATATGATCAGGCATATCCAGTGCACAGGGGTCAAATACATTTGTTTTGAGAGAACCCTTCCCCCCACAAAACTGTGGCTTATTACTTTCCAAGAACTACAACTCCCAGCAACCCAAGACATTACAATGTCCTTTGGCAGGTGGGGCTTACAGGGTGTCTCTGGCTCTTACATCTCCCCTTGAGTTGTATCCTGAGTTAAATCCTTGACTCTGTTATGGATAACTATTTATGTTAGCAACTAACAATGATTAGATTTTTGGTACCCAGACAGGAAGAGAAGGATCAAGGCCCCTGTGACATCCCATAATAGGAGGAACCTGGTAATGAGAATGGACTCCAGTTATTTCTTTTATTGTAGGTTTCCCTTTCATAATATTTTTAATACAGTCAGATTATAACCCTGAATGGTTTGTATACAAATGGTAATTTTCTTTTTAAGACATACAATACCCTTTTTAAAATCTTTTTTTACAGTTCAGTCATTTTCCCCCTCCTGGTCCCCCCTCTGACTGTTCCTCATCCCATACAATACCTGTTTATTCTGCATAAGCAGGCCAAGTGCCCTATCATACTATACAGATATTTCAGTTAATGAATCTGCCTGTTGATAAATCTGGGTCACTTTCCTTGTATGCCATTTTCCCCTGTGCCAAGTAGTTATCCTTTGCCTTAGCATTTGAACTCTTGGTGGTACAACGGACTATGTATTCTGTTTTCTAGCTACTTCCAGGTGAGTCTATGCCATCACTCTCAGGGCTCAGGAAGGCTGAAAGGCTGGTTAAATGCTGGACAATGGGGCATTCACCAGAAGCCCCTGGTTAACTGACTCAGCTGAAGGAACAGGGAGCCATCACATTGCTGGACTGATTGACATCAGGATTCACCAGTTGACTCTCATGACAGCTGATGACTCTGGCTCAACTCCAAGTAACCCAAAATATCCAGTGAGCCATGGATCATCTTCCTTTGCCCTGGATTGAGTGCAGGGGGTGCATAGACCTAATAAGATCCTCCTTGTTCCCATGTCAAGGGATGTTAGAACCAGAAACCAGGCAGAAAGAATGTCATAGGAAGATAAATAGCCTTCTATTAAACTTAGCAAATGGAGGTCTTTCTCACCCAACACCCACATATCCCAAGAAATGCTTGCTACCAACTTTCTTGAGCCTGGCCTTTCACAGTGTGGTCAGAAGGAATGAGGGCATGCTCCAGAGCCTTGGATTAGTATCCAAGGTGCCCACCCCAGAGTGGCTTGGTCTTTAGAAGATCCTGGAGTGAAGGGTGTAGTGGTTGGCCCATCTAACTGGACGACTTCAAAGGATAACCCTGAGAGAACAACCAGTCCGACAGTTTTGATCCAAAACTAAAGCAAGCTTTAATTAAATACTGGCCAGGTAAATAGGACTCTAGTGAGGTTCATCTCTGGGTGTGGAGGAAATAGCCCCAGTCACATTTTGCAGGGGCTTTAAAAAGGCCAAACCCACAATTTCATTGCATTTCCCAACAGGCCAAATCAGGAGTATACATACTTCCTGACCTTTTTGCTGTCCACATACCTACAGCCCACATGTGATCAAGAACATCTTGTGAATATGGGTCAAACAAACTTCTTTAGGGGAATAAAAATCATGTGGCTTGTTATTTTCCAAGATCTACAACTCCCAGCTTTCCAAGAAGTTCCCTTGTCCTTTGCTGGGTGGGACTTACTGAGCAACTTTGGCTTTCACAGTATAAGAGCTGGCCAACTCTCAGTGATCTTGACTGTCCATCCCTGGCATCTGCCTATGCCTTGGCTTCCTAAATGTTCCAGTGTTACGATTGGACTCAGAGGTCTTGCCTGGCTTGCCGCAGGCCACCTGAGCAATTGATATGATTTAGAAATACCATGATTTGGTCCTGAAGCACAGTAATTATTAAAAGTTAATTAAAACTACAATCAGTGGTATTGTGTTGGGATCAACATTGTATGGCTACACGTACAGCTCAGATACATAGATAGCACCTGGCCCAACAGTATACTTAAGGCCTACAGCTTGATTCATAGCTAAGTGAAAACTCAAGGGTGTTTTGAAAGTCAGTTATGTCAGTTGGTGTTTTGCTGGGGCAAACATATCAGAGTGTTTTTCTGAAGTGGACACAAGTGAAAAGATGTTTTGCTAAAGCAGATACATGAAGAAATGTTTCAGTAAAGCAGACACAGGTAGATATATGTTTCATTAAGGCAGACTCATGAAAGAACTTTTCACTGAAACAGACACAGGTAAAAAGATGTTTTGCTAAACAAACACTTAAAAGATTCTGCACTAAAAACACTCATGAGTTGGTTCACCTGACATATGTTATTGAACTCCATATGTTGTGACTCCATAGAGAGAAACACACCAAAAACCTTCTGGTGGTGTTCTGGCAGCTTCTTGGCACTTCCATATACTCAGCTTGATTGACAGAGTGATCTCAACTGATACAGACAACAGATACACTTTGGCTAAGACAGACTCATCTAATAAGACATGTAGTGAGGCAAGACCCATAAAGGACACCTGATGTTTAGAGAGAGTATAAATAGGACTCAACAGACAGTGACAGAGGCTGGTCTGGCTGACATAGCTAGCTTTACAAAGCTTCTTAGTATTGAGGCACAACCAAAACCTTTTCCTGAAGTCCAAAGTAGTGCTGGCTCCTCCTACTGACTCATGCAGATTCAGCTAAGGCCCAGCTGTCATGCCACAGATGTTGTTATCCTGAAACTACTACCCTAGACTACTGATATATCTGTAAAGTGTTTATAAATGGATCAAGCTGCTGCTGCTGATTCTTATAAACTAAGCTATTAATTTTCTAATAATACAAATGGAATTTGTTCCAAAAAACAATTTCTAAACATGTTCACTTTCCCCATATCCTATTAACATTTCTTTTCTCCTTTCTCAGGTGGGTGGTAAACTAAAAGACGAGTTAAAATATTTTTAAGAGGGCCACAAGCCTCTTCCGGTCAGAAAAGCACCTGGGAAGCTAGGGCGCAGGGTCGGCAGACACTCGCCAGCTACCCACAACACCCGCCACAGGATCTTAAGACTTCTGGTGAGTGGAACACAGCTTCTGCTCCAATCCAATTGCGCGCGGGACCTGAGACTGCATTAGTTAGGGAAGCAGAAACCGGCCTGAGTAGGGCCACAGGCCTCATCCGCCCGGATCAGCACCAGGGGAGCTAGAGCGCAGGGTTGGCTGACACCCGCCAGCTACCCACGACCCCCGCCACAGGATTTTGAGACTGCTGGTGAGTGGAACACAGCTTCTGCTCCAGTCCAATCACGCGGGACCTGAGACTGCTCTGGTAGGGGAGAGAGAAATCCAGCCTACATAGGGCCACAAGCCTCTTCCGGTCAGAAAAGCACCTGGGTAGCTAGGGCGCAGGGTCGGCTGACACTCGCCAGCTACCCACAACACCCGCCACAGGATCTTAAGACTTCTGGAGAGTGGAACACAGCTTCTGCTCCAATCCAATTGCGCGCGGGACCTGAGACTGCATTAGTTAGGGAAGCAGAAAACCGGCCTGAGTAGGACCACAGGCCTCTTCCGGCTGGACCAGCACCGGGGTACCGCCAGCTACCCACGACCCCAGCCACAGGATTTTGAGACTGCTGGTGAGTGGAACACAGCTTCTGCTCCAATCTTTAAACAGTGACAACGACAACAACTAACCCCAGAGATTACCAGATGGCGAAAGGTAAACGTAATAATCTTACTAACAGAAACCAAGACCACTCACCATCATCAGAACCCAGCACTCCCACTTCGCCCAGTCCAGGGCACCCCAACACACCGGAAAAGCTAGACACGGATCTAAAAGCATATCTCCTGATGATGATAGAGGACTTCAAGAAGGACTTTAATAACACACTTAAAGAAATACAAAGGAACGCTGGTAAACAGGTAGAAGACAATAAAGAGGAAGCACAAAAATCCCTTAAAGAATTGCAGGAGAACACTGCTAAAGAGTTACAAATCCTTAAAGAAAAACAAGATAACATAATCAAACAGGTAGAAGTCCTTACAGAAAAACAGGAAAACACATCCAAACAGATGATGGAAATGAACAAAATTGTGTCTACTTCCCTTTTTACTAGACCTAAAAAGGGAAGTAGACACAATAAAGAAAACCCAAAATGAGGCAACACTGGAGATAGAAACCCTAGGAAAGAAATCTGGAACCATAGATACGAGCATCAGCAACAGAATACAAGAGATGGAAGAGAGAATCTCAGGTGCAGAAGATTCCATAGAGAACATCGGCACAACAATCAAGGAAAATGTAAAATGCAAAAAGATCCTAACTCAAAACATCCAAGAAATACAGGACACAATGAGAAGACCAAACCTACGGATAATAGGAGTGGATGAGAATGAAGATTTTCAACTCAAAGGACCAGCAAACATCTTCAACAAAATTATAGAAGAAAACTTCCCAAATCTAAAGAAAGAGATGCCCATGAACATACAAGAAGCCTACAGAACTCCAAATAGACTGGACCAGAAAAGAAATACCTCCCGACACATAATAATCAGAACAACAAATGCTCTAAATAAAGATAGAATGCTAAAAGCAGTAAGAGAAAAAGGCCAAGTAACATATAAAGGCAAGCCTATCAGAATTACACCAGATTTTTCACCAGAGACTATGAGAGCCAGAAGATCCTGGACGGATGTTATACAGACACTAAAAGAACACAAATTCCAGCCCAGGCTACTATACCCAGCCAAACTCTCAATTAACGTAGATGGAGAAACCAAAGTATTCCACAACAAAACCAAATTCACGAATTATCTCTCCACGAATCCAGCCCTTCAAAGGATAATAACAGAAAAAAAACAATACAAGGACAGGAACCACACCCTAGAAACAACAAGAAGGTAATCCCTCAACAAACCTAAAAGAAGACAGCCACAAGAACAGAATGCCAACTTTAACAACAAAAATAACAGGAAACAACAATTACTTTTCCTTAATATCTCTTAATATCAATGGACTCAACTCCCCGATAAAAAGACATAGACTAACAAACTGGCTACACAAACAAGACCCAACATTTTGCTGCTTACAGGAAACTCATCTCAGAGAAAAAGATAGACACTACCTCAGAATGAAAGGCTGGAAAACAATTTTCCAAGCAAATGGTATGAAGAAACAAGCTGGAGTAGCCATTCTAATATCTGATAAGATTGACTTCCAACCCAAAGTCATCAAAAAAGACAGGGAGGGACACTTCATACTCATCAAAGGTAAAATCCTCCAAGAGGAACTATCAATCCTGAATATCTATGCTCCAAATACAAAGGCAGCCACATTCATTAAAGAAACTTTAGTAAATCTCAAAGCACACATTGCACCTCATACAATAATAGTGGGAGACTTCAACACACCACTTTCACCAATGGACAGATCATGGAAACAGAAACTAAACAGGGACACAGTGAAACTAAGAGAAATTATGAATCAAATGGATCTGGCAGATATCTACAGAACATTCTATCCTAAAACAAAAGGATATACCTTCTTCTCAGCACCTCATGGAACCTTCTCCAAAATTGACCACATAATTGGTCACAAAACAGGCCTCAACAGATACAAAAATATTGAAATTGTCCCATGCATCCTATCAGATCACCATGGACTAAGGCTGATCTTCAATAACAAAATAAATAATAGAAAGCCAACCTTCACGTGGAAACTGAACAACACTCTTCTCAATGATACCTTGGTCAAGGAAGGAATAAAGAAAGAAATTAAGGACTTTTTAGAGTTCAATGAAAATGAAGCCACAACATACCCAAACTTATGGGACGCAATGAAAGCATTTCTAAGAGGAAAACTCATAGCTCTGAGTGCCTCCAAAAGGAAACTAGAGAGAGCACACATTAGCAGCTTGACAACATACCTAAAAGCACTAGAACAAAAGGAAGCAAATTCGCCCAAGAGGAGTAGACGGCAGGAAATAATCAAACTCAGGGGCGAAATCAACCAAGTGGAAACAAGAAAAACTATTCAAAGAATCAACCAATCAAGGAGCTGGTTCTTTGAGAAAATCAACAAGATAGATAAACCCTTAGCCAGACTCACTAGAGGGCACAGGGAAAGCATCCTAATTAACAAAATCAGAAATGAAAAAGGAGACATAACAACAGATCCTGAAGACATCCAAAACACCATCAGATCCTTCTACCAAAGGCTATACTCAACAAAACTGGAGAACCTGGATGAAATGGAGAAGTTCCTAGACAGATACCAGGTACCAAAGTTGAATCAAGATCAGGTTAATGATCTAAACATCCCTATATCCCCCAAAGAAATAGAAGCAGTCATTAATAGTCTCCCAACCAAAGAAAGCCCAGGGCCAGATGGGTTTAGTGCAGAGTTCTATCAGACCTTCAAAGAAGATCTAATCCCAGTTCTTCACAAACTATTCCACAAAATAGAAACAGAAGGTACTTTACCCAACTCATTCTATGAAGCCACAATTACTCTGATACCTAAACCACAAAAAGACTCAACAAAAATAGAAAACTTCAGACCAATATCCCTTATGAATATTGATGCAAAAATCCTCAATAAAGTTCTTGCTAACCGAATCCAAGAACACATCAAAACAATCATCCATCCTGACCAAGTAGGTTTCATCCCAGGGATGCAGGGATGGTTCAATATACGGAAATCCATCAACGTAATCCAGTATATAAACAAACTCAAAGACAAAAACCACATGGTCATCTCGTTAGATGCGGAAAAAGCATTTGACAAGATCCAACACCCATTCATGATAAAAGTCTTGGAAAGATCAGGAATTCAAGGCCCATACCTAAACATGATAAAAGCAATCTACAGCAAACCAGTAGCCAACATCAAAGTAAATGGTGAGAAGCTTGAAGCAATCCCTCTAAAATCAGGGACTAGACAAGGCTGTCCACTTTCTCCATACCTATTCAACATTGTACTTGAAGTCCTAGCCAGAGCAATTCGACAACAAAAGGAGATCAAAGGGATAAAAATTTGAAAAGATGAAGTCAAAATATCACTCTTTGCAGATGATATGATAGTGTATATAAGTGACCCTAAAAATTCCACCAGAGAACTCCTAAGCCTGATAAACAGCTTCGGTGAAGTAGCTGGATATAAAATTAACTCAAACAAATCAATGGCCTTTCTCTACACAAAGAATAAACAGGCTGAGAAAGAAATTAGGGAAACAACACCCTTCTCAATAGTCACAAATAATATAAAATATCTTGGCGTGACTCTAACTAAGGAAGTGAAAGATCTGTATAATAAAAACTTCAAGTCTCTGAAGAAAGAAATTATAGAAGATCTCAGAAGATGGAAAGATCTCCCATGCTCATGGATTGGCAGGATCAACATTGTAAAAATGGCTATCTTGCCAAAAGCAATCTACAGATTCAATGCAATCCCCATCAAAATTCCAAATCAATTCTTCAACGAATTAGAAAGTGCAATCTGCAAATTCATCTGGAATAACAAAAAACCTAGGATAGCAAAAACTCTTCTCATGGATAAAAGAACCTCTGGTGGAATCACCATGCCGGACCTAAAGCTCTACTACAGAGCAATTGTGATAAAAACTGCATGGTACTGGTATAGTGACAGACAAATAGACCAATGGAATAGAATTGAAGACCCAGAAATGAACCCACACACCTATGGTCACTTGATCTTCGACAAGGGAGCTAAAAACATCCAGTGGAAGAAAGACAGCATTTTCAACAAATGGTGCTGGCACAACTGGTTGTTAACATGTAGAAGAATGCGAATCGATCCATTCCTATCTCCTTGTACTAAGGTCAAGTCTAAGTGGATCAAGGAACTTCACATAAAACCAGAGACACTGAAACTTATAGAGGAGAAAGTGGGGAAAAGCCTTGAAGATATGGGCACAGGGGAAAAATTCCTGAATAGAACAGTAATGGCTTGTGCTGTAAGATCGAGAATTGACAAGTGGGACCTCATGAAACTACAAAGCTTCTGCAAGGCTAAAGACACCATCAATAAGACAAAAAAACCACCAACAGATTGGGAAAGGATCTTCACCTATCCTAAATCAGATAAGGGACTAATATCCAATATATATAAAGAACTCAAGAAGGTGGACTCCAGAAAGTCAAATAACCCCATTAAAAAATGGGGCTCAGAACTGAACAAAGAATTCTCACCTGAGGAATACCGAATGGCAGAGAAGCACCTGAAAAAATGTTCAACATCCTTAATCATCAGGGAAATGCAAATCAAAACAACCCTGAGATTCCACCTCACTCCAGTCAGAATGGCTAAGATCAAAAATTCAGGTGACAGCAGATGCTGGCAAGGTTGTGGAGAAAGAGGAACACTTCTCCATTGTTGGTGGGATTGCAAGCTTGTACAAGCACTCTGGAAATCAGTCTGGCGGTTCCTCAGAAAATTGGACATAGTACTACCGGAGGATCCAGCAATACCTCTCCTGGGCATATATCCAGAAGATGTCCCAACCGGTAAAAAGGACACATGCTCCACTATGTTCATAGCAGCCCTATTTATAATAGCCAGAAGCTGGAAAGAACCCAGATGTCCCTCAACAGAGGAATGGATACAGAAATTATGGTACATTTACACAATGGAGTACTACTCAGCTATTAAAAAGAATGAATTTATGAAATTCCTAGCCAAATGGATGGACCTGGAGGGCATCATCTTGAGTGAAGTAACACAATCACAAAAGAACCCACACAATATGTATTCACTGATAAGTGGATATTAGCCCAAAACTTAGGATACCCAAGATATAAGATACAATAAACGCTAAATTGCTAAACGCATGAAACTCAAGAAGAATGAAGACCAAAGTGTGGACACTGTGCCCCTTCTTAGAATTGGGAACAAAACACCCAGGGAAGGAGTTACAGAGACAAAGTTCGTAGCTGTGATGAAAGGATGGACCATTTAGAGACTGCTGTATCCAGGGATCCATCCCATAATCAGCTTCTAAACGCTGACACCATTGCATACACTAGCAAGATTTTGCTGAAAGGACCCAAATATAGCCGTCTCTTGTGAGAAGATGCCGGGGCCTATCAAACACAGGAGTGGATGTTCACAGTCAGCTATTGGATGTATCACAGGGCTCCCAATGGAGAAGCTAGAGAAAGTAACCAAGGAGCTAAAGGGATCTGCAACCCTATTGTTGGAACAACATGATGTACTAACCAGAACCCCGGAGCTCTTGTCTCTAGCTGCATATGTATCGAAAGATGGCCTAGTCGGCCATCAATGGAAAGAGAGGCCCATTGGACTTGCAAACTTTATATGCCCCAATATAGGGGAATGCCAGGGCCAAAAGAGTGGGAATGGGTGGGTAGGGAAGTGGGGGGCGCTATGGGGGACTTTTGGGATAGCATTGGAAATGTAATTGAGAAAAATATGTAATAAAAATATCAAAAATTAAAAAAAATATATTTTTAAAATCATTATGAAAAATAGGTCTTAAAAATTCAAAATCTACAGAGAGCATTGAAAAAAATCAAAATAGTAAAAGCAATGAATGTTCAAGTCTCTTCAAATCCTGATGATCTGACCACATTTGACTATACTCTGTTCTGAAGGCTCCCTACTGCACAGAATCATTTGGTGAGAAACTAGAGCAATATACAAGCTTAGACCCTGTTTGGTGATATATGCTGCTACCAGGACATTAACATTGATGAGTGTATTTATACCACAAACAATACAAACCAGAAGCCACTCAGTCCCCGCCCTGCCCCTGTAGTACCTTTGCTAAGCATCTGACCCATGGCACAGACCCTAACTCTTCTCATTCATGTTGCTACCTGAACATCAGTTTGGAAGAAGCAGTCACGCCTGCATAGAGACCAATCAGCCTTGGGCGTGGAGGTGGAGGGTTAAAAGAACTGTGGTTCTGAGAGAGGCATTGATTTGCCTCAAGACAGAACCAATCTAGTGTCACATATAGAATACAACATTGACCACAATTTTTCTTAAATGGCAGAAGCACTTAAAGAATGTCAAGCACAGCCATGACTCTCCATTTCCCAGGTAAATAAATAATGACCAACAAGATCAGAAGAACATGGAAAGGTCATTCAGCTAGTCAGGGTGGAAACAACAGAGAACTTCGCCTCTTTTCTCTGGCCTCTTGGGATGAAGCTGAATATCCAGTGTCTGTCATGTTCTTGATCACGTAAGTTTAAGCTAATGAAATCCTCTACCCAAGACTTCTACTAGTAAGAATTGATTATGCCTTTTGGTGAGCATGGGGCCATCTCAAGAGCTGGAATCAAGGACTAGTTAGATTCTAGAGTTTCATTATGATCTGGATATGCCCATGAGGATTGTAGAAAATGGTGAGTTTTAAGAAGAAGCTGGCAGCTTCCCCAGCCCTAGAAACCAGAAACTCTGTAGTCAGCCCCAAGCTGATGATACCTCATTGAGGGACCATTTAGGAATTGGCTCATTTTGGTAAGATGGGAATTTCAAAAGATTTTGTGAGTTTGCATCTGGAAAGGGAGGGTTGGGGAATAGGAGTAGGTTATAGAGATGCTAAACTCAAGCCCTGAAATGGCTCCTGGGGCCATCACATTGAGTCACAGCTTCCTAAGCATGCTCACAAGTGTTTTCTCACCAGGTCCCATAGCAGGCCTAGCACAGACCTTAGGGCCTCTGTTTCATGCCATTATGAGAAGGATGACTACAACACTAAACACTAGTCCTGAGACAAGGATGAAGAATTGCTGGTGCTGGTTTTGATTATTTAGGTCCACTACAGGTCACAAAAAAGATTTCAAAGTCAGCACCTCCAGCTTCATACATTTTGAAAAAATATTTTTATTAGATATTTTCTTTATTTACATTTCAAATGTTATCCCCTTTCCTAGTTTTCCCTCTGAAAATCCCCGATCCCCTTCCCTGTACCTTGTATCCTGTTCCCCAATCCACCCACTCCCATTCCTGGTCCTGGCATTCCCCTATACTGGGGCATAGAACCTTTACAGGACCTAGGGCCTCTTCTCCCATTGATGACCAACTAGGCCATCCTCTGCTACATATACAGCTAGAGTCACAAGTTCCACCATATGTTTTCTTTGATTGGTGGTATACTGGCTAGTTTTGTGTCAACTTGACACAGGCTGGAGTTATCACAGAGACAGGAGCTTCAGTTGGGGAAATGCCTCCATGAGATCCAGCTGCAAGGCATTTTCTCAATTAGTGATCAAGGGGAGGTCCCCTTGACGGTGAGACCATCTCTGGGCTGGTAGTCTTGGGTTCTATAAGAGAGCAGTCTGAGCAAGCCAGGGGAAGCAAGCCAGTAAGAATATCCCTCCATGGCTTCTGCATCAACTCCTGCTTCCTGACCTGCTTGAGTTCCAGTCCTGACTACCTTGGAGATGAACAGCACTATAAAAGTGTAAGCTGAATAAACTCTTTCCTCCCCAACTTGCTTTTTGGTAATGATGTTTGTGCAGGAATAGAAACCCTGACTAAGACAGGTGGTTTAGTTCCATGGAGCTCTGATGTTCCTTTTATGGGGCTGCAAACCCCTTCAGCTACTTGAGTACTTTCTCTAGCTCCTTCACTGGGAACCTTGTTCTTCATCCAATGGATGATTGTGAGCATACACTTCTGTATTTGCCAGGCACTGGTGGAGCCCCTCAGGAGACAGCTATAGCAGGCTCCTGTCAGCAAGCTCTTGTTGTCATCTGCCATAGTGTGTGAGTTTGGTGATTGTTTATGGATGGGATGGATCCCCAAGTGGGGCAGTCTCTGGATGGTCGTTCCTTCAGACTCTGCTCTGAACTTTGTCTGTGTAACTCCTTCCATGGGTATTTTTCCCCCTTCTAAGAAGGATTCTGAATCTGGGCTAATATCCACTTCTCACTGAGTGCATATCATGTGTGTTCTTTTATGATTGGGTCACCTCACTTAGGTTGATATCGTCCAGATCCATCTATTTGTCTAAGAATTTCATAAATTCATTGTTTTTAATAGTTGAGTACTCCTCTTTTGTCTTTATAACCACGAAAACGCAACTCTTCAGAAGAAAATGACTTCTCAGCATGGTGGCTAGGGTGGAAAACTGGAGCCTCTGTGTGTTACCTGAAAGCTGTAGGTCTATGCATTGCCCCAGGCTCTTCCACCACATTATCTGGGACACACTGGAGAAAGATCAGTCTTTCTTTGTGCTAAGATTTACCCAATTAGGGAATCAACAGTCAGAGTTAGAGTGTGGATTCTCAAAGCCTTGAGTCTTTGTATAACAGGACAGGGTACACAGTTTTGACAGGCTAATAGGATGGGATCATGATGAAAACCATAAAAGAAAAAAAATATTCTTTACTGAAAAATGACTCATTCAGATCTGCAGCAGTCTGTGTGGTGCAATGTTTTCCTCAATTTCGAGCTGAGGAAACTGACTTGCACAGTTACTAATATACCATTTCTACAGACGCTAATTTGCATTTTGGGATAGAAGAGGATGTTGTTACTATGGTGCATATTTAACAACCAACTCTCCAGAAGAAGAGAAGCAAAGGAGAGTAGAGGCAAGTCTATCTTGGATACAGAAAATGTGGTCCATTTACACAATGGAGTACTACTCAGCTATTAAAAAGAATGAATTTATGAAATTCCTAGACAAATGGATGGACCTGGAGGGCATCATCCTGAGTGAGGTAACCTAATCACAAAGGCACTCACACAATATGTACTCACTGATAAGTGGATATTAGCCTAGAAACTTAGGATACGCAAGATATAAGATACAATTTGCTAAACGCATGAAACTCAAGAAGAATGAAGACCAAAGTGTGGACACTGTGCCCCTTCTTAGAATTGGGAACAAAACACCCATGGAAGGAGTTACAGAGACAAAGTTTGGAGCTGTGAGGAAAGGATGGACTATCTAGTGATTGCCATATCCAGGGATCCATCCCATAATCAGCTTCCAAATGCTGACACCATTGCATACACTAGCTAGATTTTGCTGAAAGGACCCAGATATAGCTGTCTCTTGTGAGACTATCCCAGGGCCAAGCAAAAACAGAAGTGGATGCTCACAGTCAGCTAGTGGATGGATCACAGGGTTCCCAATGGAGAAGCTAGAGAAAGTACCCAAGGAGCTAAAGAGATCTGCAACCTTGTAGGTGCAACAACAGTATGAACTAACCAGTACCCTGGAGCTCTTGACTCTAGCTTTATATGTATCAAAAGATGGCCTATTCGGCCATCACTGGAAAGAGAGGCCCATTGGACTTGCAAACTTTATATGCCCCAGTACAGGGGAACGCCAGGGCCAAAAAAATGGGAATGGGTGGGTAGGGAAGTGGGGGGGGAGAGTATGGGGGACTTTTGGGATAGCATTGGAAATGTAATTGAGGAAAATACGTAATAAAAATATTAAAAATTAAAAAAAGAAGGAAAAAAAAGAAAAACCTAAGCAAATAAAGCATACAAAGTAAAATAGACAATAACATTAAGAAAAAAAAAGAAGCCATTTCGAAAATCCTGCCGCTGAGCTCATGTATCACCTCTGTCCCTGTCAGCTGAGCCTGGTGTGCATAAATTCCTCGAGAAGGTTGCTAGTTGCATTGCTCATTGCTGTGATGGAATGGCTGACATAAGCCACTGGAAGACAGAAAACATTTACTGAGGGTCATAGTTGAGGGTTGTGGGGGTTGAACAGGAATGTCTCTCTGAAACATATTTGAATACATGGTCCCCAGTTGGCCAGTTGGCAAATTACTTTGGCAAGGTTTAGTTGTAGAGTTGTGAAAGGGAGTGTGTCTATGAATAGGCAGGGCAGGGGGTGTGACATTTCAAGAGCCAAATTTATTCCAGTTTTCTCCCTTTCTCTCCACTTATACTTGTGGATCAGATGTAAGCTCTCAGCTACTGCTTAGGCACCATGCTTGCCTGCCTGAGGTCAAGCCTCTTGCTGTGATGGTCATGGGCCCACACTCTGAAATTGCAAGCCCCCATTAAAAAACATTTTTACTATAAGTTACCTTGCTCATAATGTCTCCTTATAGCACAAAAGATGTCTAAGACAAGGGCATAGTAACAATGACAAAGAAGCAATGTAATAGGAGGCTGTGTCACTTGGTAATGTTGCATCCCCAGCCTGGAGGTAGACAGACAAATTCCAGTTTCAGTACACAGTCTTTTTTTCAAGACTGTCTAGAGCCCTAGGCCTGGATGCTGTGATGGTTTAAATGAGATGTTGCCATGCTCCTAAGCATTTGACTGCTTTGCCTCCAGTTATTAACACTGTCTGTATAGTTCTAGGAGATGTTGCTTTGATGGAAGAACTGTATCACTAGGTGCTTGCACTGAAGTTCCCAAGTCCATCACCAATCTTAGTGTACACTCATTATTACCTGATTGGGGTTTGAGATGTCAGCTCTTAGCATCATGATCTAGTTGCCATGGGTCTACTCTGCCATCACAGCCTTTTGTCTCTCTGGAACAGATGGTGACACCCACAATCAGGATGGGTCACCCCTCATCAGTTAAGCATACCCCAGCAAGATTTTGCTGAAGGGACCCAGATATATCTGTCTCTTGTGAGGCTAAGCCAGTGCCTGGCAAACAGAGAAGTGGATGCTCACAGTCAGTTATTGGATGGAACACAGAGCCCCCTATGGTGGAGCTAGAGAAAGTACCAAAGGAGCTAAAGGGGTCTGCAACCCTATAGGTGGAACAACAATATGAACTAACCAGTACCCCTAGAGCTTGTGTCTCTAGCTGCATCTTTAGCAGAAGATGGCCTAGTCGGCCATCATTGGGAAGAGAGGCCCCTAGGACTTGCAAACTTTATATGCCCCAGTACAAGGGAAATACCAGGGCCAAGAAGTGGGAGTGGGTGGGTAGGGGAGCAGGGGTCGGGGGGGGAATAGGGGACTTTCAGGATAGAATTTGAAATGCAAATTAAGTAAATACCTAATAAAAAAATTGGAGGAAAAAAACCAGTTTTCTGTTGAACTTTGGCAGTCATCCTTTTAACATAGTATTCTGTGCTTCATGAATGTTGTCCTTTGTTATTAAGTTGTATGTTGTATAAAATGTACAATGTTGTTCACACAAAACAAAAGCATTGTCTATGTATTAAACAGAGAACATTTTTTTTTATTTTTTATTAGGTATTTTCCTCATTTACATTTCCAATGCTATCCCAAAAGTCCCACATACCCGCCCCCCCCCCCCACTCACGTACCACCCACTCCACTTTTTGGCCCTGGTGTTCCCCTGTACTGGGGCATATAAAGTTTGCAAGTCCAATGGGCCTCTCTTTCCAGTGATGGCCGACTAGGCCATCATCTGATACATATGCAGCTAGATTCAAGAGCTCCGGGGTACTGGTTAGTTCATAATGTTGTTCCACCTATAGGGTTGCAGATCCCTTTAGCTCCTTGGGTACTTTTTCTAGCTCCTCCATTGGGGGCCCTGTGATCCATCCAATAGCTGACTGTGAGCATCCACTTCTGTATTTGCTAGGCCCTGGGATAGTCTCACAAGAGACAGCTATATCTGGGTCCTTTCAGCAAAATCTAGCTAGTGTATGCAATGGTGTCAGCATTTGGAAGCTGATTATGGGATGGATCCCTGGATATGGCAATCACTAGATAGTCCATCCTTTCCTCACAGCTCCAAATTTTGCCTCTGTAACTCCTTCCATGGGTGTTTTGTTCCCAATTCTAAGAAGGGGCAAAGTGACCACACTTTGGTCTTTGTTCTTCAGTTTCATACGTTTAGCAAATTGTATCTTATATCTTGGGTATCCTAAGTTCCTGGGCTAATATCCACTTATCAGTGAGAACATATTGTGTGAGTGCCTTTGTGATTAGGTTACCTCACTCAGGATGATGCCCTCCAGGTCCATCCATTTGTCTAGGAATTTCATAAATTCATTCTTTTTAATAGCTGAGTAGTACTCCATTGTGTAAATGTACAACATTTTCTGTATCCATTCCTCTGTAGAGGGGCATCTGGGTTCTTTCCAGCTTCTGGCTATTATAAATAAGGCTGCTATGAACATAGTGGAGCATGTGTCCTTCTTACGGGTTGGAACATCTTCTGGATATATGCCCAGGAGAGGTATTGACGGAATCTCTGGTAGTACTATGTCCAATTTTCTGAGGAACCACCAAACTGATTTCCAGAGTGCTTGTACAAGCTTGCAATCCCACCAACAATGGAGGAGTGTTCCTTTTTCTCCACAACCTTGCCATCATCTGCTGTCACCTGAAGTTTTGGTCTTAGCCATTCTGACTGGTATGAGGTAGAATCTCAGGGTTGTTTTGATTTGCATTTCCCTGATGATTAACAATGTTGAACATTTTTTCAGGTGCTCCTCTGCCATTCGGTATTCCTCAGGTGAGAATTCTTTGTTCAGCTCTGAGCCCCATTTTTTAATGGGGTTATTTGATTTTCTGGAGTCCACCTTCTTGAGTTCTTTATATATATTGGATATTAGTCCCCTATCTGATTTAGGATAGGTACAGATCCTTTCCCAATCTGTTGGTGGTCTTTTTGTTTTATTGACGGTGTCTTTTGCCTTGCAGAAGCTTTGCAACTTTATGAGGTCCCATTTATCGATTCTCGATCTTGCAGCACAAGACATTGCTGTTCTCTTCAGGAATTTTCCCCCTGTACCCATATCTTCGAGGCTTTTCCCTACTTTCTCCTCTATAAGTTTCAGTGCCTCTGGTTTTATGTGGAGTTCCTTAATCCACTTAGATTTGACCTTAGTACAAGGAGATAGGAATGGATCAATTCTCATTCTTCTACATGATAACCACTGGTTGTGCCAGCACCATTTGTTGAAAATGCTGTCTTTCTTCCACTGGATGGTTTTAGCTCCCTTTTCAAAGATCAAGTGTCCATAGATGTGTGGGTTCATCTCTGCATCTTCAATTCTGTTCCATTGGTCTACTTGTCTGTCACTATACCAGTACCATGCAGTTTTTATCACAATTGCTCTGTAGTAAAGCTTTAGGTCAGACATGGTGATTCCACCAGAGGTTCTTTTATCCTTGAGAAGAGTTTTTGCTATCCTAGGTTTTTTGTTATTCCAGATGAATTTGCAGATTGTTCTTTCTAACTCAGTGAAGAATTGAGTTGGAATTTGATGGGGATTGCATTGAATCTGTAGATTGCTTTTGGCAAGATAGCCATTTTTACTATAGTGATCCTGCCAATCCATGGGCATGGGAGATCTTTCCATGTTCTGAGATATTTAATTTCTTTCTTCAGAGCCTTGACATTCTTATCATACACATCTTTCACTTCCTTAGTTAGAGTCACTCCAAGGTATTTTATATTATTTGTGACTATTGAGAAGGGTGTTGTTTCCCTAATTTCTTTCTCAGCCTGTTTATCCTTTGTGTACAGAAAGGCCATTGACTTGTTTGAGTTAATTATATATCCAGCTACTTCATTGAAGCTGTTTATCAGACTTAGGAGTTCTCTGGTGGAATTTTTAGGGTCACTTATATATACTATCATATCATCTGCAAAAAGTGATGTTTTGACTTCATCTTTTCCAATTTGTATCCCCTTGATCTCCTTTTGTTGTCGAATTGCTCTGGCTAGGACTTCAAGTACAATGCTGAATAGGTATGGGGAGAGTGGACAGCCTTGTCTAGTCCCTGATTTTAGTGGGATTTCTTCCAGCTTCTCACCATTTACTTTGATGTTGGCTACTGGTTTGCTGTAGATTGCTTTTATCATGTTTAGGTATGGGCCTTGAATTACTGATCTTTCCAAGACTTTTATCATGAATGGGTGTTGGATTTTGTCAAATGCTTTCTCCACATCTAACAAGATAGATGATTATGTGGTTTTTGTCTTTGCGTTTGTTTATATACAGGATTACGTTATGGATTTCCGTATATTGAAACATCCCTGCCTCACTGGGATGAAACCTACTTGGTCAGGATGGATGATTGTTTTGATGTGTTCTTGGATTCGGTTAGCAAGAACTTTATTGAGGATTTTTGCATCGATATTCATAAGGGAAATTGGTCTGAAGTTCTCTATCTTTGTTGTGTCTTTTTGTGGTTTAGGTATCAGAGTAATTGTGGCTTCATAGAATGAGTTGGGTAGAGTTCCTTCTGTTTCTATTTTGTGGAATAGTTTGTGAAGAACTGGGATTAGATCTTATTTGAAGGTCTGATAGAACTCTGCACTAAACCCATCTGGTCCTGGGCTTTTTTTGGGTGGGAGACTATTAATGATTGCTTCTATTTCTTTAGGGGATATAGGACTGTTTAGATCATTAACCTGATATTGATTTAACTTTGGTACCTGGTATCTGTCTAGTTTCTTGTCCATTTCATCCAGGTTCTCCAGTGTTGTGGAGTATAGCCTTTTGTAGAAGGATCTGATGGTGTTTTGGATTTCTTCAGGAACTGTTGTTATGTCTCCCTTTTATTTCTTATTTTGTTAATTAGGATGCATTCCCTGTGCCCTCTAGTGAGTCTGGTTAAGGGCTTATCTATCTTGCTAACTTTCTCAAAGAACCAGCTCCTCCTTTGGTTGATTCTTTAAATAGTTCTTCTTGTTTCCAATTGGTTGATTTTGCCCCTGAGTTTGATTATTTCCTGCTGTCTACTCCTTTTGGGTGAATTTGCTTTCTTTTGTTCTAGAGCTTTTAGGTGTGTTTTTAAGCTGTTAATGTGTGCTCTCTCTAATTTCTTTTTGGAGGCACTCAGAGCTATGAGTTTTCCTCTTAGAAATGCTTTCATTGTGTCCCATAAGTTTGGGTATGTTGTGGCTTCATTTTCATTAAACTCCAAAAAGTCCTTAATTTCTTTCTTTATTCCTTCCTTGACCAAGGTATCATTGAGAAGAGTGTTGTTCAGTTTCCACGTGAACGTTGGCTTTCTATTATTTATGTTGTTATTGAAGATCAGCCTTAGTCCATGGTGATCTGATAGGATGCATGGGACAATTTCAATATTTTTGTATATGTTGAGGCTTGTTTTGTGACCATTTATGTGGTCAGTTTTTCAGAACGTACCATGAGGTCCTGAGAAGAAGGTATATCCTTTTGTTTTAGGATAAAATGTTCTGTGAGATCCATTTTTTTTCATAACTTCTGTTAGTTTCACTGTGTCCCTGTTTAGTTTCTGTTTTCATGATCTGTCCATTGCTGAAAGTGGTCTGTTGAAGTCTCCCACTATTATTGTGTGAGGTGCAATGTGTGCTTTGGCCTTTACTAAAGTTTCTTTAATGAATGTGGCTGCCCTTGTATTTAGAGCATAGATATTCAGAATTGATAGTTCCTCTTGAAGGATTTTACCTTTGATGAGTATGAAGTGCCCCTCCTTGTCTTTTTTGATGACTTTGGGTTGGAAGTCGATTTTATTAGCTATTAGAATGGCTACTCCAGCTTGTTTCTTCATGCCATTTGATTGGAAAATTTTTTCCAGCCTTTCATTCTGAGGTAGTGTCTATCTTTTTCTCTGAGATGAGTTTCCTGTAAGCAGCAAAATGTTGGGTCCTATTTGTGTAGCCAGTCTGTTAGTCTATGTCTTTTTATTGGGGAGTTGAGACCATTGATATTAAGAGATATTAAGAACAAGTAATTGTTGCTCCCTATTATTTTTGTTGTTAAAGTTGGCATTCTGTTCTTGTGGCTGTCGTCTTTTAGGTTTGTTGAGGGATTACCTTCTTGCTTTTTCTAGGACGTGGTTTCCATCCTTGTATTTTTTTTTCTGTTATTATCCTTTGAAGGGCTTGATTCGTGGAAAGATAATGTGTGAATTTGGTTTTGTCGTGGAATACTTTGGTTTCTCCATCTATGATAATTGAGAGTTTGGCTGGGTATAGTAGCCTGGCCTGGCATTTGTGTTCTCTTAGTGTCTGTATAACATCTGTCCAGGATCTTCTGGCCTTCATAGTCTCTAGTGAAAAATCTGGTATAATTCTGATAGGCTTTCCTTTCTATCTTACTTGACCTTTTACCCTTACTGCTTTTAATATTCTATCTTTATTTAGTGCATTTGTTGTTCTGATTATTATATGTGAGGAGGAATTTCTTTTCTGGTCCAGTCTATTTGGAGTTCTATAAGCTTCTTGTATGTTCATGGGCATCTCTTTCTTTAGATTTGGGAAGTTTTCTTCTATAATTTTGTTGAAGACATTTGCTGGTCCTTTGAGTTGATCTTCATTCTCATCTACTCCTATTATCCGTAGGTTTGGTCTTCTCATTGTGTTGTTGATTTCCTGGATGTTTTGAGTTAGGATATTTTGCATTTTCCATTTTCTTTGATTGTTGTGCAGATGTTCTCTATGGAATCTTCTGTACCTGAGATTCTCTCTTCCATCTCTTGTATTCTGTTGCTGATGCTCGCTTCTATGGTTCCAGATTTCTTTCCTAGGGTTTATATCTCCAGCGTTGCCTCACTTTGGGTTTTCTTTATTGTGTCTACTCCCCTTTTTATGTCTTGGATGATTTTATTCAATTCCATCACCTATTTGGTTGTGTTTTTCTGCAATTCTTTAAGGGATTAATGTCTTCTACCTGTTTAGCAGTGTTCTCCTGTATTTCTTTAAGTGAGTTATTAAAGTCCTTCTTGATGTCCTCTACCATCATCATGAGATATGCTTTTAAATCCAGGTCTAGCTTTTCGGGTGTGTTGGGGTGCCCTGGACTGGGTGAAGTGGGAGTGCTGGGTTCTGATGATGGTGAGTGGTCTTGGTTTCTGTTAGTAAGATTCTTATGTTTACCTTTCGCCATCTGGTAATCTCTGGAGTTAGTTGTTATAGTTTTCTGTGTTTAGAGATTGTTCCTCTGGTGATTCTGTTACCCTCTATCAGCAGACCTGGGAGACTAGATCTCTCCTCTGAGTTTCAGTGGTCAGAGAGCTGTCTGCAGGCAAGCTCTCTTCTTACAAGGAAGGTGCTCAGATATCTGGCATCCAGACCTCCCTCCTGGCCGAAGATGAAGGCCCAAAACAGGACCTTTCCCAGAAGCTGTGTTGCTTTGTCCTGTCACAGAAGCTGTTAGCTTCTGTAGTCCATACTCTCACCTGTGCAGACTACTTTCGGCAGAGTCTCGGAACCAAGATGTCTTCAGCCGATGCTGAGGCAAAGCCCTCTTTGGCCGGGCAGACACATCTGTCCTCTGACCGGGAAGCTCACTGAATGTCTGGAGCTCAAAAAGGGGGCTGCCTCAAGAGCTCTGTGGCTCCTGCCTGTCCCAGAAGCTGTTAACTTCTGTAGTGCACACTCTCACCTGTGCAGACTACTTTCGGCAGAGTCCCGGATCCAAGATCAACAGAGAACATTTTATGTAATGGTCAACTAACAATTCACCATCCTGGTTCCCTGGCCCACCTGCTATAACCTATCACTTTGAGAAATGCCCTCTTTATATTCTTGTTTCTCAGACTGTAGGCCACAGGGTTGAGCAAGGGTGTAAAAGCATTGTAAAAGAGTGAGATCTGCTTGTCTCAATCAGGAGAGTAGCTGGAGTTAAGCCTCATGTAGATGTAAGTGGCAGGAATATAGAAGAGTGTAACCATGTCAGGAGGGAAGCACAGGTAGAGAAAGCCTTGCAGTGGCCCTGGGTGGACTTGATCTTGAGAACTGCCATGACAATACGAATGTAGGAGGCCACAATGAGGGAAATTGGAATAACAACCAAAAAGACACTCAAGACCAAGTCCACCATCGCTACAAAGTGAGTATCCATGCAAGCCAAGCTATGAACTGAAGGACCTTCACAGAAGTAGTGGTTGACCCTGTTGGGCCCACAATATGGCAGACTCATGGTGAAGAAAGTATGTAATAAAGATGAAAAGAAACCACAGATCTAAGACCCTGCTGCCAATTGTATGCAGAGGCCCCAGTTGAGGATGACAGTATAGTGCAGTGGATAACAAATGGCCACATACCGGTCATAAGCCATCACAACAAAGAAGGTGCACTCAGTTATATCCAGGCCACCAAACACAAACATCTGCAGCCAGCAGCTAGCAAAGGAGATGGTATGAGAGTGAGCAAGAAGATGCACCAACATCTGGGGCATGGTGGTGGTGACATATCCAACAGGGAGAGGGTAGAGAGGAAGAAGTTAATGGGAGTGTGCAGCTGTGTGTCCAGGTTAATGGGAGTTAATGGGAGTGTGCAGCTGTGTGTCCAGGCATGATGATGAGCCCATTGCCCAGGACTGAGCTCAGGTAGATGAGAAGGAAAACAATGAAGAGGATGCTGTTGGTCGTGGGGTCACTGGAGAAGCCAAACAGAATGAATTCTGAAACGCAAATTTGGTTCTGTCTTGGAAACATTCACATGGTAGAGACTGTAAGAGAATCCGTTATTCTGTGTGTTGTTTGACACATGCCAGGAGTAGAGGCAGAAGGGAGATACAGGCTGAGGAGGTGAAACACTGGGTGTTCCAGATGGCTCAAAGCTCCAGTTCCAGGATATCTGCTCTTACCTCCACAGGCCACACACATACATAGTGCACTGACATGCATGTAGGGAAAATCTATATGTATAAAATAAAAGTCAGTGTTTTCCTTAAAGAAAAAAGTAAGGCTAGGATGTGGGTCTAAGCTCGGTGGTCAATTCCTGTGCACTCTTCTCAAGCTACTGAACTTCCTAGTGCCTCAGTCTCTTCATCTATCAAATGAAGCTAATGACAGTTATATCATGGGATTATGATATATATCTAAACCATCTCTGGCTGGAGAGATGACTTAGTGGTTAAGAGCACTGACTGCTCTTCCAGAGTCCTGAGTTCAATTCCAAGCAACCCTATCTGTAATGGAAGCTCACAACCACCTGTAAAGCATCTCACATCACTCCTGACAATGCCACATAACATATAACAGGACACATGCACTGTCACAGTCTGGATCCTTCTGTGGGAAGGCAGAGACAGAGGGCAAGTGGGCTAGTAACACTCTCCAAAATGATGTGCACTGGGTTCAACTGAGAGACCCTGCCTTGATGAATAAAGTGAGAGTAATTGAGGTAGAATCCCATGTCAGTGTCCAAGCACACTCACACACACACTCACACAGACACACACAGGGACATACACACACATAACGTATATACACATGCATGTACACACACAGCTAATCACATACACATATACATTAGACATATACAAAAAAGAGAGTAAATAAACAAATGAAGCAGAAAGAACCTATGTCAGTCAGACACAGGTCCACACACATACAGTCATAATAATAATGACAGATGGGTTTGCATACAATATGCTGCAGACATTGTAGCTTCCCAGGGAAAGCAGGTGGATCCTGACAGTATTCAAGTAGGAAATTTTTTTCTTCCTTTTTAAATTCCAGGTCCCTCTACCCACAAGAAAAAAAGCAATTCTGGATATACTGTAGATTCAAGTTGTAAATCTAAACCAATTAAAAGTATAGAATAAAACCTGATTTATCATTTTAGGATAAGCCAAAGTAAGATTGCTTTTAAAGACCACTTTTCATGGAGGGAAAATATATGCTACACTAGCAAGATTTTGCTGAAAGGACCCAGATATAGCTCTCTCTTGTGAAACTATGCCGGGGCCAAACAAACACAGAAGTGGATGCTCACTGTCAGCTATTGGATGGATCAGAGGGCTCCCAATGGAGAAGCTAGAGAAAGTAGCCAAGGAGCTAAAGGGATCTGCAACCCTATAGTTGGAACAACATGATGAACTAACCAGTACCCCGGAGCTCTTGTCTCTAGCTGCATATGTATCAAAAGATGGCCTAGTCGGCCATCACTGGAAAGAGAGGCCCATTGGACTTGCAAACTTTATATGCCCCAATACAGGGTAATGCCAGGGCCAAAAGAATGGGAATGGGTGGGGGGTATGTGGGACTTTTGGGATAGCATTGGAAATGTAATTGAGGAAAATACGTAATAAAAAAAAATTTAAAAAAAGTAAAGAAAAGAAAACTGAGTGAGCCATGAAAAGGTGGGGGCGGTGGGCAGTCTCTGCTTTATTTCCTGACTCCAGCTTCCTGCCCTCCTTGAGTTTCTGCCTTGGCTTCTACCTATGAGAGAATGATCAGAGTCTGTAAGTCAAATAAACACTTTCTTCTTTAAAAAAAAAAGAAAGAAAGATAGAAAAGAAAATATATGC
This sequence comes from Mus caroli, assembly GCF_978045245.1. Lineage (NCBI taxonomy): Eukaryota > Metazoa > Chordata > Mammalia > Rodentia > Muridae > Mus > Mus caroli. Next base: position 37,797,928 of record NW_028227261.1, on the reverse strand, counting down.
TAAGCCAGAAAAACAAAAATGAAGTACTCAAAAATATTTCTACAAAGACTTAGAAAAGCACAAACATAAATATCATCAGACACTCCAGGATAACAGAGAATGCTACTGAAGGCATTTCACGGAGGCATCTGTCTATTGGGCACTGATGAGGGTAAGAGGTTCTCAGCACCATCACTCATCTGGACATTGCAGAGGACACCACAGAGCATGCCCACCTCTGCTTCTCAGCCTCACATCCCCACACACCTACCAGCATGGCTGCACTGACATATATCTAATATTAACTAGTATGACTAGATACAATGGGGGAGAAAGTTAAAATGACCCCTTTAGTAAGTGCTTGGGTGTGCTCTCTGAGGTTGAACACATTCAGATCCTCTCCACCCAACTTCATGTTCTTTCTCTTCCCAAACTTTCTTTCAAAAAAATCCACCCAGAAGGAACAAAAACAAACAAACAAACAGAACAACACCATGGGGTCACTTTCCTGTTGGCCAACTGCTCCTGACCATGTGACTTATCTTGGGATGTGACTGGTATGCACAGTGAGACTCTACTGGAGAAAACTAACCTCCTCATTTCTAGTATCAGTTGTAAATAAGTTCTTGTTTAGGGGCAGGACTTTGTGTCCATTTCCTCTCTCAGGGCTGGGCATTCATCTGCCCCAACTCGTTCTTCATGAGACTGCTGCAGGGGTTATTCAAGAATTTTCAAGCTGGTCCTATGTGGCCCCAGCTGAAAGCCTTTTAACAGCTCTAAAGTTCCATCATTTGAGGCAGAAACACTGGTCATTCCAAACCTGCCTGCTCTGTGAAGACTAAGCCTCAGGATACAGCTGACTCCTCCACCTCCCCTGTCTCAATGTGCAAACCTCTGCAAGCACTCCTGGTGTCCTGTATACATGTGCTTCTCTCCCATTTTAGAGCACTCGCCTAGTTTCTCATTATGGGGGCAAGGATAGCAACACTTGCACCATTGCCCATACTCTGGCCACAGCTCGGCGGGAAGTCTTCCCTTTTATGATACCACTTCCCACCCTAACCCAAGAATGATACATTGTGTTTTTCTTATTCGTTGGCTGGTTAATGTCTGAAGAATCCTAGAGAAATCTTTCTTCTTCTCCTTTTAACTTCATTCCCAGACCACTAAAAAAGAATTGTCTAAAGTAGGGTATGATTGAATGTACGATTTTCTAACCTTTGTAATAACATGAGAGAAGTGGGTGGAAGTTTGTTGGGAGCTATTAAGACAACACAATTGTCCTGATCTCTGAATTGGGCCTCTCCCCCCGAAAAGAAAAGGGTTTCAAAAGCGGGCCACCGACGCACCGCTCTGAAAACAACCACAGATTGTTCCAGCCCTAAGTCAGCACAGGATGTCCTGACCACAAGATGTACCCTGATACCACCAAGTTTCTGCTTCCCCATGTAGTTGCCAAAAGAAAAATTTCCGCTGCCCCATCCCTCCTGCTGAGAAGTACTTCCTCTTTTTCCACTGCCCCATTCCTCCTGCTGAGAAGTACTTCCCCTTTTGCTTGTGCATTTAAGCCTTGAGCCTTGCTGAATACAGTGACACCTTGATGCTAATCAGACTGCTTCCATGTGTTCTTGCACTTGGTGTCCGTCTCTCCCTCCCCCCATTTGGTTCTTAGGAGAAGGTCCCCTCAAGACCCTCGAATAACTGGACCTACTGGACGGGTCAGGAGTTGAGGTGGTTCAGCTTCAGAGCCTGGCTCTCAGTCACTTTCTGCTCTGCTCTGGCATACAAACTCTCAAGTGGGAAGTGAAGAAAGCAGTCTTCAGTGTCCTCTAGTTGAGTTCACTGAGATTCTGCACAGACCAGAGCTCCCACATTAAAGTTTATTGGCTACCCACAGACCAGCTCTGCTGGACAGATTTCCCTCTGTTCTGAGTGTGGGAGGCCCTGAGTATATTGAAAATAGAAGAATCCAAGGAAAGAGTATCTGAGGTGGGGTTTCCGGAGCATGGGAAGATCATTTTGTCATCCACAATCTATTATGTTTTCCCAGCTGAGTGGTCTCTGATTTAGCTTGCAGAGTTCCTCCGAACCTGCTGGGCCAAATCTATGAGCCCAGTACTGCAAATGAAGCTATGAGGATTGAGTTTCAGGCTAGAATGATGCTACACAAGGTAGCTCCAACCTACAAAACCAGTTGCTGGAAGGCTTAGGATCAGTAACTTAAAGAAATTCTCTACTATCTCATGAGTTTGAGGTCAGGTTATTACAGCAGACTTACTTGCCTCACCCCAAAAAAGAAAATCATGATGGCCATGTCCACAAAGAACATCAAGCTCTGTCTCTGTGGTGTGGGAAAACATATTCAGAGACACTGACCTTCACTGCTCCCTCATGGACAGGGTTTTCTGCTTCACTTGAGATCTTTGATCTTAGGCCTGCGCATTCTTTATTTATCAACAAGATAGGAAACAGACAAACTCTCTGTAAATAGCCATTAAGTTATTAAAGGGAAGATGAAGGAATGAAGGAATCAAGGTTGAGACTGAGAAGAAAGAAGAGCAGGCAAAGGGGAAGAGGTCTGGGGGTTTGAGATGTGTGCACAGAGGACAAGGAGATGGATGGCTTGACTACTGCTCACCTGAAGTCCATCATCTGTCTGAACCCACCCACAAGCCAAACACCAGTGACCATCTTACCACTTGTTTATCCAGGGAATGTGCTACTGAGTGCCTGATTCTTAGTCTTGCAGGAAAAAAATTAAAGGGGAATTCCCTCTTAAGGAACAGAATTGAGAGGGACAGGATGCTAGGCAGCCCTGTCTCCAGAAAAATGCCAAGGTGCTACTGAGTTTGAGGAGCTGAGTCTCCCAATTCCTCTGCAAGGACCAGGCAACCCTGGCTCCTGAAGATGGGGCCTATAAAATTCTGCTTAACAAAGGCAGACTCAGACATCTTCACCTCTTCCCAGTGGGACCAGCAGCTGAGGTTTTATGGACCTACCTCCTCTCTTAGCTTCCCCAGGAGAGCTGGGAAAGGCTGGTTTGTGTTCCCTATAGGGATGCCAAGATAATTTCCAGGATGCTATCAAGGATAGCACTACAAGTGAGACCACTGGGAAATGAACAAACAGAAATAGCTCCTTGGTGAGGGGTTCCCTTTTTCTATACTATCTAAGGAATAACCACAGCTCAGAGAACAGGAGAAGGAACTTGGTCAGATGAAATAAAGGTTAAGGACTTAAGTTTTCATTGTGCTTTCTTTTACTGTCCAAACCCTGAACCCAGACAAGCCCTGAGACCATGTTTGAGTCACACTCTTCTTTCCTCTGAAATTACCTTGGGGCCAACTATACCTGGGTGACCATTTTCAAATTGCTCATGTATTCTGGAACATTATCCATTATCTGGGCATGGGCAGGTAGGATCATGCTTGATAATATCTTATCGGTGCTGTCATTAAAAAAGAAACCAGGGTATGCAGTCCCTGGAAGCAGCCATGAGGCTGTACTAGTCTGCCTATCCTTTTCGTCCCCACTCTGTAGAGGAATTTTAATATCCAAGGAATACCAAGGACTGTGTGACACAGCTGGAATGGCACATGTTTAACCCCACTGCCTGAAATACATGCAGGCCCTTACCTCACACCTTTATTTTTTAAATTTTTATTATTATTATTATTATTTTGATTTGAAATTTTTATTGGATATTTTCTTTATTTACATTTCAAATGTTATCCCCTTTCCTAGTTTCCCCTCCAAAAATCCCATGTCCCGTACCCCTCTCCCTGTTCCCCAACCCACCCACTTCCATTCCTGGTCCTGGCATTCCCCTATACTGCGGCATAGAGCCTTCATAGTACCAAGGGCCTCTCCTCCCATTGATGGCCGACTAGGCCATCCTCTGCTACATATATATATATATATATATATATATATATATATATATATATATATATAGCTAGAGCCACAAGTTCCACCATGTGTTTTCTTTGATTGGTGGTATAGTTCCAAGGAGCTCTAGGGGTACTTGTTAGTTCATATTGATTTTCCTCCTATGGGGCTTCAATCCCCTTCAGCTCCCTGGGTATTTCTCTGCCTCCTTCATTGGGGACCTTGTGCTCTGTCCAATGGATGACTGTGAGCATCCACTTCTGTATTTGCCAGGCACTGGCAGAGCATCACAGGGAACAGCTATATCAGGCTCCTGTCATCAGGCTTTTGTTGGCATCTGCCTAGTGTCTGGGTTTGGTGGTTGTTTATGGGATGGATCCCCAAGTGGGGCAGTCTCTGGATGGTTGTTCCTTCAGACTCTGCTCTAAACTTTGTCTGTGTAACTCCTTCCATGGGTATTTTGTTCCCCATTCTAAGGAGGGACAAAGTATCCACACTTTGGTCTTCCTTCTTTTTAAGTTTCATGTGTTTTGCAAATTGTATCTTGGGTATTCTAAGTTTCTGGGCTAATATTCACTTATCAGATACATCCATTTGTCTAAGAATTTCATAAATTCATTGTTTCCAATAGCTGAGTAGTACTCCATTGTGTAAATGGACCACATTTTCTGTATCCATTCTTCTGTTGAGGGACATCTGGGTTCTTTCCAGCTTCTGGTTATTATAAATAAGGCTGCTATGAACATAGTGGAGCATGTGTCCTTATTACAAGTTGGGACATCTTCTGGGTATATGCCCAGGAGAGGTATTGCTGGATATTCCAGGAGTACTATGTCCAATTTTCTGAGGAACCACCAAACTGATTTCCAGAGTGGTTGCACCAGCTTGCAATTCCACCAGCAATGGAGGAGTGTTCTTCTTTCTTCGCATCTTTGCCAGCATCTGCTGTCACCTGAGTTGGGTTTTTTTAATTAGGTATTTATTTCATTTACATTTCCAATACTATCCCAAAAGTCCCCACACCCTCCCCCACCCACTCCTCCACCCACCCACTCCCACTTCTTGGCCCTGACTTTCCCCTGTACTGAGGCATATAAAGTTTGCACAAACAATGGGCCTCTCTTTCCACGGATGGCCAACTAGGCTATCTTCTGATACATATGCAGCAAGAGATACAAGCTCCATCACCTGAGTTTTTGATCTTAGGCATTCTGACTGGTGTGAGGTGGAATCTCAGGGGTGTTCTGATTTGCATTTCCCTGATGATTGAAGATGTTGAACATTTTTTTAGGTACTTCTCAGCCCTTTGGTATTCCTCAGTTCAGAATTCTTTATTTAGCTCTGTACCCCATTTTTAATAGGTTTATTTGATTTTCTGGAGTCCAGCTTCTTGAGTTCTTTGTATATATTGGTTATTAGTCTCCTAACATATTTAGGATTGGTAAAGACCCTTTCCCAATCTCTTGGTGGCCTTTTTGTCTTTTTGACAGTGTCCTTTGCCTTACAGAAGCTTTGCAATTTTACAAGGTCCTATTTGTCGATTCTTCATCTTACACCACAAGCCATTGCTGTTCTGTTCAGGAATTTTTCCCTTGTGCCCATATCTTCGAGGCTTTTCTCTACTTTCTCCTCTATAAGTTTCAGAATCTCTGGTTTTATGTGGAGTTCCTTGATCCACTTAGATTTGACCTTCGTATAAGGAGATAGGAATGGATCAATTTGCATTCTTCTACATGATAACCACCAGTTGTGTCAGCACCATTTGTTGAAAATTCTGTCTTTTTTCCACTGGATGGTTTTAGCTCCTTTGTCAAAGATCAAGTGACCATAGGTGTTTGGGTTCATTTCTGGGTCTTCAATTCTATTCCATTCATCTACCTCTCTGTCATTGCACCAGTATCATGCAGTTTTTATTACAATTGCTCTGTAGTACAACTTGAGGTCAGGCATGGTGATTCCACCACAGGTTCTTTTATTGTTGAGTATAGATTTTGCTATCCTAGGTTTTTTGTTATTCCAGATGAATTTGCAAATTGCCCTTTCTAACTCAGTGAAGAATTGAGTTGGAATTTTGATGGGGATTGCATTGAATATGTAGATTGCTTTCAGCAAGATAGCCAGTTTTACTATATTAATCCTTCCAATCCATGAGCATCAAGAGATCTTTCCATCTTCTGAGATATTCTTCAATTTCTTTCTTCAGAGACTTGAAGTTCTTGTCATACAGATCTTTCACTTCCTTTGTTCGAGACACCCAAAGTTATTTTATATTATTTGTGACTATTTTTAATGGTGCAATTTCCCTAATTTCTTTCTCAGCCTGTTTATCCTTTGTGTAGAGAAAGGCCACTGATCTGTTTGAGTTAATTATATATCCAGCTACTGCACTTTGGTGAGGCATTTGGGTCAGAACAGCTGGATTGAACTAGTCAGCCAGAGTTCAAAAATGTCAGAAAAGTGAGTCCCTGACATGACAATTTCCGGAGGAAATAATACTGACATGTACACTTTTATCACTCAGAAAGGTGTAACATCTTCCCTCTTGCCATTTTTTCTCTTTTGTCTCTTTTGCAGTATTCCAAATACACTTTCTGTGAGAGTTGGGCCCTTTTCACTTTATCACATACCATTCCTATCATGTGATGGCTTTTCTGCCATGTTGTAGATGCCCATGTCTTAGTCAAATTCTCTTGCTGTCTCTCTCTTTCTGTCTCTTTCTGTCTTTCTCTGTCTCTGTCTCTGTCTCTCTCTCTCTCTCTCTCTGACTCTCTCTCTCCTCTTGTCATGAATCTATGATAAAATCTTTATGAATAAAGCTAGGAGAGCCAGGGTGGCTGTGTAATCCTACTTATGACACTCAATCACTTCTGTCTGGTTCTCTAAACCTCTGTCTCCTTATTGATCCTGGGAGAGAAGAGTCTGCCTGGACTTAACTACCTGTGCAGAGCTAATGGAGATCACCAACACCTGTGAGAAGAGTTGGGGTCAGAGCTGTGGGACAATGCTTAGCAACAGCATTGCAGGGGCCAGGGCTGAGTCCAAGACAATTCTCTTTAGTGATGATTTTCAATTACCAAGATGGAAATGCACCCGTCATGGTCAATGTTATGGTTGCCTACATGCTACAGAACAGCAGTTGAGATCACATATCACTACACAGTATTTAAACCAGCAAATGCATCACACCAGACAACTCCTAGAACACAGATGACAGGAAAATGTCATCCATCATCAGGATGTTAAGAGTTTTGGAGCTTTGATTGCTTTTTTTAAAAAAATGCTATCAATCAAACTGTAGCCTCAAGTGTTCTATTTACTCCAATGTTATAGAGGTGAACACAATTCTCAGATATCTGGCTTTATTCCAATACAATTTACTTAATTGTCATTTATATAATTAACTTTTCCCCCCATTTTTCGAGACAGGGTTTCTCTGTATATTCCAGGCTGTCCTGGAACTCACTCTGTAGACCAGGATGGCCTCAAACTCAGAAATCTGTTTGCCTCTGCCTCCCAAGTACTGAGATTAAAGGCGTGCACCACCACTGCCCAGCTATAACAAACTTTTAAATATTTGCTCTGTTTATGGAGCAGCTCATAGAAATACTTTTTGTTTGTTTGTTTGTTTTTCCAAACAGGGTTTCTCTGTGTATCCTTGCCTGTCCTAGAACTTACTGTGTGACCAGACTGTCTTTGAACTTATAGAAACCTGATTGCCCCTGCCTTCCAAGGTTTGGGATTAATTTACTGCACCACCATCATCCTCTGGTCACAGTAATTCTAAGGAAGACAGACTTTATAGTCTGTGTTCTTTTTCTGGATAGTTAGGAGTCTGAGACTCAGATGGAAGGCAGGGATGGAGGCTCAATGTCACAAACTATAGGCCAGTACTTGTGGCAGGTGCAGCACATCATCACATTTTAGTCTAGCAAGCCTGGAAGGGAAACAGTTACTTCTGGATTTCTACAGAAGAGGAAACCAAGGCTTTAGAATAACAGCAAGTTAAAGAGAGCATGCTCCACAGTGTGATTTTTTTAAATTGCCAATTATTATTTGAATTCAAGAGACATGAGCCTCTGGGAGTCTTCTCTGTCGAGTGGTAGGGGATGTCACTGCTGAATTCCATGTTGTTGCTTCCTGGTTGACTCTTTTTCTTCTTTGTCTCTGCTTATGTGTGTGAGCATGTTGTCTCCAAATTCACACACATGCCTGAGCCCTAGGGAAGTCACAAGAAGCTACCAGATCCTCTAGAACTCAATATATAGATGGTTGTGAGCTGCTACTTGCATGATGGAACCCCCACTGGGGCTTCTCCCTGTGAACGAAATTGTCTTTTTCAAATTGATACCCTCCAGTCCCATTCGTTTTGTCTCTTAAATAGTACCAGAGTGGCTGGGTATCTTGCTGAGATCCACAGCAGGGAGTGAGGACTTTGGTTTGCCATGAGTTATTGCAGAAGGAAGAGGAGCGTGACTCAAACATCGTCTCATCACTGCTTGTCTGGGCTCAGGGTTTGGACAGCAAAAGGAAGCACTATGATAACTTGGGTTCTTTACCTGTGTAACAGGTGACCAGGTTCCATAGCCTGTTCTCTGACCTGTGATTATTCCCTACTTAGTCTAGAAAAGGAAATAGGTTACCACCCTCTCACCCTTGGGCTGTGTCCTCCTGCATTGCCACCAAGGTTCTCACTTGTAGTGCTATTGTTGAAAGCAGCATGGGAATCATCTTACCATCCCTACTGGGAACAGAAATGAGCCTCTCTGTTTTCTCCTGGGAAAGCTGAGTGAGAAGGCAGGGCCATAGAACCTCAGGTGCTGGTCCCACTGGGAAGAGGTGAAAAAGTCTGAGCTTTCCTTTGTTAATCAGGATTTTACAGACACCATCTTCAGGATCTAGGGATGCTTACTCTTTCTAAAGGAATAGAGAGACTCAGCCCCACACCATAGCACCTTGACATTTTTGTGGAGACTGGGCTGCCAAGCATCCTGTCCATCTCAGTTCTGTTTCTTAAGAGGGAATTCCCCTTTAATTTTTTTCCTCCAGTTAGATGGACCATACACTGCATCCTTCGCTCCAGTATCTTCTAAAGGCCAAACCATTCTGGGGAGGGCACCTTGGATACTAATCCAAGGCTCTGGAGCATACCCTCGTTCTTCCTGACCACACTGTGAAAGGCTAGGCTCAAGAATGTTGATAGCAAGCATTTCTTGGGATATGTGGGTGGGGTGGTAGAGATCTCCATTTGCTAAGTTTAATAGATGGCTTTTTATCTTCCTATGACATTCTTTCTGCCTGGTTTCTGGTTTTATCATCTCTTGATATGGGAATAAGGAGAATCTTATTAGGTCTATGCACCCCTTGTACTCAGACCAGGGCAAGGGGAGATGACCCATGGCTCACTAGATATTTTTGGTTAATTGGAGTTGAGCCAGAATCACCAGTTGTCACAAGTACCATTGCTGAATGCTGATGTCATTCAGTCTAGTCAGTGTGATTGCTCCCTGTTCCTTCAGCTGAGTCAGCTAACCAGATGTTTCTGGTGAGTGCCCCATTGCCCAGCATTCAGCCTTCCTGAGCCCTGAGAGTGATGGCATAGATTCACCTGGAAGTAGTTACAAAACAGAATACATAGTCCTTTGTCCCACAAAGAGTTCAAGTGCTAAGGCAAAGGGAAACTGCTTGGCACAGGGGAAAATGGCATACAAGGGATAGTGACCCAGATGTATCAACAGGCAGATTTATTACCTGAAATAGCTATATAGTATGATAGGGCACTTGGCCTGCTTTATGAATAATAAACAGGTATTATATATGGGATGAGGAACAGTCAGAGGGGGGACTGGGAAGGGAACAATGACTGAACTATAAAAAAAAGATTAAAAAAAAGGTATTATGTCTTTAAAAGAAAATTATCATTTGTATACAAACCATACAGGGTTATAATCTGACTCTATTAAAAATATTATGAAAGGGAAACCTACAATAAAAGAAATAACTGGACTCCATTGTCATTACCAGGTTCCTCCTATTATGGGATGTCACAAGGGCCTTGATCCTTCTCTTCCTGTCTGGGTACCAAAAATCTAATCATTGTTAGTTGCTAACATAAATAGTTATCCATAACAGAGTCAAGGATTTAACTCAGGATACAACTCAAGGGGGGAATGTAAGAGCCAGAGACACCCTGTAAGCCCCACCTGCCCAAGGACAATGTAATGTCTTGCTTTGCTGGGAGTTGTAGTTCTTGGAAAGTAACAAGCCACAGTTTTGTGGGGTTTTTTTTTCTCTCTCTCTAAATAAATGTGTTTGAAGTGTGTGCACTGAATGTGCCTGATCACATGTGGGTGGGAGGTATGGAGGCAGAAAATGAATCAAGATATCTTTTTACCTTGATTGGACCTGATGGTAAATGAAATGAGATGTGGGATTCACATTTTTAAGCCCCGGCAAAATGTGACTATGCGGTCATATATTACAAACCCAGAGGTGGTTCAGGACAGAGTTCTTTTGACATGGACAGTTTTTAATTAAAGTTTGCTTCAAATTTGGCTCAACTTTATGAAACTTATTTCTCACATATGAATCTCAGGATGAATAGTTCCAAGTACCCAGCATAAGCAACCTTAATTCTCCCAGCAACCCCAGACAGGAAGAGGCAACTGTTGGCAGTTTACAGAAGAGAGAGCCGAGGCAGGGCCACAGTGAGTTTAAGTGAGAATGCTCTAGAACAAGATATATCTGTAAACCAATTTTCAGTATGTTCTTAAGGGCTATAATTCCCTGGGTGAGATCCCTCACTCAGCCATTGGAGGACTGGCACTGCTGACCACCAGTGATGACTTGTCATGGAGGTCTCTTAAATGCCCATGTGGCCATCCTGGCTCAGGTCCTGCATACACAATTGAGGAAGGAATAGAGGTGACACTAAACATGGTATTGCTGGGAGTGAGGGAGGGTCTGGGCAGTGACTGAAAATGTCAGGCCTTGACTCTTTCACCTCCTTTGCCCTGAGCTGTGCATCTTCCCCAATTAGGTTTAAAATGAAGGTCATCATTCCTCCATTTGCCTGATGTTTTCTCCTGCTCTGTCCCCCAAGGGTCCCTTCCAAGGAGTGTGCTTGTTGAGAGCATTCAGGAAATCCCTACTGGGCACAGAAATGGCACTTTCCCAACTCACCTGGGAAGGCTAAGAGAGAAGGCAGGATCATAAAGTCACTGCAGCTTGTACCACAGGGAAAAGGTTGACAAGTCTGAGACTCAGTTTGTTGCACAGGTTCACCACCCTCAGAAGACAAACGTAGCCTGCTTGGAGACTGAACTGTCAGAAACCTTGGATATGTTCTGCATTCTTGACTGCCTACAATATCACATCTCTAGATCCAGTTGTTTAGGGGTTTTCCTGGTTAGTCACTTCCACAAGAGCAAGAAGCAACCATTCATTGACACCTAGTTGGACCCATGAGTGGTAAGTTGGTCACTAGTCTTGGACTTCCTGGTAGGATGCAGGCATCATGTGAAACTGAATATCAGAAGTAGCTGGACACTCCTTTTGATTGTGTACATGACACCATAGACCTGCAACCCTGCTCCTTATTGCCTTTTCTTCTTCCTTAACCCTACCTCACCCTCATGCCCTTTATTCCTTCCTCTTCCTCTTCCTTCCTCCTTTATACATATAATATATCCTGACAGTTTGTTTCCTGTCATGCTCTAGGTCAGTACTAGACACAAAGATACAATATTGTTCTGAGCTCAAGGATCATACATTAGTCTGAAAGCCATAGCCATGAGAACAGTGAAGGTCTCTTAGAGTCAGCCTTCCAACATGCAGGGGGACATCTGGATGTGCACTTATGACAGTTTGGTTTTGACTGTGAGATGGATCTCAGGCTGCTTAGCCTGGCTGCTTTGCTCAGTTGGTGATGCTACACTTCAGATTCTCATTTTCAGCAATCCGGGGGTAGGATTCTATGGGTTTTTTGTTTTGTTTTGTTTTTCTTCCTGAGACTGAGTATTGCCAGGTAGCCCAATTTTGGGTCTAGAACTCATAATCTGGCTGTCTTTGCTTTCTTAATGCTGGGACTGATGATCTGTATCACCAGGCATAGTTGGATATTATAAAGGAAGACACGGACTTGTAGGACAGGCAAGTCAATAAAGACTTTGACCAAATTATTTTCCTCTGTCTCTATCTATTTAAGTCTCTGTCTGTATCTGTGTCTCTGTTTCTGTACTTTTGTCAGTCAGTGAGTCAGTGAGTCAGTCTGTGTGTGTGTCTGTTACTTTGTGTCTCTTCCTATTCTGAGTCTCTGCCTTTCTGAGTCTCTGTCTTTCTTTGTCTCTGTTTTTGTCTCTGACTCTCTCCTTTTTACTTTCTTTTTTTAAACAATTGTTATTAGATATTTTCTTCACTTACAACTCAAATGCTATCCCTAAAGTCCCTTATATCCTCCCCCATCCTGCTCCCCAACCCACCCACTCCTGCTTCTTGTCCCTGGCATTCCCCTATACTGGGGCATATAAAGTTTGCAATACCTAGGGGCCTCTCTTCCCAGTGATGGCCGATTCAGCCATCTTCTGCTACATATGCAGCTAGAAACATGGGCTCAGGAGGTACTGGTTAGTTCATATTGCTGTTCTTCCTATAGGGTTACAGACCCCTTCAGCTCCTTGGGTACTTTCTCTACCTCCTCCATTGGGGGCCCTGTGTTCCATCCAATAGATAACTGTGAGCATCCAATTCTGTATTTGCCAGGCACTGGCATAGCCTCACAAGAGACAACTATATAAGGGTCATGTCAGCAAAACCTTGCTGGCATATGCAATTGTGTCGGCATTTGGTGGTTAATTATGTTAGGGATCCCCGGATGTGGCAGTCTCTTCATAGTCCTTCCTTCTGTATCAGCTCCAAACTTTGTCACTGTAACTCCGTACATGGGTATATTCTTCCCCATTCTAAGGAGGGACAAAGTATGTACACTTTGGTCTCCCTTCTTCTTGAGTTTCATATGTTTTACAAATTGTATCTTGGGTATTCTAAGTTTCTGGGCTAATATCCACTTACCAGTGAGTGCATATCAAGTGACTTCTTTTGTGATTAGGTTACCTCACTCAGGATGATATCCTCCAGATACATCCATTTACCTAAGAATTTCACAAATTCATTGTTTTTAATAGCAGAGTAGTACTCCATTGTGTAAATGGACCACATTTTCTGTATCTATTCCTCTGTTGAGGGACACCTGGGTTCTTTCCAGCTTCTGGCTATTATAAATAAGGCTGCTATGAACATAGTGGAGCATGTGTTCTTATTACCAGCTGGAACATCTTCTGGGTATATGCCCAGGAGAGGTATTGCTGGATCCTCCTGTAGTACTATGTCCAATTTTCTGAGGAACCACCAAACTGATTTCCAGAGTGGTTGTACAAGCTTGCAATCCCACCAGCAATGGAGGAGTGTTCCTCTTTCTCCACATCCTCGCCAGCATCTGCTGTCACCTGAATTTGTGATCTTAGCCATTCTGGCTGTTGTGAGGTGGAATCTCAGGGTTGTTTTGATTTGCTTTTCCCTCATGATTAAGGATATTGAATATTTTTTCAGGTGCTTCTCAGCTCTTCGGTATTTCTCAGTTGAGAATTCTTTGTTTAGGTCTGGACCCCATTTTGAAATGGGGTTATTTGATTTTCTGGAGTCCAGCTTCTTGAGTTCTTTGTATATACTGGATATTAGTCCCCTATTGGATTTAGGATTGGTAAAACTCCTTTCCCAATCTATTGGTGGCCTTTTTGTCTTACTGACAGTTCTGACTCTCTCTGTAAAAGAGAGAGAGAGAGAGAGAGAGAGAGAGAGGAAGAAGTAGGAACAGATGATGACAATAAGGAAGAAGAAGATGATGAAAAGAAAAGGAGGAGGACCATTGTTGGTGGGATTGCAAGCTTGTACAACCACTCTGGAAATCAGTCTGGCGGTTCCTCAGAAAATTGGACATAGTACTACCAGAGGATCCAGCAATACCTCTCCTGGGCATATATCCAGAAGATGTCCCAACCGGTAAAAAGGACACATGCTCCACTATGTTCATAGCAGCCCTATTTATAATAGCCAGAAGCTGGAAAGAACCCAGATGTCCCTCAACAGAGGAATGGATACAGAAATTATGGTACATTTGCACAATGGAGTACTATTCAGCTATTAAAAAGAATGAATTTATGAAATTCCTAGCCAAATGGATGGACCTGGAGGGCATCATCTTGAGTGAGGTAACACAATCACAAAAGAACTCACACAATATGTATTCACTGATAAGTGGATATTAGCCCAGAACTTAAGATACCCAAGATATAAGATACAATTTGCTAAAGGCATGAAACTCAAGAAGAATGAAGACCAAAGTGTGGACACTGTGCCCCTTCTTAGAATTGGGAACAAAACACCCAGGGAAGGAGTTACAGAGACAAAGTTTGTAGCTGTGATGAAAGGATGGACCATTTAGAGACTGCCGTATCCAGGGATCCATCCCATAATCAGCTTCTAAACGCTGACACCATTGCATACACTAGCAAGATTTTGCTGAAAGGACCCAAATATAGCTGTCTCTTGTGAGACGATGCCAGGGCCTAGCAAACACAGGAGTGGATGCTCACAGTCAGCTATTGGATGTATCACAGGGCTCCCAATGGAGAAGCTAGAGAAAGTACCCAAGGAGCTAAAGGGATCTGCAACCCTATTGTTGGAACAACATGATGTACTAACCAGAACCCCGGAGCTCTTGTCTCTAGCTGCATATGTATCGAAAGATGGCCTAGTCGGCCATCACTGGAAAGAGAGGCCCATTGGACTTGCAAACTTTATATGCCCCAATATAGGGGAATGCCAGGGCCAAAAAAATGGGAATGGGTGGGTAGGGAAGTGGGGGGCACAATGGGGGACTTTTGGGATAGCATTGGAAATGTAATTGAGGAAAATATGTAATAAAAATATTAAAAATTTAAAAAAAAGAAAAGGAGGAGGAGAAGCAGAATAAGGAGAAGGGGAAAGAGGAAGGGGAAAGAGGAAGGAGAAGGGAAGGGGAAGGGGAAGAAGAAGAAGGAAAAGGGGAAGAAGAAGAAGAAGAAGAAGAAGAAGGAGAAGGAGGAGAAGGAGAAGGGGAGAAAGAGAAGGAAAGAAGGAGGAGGAGGAGGAGGAGGAGGAGGAGGAGGAGGAGGAGGAGAAGGAGAAGGAGAAGAAGAAGAAGAAGAAGAAGAAGAAGAAGAAGAAGAAGAAGAAGAAGAAGAAGAAGAAGAAGAAGAAGAAGAAGAAGAAGAAGAAGAAGAAGAAGAAGAAGAAAGAGTTTTAACCAAAACTTAGCTCCAAAATGCTTAGAGTCTACCAAATCCCTTCCCATTGTTTCAGTCTGCCTTTCAATGCATCGACCAGATCTTCCCACACCCATACACTAGGGAAATCTCCGCAGGAGAGCAGGTCTGTGACTAGTCATCCACCTCTGTCCTAGGAGCTCTGGTCTGTGCTCAACTAGATGGACATTGGGAATACTTTGCCTTCACCTCCCACTTGAGAGCCCATTTGCCAGAGCAGAGAAGGTAGTGACTGAGAGCCAGTCTCTGATGTCAGACCCTCCAAACTCCAACATCTTCCATGGCAACCTTGTAATTTGGAACAAACTGTCCTCTCTGGATCTTAGGTTTCTACATATAGCACGTGAGTAAAGTCCTTCCTCCAGTGAATTGATGTTATGTTAGCCTAAAGCTAGTAGAACATTGTTCTAGTGGCTGGCATATACAAATTACCCAAAATTAATATTAGTTGTCTTATTATTACAAAGGTAGGGGAACACACATGCTGCTACACTCGACCATAGATAGTTTGCTCTTACTTGTCCGGGAATTCAGTTACTAGGAGAGGAAGGAAGACCCCTCTAGGAGTCTTCTGATTTTATCTGGCTAATGAATGAGAACTACAGGATTTATCCTACCTGAGTTGGGTCTGGGAGGTGACAGCACAGCAAGCAAGGCTTCCTGGCCAAGCTGAGTCCTGCTGTGTGGACATTACTGGACAGGTGTTGGTCCTTACTCCATAGTGAAATGCTACATGTTTCCCTTGTAGTTTGAGAGAAGCAGAGGTGTCCAGGGTATGAGGAGCTTTTGCATAGAGACTTGAGAGTGTAGAGAGAGGGATGGAGGAGACAGCTGTGTGTTATGGTTGAAGTCTTCAGTGAGTACAGCATTGGGGTTTACTATTGTCATTCTGGTAGGTAAGTAGTGTAGGAAGCCTCATGGATGACAGGAGCCTATGTGGCTGTTTACACTGTGGTCTCACAGCTTCTCAGTGCTCATTGAGTTAGCCACATTGTAGAAATATCCTTTACATTAATGAATTTATTATTTATTTATTTAATTTACTATTGGGAAGTCTGTTTTCTTGTAAGGCTCCTCTAGAAATAATTCCTCATAAGAATCTTTGGAGTAATTCTTTTTTGATACTATCTGATTTATTGCTTTTTTTCTTCTGGGGAAACTACTTCATTGTGCCCTATTACGGGAATCTTTGCTTTCCCATAAGGATAGAAATACCCCTTTGCTTTTGTTTCTAAAATTAGTTGTTTTATTATCTTAGTTTAAACGAGTGGCAGACCTGGAATTGATTCCTGTTTGTTCAGAGGGATGAGGGTGTGAGGCATATAGGAGAGTTACTTCTATACAAACCCATGAATGAATACACACACAATCGAGCAGCATCATTTGGAGACACTATGGTGGCTCCTGGCCACTGTAGAATTCCTTGTTTCAAAAACCATTTGACTATGTACTGGTCTGTGTCTGAATTTTTTCTGTTCTGTATTTTTTTTGTTAATTCTATGTTTTGAAAATGGTGTGTGTGTGTGTGTGTGTGTGTGTGTGTGTGTGTGTGTGTGTCCTTAAGTGCTCTTAAGTGCTTCCCCAGCACATGAGGGAATCCAACTTCTTCTATCTCATGGCTTCACAGATTGCAATAGGGCCATTGGGCTTGGACTCAGGCCAACTTTCCTGATGAGCCATGTTCTTGTCCCTCATTGACTTATTTTTAGTGTTAGAAATTAGCTTTTTATAGTGCCTCATGTAATTCAACTTAAATACAAACCCATTATGTGGCCCAGGCTACACAATAACTGCTGATTGTCTTTCCTCTACCTCTTCATGTGCTGGGATGACAGATGTGTCCCCCCACCTTATAGAGCCTGTGTAATCTGAACAGAGATTCAGAATCTAATGAACAGGCTGTTGCATAAAGAAGGTGCATCATGTTAGAAGACTCCACCTGACAGAGTTTACGTGAAGTAGCCACCATGTGGAGAAAACATTGCCTAGCATGTGGTCAGGGCCAGACTGTAGATACAGCTGACTAGGAGCTGTAGGTAGTGCAGGCTGGAAGTGCCAGGAGTACAGTTGCCGTGGGGGCAGAGGGGGAACATTGTGTCACTTGTCATTCTGGGTGTTGGTCCAGTGAGACCATGGAAATAAACAATGCCAGTCCTGGCATGTCCACTACATTTCAAGACCAGGAGGGGAGGACTCAAATTCATGGGAATAGAAATGATAGCAGCTTCACTTGGTGCATCTCAGGTCCACTCATTGACTTCTGTTGATGAAGGCTCAGGTTGCCTCTCAGCTGGTCAGGAATAAATGATTCCTTGGTATGAGAAGAGGAAAGTTATACACAGGACACAGGCTCTACAAGGTTGAAGGCCACCTCAGGTCTAGGAATTATTGAGAGACCTACTTCTGAATGGGTGAGAGTGAACTAGTCCATGTACACAATAGGGTGGACTGAGTGTATGAGACAGCACGGATATATGATGGGTAATGTGGTGTGTCCAGAGTTATGTGAGATGCTTTAAATAGTCATAATACTGCCAAGACATGAATATCATCAGCCTCATTTTACAGATGAAAAGACTGAGGGGATTGTTAAGCAACTTGGGAAGAGCGTACAGAAACTGACCACTTTGCTCAGAATAAACACCCCAGAACTCCAGCATCTGTAGATTCGATCTTTCAGGGCTATCATATATCAGGTGTTACATAGATGGCTGGGATTCTCTCACAGATCTTTTGTTTTGGATGATTCCAGGGCAGAACCAAAGTTGGGTCTCTGAGTTCATCCTGCTTGGCTTCTCCAGTGACCCCATGACCAACAGCATCCTCTTCATTGTCTTCCTTCTCATCTACCTGAGCTCAGTACTGGGCAACGGGCTCATCATCATGCTGGTCTGCCTGGACACAGAGCTGCACACTCCCATGTACTTCTTCCTCTCTATCCTCTCCCTGTTGGATATGACCTTTGTTACCACCACCATACCCCAGATGTTGGTGCATCTTCTTGCTCACTCTCAGACCATCTCCTTTACTGGCTGCTGGCTGCAGATGTTTATGTTCGGTGGACTGGGTATAACTGAGGGCACCTTCTTTGTTGTCATGGCTTATGACCGGTATGTGGCCATTTGTTATCCACTGCGCTATACTGTCATCCTCAACTGGGGCCTCTGCATACTGTTGGCAGCAGGGTCTTGGATTTGTGGTTTCTTTTCATCTTTATTACATACTTTCTTCACCATGAGTCTGCCATACTGTGGGCCCAACAGGGTTAACCACTACTTGTGTGAAGGTCCTTCAGTGCGTAGCTTGGCTTGCATGGATACACACATCATTGAGATGGTAGACTCGGTCTTGAGTGTCATTTTGGGTGTTACTCCCATTTCCCTCATTGTGGCCTCCTACATTCGTATTGCCATGGCAATTCTCAAAATCAAGTCCACAGATGGCCGCTACAAGGCTTTCTCTACCTGTACCTCCCACCTGACTGTGGTAACATTCTTTTATGTTCCAGCCACTTACACCTACTTGAAGCCCAACTCTAGCTACTCCCCTGAGCAAGACAAGCAGGTCTCACTCTTTTACAGTGCTTTTACACCATTGCTCAACCCTGTGGTCTATAGTCTGAGGAACAAAGACATCAAGAGGGCATTTCTCAAGGTGATGGGTTATGGCAGGTGTGCCAGTGGACCACGATAAACAGTGGGTAAAATGTCCTTTGTTTAATGCTGAGACAATGCATTTGTTTTATGTGAGCCAAATTGTGCATTTTATACAACATACAACTGAATAACTAAGGACCACATTCATGAAAGAGAGCATGATGTATTGATAAATGACTATACTACAGTTAAACTGAAAACATAAATATTAGTGATTTTAAATGTAAAGATTCCTTGGGGCTCACTTTTATTAGTCGTAGATTGTAGGTCTCCTTATGATTCATGCTTGGATCCATCCATCATTAACAAAAGAAAGGAATAGTCGATACAACTTTAAAACCTAGGTTTCTCAATTGTGATCACTGTCTCTTTGCACACATTCTTCTGCCAAGGAGAGCATACATGTAAGCCAGCAGAAAACATGTTGTTAGTGATGTTGTAATAGACACAGTAGAGGCTGATGTGCTGTAGGCTAAGTAATGCAGCACAGGTTCTCATTATTAAAATTAAAGCAATGGTGTGTGGAAGGGAAGGGGTACAGACAAGAGACAAAACTTCATGCCTAAATTCCATGTAGTGTGTTGTCCAACATAATGAAGTCTGCATTGTGTGGTCATATGGAAGTTAAGGAAGCTGGATTTCATGGCAGAAATCCCAATTATTGCTGCAGGTGACATGCAGCATCTGAGGACATGTCTCCCCTGTGACTGCTGATCCTCATCCTTTTCTACACGGAGGTGGTGGGTATCCTTTTCTTATCAGCTCTAGAGTAGCTCTTGTCTGGCCAATCTGCTAATTCTTCTGTGATACAGGTGTGAACTAGTCTTTCTCTAATGATGCCCTGCTTATAATTTGTTTGCAATCATGTTTGGGGTGACAGTGAAGACAATCCATTCATAGTTAGGATTTGTTATGTATTTGTGGGTTTATGTTATTAGAAGGTCTAACCCTTCCCATACTGGCTTCAAAATTTCAATATACCTAAAAATAATCTTGAATCTCTTGTGTCCACCTCCCATTACTGTGATTTTGGGCTTACGACATGAGACCTGGTGATATTTTGGTTTCTGGATGATGTCCTTCATATCACAGAGTCTCACTTTGGTTATATCCAACTCAGTCACTTTATCTCTGTCTCATGGGATATATTCGAGACGGCATTTCCTGATGAAAGTTCATGAAGAATTCTATTATGTTTTTAAGTTTCATTTGCATTTTGATTCATTTTTTGCACAGTATGTGGCCAGGGTCCAATTTAATCCTTTTGTGTATGGATATCCATTGTCTCATCATTGTCTGTTGACAACATTCCTTGTCTCGTTGCATGATACTTATATCCTTGACTACTATTGATTGACAATACAGATTAGTGCTTATAGAGATATGACTAACATAATGCTATTTTGTTTGACTTCATTTGTTTACATAGTTATCTACTCTCTAGCTCCCTCCCTACAATCACCACATCAGCCTTGCCAACAGATCTGAGAGTTTCATGTCATTGACTATAGTCCAGATGTGTTGACCAAAATAATTGTCACGATGTGTCTAAGATGCCTATGATTCTCTTCAGGGACAAGCAATTCAAGCTTCCTCTGACCATCGTCTAACTGATCTATCTCAGTGGATTTTTATTGCAAAATCAGTATCCCTATATTTAGGTACCAAGAGGTTCTTCAAAGGCTCAAGTCTATTCTTGGTCTGATTATCAATAAAAAGGCCTTACAACTCTTAATTGCTTAATCAACGTGGTTGTCAACAACTCTCTTGTGTGTGTTATTACAAGGTCTGGAGTGTCAGATACAGTCTATTAAATTCCATGTGAACCTTTCACTTATGTCATTCTTGTTTGGTTGCTATGGCTTTGAGATTGGAATCAGGGACACTCCAATCTTATTTTTTCAAGATTGTTTTTGTCTCTTCTGGAGTGCTTGCAATTTCCATTGCAATTTAGGATCCACTGGAAATTTCAAAAAAGTGGGAGCTAGGACAATGGTAGAGGTACAAATTCTTTGTAGGAAAAGTTAGTATGTCTTAACCATAGGAACTGTAGCACTGAAGGAACCAGAAGGCATTATATGACCACATGTCATCAGTGATGAGCTAGGTGTTAGTTATCATACAAAGTCCCAAAGGTGGTACATAGAGATATATACCAGAAAATGCCAGTGTCCAGATGTAGCCTCCCCTCACCCAGCCTTAAGATTCCACTGTTTACATCAGGATGGAGCTTGCTGCTCAATCTTTCTGCCACGCCCACTTCTGGAACCTGCTGCCTTGCTGTTCTGAAGCCATACATGTGGTCACCCTGCTACTGGACCCCAGGATTATTTGGCGGGAATTGGCCCCTGCTTTCCCTCCTTCATAAACTGTGTGTTGGAATAGTAAAATTGAGCTTTGATCTGAGTCCTATTTGACTTACCTCTGTTCTTTCTTCTGTCCGTCTAGTTCCTCTCTTTCAGCTCGAGCTGCCATCTCAGTTGTACCGTTCCTCGCAAGCTGCTGGTCGGCCCGCAACATCCAGATACAGTTAAAACTAACAGTCCATATAAACACAGGAAGATTGATTGAGAAAGTAGCCCAAATTGCTTACTGCTACTATATCCCCACCGTAATCTGAACTGATGCTCTCTATGGGCATTCCTGTATGGTGGACTGAGGGGAGGCCCAAACTCATGCTGGTTACAGACCATTCTGTATACTGGGCCCACGGTACCTGGAAGTGGATAGCTTGAGCAATGTGTTGTGTATCTTGGGTGGCCCTGAAGCCAGTCTTGAAGACAAAGCCTTTCAGGGGTAGAACACTCTTCAGGACATTTTGGTGTTCCTTGATTTGGAGGGATAAAGGGCTTACTAGTAAGTGTTAATATTGACTAGTGCATTCTGTGCCTCAGACCCTCTGGGTCCCTTTGTCTGCAACGGGTCTCTAGGGCAGATGGACAAGGAGTCGGTTGGCAACAGATCAACACTCGAGATTGTGTAGAATCTGAATGTATTGTCAGAAAATGAATATCAATCTTATATAGTACAGAAAATACAAAGGGTAGCAGGCAAAGTACAAGTTACCTGATACAAAACAAAGGAATGACTTCAAAAGGATTTATAGGAACCAGGTAGATGTTTACAATAAAGGTAAAGCAGTCCTGCCTAGAGTCAGTTTAGTGACAGGCAAGGATTTCACACTCTAGAGCTATACCTTTGAACCTTGTGAAGGCTAACATCAGGGGGTTCTGCTCTCTGCAGACCTCATGAATAATGCAATATCACAACTCCCCTATCTCTTAGGCCTTGCTAAATTCTTATATGAATGTAACTTTTTAAGTAACTGGAGAATCTCCATTTGTCAGAAGAATTCAACTTGCTTCTAATATGTAATGTAGCCTGTACTGAAGATTTCTATCTCAGTGGGATTCCCTGGCTCTTTCCTGGTATTCCTTGTTTGGGTGCAATTTGCTACTGTCCTTAGTAAACACCAGACTAACTCGGAAATAGGGTATGAGTATATGGGTGAATGAGAACATCAAAGCTCCAGGAGGTAAGTTTCCTTGAAACTCTTTTCCTTGTGAGTACTTTCAGACTTTTTCAGCCTGTCAAGCAAACTTGACCGGAGGGCATGGCAATTCTGTTGGTGGGTTGGTTTTGGTCATGGATGTCTACAGAACACAATTGAAAAACTGGAGCAAATGAGTATGGACATGAGATGTAGACCATCATCTTAAAAGTCAATGGATGAGAGTTCATAGGCTCAGAGGTTAATCTACTACAGTTATTGTGCTAACCTAACATGTGTGAAACTGCCCTCTTGGCTCTCTATGCCTATAGCTAAATTCAGCTCCCAGACCTCCTCAGAGGACTTTCTTTGTGCAGTGGTTGCTGGTTACCACAGAAAATCTAATAGTCAGAGTACAGAGAAGTGTCTATGGAGTGCTCAATCACAAGTGATAGATTTTTGTCACTTTCTACCAAAACTGAGGAACTATTATAGAGAAAGACTGTAATAGCCAGAGATTGTTGAAGACTAAGGCAAAGCAATGTATTTTGGACATTACAGGACTCTGTACTCATATGTCACAGCAGCTGTGGTTGCCTGCACAAGATTTAGTCAATAATCCACTGTGGTCCCTTGATTCCCTACCCTTAACTGATCTGCTCTAGAAAATTGATAGGTTATAGGGGGGAAAGAGTCAGATTTCTTCAGTGGAGTGGCCACTCATTGTCAAGCTCCAATGCATGGCCCTACAACCACGCTAGATGGCCAGCACAAATTAGAACAGGTTGAGTTTTAAAAATCACACTGAGTGGGAGGCAGTTGAGGTGGGTACTGTTGAACTTGAAGAGTTTTCATTAATCATATTCAGGTATCTTGTAATATGCATGGAATACTCATGAAAGATGATAGTCAATACCAAAAAAGGGAAATAATGTGAACATATCCTTTCATGAAAAATGTTCTCCAACAGGACTGGGTTTGAACATTTTAGGACATAAGATGACACTCTCTGCAGACAAATGCCCCAGCGGATCTTTCATGGCTGGCCATGGCCATCTTCACTGTTGGCTTGACTGCATTCAGAATCACTGTAGAAAAACATCTCTGGGGGAGTTTATGAGACTTTTCCTGACATGTTTAACTGATGAGTGGTGATCCATCCTGATTGTGGGTGTCACCATCTGTTCCAGAGAGATAAAAGTCAGTGATGACAGAGTGGATGTAGGACCCCAAATTTAGGGACCCCCACTCTAGTCCAGGGACAGGAAGCACCCACAAACACAAGGATCCTCTCTTGTTACAACACGCACGAGGCTTTATTGGCAGAGCTCTGGGCCGACACGTACCTCACACAGGAGGCAGGGGAGTCGACCCTGAGGCTCGGTAGCTAGGGGTTTTTAAAGAAGCAAAGGGTTAGGAGTACAAAGCATTTTGACAAAGGCACAGGATTGATTCATTAACAGAAAGATTACATGTCAGCAAAGGGGGCATCAGAGCTTTGTTCTGGTGGGCTTAGGGCTTATCTTTGTTCACATAGCAACCAGTTGATATATGACTTAGACAGAAGGGAGGTTCCAGCCAGATGGTGTGGACTTAGATAAGATGACCCTGCCTGTCCTCGGATTGAGGGGAGATTCCGGCCAGATGGTGTTAGCTTAGATAATGTAGCCCCATTTGTCCTTGAATACCTTTTCATCTTTATGACCAAGATGTTCTTAGGAATGCCTTAACAACAGCCCTGCCCTGGCATGCCTGGGGGCTGTTCTGCTTTGTTCTCAGTCCCAGATCAGGACCGTGGGCTCCTAAACAAGTTACCATGGACTCATGGCAACTAGACTGGGATGCTAAGGGCTGGCATCTTGAATTTCAGTCAGGTAACAATGTCTTTACAATAACAATGATGATCGACTTGGAAACTGCAATGATTGCCCCTAGTGAAACAGTTCTTCCATCAAAGCAACACCTCCAAAAACTACCCAAATAATGTTAATAACAGGCAAAGTAGTCAAATTCTTGAGGCTATGGGGACATCATAATTAAACTACCACATCATCCAAGGACTAGAGTTCCAGACAGTCTGAGAAGAAGAATGTGTATTCAGTATTAGAATTGGTCAGTCTGCTTTCTGGCTGGGAATATAATATGACAGACTGACTCACGCTCTGTTGCATGGCTTGTCTGTCATCTTTACTATGTCCTCATCTCAGACACTGTAGTGGCTATTCCTGGTTGTCAACTTGACTATATTTGGGATGAACTTCTATCCACAATTGGAAGACTCACCAGTGACCCTAATCTGGAGGCTGGGAGATAGGAATTTCTGACCTGGATCTTGGTATGGACATCTTGAGTCATAGTGGCTATGGATTCCAGAAGATTAAGACAGGGTGATCTCTGAGTTCAAGGTCATCTGCAATTAAATGTGTGGTGGCACACACCTTTAATCTGGGCTACACCTTATGCTGGAAACTATATAAGGACATAAGAAGAAGAGAGTCGCTCTCTTGCCTGCTTGCCGTGTGGGACTGAACAACTGCTAGATCCTTGGACTTCCATTCACAGCTACTACTGAACCATTGTTGGGAATTGGACTGCAGACTGTAAGTCATTAATAAATTCCTTTATTATATAGAGACTATCCATAAGTTCTGTGACTCTAGAGAACCCTCACTAATACAGATGTTGGTACCAGGAATGGGGTATTCCTGTGACATCCTGACCATGTTTTGAGGAGGACTGTGGAAGGACTTTGGAACTTTGAGCTAGAAGATCCATTCAATGTTCTGACTTGTTTGAATCCCAGTCCTGACTTCCCTTGGTGCTGAACAGCAGTATGGAAATGTAAGCTGAATAAACACTTTTCTTCCCAACTTGCTTCTTGGTCTTGATGTTTGTGCAGGAATAGAAACCCTGACTAAGACAGACACCTTTTATGATATAAAGAGATACTATGACACCAAGGCAACTTACAGAAGAATGTATTTAATGGTGACTTGTAATTTCAGAGTGTGGGTCCATGACCATCATAGCAAGAGCCTTGACAGCAGGCAGACAAGCATGGTGCCTAAGAAGTAGCTGAGATCTTACATCTGGTCCACAAGTATAAGGTAGAGAGAAAGGGAGAAAACTGGGTATGATTTGGACTTCTTAAATGACACTCTCCATGCCCTGCCTTTCCAGGCACAGACTTCCTTCAACAACCACACACCCAATCCTTTTCAAAGAGTTTGCCTAAGTGGGGACCATGTATTCAAATATGTTTCTGAGAGACATTCCTGTTCCATGCCCACAACCCTCAACTATGACTCTCAATAAATATTTTATTTCTTTGAGTGGTACTTGTCAGATATTTTTTCACATCAATGAGGATCATAACTAGGAACCTTCTCAATGAATTTGTGTACAACACTCTCAGCTTTCAGGCATGTAGGTGAAACATGGGCTCAGCAGCAGGATTTTCCAACTGGCTTATAAGATAGGCTTGCCTTTACTCTTTCATGTTTCTATTCTTCTAGAGAGTTAGTTGTTAAATATTTACTTACATCGCCACATGCTCTTATGTCCTAGAATGCAAATCAGTGTTTGTAGGAATGTCATATTATTAACTCCACACTCAGTTTCCTTGCCTCTGATGGAGGAAAACACTGCCCCACACAGACTGCTGCAGATCTGAATGAGTTACTTTCAGAGAGAAGAGTAAGAAGAACTTGGTAAGATGTTACAATTGTTAGCAGCGCCACTGTTGTCTTTTCACATGGTGAGTTTCTTTTTTTTTATTCTGTCATGATTATCATCATGATTACCAACCTATTAGCCTGTCAAATCTGTGTCCCCTGTCCAGTTATACAGAGACTCAAGGCTTTGAGAATCGACAGACTAACTCTGACTACTGATCCCCAAGTTGGGTTACTCTTAGCTGACAGATAGACTGATCTTCCTCCAGTGTCCCAGACAATGTGGTGGAAATGGGAGCCCGGGGCAATGCATAGGCCTATAGCTTTCATGGAGGCTCTAGTTTTCTACTCAAGCCACCATGCTGAGAAGTTCTTTTTTTCTGAAGAATTTCATTCTCATGGTTATAAAGAATAGGAAGATGGAACTGCTGACTTTGAAATCTTTTTTATGACTGGAGGGGAGCAAAATGATCAGAAGCAGCATCAGTGATTCTTTATCCTTGTCTCAGGACGAGTGTTAGTGTTGTTGTCATACTTCTCATAGTGACATGAAACAGAGTTCCTAAGACACGCATGTATTGGCCCTCACTACATTGTGTAGTTGAGCTGCCTTTGTTGGGATTCCATAGAGAGAAACACACACACACACACAACATTGGGTGGTGTGCTGCAGTTTCTTGCCACAGCTTCCAGGAACTTGGGATGATTGGCAGAGTGATGTCAGCTGAGACAGATACAAGTGCTGATGCTAGACCTGTGGAGGACATAAGATGTTTGGAGGTAATATAAATACAACTCATTGGAGAGTGAGCTAGGCTTGCTTATAGAACTAGCAGTGCAACACTTGTGGGCCTGGAGTCATTCTTGATCTTTGCTTCCCTGAGACAGGTACAGCCAAGAACAGTGTTTCTGGTGGTTTCTCCTGCTGACTGGAACTGAGGCTGAAGGCTGGCTGTCTCTGATAGGCAGTGCTACCATTGCTTATTAGTGTTTGCTATCCTGACACTAGTGAACTAGACTGCTGATATAGCAATGAAATGTTTGCAAGTGGATCGAGCTGCTTCTGCTGACTTGTGAATGAACTGCCAATTTCCAGACAAAACTGCCAGGAGTTGCTCCAAGGAACCATTTCCAACAGTCCACTTACACCATATCCTTTCTTTCCACTACCTCTGGTGGGTGATGGGTTAAAAGGTATGTTAAAGCATTTAAGAACCACCTTTAAAAATGGATTTTGTAAAAATTAAAGTTACAGTGAGGTTTAAGCTCATACATGCTCATGGTACACCAGTATGGTACACATCTCCTTCTGATAACTATGTATCAAAAAATTTTGAACTTTTGTCCACTCTAGTGCCATGTCTGACTTCATGACACTTCTGGCCATGACAATAATGGACTAAACCTCTGAGATTATGAGTAAGCCTAAATTAAATGTTTTTTTTTTTTTTTTTGGGTGCTTGACAGGTTATTCAGAGGTTGAAAGCCCTTGTTGCTCTTGAAGAGGACCTAGGTTCAGTTCCTAGCCTTCAGATGTTGGGTAAAAACCAACTGTAATTCCAGGGAAATGTACCTAACACCCTCTCATATCTCCAAATGCACTAGTTATACAGAGGGTACACATACATGTACAAGAGGGCAAAACACACAATCAAACAAACAAACAAACAAACTGAATATAAAATAATGTTTTGACTATGAGCATCCATTTCTGTATTTGCCAGGCATGGACATAGCCTCACCCGAGACAGCTATATCAGGGTCCTTTCAGCAAAATCTTGCTGGCATACTTTATATGCCCCAGACAAGGGTACTCCAGGGCCAAGAAGTGGGAGTGGTTGGGTAGGAGATCAGGGTGGGAGGAGGGTATTGGGGACTTTTGGGATAGCATTTAAATGTAAATGAGGAAAATACCTAATAAAAAATTGAAAAAATAATGTTTTGTTTTATAAGAGTTGGTCTGGTCATGTTGTCTCTTCATAGCAATAAAACTCTAAGAAGAGAGTTGGTAAAACACACCGTGGTTTTGCAGTGATAAGCATGACCATGCTTTTGTTTGGAGGAAAGTGGAATTTGGGACTTTGGATTAAGAAAGCAGTGAACTGTTTTAAGTGGGGCTTAATGGGCCATACTAGTAGATGCACAGAGACAGTGGTGCTGAAGTTGACTCAAATTATTCAGGACTGGCTCAAGAGGTTTTAGAGGAGATAAATTATAATGTTATCAAGAGATTTTTCTTGTGATATTTTGGTGAAGAATGTGGCTGATTTTGACCTTGCCTGAAAAATTTAAGGCTAAGTAAAAGAGATTTATATTAATTGTATTGTGAAAGGAAATTAAAAAACAGTCTAGCTTAGACTCTATTTTGTGGTTCACTCTTATGAAGAGAGTTTTGAAGAAAGAGAGCAAGCTTGGCAAGGAAAATATACAAGGGTTAAAGGGGCACCAGGAAGTAGAATGGAGTTAAATCCTGTGCTGAAGGAGTCAAACAGATTAAAGATATAGAGTGAATTAAGGGCCTGTAGGCCTCAGTGACAGCAAGATCCCACCCAGCTAAGCTTCTGTCTTGTGAAAAGTAATTGAAGAAAAGCATAGGCCTATGTATGGTGGCATAGAGATTTAATCTGAGCACTCAGAAGACAGAGGCAGGCAGATCCCTGATGTCAACGTCAGTCTAAAGAGTAATTTCCAGGATATCTAAGCTTAGGTAGTGAAGGAAATTATTAAATACAGAGAGCGAGAATTTGGGACTTTGGATTAAGAAAGCAGAGATGCAAAGAACAAGGGAAGCACAGAACTTGGCAGCTTCGGCCACCTCTTTCTGGCTTTAGGGTCAAGAATAAAAGAAAGGGCTTATGCTATCTCACTTTATGACTAAAGAAAGTCACCGAGGCCAGGCATATAGCAGGAGTATACCTGCATGGAGGCCCAGAGAGGCCACTGTGCAAAGCTTAAAGGTCATTGTGTGAAGCTGTGAAGTTGACACTTGGATTGCCTTGGAGACCCCAAGATGTTGGAAATGCCAGAGTCATGGGATACCTGTCAAGGAAGTGATTAACTGTGTGGAGTCTGCTCAAGAGAGAGAAGTGTGTTGCAGTCAACCAAGCTGAAAGGAGTTGGAGATCTGAAGAGCATTTTGACCTCAGACATGGAGATGCAGAGTTTAGACTTTGCCCAGCTGGTTTTTTCCTCTTGATTTAGTCCAGTATTTTCTTCACAATCCTGTTCTTTCTTCATTTTGGAACAGTAATGTATATCCTGTGCTGCCATGGGCAGTGTCCCTGGTCAGTGTCCCTCAACCCGGGGAGACCCAGTTCTGGTACTCAGGTAGACAAGGAGTCAGCAAGTGACAAACAGACATGAACACAAGAGAGTGCTAATCTGAGTATAATCTTTCAGAGTGAGCATCAGACTTATATAGTCATTACAGAAGAAAACAAGGAAGTTATGTAATACATCAGCAAAGATACTTTACGGTCATTTGATTCATAATGACTCATTATACAAAGCAGAAAAATGTGTACATGAAAACTGACAAGAACCAGGCAATCTTTACAACTGAGATAAAAAAAAATCAGCCCTATCTAAAGTCAGCTTATTCTTAGAAGCCAGGTGCAAGGGCTTGAAGCCCTAGCCATAGTTACAGTTCTAGTCTATTGTATAACCCACCCTCTTTCTAGGCCATTGTAAATTCCTGTATATGCAAGTGACTCAGCTGTTATTCTAAGTATGTACTCTAGTTCCTTCTTAAACCACAACCCACCTTCTTTCTTCTATTATGTAGTGTAGTCTGCCATACATGCCGGTAATGAGCATTCTAAGTTTACTTTCTTGAACTTGCCCTGAAATTTCTAACTCTTATCCAGTAAACTGCAATGCCTAATTTCTTTCACTATCTCTCTATCAACACTGGAGGCGTTTTGTCTGAATAAGTTACATTCTTATGAAATTCAAAGCCCAAGTTTGGATCAACGATTGACTAGGATGTTGGGACACCAGTGGAGGCCAGGAAACAATGTTCAATCTAACTTGTTGATTTGTCAAATCATTCCTTGGGGCACCTATAATAAAACAATATTGAACGAAAGCATGCAAAACCCTGCACCGACTATCGCAAGGGCAAATCTGGACCACATCCATGTTATGGGATGCCAAGGGCCTCCAGAAGACCAGTTTCTGTAAAACTTTTTGCCTCAGGACTGTGGCCACGTTTTTGGACTTGTCACATAGACTCCACTGGAGTGGGTGTGGCACTGTGCCATTGTTTCCTTGGAGTATGAAGTCTGTTTTTTTTTTTTTATTTTGAAAGGGATTACAGTTAAGAGATTGCATGAATCTCAGAAGAGACTTTGAACTTTAGACTTTTAAACAAATTTGAGACTGATCTAGACTCTGAGGACTTTAAAAGTTGGACAGAAGACATTTATGATATGGCTAGAAGACTATGGGTGCCAGGGAGTGGGATGTGGTGGTTTACATAGATATCACCCCAAATAGATTCATGTGTTTGAATGGTTGCCTACAGACAGTAGTACTATTAGGAGGCATGGGCTAATTGTAAGAGGTATGGCTTTGTCAGAGGAAGAATGTCACTGTAGACACATGACTCTGAAGTCATATATGTTCACAGTCCATGAGTATAATATGTAGTCTCTTTCTGCTGGCTATTGATCAAGTAGCAGAACTCTTTCCTCTTTTAGCACCATGTCTGCATATATGCTCCATGCCTTTTTCCATGATGGTAACAGACTAAAACTCTAATGTGCACGAATTACAGGGATGGCAATGGAGAGGAGCCTGAAGAAAAGAAGGTCCAGCAACAGGCCCAAAGTGGGATCCAGCTCAAGGGGAGGCCTCAAGGCCTGACACTATTACTGAGGCTATGGAGCACTCACAAAAATGGAGCTATCGTGACTGCTGACTGAAAAACTCAACAAGCAGCTGAAAGAATCAGAGGGAGATAGTTGCATTCAACCAATTGACAGAAGCAGCTGGCCCCTGTTGTTGAATTAGGGAAGGCTGAAAGAAGCTGAGGAGAAGGGCTATCCTGTAGTCTCAATTAATCTGGACCCCTGAGATCAGTCAAACACTGGACCACTATCCCGAGCTATTGTCCCCACCGGCAAGAACACGCTCAGGACAACCGGAATCTTCTGCGGCAAAAGCTATATTGCTTACTTCTTCAGGAGCCAGAGGAGAAGAGAGAGAAAATGGTGAAGCCCCGTCCCTTTTATGGAGGATTGTCCTCCGCCTCGGACGTGTCACTCCCTGATTGGCTGCAGCCCATCGACTGGAGTTGTCGTCACGGGGAAGGCAGAGCACATGGAGTGGAAAACTACCCCAGCACATGTGCAGCTTGCTTGTTTACTACTTAGAACACGGGTGTGAGCGCCATCTTGTAATGGCAAATGTGAGGGCGGCTCCCCACATCTCCCCCTTTTCTTTTATATAGAAGCAATAGGCCACCCATTCTAATGAGAGTGGAGATAGAGGTCAAATCCCCAGTGTGCAGGTAAAGGAGCCGTACACAAAACCTCCTCCCAGGCTCATCACCTGGAGGGGTCCTGGTCTGGTCCCGTGTCATTTTTCCTGGGGGAAGGACACTTGGACACTCAACCTTCTTGAAAGATGACATGTCTCCCTAAAATAGGCTCATATATGCCGCAGAGCCCTTCTACTGCTGTGCTTAGCCGTGCAACTCTCTCGGGCTGCTGAAGCACACTCACTCTATCCCGTGCCATGAGACTAGCCTAGTGGGGTGCAAGAGCTGAGTAGCCAGCGACCTATTGCTTAAGCATAGATAATCATATATCAAGGGAAGCACCATGTTCTAGTGCTGCAAGCGCCTGGGCAATAACCACCTTGTCTCTCCTAGTTTGGGCCTTAAGCTTACAGACCAACCAGAGAAGCAACACTAATCCACAGCAAAGTGTAGCTCCAAATAATCCCACCCCCACCCATTCTTTAAAGAAGGAAAATGTTGAGGAGATAATCCTTTAGTCAGGGACAGGTCCAAGTGATGGGGGAAGTCTCAATTTTTGAAGGGTTTGTTCAAATTTAGCCGTCCAATTCTGTATCTCCCAACGCTGCTCTGCCTTTGTTGTTGTCGTCCTGGACATCACCAAGACGAGGGACATCAGTATTTCCTTGGTTAATCTGGATTTTTCGGGTGAGTCTTTCTGGTATCCAAAATGGGTTGTCTTCATTCTGTGGAAAACCACAAACAGCTCCCCTGGATCTTATTAAAATAGGATCTGGTCCTTTCCATTTGTTACTTAAAACATCTTTCCATTTAACCATCTCTTTGGGCCTATCTGGCTCTGAACAATGGAGTTCAGCCGCAGTATGGCCATGAGGATCAAGATTTAAAAAATTGAGTGTAAAGAGTGCCATAGACACAGACACTCTTGGTACTCAGGGTAGAGTCTCCTCGACTCCCCCTTTCTGTTTTATTAGATAGGATTGGAGGGTGCGGTGCGCATGCTCAACAATACCCTGTCCTTGAGGGTTGTATGGAAGTCCAGTCACGTGGGTCATGTCCATCTGACGGCAGAACTGCTGGAATTTTTGAGATGTATAAGCTGGTCCATTATCAGTCTTAAGGAGTTTGGGTTTCCCCCAAGCACACTATGCCTCAAGGCAATGTTGAATCACATGTGAGGACTTTTCTCTGGTTAAAGGAGAGGCAAACATGATGCCAGAGCATGTGTCAATGGACACATGGAGATATTGAAGTTTTCCAAAGGAAGAAACATGTGTAACATCCATTTGCCAGACCTGTAGAGGTCGAATACTGCGTGGGTTAATTCCCACATGAGAAACTGGCAAGAACTCACAGCAGCTTTGACATTGAGTAACAATGTCACGGGCTTCTTTTCTCATCAAGGAGAAACGACGGCGTAATGTTTTAGCCGTCACATGAAAATTGTTATGAAAATTTCTTGCAGCCTCTACTGGGGATGATAGGGCAGCAGTCACCACTTTAGTGGCCTTATCTGCCAAATCATTTCCCAGAGCCATGGGGCCAGGTAGGCCTGAATGGGCTCTAACATGAGTAATATAAACAGGAAATCTTCTAGCTGACAAAACTAATTGTATCTGCTGAAAACTATTGGCAATTTTACTGGAAGGCTTAATCACTCCAGCCACTTCTAAAAGATTTACTGCATTGACCACATAACAGGAGTCTGACACAATATTAAGGGGTTCTAAAAAGGTTTTTAAAACTTCCAAAACCACTAAACATTCTACCACTTGAGGTGAATTTTCATTATATTGTTTGGATATCACTTTACCATTAGCCACATAGGCACCTATGCCAGTTTTTGATCCATCAGTATATACCACAACCCCATTTTTAAGTGGGTTTCTTACTGTTATTTGTGGAAACACAACAGATTGATTTTGGGCAAACTGTAAAATTAGATGTTTTGGATAATGGTTATCTATTTGTCCTGAAAAGGAGGTAACTAAAACTGCCCAATCATTAGATGTGGCTGCCAAGGTTTGAACCTGTGTAGTGGTATAAGGTACAATTAAAAGATAAGGATTTCATCCAAAATGGGTGATTGCTGCTTTTAGGCCTTTAAGGGCAAGCTGTGCAACTGCATCAGGATACCAATCTATTATTTTAGCTGGGGATATGTTTGGATGGATCCACAACAATGACCCATTCTGCCACAAAACTGCGGTTGGCAATTGTGCTGTCTTAAAGACACACAAACTAAAATGCTGTGAATCCTCAATACGTTGTAATTGTGCATTCTGTAAGGCATTTTCCACCTTTTGTAAGGCCTGGTTAGCAGCTAGAGTAAGAGCCCTAGAGGAGGAGATATGAGAATCTCCTTCTAAAATATCAAACAAAGGCCTTAACTCAGCGGAAGGAATCTTCAAAAAAGGTCTGAGCCAATTAATATCCCCCAACAGCTTTTGAAAATCATTTAAGGTATGGAGGTGATCTCTTCTTATCTCTACCTTTTGGGGCACAATCTTATTTAGGGACACCACAGAGCCCAAAAATTGTCCTGTATCAGAAATTTGGACCTTTTCTGTGGCTATCTGTAAACCCCACTGACTTAAAGTTTTAAGTAGAAAAGGATATGACTTTTGTAGCATGGTAAGGTTTTTATGGCACAGGAGGATGTCATCCATGTAAAGGAGCAAAATTAAAGAGGGGAATTGTTCCCTCACTGGCAAAAGAGCTTCTTGCACATAAAGTTGGCACATTGTAGGACTATTGGACATTCCCTGTGGTAAGACCTTCCATTGATACCTCTTATCAGGTTCCATGTGATTAATAGAGGGGATGGTAAAGGCAAATCTGGGCCTATCCCTTGGACACAAAGGTATAGAAAAGAAACAATCTTTAATATCTATAATAATTAAATTCCAGCCACGTGGTAAGGCGGAAAGCACAGGGAGACCCCTCTATACCGGGCCAAATAAGTTCATTTACTCATTAATGGCTCTGAGTGTTGCGGCCTGCCCGCAGTCCACAACACGAACGGTTCAACTGAGAATGGCAGTTCAAGCTGAAAAGAGAGGAATCTAGACGGGGCGGAAGAAAGAATGGAGCTAAGACAACATTCTGATCAAAGCTCAATTTTACTATTTTCAGACACTCAGTTATAAAGGAAAGGGGAGGGAACCCAATTTCCCGCCAAGTAACTCAGGGTCCAGTAGCAGGACGAACACGTGTGTGCCTCCAGGCAGCAAAGGCAGGGTCCAGCAGTAGGCGTGGCAGGACGAATGAGCAGGAAGCTCCACCCTTGAGCAAGCAGGTT
Source organism: Mus caroli (assembly GCF_978045245.1). Taxonomy (NCBI): domain Eukaryota; kingdom Metazoa; phylum Chordata; class Mammalia; order Rodentia; family Muridae; genus Mus; species Mus caroli. The sequence goes on along the minus strand of NW_028227261.1, from coordinate 37,763,101 downwards.
CCAGGCTGGGGGAAGGGAGGCCACATCTCCTCCCATTAGTTAACAAAACAAACAAACAAAAAAAAAACAAAAAAAAAAAAAGAGGCTGGCCTGAGACAGGAAAATTATTTATGTTCAATAGTTCTGCCTGAGTTCTTAGGGCTAAAGAAAAAACCTGTTTCCGTGGGATTCCCTAACTTTTCTAATGGTAAACTGTATTTGGCTAAGACTGTCTTTATTATCCTAGTAAACCACAAACAGAATAGGCTCTGACTTTATAATGCTAATTAGTGCTGAATAGGTAACTACCTGTTTGCAATTTAAGTAGGGCGTTGGAACCCTGGCTGAGTTTAACTAAACAAATTTAGAATAACACTGAGCTGATATTCCTCCGCAATTTTGGATGACAGGCGGGGAAACAGGGAGAAGGGGTAAGACCAGCTCTTTAGTACAAGGCCAGTTGGCTTTTTTATTTGGGTGGGAGGCAGTGAAGGGCTTGCCCTTTCGACAGTAAGGTCTCCAACCTCTCTCCCCCCTATTAATTAAGTTTAAATAGGCAATGCTTAACAGAGGTGATCAAATGATTTTCTCATCCGTGGATGAGTGGGCCTTTAACCTTGACTTGGGTGGACATTGACCTGATTCCTCCTGTGAGCTTTATAACAACTCACATCTGTGGCTCTTGGTATCTTTTGGGGAGGGGAGGCAGAGCCTTAGGTATTTTTGGTTTTTAGCTGGAGTCAGATACCAACCTCCTTCAAATCAGGTGTGTCGCACAGGGAACTCAGAAACGGTCAAGCTGGACCTTCCCTCCGCAGTAATCTCCTGCGCCAAGCGGTACCTATACTGTATTCATATGATTATGAATCAGTAGCACAATTCTGAGCTATGCGCGGTCTCTATATGAGACTTGTCAACCTCAGATTTAGCAAGGCCTAGACAAGAATTATGTCAGTATTAACACCACGGATTGTGGTTAAAATAGGAGCTGGAGGTCTTTTCTCTTCATCCCTGTTATTCCCTAGCCTGAGGAACTAAGGACACCTTGCAGTAACAGCAAGGGTGAAAAGCCAGAGGCCAGCTAAGGGACTAAGCCCATCTCTATCAAAATAAGAACTAATCTCTGTAAATATATGAAATTTCTACTTCCCTAGCTCTCCTGGTAAATCTAAATCTTATCTTAGAGTGAAAGCCACATGCTGGGATGTCCTTGGAAGGGAGATTAGCAGTACCACCTGTTTGCTCTTAGGGGCGGAGAACCGGAGAATGTAGATTGACCTGTTTGAGAAAAGAAAGAAATCTAAACAATGAGAGAGTAGCACTGTAAATTTTCTGTTTGGAGAAGTCAAGGTACTTTATTTAGATGCAAATTGTAAAGCTAAAGCTAATTTTTGGCCTCCTGTAGGGGATTTGGCTAGAGAGGTGAAACCTTTCATGATCACGTTGGGCCAGAGCAACAGGATTCGAAACTAAAGCTTCTCCTAAAAGCATGTTGCTATCCCAGTCTGAGTTACCAGCCTGAGCATTAGAAGCAGCAGTTTTCTTACTGGCGTCTCGCCATTCAGAATCCCAAAGCAAAAAATCTCCTCCTGACAGGGTAGCCTTGGACAGAGTCTTCCAATCTGAGGGGGTTAAGTTTGACTCCGCAACTGTGTCCAGTAATGCTTGAGTGAATGGGGCTGAAGGACCATATTGCACAACAGCCGCCTTTAACTCTTTTATCAACTTGAAATCCAAGGTCTGGTAATGTCTGGTCCTAGCATCTTGCTGATCAACAACCTCGACCACAGGAAAGGCCAGCGTATTAGACGAATTCTGTCCTTTCCCATGAGCCTGACTCACAACTCTTTCTAGCGGCACCTGGTGAACTACAGAAGAGTTACTCTTCTCCGCTTCTGAAATCTTTTTTAGTTTCCGAAGCTCATTAGTCAGCCTCTGAAGCTTAATCTCAAACTCTAACTCGCTTAGCCGTGTGTCCCTATGAGTAGCACCTCCCGAAGTGGTGACTATAGGTGAAGCAGGAGATTCGCAAGAGGACCAATTCTCATTAAGGTAATGGGCAATTCCTCTATCTGAGTGATTTTTGTTAAAATTCAGTCCATCATCAGAGTTTCCACATTTATCAATTTTTGAGTTAAGAAGATCTTTTTCTGAGGAGGCCTTCTCTGATAGGCACTCCTCCTGAGATACCGCAAGCTCCGCCTAAGGGCAATTTAGCCCTGGAGAAGTTGCATCTTTTATAGCATCATTTACAAGCGCCCAGAGAACTAGGGTAAAATTATCTGTCTGAGCGATATTCAGGGCCTCACCAACTTTCTCCCAGGTTCCACAATCTATCATTTCTTCTTTCTTGAACCATGGACAACAACATGGACAAATTTATCTAAAAAATTTCTTACTAGTTGTACTTCAAGCCTTACTCCTCTGGCCTGAAACAACTCCTGAAAACTAAAAACAACCGCCTGATCCATGACTTTAAACCCTTCCTTCTTCCACCTAAGCAGCTTTCTAAAAAGCTGCGGCACGCCGCCTGTCTCCGTATCTAGTTCCGATTAACGAGCTGCTGACCCAAGCAGAAACAGTGTTGGGTTAGCACTGATTCAAACTTGATTCGTATCCTACTGCATCCTCAGCAACACTTTACAAAACTGAAATTTTAGGCTAGCGCTAGCATGTGTACCTGTCCGTTGCTCCGATGCTCCGATACGAAGATCCTTTCCTTTCTTGTGGAGCTCCACACAGCAGTCATTTCTCTTAGCATCCCTCTGCCATTCTTCAGGTCACAGTTCTGGCGCCAACTGTTGCAGCCTGCCCGCCGCAGTCCACAACACGAACGGTTCAACTGAGAATGGCAGTTCAAGCTGAAAAGAGAGGAATCTAGACGGGGTGGAAGAAGAAATGGAGCTAAGACAACATTCTGATCAAAGCTCAATTTTACTATTTTCAGACACTCAGTTATAAAGGAAAGGGGAGGGAACCCAATTTCCCGCCAAGTAACTCAGGGTCCAGTAGCAGGACGAACACGTGTGTGCCTCCAGGCAGCAAAGGCAGGGTCCAGCAGTAGGCGTGGCAGGACGAATGAGCAGGAAGCTCCACCCTTGAGCAAGCAGGTTCCAGGCTGGGGGAAGGGAGGCCACATCTGAGGTCATGGAGCAGTCTCCACTTTCCTGACTTTTTCTTAATTACAAAAATTGGAGTATTCCAAGGTGAGGTAGATGGTTCAATATGGCCCAGTTTTAATTGTTCCTTTACCAGTTGAATCACAGCTTCCAGGTTTTCAGAGGATAGGGGCCACTGAGGAACCCACACCGGATCCCCTGTTTTCCATGGTATGGGTTGTGCTGCCCCAATGGTCCCTAGAAAAAACCCAGACCCTGTCTATCTTGGTTTCCAGTAGGTAAGATGGGCTCTGTCCTTCCTTGCTCTTGACGTCTTAACCCTTTTCCTTCTTTATAACCCATCTTTGCCATGATATTTCTTACTTTAACCGAACACCCTCCTGACGGGGCATTCTCATTGGACAAAACAAGGTTCAAATGCTGCATAATATCCCTTCCCCAGAGGTTAACCGGGAGTGGGAGCACATAAGGTATGAATTTCCCTCGCTGCCCCTCGGAGGATTCCCATGTCAAGGCAACGGAGCTTATAGTGGGACATGATTGATATCCTAGGCCCTGTAATGAATGAGATGACTCTGTGGTGGGCCATGCTTTGGGCCACCAATGTGTAGAGATTATACTTTTATCTGCTCTGGTATCAAGGATGCCTTCAAACTCTTTTCCGTTGATCTTAAGGCGGAGCTTAGGTCTATCATTCAAAGATACAACCAAATAGGCAGAATCATTTCCGGAGGAGCCCATTTTCTTTATCTCAGGTCCTGCAGATTTCTCCCTGGTATTATCAGGGAGGAGCAGCAGCTGAGCTATCCTATCTCCTTTGCTTATAGAAAAAACGCCCTTAGGGCTTGAGCACAGGACCTGTATTTTAGGGGAATGTTGACAATCCATAACTCCAGGGTGGACTACTAAGCCCTGCAAGGTGAGTGAACCCCGGCCGAGAATAAGGCCCATGGTTCCAGGGGGCAAGGATCGTATAGGCTCCACCAGCACTGGCTGAATACTCATTTGAGGCATTAGTAGGAAGTCGGAGGCGGCACGCAGGTCCACCCTTGTGGGTCTTCTTGGGTCGCCTCTCTGACTGCTTCCTGGGTCCTGACAAACCGGTTCCCATATCTTTGAGGGCCCTTGGTCCAATAGCCCATTTTGTGACACATCAGCTGATTGGTTATCAGGTGGGGGAAGGAGTCTGCCCTTTATATCCCTCACAGAACGACACTGGTCAGCTCTATGATAGCCCTTGCCACACTTAGAGCAATGAGTGAGGGGCCCCCCCTTTTGTCTGGAGCTCTGCAATCTTTCTTAAGATGCCCAGGCTTCCCGCAGTTAAAACATGTCCTCCAATCATTTCTGCCTATGGAGCATTTTTGGGATTGGAGAATGGCGGCCGCTAAGCCTGTATTGGTGAGAGGTCCCCCAAGCTCTCAACAAACCCTGAGCCAATCCTGTAAGCCTTTATTCTTTCTTGGGGCTATGGCCACTCAACACTCCTGTGTGGCTTGCTCATAAATGAGCTGTTCTACCAGAGGTGCGGCTTGCTCCGAATGTCCAAAAATATGCTCTGCTGCCTCTGTCATTCTGGCCACAAAATCTGAGAAGGACTCCTGGGGTCCCTGGATGATCTTTGTTAATTGTCCAGTGGCTTCGCCTGTTCGGGAGAGCGCCTTCCAGGCCTTAATAGCCGTAGAGGAAATTTGGGCATAAGCTCCCCAGTGATAGTTTGTTTGATCAGCGGTATAAGCTCCCTGACCGGTTAACAGGTCAAAAGTCCAATCTCTCTGCACTGGGGTCAAAGCAGCAGTGTTTGCTCAGGCCTGTGTTTGTGCAGCCTCTTGCCATAGAGCTCTCCATTCCATATATTTGCCCATACTGGGGAGAGCGGCTTTTGCAATCATTTGCCAGTCGGCAGGAGTTAGTGCCATGCCGGCAAGCCTGTCTAACTGCACCAAGGTAAAATTAGCATTGGCTCCATATTTATGGACCAACTCGGCAAGCTCTTTAATCTGTATATACTCTACCGGAGCATGGACACGCCCACCCTTGGCTCCTTCAAAGACCAGAAATGCCTGTTGCATCTTCCTTTGTTCCTCTCTTGGAATGAACGAGTCTGCACACTGCCTCTCTGCGCACTGCCTCTCTGTGCAGGGCTGACGCACTACGCAGGGCGGGGGCTCCGCATAGGGCGGAGGTGCACTATGACCTTGAAGCCGACTGCTCAGAGGCCGAGCAGCAAGCTGGCCTTTTCCAGCCGCTTTTGGCTTTTTTCTTGACCTATAAACTTGCATTTTATCTGGCTGGTACTTTTCTCTCTCATAACGAGCTGCTTCCTCCTCCAAGTCTGTTTCCTCAGAGGTGCTAATTTCTTCATCTGATTCAGAGCTACTAAGAGCTGGCTCCTTAAACTCATCTTTTTCTTCCTCTTTCCTTCCAATCTCTCACCAGGTATTCTTCCCTGAAATTAACTTTTCCTTGGGTTCAAGACCCGTGGAAAGGCCTGTATACTTATTTGGTGCACCATGTTTCCTCTTTGCTCCTGCTCTCTCTCTCCGCTTTACTTCAAATAGACTGTCTTGAATTTCGTCCAGAATTTTCCACCCTGCCTTAACCACTTGTTGACATGTGAAAAGGAACAAAAGGGCTTTTAACACTAGAGAAAGTTCAAGACCAGACATACCTCGTAAAGCTGTAACGCATCCCGCAGTTCTGGTTCTGCCCCGCGAACGAGGGATCTTCCTTGCACCAGTGTGATGGTAGTTCCCAAATTTCGGCACCACTTACCCCAAGCTTTTGTCCCCACCGGCAAGAACACGCTCAGGACAACCGGAATCTTCTGAGGCAAAAGCTTTATTGCTTACTTCTTCAGGAGCCAGGGGAGAAGAGAGAGAAAATGGCAAAGCCCTGTCCCTTTTATGGAGGATTGTTCTCCACCTTGGACGTGTCACTCCCTGATTGGATGCAGCCCATCGACCAGAGTTGTCATCACGGGGAAGGCAGAGCACATGGAGTGGAAAACTACCCCGGCACATGTGCAGCTTGCTTGTTTACTACTTAGAACACGGGTGTAAGCGCCATCTTGTAATGGCGAATGTGAGGGCAGCTCCCCACAGACCACCAAACAGGCAGTATACAGCAGCTGATATGAGGCCCCCAACACACATACAGTAGAGGAATGCTGGGTCTGTGTTCATTCAGAGATGATGTACCTAACCCTCTAGAGACTGAGGCCCCAGGGAGTTTACAGGACAGATGGGGTGGGGGGTGGAGACATCCACGTGGAGACAGGGGGTGGGGAGGATGTAGAGAATGTGGAACAGTCGAAGGGTGGATGGAGGGGGGAAGAAAATATGGAGTTTAATTAATTAATTAGTTAATTAATTCATTCATTCATTCACTAAAAAACAAAAGAAGAAGAAATGTCTTCCAGATAAGAGTCTATATCGATGCTGTCATTGTGAGTCATGGGTGGGTTACATGGTCATGAACACCCATGGACTATAGTTGTAAGATTGGAGAGAATGAGTGTGGAGAGATCTGTGAGTGTCCTTCTTAGAAATGGGAAAGCATGTTAAGATGTCTCTGTCCATGTGCATCTGCATCAAAGGTGTCTTCAACAGGAAAGGATGTGAAGAAATAAAAGGATGGAATGGCACTGCCTGCAGACACCTGTCAGCCTTTTCTGGCCATCCCTCACTGCTTGTCATGGTTGTTGTCACTTCCTTCTTCAGACACTGTAAAATGAATTATTTTAATATAAGTGTAAATAATAGAATTAATCAGGCAGCTGTATTTCTTTGTCTTTGCTAGTCCCCTCCAACACACAGTGAACACAAGATTTATTTCAGGCTGGACCTCAATAGCTGAGAAGTTAGAGGATCTACCTTATCCTCTAAGCCTCCCAGTCATTCTTTCATGATACCTGAATCAACATTATTATTGATCTGACTCTTTGGCTTTAGTTGTTTCTTTTCATGGTGTCTTCTCAGACCCTGTCTTCCTCATCTTGATCTCAAATTCTTTTCTATCTCCTCCACTGCCTGATATAACATTCCTCCCTATTCTGTCTTCTGTGAGCCATTGTGTGACCAAGATTCATTGACAAGGCACACAATAAGTGGTAAGAATTGCTTACACAAACTTGAGACAGGAGATTCTCTGGATTTATACAAGGTAGGAGGGCAGAGAAATCAGCATTTGAATAATACAATGGTAAACTTTCACAAGGTACAAAAACATTATACATATAAAACACAAATTGGGAAAACCTTTTGAAGTACTCATCTTCTGAAATAAGCCAATTCTTTTGTGGTCCATTAATGAGGCATTGTCATCTGGGGGTCAATTAGGGAGTCCCTGGTTGTAAGAGGTAAGGATCTGCTGGCTTCACATTTCTCAAAGCTCACCATTTTCTCCTTCAGGCCTGTGGGTCCCCTGGTGCAGAATGAAACTTCTCAAGTTTGACTTCTCCTTCATGCTGACCTCTGGATAATCTCAGGACTACTGTGGATCAGGTCCAGCTCAAGCTGCAGGAGAGATTTTTGGTTACAGCCCAAGTCCAGTCATTTTCTTGAACTCATACAATTAAAGATGTGTTTAATTGTGTCAATAGACACGACAAAGTCTGTCTCACCCAAGAGGCAATTGACCAGGCCCTGGAGTTGGTTCCACCATTCACTAGCTGGGTGACCTTTTGTCAAATTGCTCATGTCTTCTGGGTTCTTGTCCATTATCTGGGCATGAGCAGGTACAGAAATGTTAGACTCTCTCTTGTTGGTGCTGTCATTAAAAATACTAGGGTGTGAAGTCCCTAGGAGCAGCCATGAGGCTGTACCATGTATGCCTTCCTTTTTGAGTTCTCACTCTGTAGAGGAATTTTAATTTTAGCATCCAAATATCGTCAAGGACTGTGTGACCCACCTGGAATGAAACTTGTTTAATCTCTTTGCCTACAATAAAGACAAGCCCTTAGTGCACATCTTTAATTCCTAACACTGAAGGTAAAGTTAGTTTGTAGATGGATGCAACCATGTTTGAAATTGATGTCTAGCTGAGTGGCAGACAAATGATGAATCCGGGAAAGATTTGACAGAATGTGTCAGAGATAGGATATGCCCAATTCACAGCACAGGAAAGAGACTTGCTAGACCAGTGGGGAGGGGTGTTGGGGGGGGGGAGAGAGAGAGAGAGAGAGAGAGAGAGAGAGAGAGAGAGAGAGAGAGAGGCAGAGTTAAAGGGAGACAGTTTTCCTAGGACATTTTACAGAGACAGCTTAGAGGTAAAGTCAGAATGAGCCAGAGAATGAGAAGGAGCTGAAGATTAGAACAGGCTGCCAGACTTAGTTTGAGACCAAGCAGAGCAATTCAGCATGAAGCTGAGACAATCAAGTTTCAATCATTTGGGCCAGAACAACTGAATTATTAGTCAGCCAGAGTTCAGAAAGAGATTGAAAAGTCAGTGTGTTCGGCAGCAAACCCCTGACATGACAATTTCATCTGAGGAAATAAAAATGATATGTACAGTTTTATCACTCAGAATGATATAACATGTCCCTTCTTCTAAATTTTTCTCTTTTGTCTCTTTCTTTTTCAGGATCCCAAAAATACTTTCTGTGAGAGTTGGACCTTTTGCACTCTATCAAGTGCCATTCCTTTTTTATTTTTGTTTGTTTGTTTGTTTGTTTGTTTGTTTTTTGGGGGCAGGAATTCTCTGTGCAACCCTGGCTGTCCTAGAACTCACTCTGTAGATCAGGCTGGCCTGGAACTCAGAGATCCTCCTGCCTTTGCCTCCCAAGTGCTGGAATTAAAGTAGCATTTCTATCATGTGACTGCTGCCATGTTGTATATCTCCATGTCTTTTTTTTTAAGCTTCTGATTTTTTTGTTTGTTTAATAAATATTTGCATATACCAGAAGCCATTCTTTCTGTCCTGAGTTTGATTATGGACTTCTTATGTATCTACTGTTTTCTTTTCATCCCAAATCTTGCTCTTCTTTCCCATACCCCACCCCACCTCCACCCCACCCCACCCCACCTTGGACACATCAGTTAAGTAACATGTTTCTTCATGGAAATTCCAGGGCTGAAACTTGTTTTCTAGCTGCTATGGCAAATCTCCCCTTACCTAGGTCACAAATAGGGTTTTTAGCATTAAAATTCAGGACATGGCTTAAATGAATGTTAAGAAAAACATCGACCGCTCTTCCAGTCAGAAAAGCACCGGGGTAGCTAGGGCGCAGGGTCGGCTGACACTCGCCAGCTACCCACAACACCCGCCACAGGATCTTAAGACTTCTGGTGAGTGGAACACAGCTTCTGCTCCAATCCAATTGCGCGCAGTACCTGAGACTGCATTAGTTAGGGAAGCAGAAACCAGCCTGAGTAGGGCCACAGGCCTCATCCGGCCAGATCAGCACCGGGGTAGCTAGAGCGCAGGGTCGGCTGACACCCGCCAGCTACCCACGACCCCCGCCACAGGATTTTGAGACTGCTGGTGAGTGGAACACAGCTTCTGCTCCAGTCCAATCACGCGGGACCTGAGACTGCTCTGGTTGGGGAGGGAGAAATCCGGCCTACGTAGGGCCACAAGCCTCTTCTGGTCAGAAAAGCACCGGGGTAGCTAGGGCGCAGGGTCGGCTGACACTCGCCAGCTACCCACAACACCCGCCACAGGATCTTAAGACTTCTGGTGAGTGGAACACAGCTTCTGCTCCAATCCAATTGCGCGCGGGACCTGAGACTGCATTAGTTAGGGAAGCAGAAAACCAGCCTGAGTAGGACCACAGGCCTCTTCCGGCTGGACCAGCACCGGGGTACCGCCAGCTACCCACGACCCCCGCCACAGGATTTTGAGACTGCTGGTGAGTGGAACACAGCTTCTGCTCCAATCTTTAAACAGTGACAACGACAACAACTAACCCCAGAGATTACCAGATGGCGAAAGGTAAACGTAATAATCTTACTAACAGAAACCAAGACCACTCACCATCATCAGAACCCAGCACTCCCACTTCGCCCAGTCCAGGGCACCCCAACACACCGGAAAAGCTAGACACGGATCTAAAAGCATATCTCCTGATGATGGTAGAGGACTTCAAGAAGGACTTTAATAACACACTTAAAGAAATACTAAGGAACACTGGTAAACAGGTAGAAGACAGTAAAGAGGAAGCACAAAAATCCCTGAAAGAATTGCAGGAGAACACTGCTAAAGAGTTACAAATCATTAAAGAAAAACAGGATAACCTAATCAAACAGGTAGAAGTCCTTAATGAAAAACAGGAAAACACATCCAAACAGATGATGGAAATGAACAAAACCATACTAGACCTAAAAAGGGAAGTAGACACAATAATGAAAACCCAAAATGAGGCAACACTGGAGATAGAAACCCTAGGAAAGAAATCTGGAACCATAGATACGAGCATCAGCAACAGAATACAAGAGATGGAAGAGAGAATCTCAGGTGCAGAAGACTCCATAGAGAACATCGGCACAACAATCAAGGAAAATGTAAAATGCAAAAAGATCCTAACTCAAAACATCCAAGAAATACAGGACACAATCAGAAGACCAAACCTACGGATAATAGGAGTGGATGAGAATGAAGATTTTCAACTCAAAGGACCAGCAAACATCTTCAACAAAATTATAGAAGAAAACTTCCAAATCTAAAGAAAGAGATGCCCATGAACATACAAGAAGACTACAGAACTCCAAATAGACTGGACCAGAAAAGAAATACCTCCCGACACATAATAATCAGAACAACAAATGCTCTAAATAAAGATAGAATACTAAAAGCAGTAAGAGAAAAAGGCCAAGTAACATATAAAGGCAAGCCTATCAGAATTACACCAGATTTTTCACCAGAGACTATGAAAGCCAGAAGATCCTGGACGGATGTTATACAGACACTAAAAGAACACAAATTCCAGCCCAGGCTACTATACCCAGCCAAACTCTCAATTAACATAGATGGAGAAACCAAAGTATTCCATGACAAAACCAAATTCACACATTATCTCTCCACGAATCCAGCCCTTCAAAGGATAATAACAGAAAAAAACCGGTACAAGGACAGGAACCACGCCCTAGAAGCAACAAGAAGGTAATCCCTCAACAAACCTAAAAGAAGACAGCCACAAGAACAGAATGCCAACTTTAACAACAAAAATAACAGGAAACAACAATTACTTTTCCTTAATATCTCTTAATATCAATGGACTCAACTCCCCGATAAAAAGACATAGACTAACAAACTGGCTACACAAACAAGACCCAACATTTTGCTGCTTACAGGAAACTCATCTCAGAGAAAAAGATAGACACTACCTCAGAATGAAAGGCTGGAAAACAATTTTCCAAGCAAATAGTATGAAGAAACAAGCTGGAGTAGCCATTCTAATATCTGATAAGATTGACTTCCAACCCAAAGTCATTAAAAAAGACAGGGAGGGACACTTCATACTCATCAAAGGTAAAATCCTCCAAGAGGAACTATCAATCCTGAATATCTATGCTCCAAATACAAAGGCAGCCACATTCATTAAAGAAACTTTAGTAAATCTCAAAGCACACATTGCACCTCATACAATAATAGTGGGAGACTTCAACACACCACTTTCACCAATGGACAGATCATGGAAACAGAAACTAAACAGGGACACAGAGAAACTAAGAGAAATTATGAATCAAATGGATCTGGCAGATATCTACAGAACATTCTATCCTAAAACAAAAGGATATACCTTCTTCTCAGCACCTCATGGTACCTTCTCCAAAATTGACCACATAATTGGTCACAAAACAGGCCTCAACAGATACAAAAATATTGAAATTGTCCCATGCATCCTATCAGATCACCATGGACTAAGGCTGATCTTCAATAACAAAATAAATAATAGAAAGCCAACCTTCACGTGGAAACTGAACAACACTCTTCTCAATGATACCTTGGTCAAGGAAGGAATAAAGAAAGAAATTAAGGACTTTTTAGAGTTCAATGAAAATGAAGTCACAACATACCCAAACTTATGGGACGCAATGAAAGCATTTCTAAGAGGAAAACTCATAGCTCTGAGTGCCTCCAAAAGGAAACTAGAGAGAGCACACATTAGCAGCTTGACAACATACCTAAAAGCACTAGAACAAAAGGAAGCAAATTCACCCAAGAGGAGTAGACGGCAGGAAATAATCAAACTCAGGGGCGAAATCAACCAAGTGGAAACAAGAAAAACTATTCAAAGAATCAACCAATCAAGGAGCTGGTTCTTTGAGAAAATCAACAAGATAGATAAACCCTTAACCAGACTCACTAGAGGGCACAGGGAAAGCATCCTAATTAACAAAATCAGAAATGAAAAAGGAGACATAACAACAGATCCTGAAGACATCCAAAACACCGTCAAATCCTTCTACCAAAGGCTATACTCAACAAAACTGGAGAACCTGGATGAAATGGAGAAGTTCCTAGACAGATACCAGGTACCAAAGTTGAATAAATATCAGGTTAATGATCTAAACAGCCCTATATCCCCCAAAGAAATAGAAGCAGTCATTAATAGTCTCCCAACTAAAAAAAGCCCAGGACCAGATGGGTTTAGTGCAGAGTTCTATCAGACCTTCAAAGAAGATCTAATCCCAGTTCTTCACAAACTATTCCACAAAATAGAAACAGAAGGTACTCTACCCAACTCATTCTATGAAGCCACAATTACTCTGATACCTAAACCACAAAAAGACCCAACACAGATAGAAAACTTCAGACCAATATCCCTTATGAATATTGATGCAAAAATCCTCAATAAAGTTCTTGCTAACCGAATCCAAGAACACATCAAAACAATCATCCATCCTGACCAAGTAGGTTTCATCCCAGGGATGCAGGGATGGTTCAATATACGGAAATCCATCAACGTAATCCAGTATATAAACAAACTCAAAGACAAAAACCACATGGTCATCTCATTAGATGCGGAAAAAGCATTTGACAAGATCCAACACCCATTCATGATAAAAGTCTTGGAAAGATCAGGAATTCAAGGCCCATACCTAAACATGATAAAAGCAATCTACAGCAAACCAGTAGCCAACATCAAAGTAAATGGTGAGAAGCTTGAAGCAATCCCTCTAAAATCAGGGACTAGACAAGGCTGTCCACTTTCTCCATACCTATTCAACATTGTACTTGAAGTCCTAGCCAGAGCAATTCGACAACAAAAGGAGATCAAAGGGATACAAATTGGAAAAGATGAAGTCAAAATATCACTCTTTGCAGATGATATAATAGTATATATAAGTTACCCTAAAAATTCCACCAAAGAACTCCTAAGCCTGATAAACAGCTTCGGTGAAGTAGCTGGATATAAAATTAACTCAAACAAATCAATGGCCTTTCTCTACACAAAGAATAAACAGGCTGAGAAAGAAATTAGGGAAACAACACCCTTCTCAATAGTCACAAATAATATTAAATATCTTGGCGTGACTCTAACTAAGGAAGTGAAAGATCTGTATAATAAAAACTTCAAGTCTCTGAAGAAAGAAATTATAGAAGATCTCAGAAGATGGAAAGATCTCCCATGCTCATGGATTGGCAGGATCAACATTGTAAAAATGGCTATCTTGCCAAAAGCAATCTACAGATTCAATGCAATCCCCATCAAATTCCAAATCAATTCTTCAACGAATTAGAAAGTGCAATCTGCAAATTCATCTGGAATAACAAAAAACCTAGGATAGCAAAAAACTCTTCTCAAGGATAAAAGAACCTCTGGTGGAATCACCATGCCGGACCTAAAGCTCTACTACAGAGCAATTGTGATAAAAACTGCATGGTACTGGTATAGTGACAGACAAATAGACCAATGGAATAGAATTGAAGACCCAGAAATGAACCCACACACCTACGGTCACTTGATCTTCGACAAGGGAGCTAAAAACATCCAGTGGAAGAAAGACAGCATTTTCAACAAATGGTGCTGGCACAACTGGTTGTTAACATGTAGAAGAATGCGAATCGATCCATTCCTATCTCCTTGTACTAAGGTCAAGTCTAAGTGGATCAAGGAACTTCACATAAAACCAGAGACACTGAAACTTATAGAGGAGAAAGTGGGGAAAAGCCTTGAAGATAGGGGCACAGGGGAAAAATTCCTGAATAGAACAGTAATGGCTTGTGCTGTAAGATCGAGAATTGACAAGTGGGACATCATGAAACTACAAAGCTTCTGCAAGGCTAAAGACACCATCAATAAGACAAAAAAAACCACCAACAGATTGGGAAAGGATCTTCACCTATCCTAAATCAGATAAGGGACTAATATCCAATATATATAAAGAACTCAAGAAGGTGGACTCCAGAAAGTCAAATAACCCCATTAAAAAATGGGGCTCAGAACTGAACAAAGAATTCTCACCTGAGGAATACCGAATGGCAGAGAAGCACCTGAAAAAATGTTCAACATCCTTAATCATCAGGGAAATGCAAATCAAAACAACACTGAGATTCCACCTCACACCAGTCAGAATGGCTAAGATCAAAAATTCAGGTTATAGCAGATGCTGGCGAGGATGTGGAGAAAGAGGAACACTCCTCCATTGTTGGTGGGATTGCAAGCTTGTACAACCACTCGGAAATCAGTCTGGCGGTTCCTCAGAAAATTGGACATAGTACTACCAGAGGATCCAGCAATACCTCTCCTGGGCATATATCCAGAAGATGTCACAACCGGTAAGAAGGACACATGCTCCACTATGTTCATAGCAGCCTTATTTATAATAGCCAGAAGCTGGAAAGAACCCAGATGTCCCTCAACAGAGGAATGGATACAGAAATTATGGTACATATACACAATGGAGTACTACTTAGCTATTAAAAAGAATGAATTTATGAAATCCCTATCCAAATGGATGGACCTGGAGGGCATCATCTTGAGTGAAGTAACACAATCACAAAAGAACTCACACAATATGTATTCCCTGATAAGTGGATATTAGCCCAAAACTTAGGATACCCAAGATATAAGATACAATTTGCTAAACGCATGAAACTCAAGAAGAATGAAGACCAAAGTGTGGACACTGTGCACCTTCTTAGAATTGGGAACAAAACACCCAGGGAAGGAGTTACAGAGACAAAGTTCGTAGCTGTGATGAAAGGATGGACCATTTAGAGACTGCCGTATCCAGAGATCCATCCCATAATCAGCTTCTAAACGCTGACACCATTGCATACACTAGCAAGATTTTGCTGAAAGGACCCAAATATAGCTGTCTCTTGTGAGATGATGCCGGGGCCTAGCAAACACAGGAGTGGATGTTCACAGTCAGCTATTGGATGTATCACAGGGCTCCCAATGGAGAAGCTAGAGAAAGTACCCAAGGAGCTAAAGGGATCTGCAACCCTATTGTTGGAACAACATGATGTACTAACCAGAACCCCGGAGCTCCTGTCTCTAGCTGCATATGTATCGAAAGATGACCTAGTCGGCCATCAATGGAAAGAGAGGCCCATTGGACTTGCAAACTTTATATGCCCCAATATAGGGGAACACCAGGGCCAAAAGAATGGGAATGGGTGGGTAGGGAAGTAGGGGGCGCTATGGGGGACTTTTGGGATAGCATTGGAAATGTAATTGAGGAAAATATGTAATAAAAATATTAAAAATTAAAAAAAAAAACATCGACCAAACTATGTAATAGCTATTAGCTCCTGGCTGGATTCTTTTCAAGATGGGAGTTTCATCCACAGCTGCCTCCCCCATCTGTAGGGGCTCAGTGAGCTCTAACATGCTGAGAATGGTACGCTCATACTTCATTGCTTCCCTAAAATATATACCAGTAAAAGGACACAGGGATCAAAGCTCTGAATACAAACTGGACTTCCCCAGCATGGATCCTGAAGTAAGTGATGGACTTCCTGGTTCTGTGCACTCTGACAAGCTGTGGTTTCTGTTTTAACTGTTGAAGAATAGCAAAAGCTGTTTCAAGACAAGCTCTGGCAAGATGGTGAAGAAAGGATATATAACTGCCAGGTTGCTGAGTGGGCAAGAAGCTGCCAGTGAGCTGAGAGCCAACAACTGATTCAGCATATTAGTAGGCTGGTTTGCATACTTGAGCATTAGTCCAGCAGGTTGAAACTAGGTAACAAACTAAAATAACTCATGCCTCAGTAACATGTTTAGCCATCATTTGCGTTTTAAAATGAGCCAAAAAGCACAATAGAATTATTTCTGCCTTCTATCAATCATTTGTTTTCTTTTCCCCTGCTTTTAATTTTTTATTTTCAATGGAAGATTATATTATCTTATACCCAATATTCCCAAAATTTGACTAGAAAAATTGTAGAAATTATCAATAATTTTAGCAAAGTGTTATGATACATAATTGACTTACAAAATTTACCAGTCTTAATACATGTGAGTAACAAGCACGCTGAGAAAGACATCATGGACACGCTCCTCTTCCCAGTTTTCAAATCAAATAAAATATTTAGAATATACATAACAAAAGAGGTAAAAATTTTCCATAATGAAAACTTCAAATGTGTAAAGAAAGAGATTATGAAACATACAAGAATTTGAAGGCCTCCCAAGCATATAGCTTGGTAGAATTAACATTGTGAAAAAAGACCTTCCTACCAAAACAATTTACTGATTCAATGAAATCACAGTCAACATCCTCATCTCATTCTTCACATAAATAGAAAATCTTCAATTTGATATGGAACAACAAAAGACCCAGATGAGCCTATTAGTCCTGGATAAGTGTTTGTTTCTATGCATTCTGCTCATTTTAAGTGCTAAGTGCATCTGTCTATGACTCCAACTTTCATACATCTGTTGCTATTGAGTTGATTTTGTTCAATATTAGAATGACTGCTTCAGCTTATTTCTTGGGACCATTTTCTTGGAAAATTGTTTTCCAACCTTTGACTCTGAGGTAGTGGCTGTCTTTGTCAGTGAGGTGCGTTTCCTGCTTGCAGAAAAATGCTGGGTCCTAACTCCGTATCTAGTCTGTTTGTGTCTTTTTATTGGGGAGTAGAGTCCATTGATTTTAAGATTATTAAGTAAAGCTGGGCGGTGGTGGCACACACCTTTAATCCCAGCACTTGGGAGGCAAAGGCAGGAAGATTTCTGAGTTCGAGGCCAGCCTGATCTACAAAGTGAGTTCCAGGACAGCCAGGGCTACACAGAGAAACCCTGTCTCAAAAAAACAAACAAACAAAACAACAACAACAAAAAAAAAAAAAAAAAAAAAACCAACAAGATTATTAAGTAAAAGAGATTGCTACTTCATGTTATTTTTGTTCTTAGAGGTGGAATTATTTTTGTGTGGCTATCTTCTTTTGGGTTTGTTGAAAGATTACTTTCTTCCTTTTTCTAGGTTGTAGTTTCCCTCCTTGTGTTGGTGTTTTCCATCTATTATTTTTTTGTAGGGCTGGATTTGTGTAAATTTGGTTTTGTCATGGAATATCTTGGTCTCTATCTATGGTAATTGAGAGTTTTGCTGGGTATAGTAGCCTAGGTTGGCATTTGTGTTCTCTAAGGGTCTGTATGACATCTGCCCAGGATCTTCTAGCTTTCATAGTCTCTTGTGAGAAGTCTTGTGTAATTCTGATAGGTCTATCTTTATATATTACTTGACCTTTTTCCCTTACTGCTTTTAATATTCTTTCTTTAGTGCATTTGTTGTTCTGAATATTATATATCGGGAAGAATTTCTTTTCTGGTCCAGTGTATTTGGAGTTCTGCAGGCTTCTTATATGTTCATGGGCATCTCTTTCTTTAGGTTGGGGAAGTTTTCTTCTATAATTTTGTTGAAGATATTTACTGGCCCTTTAAGTTGGGAATCTGCTCTCTTCTATAATTATTATCCTTAGGTTTGGTCTTCTCATTGTGTCCTGGATTTCCTGGATGTTTTGTGTTAGGATCTTTTGCATTTTGCATTTCTTTGACTTTTGTGTCAATGTTTTCTATGGTATCTTCTGCACCTGAGAGTCTCTCTTCTAACTCTTGTATTCTGTTGGTGATGCTTGCATCTATGACTTCTGATATCTTTCCTAGGTTTTCTAACTCCAAGGCTGTCTCCCTTTGTGATTTCTTTATTGTTTCTATTTACATTTTTAGATCTTGGATGGTTTTATTCATTTCCTTTGCCTGTTTGATTGTATTTTCTTGTAATTCTTTAATAGATTTTTGTGTTTCTTCTTTGAGGGCTTCTAGCTGTTTATCTGTGTTCTCCTGTAAGGGAGTTATTTATGTCCTTCTTAAAGTCCTCTAGCATCATTGTGAGAAGTGATTTTACATCTGAATCTTGCTTTTCTGGTGTATTGGGGTGTCCAGGACTTGCTATGTTGGGAGAATTGGGTTCTGATGATGCCAAGTAACCTTGGTTTCTGTTGCTTATGTTCTTATGCTTGCCTCCAGCCATCTGGTTCTCACTAGTGCTACCTGTCTTTGCTATATCTGACTAAAGCCTGTCCTTCCTGTAATCCTGGCTGTGTCAGAGCTTCTCAGAGTCCAGCTGTGTCTCTGATCCTGTGATTCTGTGATTCTGTGATCCTGATGTCCTGGGTGATTCAGAGTTCCTGGAAGTAAAGCTGCCTCTGGGCCCTGAGATTCTGCTGTGACCAGCCCCTGGGATCCCGGGAGTGTTAGAGCACCTGGGTGTTGAGCTTTCTCTGGGTGTTATTGGATTGACTGCAGAGGTTGTGCCCAAGGTCTGCTTGGGGCAGGGACCCAGACTAGAGGGAAAACATGCTACTGGTTGGGCTGGGTTCCTGTGTCCCTGGATCCCACTGGTCCCTGATACTCCCGTGGTTTTGGAACAGATGTTATGGCCTCTTCACTTCTAATACTATGATTCTGAGCATGTTAGAGAGCTTGGGAGTGGAGTTTCCTCTGAGTGTTGTGGGACTGGTTGCAGAGTTCGAGGCCCAAGGTCTGCTCAGGGCTCCAGCCCAGCCCAGAAGGCTAACTGTCCATGTCTAAGTGAAATCTCTCTCTCTCTCTCTCTCTCTCTCTCTCTCTCTCTCTCTCTCTCTCTCTCTCTCTCTCTCTCTCTCTCTCTTTCCCTGTGTCTCTGCATTTATCCTCTCCTCTTCTTATGTAGCTATAATGAAATCTTTATGAATAAAATCAACAGAGACAGGGTGGCTGTATCATGCTACAAATGACACTCATTTAGTTCTGTCTGCTTCTCTCTGAACTTCTGTCTCTTAATTGATCCTGGGCAAGAAGAGTCTGCCTGGACTCAACTGTCTGTTCAGAGCTAATGGGTATCACCAACCCACTGAGAAGAGTTGGGGTCAGAGCTGTGGGACAAATCTTAGCAACAGCCCTACATGGGCCAGTGCTGTACCATGATGCTTCTGATTCATGCTGATTGCCGTTACTGAGGTGTAAATACACAGATCATAATGAATGTCATGGTTTCCAGCATGCCACTGAGCAGCAGTTGAGATCACATATCATTACACAGTATTTAAGCCAGGAAAATGTAGTTGACCATCAGGATGTGAAGAGTTTTTGGAGGTTTTTTTTAATGCTATAAGTCAAAATGTAGCTTCAATCATTTTATTCACTGGGGTGTTATAGAGCAGAACACATTCTCTGATGTTCTGTCTTCATTCCAATACAATTTACTTAATTATCATTTATAGAATAAACTTTTAATATTCTCTGTGTTTACGGAGCACCTCACAAAAACTCTTTTTTTTTTCTTTGTTTGTTTTCTAAACATGGAATTTCTGTGTATCCTTGGCTGAGTTGGAACTTGTTCCGTAGACCAGGCTGGCCTTGAACTCATAGAAACTCAACTGCCTCTGCCTTCCAAGTCTCGGAATTAATTTCATTCACCAAAACTGTCCTGTGCTCAAGGGAATTCTAGAACTTTATCAATATAACCAGGAAGAACTTTATAGTCCTGTGTTCTCCTTCTGGATACTTGGGAATCCAAGACTCAGACAGGAGGCAGGGACAGAGATTCAAGGTCATAGTACATAGGCCAGTACTTTGGGCAGGTGCAGCACATCATCACGTTTTAGTCTAGCAAGCCTTGAAGGGAAGAGGCTACTTCTGGAATTCAACAGAAGAGGAAATTAAGGCTTCAGAATAACAGCAAGTTAAAGAGAGCATGCTCCACAGTTTGTACAGAGTTTGATTTTTTTTTTTTTTTTTTGGTCTCCAATTATTATTTGCATCCAAGAGACATGAGCTCTTTGGAGAGTTTTCTCTGTACAGTGTCATGAGAATGTCATATCGACTTCCATGTTGATGGTTCATGGTTGACTCTTTTTCTTCTGCTTATGTGTATGAGCATGTTGTCTCCAACTTCACACACATGCCTGAGCCCAGGGGAAGTCACAAGAAGCTACCAGATCCTCTATGACTCATGACATAGATGGTTGTGAGTTTCCATTTGCATGCTGGAAACCACACTGGGACCTCTGCCTGAGAAAGAAATTGTCTTTTTCTGAAAGCTACTCTCTAGTAATTGTGACCTCTTCATAGGCACCAGAGTGGCTGGGTAACTTGCTCACATATACAGCAGGGAGGAAGGAGTTTTTTTTGCCCAAAGTTGTTAAGGAAGGTAGAGGAGTGTGATTCAAACATGGTCTCATCAGAGTTTGGGCTCCAAGTTTGGACAGCAAAAGGAAGCACAATCAAGCCTTGTGTTCTTGACCTGTGTATCAAGGGATCATGTTCCATCTCCTGTGCTCTGAGCGCTGTGTATTCCCTAGTTAGCCTAGAAAAGTGAACAGGTCACCACCCCCTCACCCATGGGTTGTTTTCTTCTGTTCTGCCTCCCAAGGGTCCCACCCTTAGCACTCTCATTGCCAGCATCCCGAGAATCATCTTAGAATCCCTGTTGGGAACAGAAATGAGCCTTCCTGTGCTCTCCTGGGGAAGCTAAGGGAGAGGTTGGATCATAAAACTTCAGCTGCTGGTCCCACTGTGAGGAAGTGAAGATGTCTGAGCTTGCCTTTGTTAATCAGGACTTTATAGACACCATCTTCAGATGCCTGGGTTGCCTGGTCTTTGTAAAGGATTTGAGAAACTCAGTCCCTCAAACTCCATAGCAACTTGGCATTGTTCTGGAGTCTGGGCTGCCTATCATGCTGCCCTTCTCAGCTCTGTTCCTTTGGGGGAAATTCACACTTAGCCTTATTCTTTTAAGAGCAAGAAACAGCCACTGAGTGACACATCCCTGGATTTACAAGTGGTAAGATGGTCATTGGTGTTTGTTTTGTGGGTGGAGTTCAGACATACGATGGACTGCAGGTGAGTAGCAGGCAAGCCATACATATCCTTTTCCTCTATGTGTAATTCTCTAACTCTCAGGTGTCTTCCCCCATTTTCTTCTTTCTTCTGTTTCTCACCCTTCTCTCCTCCTTCCTCCCATTACTATCTTAATGAATATTTACAGAGAGTTTGTCTGTTTCAAATCATTCTGATAAATAAAAAATGCTCAGGTCTGAGCTCAAAGATCTCAAGCCAAGCAAAACCCCTATACACAAGAGAGCAGTGAAGGTCAGTGACTCTGAAGATATTTCCCCAAAGCACAGAGACACGACCTGATGCTCTTTGTGGCCACAACTATGGCCATGATTATTTCATTTTGGGGGTGAGGCAATGTAAGTCTGCTGTAGCATAACCTGACCTCAAACTCATGACACAGTATAGAATTTCTTTAGACTACTGATTCTAAGCCTACCAGATGCTGGCTTTGTAGGCTGGGGTACCATGTGTACCAGTATGTGTACCAGTACCATGTGTAGCAGTATTGTGCTAATAGATTTGTCCCAGCAGCCCTGGTGGAACACTGTTAGCTAAATCTGAGGCTACTCAGCTGGGAAAATATAAAGTATAATATATAAAGTATTGTTGATGACTAAATGATTTTCCCATGTTGCAGCGACCCTACCTCAGATACTCTACCCTTGGATTCTTCTCCTTTCAGTACACTCCAGGGTCTCCCACACTCAAACAAGAGGGAAATCTCTCCAGTAGAGCTGGTCTGTAGGTAGCCAACAATCTCTGTCCTAGGAGCTCTGATCTGTGTTGAATCAAATGAGCACAACTAGAGGACACTGAGGGCTGCAATTTTCACGTCTCAATTGGAGCTTGTGTGCCAGAGCAGAGAAGGTAGTGACTGAGAGCCAGGATCTAAGGCCGGACCACTTAACCTCCCACTTCTCTCAGGCCAATGTTGTAATCTGGAGCAAACTCTCCTTTCCAGTCCTTAGGTTTCCACTGACTTTTGGGATAGCATTGGAAATGTAATTGAGGAAAATACGTAATAAAAAATATTAAAAATTAAAAAAAAAGAAAAACTATATCAAAGAAGGAAAATTTAGAGGTAAGGGTCACATGGAAACAGATACAAAAATACTAGAGAAGATAGTCTCCTGACATGGGTGCAAAAAAGGACAGCTGTGATGGTGATGAGCACTGACTGATCAGGAGAAAGGACCAGGACACAGAAAGTGAAGCCTGGGAATGGTTTCATGACTCTTTCATGTTTCTATACCCATCAAAAGCAACTCCTGCCTTAATCACTGTCTTTCTCATCAGCAGATTAGCAGAGCCCTACTTCAGACTATTTAGAGTAGTGTTTGAAAATTTCCTTATCATGTCATTCCTTGGTCATACATTTGTATATGTCTATGTGCTTACATATTGTTTCAGAATTATACTTACTATTTGTATTGTTGGACAATGCATTGAATGTGTTTAACATTAGGGAGCACAGCCAAGCACCACTAAAGGGATCACTTTCATTTTCTCCCCCATTGGATCTAGTTACCCCTGTTATTACTAGACATGGGTTACTGCAGCCATGCTGGTAGGTGTGTGGGGGTGTGAGGCTGAGAAGCAGAGGTGAGCGTGGCTCTGTGGTGTCCTCTACAATGTCCAGATGAGTGATGGTGCTGAGAACCTCTTACCCTCATCAGTGCCCAATAGAGAGCTGCCTCCGTGGAATGCCTTCAGTAGTGTTCTCCTGGAGGGTCTGATGTTCTGTTTCTTTAAGTCTTTTTACGAATATTTTGAGTACGTTGTTTTTGGTTTTACTGCTTACCATTATTTTTTTCCTCCATGGAAAGTTCTCTTAAAGACATTTTACCTTGTCATACCCTAAAATGATATGTATATTTATCAGGTTTGATTCTAAACATTTAATTTTTGTAGAATTACCACTCAAATCTACAGTATGTCCAGAATTGACTTTTTTGTGGGTAGAGGAATATGGAAGTAAAAAAGGAAGAAAGAATTCTCCAGCCGGGAGTGGTGGCGCACGCCTTTAATCCCAGCACTCGGGAGGCAGAGGCAGGCGGATTTCTGAGTTCGAGGCCAGCCTGGTCTACAAAGTGAGTTCCAGGACAGCCAAGGCTACACAGAGAAACCCTGTCTCGAAAAACCAAAAAAAAAAAAAAGAAAAAAGAAAAAGAATTCTCCTGCGTGAATACTGTCAGGATCCACCAGCATTCCCTGAGAAGACTACAATGTCTGCAGCATATTACATGCAAACATATCTATCCTTACTATTATGTCTGTATGTGTGAGGGCCTGTGTCTAATTCACACAGGTACTTTTTGCTTCATCTGTTTGTTTGCTCTTTTTTGCATATGTTTGGTGTGTATGTGTGTGTGGTTGGCTGTGTGTGTGTATAAGTGTATGTAAAAGTGTGCATTTGTGTGTCTGTGTAAGTGTGTTTGGAGTCTGACGAGGGATTCTTCCTCAATTGCTCTCACCTTATTCATTGAGGTAGGGTCTCTCAGATGAACCCAGTGCACATCATTTCAGTGTCACTAGGCCACTCACTCAAGGATCCCCTTTCTTTGCCTTCCCAGAGACAGATCGAGTGTGAGAGACAACATGTGACCTGTCATGTGTTGTGTGGTGTTTCCAGGAGTTACGTGAGATGCTTCAGATATTCACCATAATCCCAAGCCATGACTGTAATCAGCTTCATTAGAGAGCTGAAGAGACTGAGCCACTGGGAGCTTCAGTAATGTGAGAAGAGTGTACTGGAACTGACCACAGAGCTTAAAAGCCACATTCCAATCTTTATTTATTTTTTAATAAAAACTATTGTGTTTCATTTTATGTATATGGATTTTGCTTATATGCATGCTTATGCACCAAGTGTGTGTCTGGAATGCGGAGGTAAGAGCTGGGCATCAGGCTCCTGAGAAGTGGGCCTAGATAGCTTTGAGATGTCTGGTACGTTGGAGCAGCATCAGTGCTTCATGTTTGAACCATCTCCTCAGCCTGTATCTCCCCTTTCTGCCTCTACTGCTGGCATGTGTCAGACAACAGATAGAATAATGGATTCTCTTACAGTCTCTACCATGTGGAGGATGTTAGGACAAAACCAAAGTTGGGTCTCTGAGTTCATCCTGCTTGGCTTCTCCAATGATCCCACAACCAACAGCATCCTCTTCATTGTCTTCTTTCTCATCTACCTGAGCTCAGTCCTGGGCAACGGGATCATCATCATGCTGGTCGGCCTGGACACACAGCTGCACATTCCCATGTACTTTTTCCTCTGTACCCTCTCCCTGTTGGATATGGGCTATGTCACCACCACCATGGCCCAGATGTTGGTGCATCTTCTTGCTCACTCTCAGACCATCTCCTTTGCTGGCTGCTGGCTGCAGATGTTTGTGTTTGGTGCCCTGAGTATAACTGAGAGCATGACTTTTGTTGTGATGGCTTATGACCGGTATGTGGCCATTTGTTATCCACTGCGCTATACTGTCATCCTCAACTGGGGCCTGTACATTCAGTTGGCAGGAGGGACTTGGATCTCTGGTTTCTTTTCCTCTTTATTGCATACTTTCTTCACCATGAGCCTGCCATATTGTGGGCCCAACAGGGTCAACCACTACTGTGTGAAGGTCCTTCAGTGCGTAGTTTGGCTTGCATGGATACTCACTTTGTAGAGATGGTGGACTTAGTCTTGAGTATTTTTGTGGTTGTTACTCCAATTTCCCTCATTGTGGCTTCCTACATTCATATTGCCAAGGCCATTTTCAAGATTAAGTCCACCCAGGGGCGCTGCAAGGCTTTCTCTACCTGTGCCTCCCACATGACTGTGGTTACACTCTTCTATCTTCCTGCTACTTACATCTACATGAGACCCAACTCCAACAGCTCTTCTGAAAGAGACAAGCAGATCTCACTCTTTTATACTGCTTTTACACCATTGCTCAACCCTGTGGTCTACAGTCTGAGAAACAAGGACATCAAGAGGGCATTTCTCAAGGTGTTTTATGGCAGGTGCAGCGGTGGACCACAATGGTGAATTCTTAGATAAACTTTGGATAAAATGGTCTTTGTTTAAAAAGAAACAGTGCCTTTGCTTTTTTTGTTTTCCTTCAACTTTCTTATTAGATATTTTCTTCATTTATGTTTCATTCTATCCTGAAAGTCCCCTATAACCTCCCCCAGCCCTGCTCCCCTACCCATCCACTCCCAATTCTTAGCCCTGGCATTCATTCCCCAGTACTGAGGCATATAAAGTTTGCAAGACCAAGGGGTCTCTCTTCCCAAAGATGGCCGATTAGGCCATCTTCTGCTAGATATGTTGCTAGAGACATGAGCTCTGGGGATACTGGTTAGTTTATATTGTTCTTCCACCTATAGGGTTGCAGACCCCTTCAGCTCCTTGGGTACTTTCTCTAGCTCCTACCTTGAGGGCCCTGTGTTCCATCCAATAGATGACTGTGAGCATCTACTTTTGTATTTTCCAGGCACTGGCATAGCCTCACAGGAGACAGCTATATCAGGGTCCTTTCAGCAAAATCTTGCTGGTGTATGCAATAGTGTTTGCATTTGGTGACTGATTATGGGATGGATCCCCAGGTGGGGAAGTCTCTGGATGGTCCATCCTTTCATCTTAGCTCAAAACGTTGTTTCTGTAATTCCTTACATGGGTATTTTGTTCCCTATTCTAAGGAGGAATGAAGTAACCACACGGTGGTCTTCCTTTTTCCTGATTTTCTTGTGTTTGGAAAATTGTGTCTTGTGTATTCTAAGTTTCTTGGCCAATATCCACTTAAACCTGAGTGCATATCAAGTGACTTCTTTTGTGATTGGGTTACCTCACTCAGGATGATATCCTCCAGAAACATCCATTTGCCCAAGAATTTCATAAATTCATTGTTTTTAATAACTGAGTAGTACTCCATTGTGTAAATGTACCACATTTTCTGTATCCATTCCTCTGTTGAGGGACATCTGGGTTCTTTCCAGCTCCTGGCTATTATAAATAAGGCAGCTATGAACATAGTGGAACATGTGTCCTTATTACAAGTTGGAGCATCTTCTGGGTATATGCCCAGTAGAGGTATTGCTGGATCTTCTGGTAGTACTATGTCCAATTTTCTGAGGAACCACCAGACTGATTTCCAGAGTGGTTGCACAAGCTTGCAATCCCACAAGCAATGGAGGATTGTTCCTCTTTCTCCTCATTCTCGCCAACATCTGCTGTAACCTGAGTTTTTGATCTTAGCCATTCTGACTGGTGTGAGGTAGAATCTCAGGTTCGTTTTGATTGGCATTTCCCTGATGATTAAAGATGTTGAACATTTTTCAGGTGCTTCTCAGCCCTTCGGTATTCCTCAGTTGAGTATTCTTCATTTAGCTCTGGACCCCATTTTAATGGGGTTATTTGAATTTCTGAAGTCCAGCTTCTTGGTTTCTTTGTATATATTGGATATTAGTCCACTATTAGATTTAGCATTGGTAAAGATCCTTTCCCAATCTGCTGTTGGCCTTAGTGTCTTATTGACAGTGTCTTTTGCCTTACAGAAGCTTTGCAATTTTATGAGATCTCATTTGTCGATTTTCGATCTTACAGCACAAGCCATTGTTCTTTTTTTCAGGAATTTTCCCCCTGTGCCCATATCTTCAAGGCTTTTCCCCAATTTCTCCTATAGAAATTTCTGGTTTTATGTGGAGGTCTTTGATCCACTTAGACTTGAGCTTTGTACTAGGAGATAGGAAGTGATCAATTCGCATTCTTCTACATAATAACTGCCAGTTATGCCAGCACCATTTGTTGAAAATGCTGTCTTTTTTTCCACTGGATGGTTTTAGCTCCCTTGTTCACAGATCAAGTGACCATAGCTGTGTGGGTTCATTTCTGGGTCTTCAATTCTATTCCATTGATCTACCTGTCTGTCGCTGTACCAGAACATGCAGTTTTATCACAATTGTTCTGTAGTCGGGCATGGTGTGCTAGTACCAGCAAGATGTACCAGTACCATGCAGTTTTTATCACAATTGCTTGAGGTCAGGCATGGTGATTCTACCAGAGGTTCTTTTATTGTTGAGAATAGTTTTTGCTCTCCTAGGTTTTGTTGTTCTTCCAGATAAATTTGCAAATAGCCCTTTCTAACTCAGTGAAGATTGAGTTGGAATTTTGATGGGGATTGCATTGAATCTGTAGATTGCTTTGGGCAGGATAGCCATTTTTCACTATATTATTCCTGCCAATCCATGAGCATGGGAGATCTTTCATCTTATGAGATCTTCTTCAATTTCTTTCTTCAGAGACTTGAAGTTCTTGTCATACAGCTCATTCACTTCTTTAGTTAGAGTCACACTAAGGTATTTTATATTTTTTGTGACTATTGTGAAGGGTGTTTCCCTAATTTCTTTCTCATCCTGTTTATCCTCTGTGTAGAGAAAGGCCACTGATTTGTTTGAGTTAATTTTATATCCAGCTACTGCACTGAAGCTGTTTATCAGGTTTAGGAGTTCTCTGGTGGAATTTTTGGGTCACTTATATATACTATCATATCATCTGCCAAATAATGATATTTTGACTTCTCCCTTTCCTATTTGTATCCCCTTGATCTCCTTTTGTTGTTGAATTGCTCTGGCTAGGAATTCAAGTACTATATTGAATAGGTAGGGAGAGAGTGGGCAGCCTTGTCTAATCCCTGATTTTAGTGGGATTGCTTAGAGTTTCTCTTCATTTAATATTTTGTTGGCTACTGGTTTGCTATATATTGATTTTATTATGTTTATGTATGGGCCTTGAATTCCTAATCTTTCGAAGACATTTATCATGAATGGGTATTGGATATTGTCAAATGCTTTCTCAGCATCTAATGAGATGATCATGTGATTTTTGTCTTTGAGTTTGTTTGTATGGTGGATTACGTTGATGGATTTCCATATATTAAACCATCCCTGCATCCCTGGGATGAAGCCTACTTGGTCATGATGGATGATCATTTTGATGTCTTCTTGGATTCAGTTTGCAAGGATTTTATTGAGTATTTTTGCATCAATATTCATAAGGGAAATTGGTCTGAATTTCTCTTTCTTTGTTGGATCTTTGTGTGGTTTAGGTATCAGAGTAATTGTGGCTTCATAGAATGAATTGGGTAGAGTACCTTCTGTTTCTACTTTGTGGAATAGTTTGAGGAGAGTTGGAATTAGATCTTCTTTGAAGGTCTGATAGAACTCTACACTAAACCCATCTGGTCCTTGGCTTTTTTTTTTTTTTTTTTTTTTTTGGTTGGGAGACTATTAATGACTGCTTCTATTTCTTTAGGGGAAAAGGGACTGTTAAGATCATTAATCTGATCCTGATTTAACTTTGGTACCTGCTATCTGTCTAGGAAGTTTTCCAATTCATCCAAGTTTTGCAGTTTTGTTGAGTATAGCCTTTTGTAGTAGGATCTAATGATGTTTTGGGATTTCCTCAGATTCTGTTTTTATGTCTCCTTTTTAATTTCTGATTTTGTTAATTAGGATACTGTCCCTGTGCCCTCTAGTTAGTCTGGCTAATGGCTTATCTAATTTGTTGATTTTCTCAAAGAACCAGCTCCTGGTTTGGTTGATTCTTTGAAAATAGTTCTTTTTGTTTCCACTTGGTTGATTTCCGCCCTAATTTTGATCATTTCCCTTACTGCTTTAAATATTCTGTCATTATTTAGTGCATTTGTTGTTCTGATTATTATGTGTCGGGAGGAATTTCTTTTCTGGTCCAGTGTATTTGGAGTTCTCTAGGCTTCTTGTATGTTCCTGAGCATCTCTTTCTTTAAGTTTGGGAAGTTTTCCTTTATAATTTTGTTGAAAATATTTGCTCGCCCTTTAAGTTGACAATCTTCATTCTCATCTACTCCTATTATCCGTAGGTTTGCTTTTCTCATTGTATCGTGGATTTCCTGGATGTTTTGAGTTAGGACCTTTTTGCATTTTTTATCTTCTTTGATTTCTGTGTCCATGTTCTCTATCGAATTTTCTGCACCCGAGATTCTCTCTTCCATCTCTTGTATTCTGTTTCTGATGCTTACATCTATGGTTCCCGATTTCTTTCCTAGGCTTTCTATCTCTAGAGTTGTCTCCCTTTGGGTTTTCTTCATTGTTTCTACTTCCATTTTTAGATCTTGGATGGTTTTGTTCAATTACATCACATGTTTAGTTGTGTTTTTCTATAGTTCTTTGAGGGATTTTTGTGTTTCGTCTTTAAGGTTTTCTACCTGTTTAGCAGTGGTCTCCTGTATTTCTTTAAGTGAGTTATTAATGCCCCTCTTAAAATCTTCTTCCACCATCATGATATATGATTTTAAATCTTAGTCTTGCTTTTCGGGTGTGTTGGTGTATCCAGGACTCGCTGTGGTAGTTGTACTGGGTTTTGATGATGCCCAGTGTTCTTGGTTTCTGTTAGTAAGACTCCTACATTTGCCTTTCACCATCTGGTGATCTCTGATGTTAATGTTCTGCTGTCTCTGGCTGGAGCTTAATGCTCCTGTGATTCTTTTAGGCTCTGTCAGCACTCCTGGTAGTCCAACTCTCACTTGAGCTGCGGTGGTCAGAGCACTCTCTGCAGGCAAGTTCTCCTCTTGCAGGGCAGGTGTCTGGAAGTCTGGAGCTCTGATCCACCTCTTGAGTCCTGGAGTCAGACCCCTCCTTGTAGGCAGACTCTCCTCTGAAAAGGAAGGTGCACAGGGGTCCGAATCTCAGCTCTGCCTTCTGACTTATGATGAAGGCCCGAAGGGACTCTTTTGATGAAGCTCTGTTCCTTCTTTCACCCACACTCCAGTGATCACAAGGTCCTGGGTGTGCTAGGGGTCCTGTGTAGTGGAGAATCCTCTGGTGCCCTCGATGCCCTTGGCTGGGATCACACAGAAGATGGCGGGGCTGGCCCCTACCAGAAAGGATCCCAGCCTCTGGTTGGGTGGGGTTCCTTTGTCCCTGTTCCTGCTGGCACAAGACCCTCCGAAATTCTTTGGAGCTGATGTTGCATTCCACTCACCTGTGATCCCGAGTTGATCCTGAGGTCCTGCGGCATGGAAAGTCCTCTGGGGTTCTTGGCAGCCTCCACTGGGTTCAGTTGAAAGATGGCAGGGCTGGCCCCAACTGAAACAGATCAGTGCCTTTGTTTTATGTGAGCAACATTGTGCATTTGATCCAACATACAACTTAATAACTAGAGACACCATACTTAAAAGAGAGCATGTAACATTGATAAAATGACTACCACAGTTCAACAGAAGCTGTTGTATTAGTGGTTCTACATCCAAAGGCATCCTTGGGGCTCACTTTTATCAGTGGTAGATTGCAGGTCACCTTGTGTAGTCAGGCTCAGATCCATCCATCTATAACTGAAGGGAAGGAATAGTGGATAAAACCTACCACACGTAATCTTCTCGATAGTGATCAGCCTCTCTTTGCACACATACTTTTCCAATGAAAACATCGTGGTCCAGCCTGACACCAAGATGTTGGGATTTGGTTTACTTCCCCAGAGAAGCAATGAATGTCATGTGGCAGTGGTGTGGTGTGTACACTCCTGGTAAAGAGAAGTGGGAGAGTAAGAGTTTTGCAGCCTGCTGCACTTTCCCAGAAGCCAACCTCATACATGTAAGCCAGCAGGAAACATGTCTTTAGTGATGTTGTAATAGACACAGTGGAGGCCGAGGTGCTGTAGCCTAAGTAATGCAGCACAGGATGTCATTATTAAAATTAAAGCAATGGTGTGTGGAACAGAAGGGGTGCAAGCCAGACACCAAACTTTATGCCTATATTCAATTTAGTCTATGCTGAAGTCTTCATTGTGTGGTTAAATGGAATTTAAGGGGTCTGCATTTCATCAAGGATGTCCCAGCTTTTGCTGCAAGTGACATGCTGCATCTGAGGACAAGTATCCTCTGTAATGGCTGATGCTGGGGCTTTTCTACACTGAGGTGGTGAGTATCAGCTCCAGAGTAGCTCTTGACTGGCTAATTAGCAAATTCTTCAAGGGCTTGAGCTCTTCTTTCCATAATGATGTGTCCCTTCTGATTGTCTTCTTTAGCCATGTTTTCTTTGGTGGGGGGGGGGGGCACTGAATAAAAACCATTCATAGATAATATTTAATATTTATTCATATGTTTATATCAAGAGAAGGTTTTACACATCCCATGCTGGCTTGGAATTTTCAATGTACCTAAAAGTAGCCTTGAATTTCAGATCTTCCAGTCTCCACCTCCAAGTTACTATGATTATGTGCTTATGACACAAGACCTGCTGATATTTCAGCTTCTGAACAATGTCCTTTGTATCACGGAGGTCTCAGTTTGGTAAAAATCCATCTTGACCACTTTTACCTCTGTCTCTTGGAATATAGTCCACATGTCATTACCTGATGCATGCTCATAAAATATTCTACTATATTTTAGATGTTTCACTCACATTTTGATTCATTTTGTGTACAGTATGTGGCCAGGGTTCAATTTCATCATTTTGTGTAGGGATGTACATTTTCTTATCATTGCCTCTTGACAACAATACTTGTCTCATTGAGTGATATTTATACCCTTGATTCTTACTGGTTGACAATACACTTCAGAGCCTATGTTGATATGACTAACATAATGCTATCCTGTTGTAACTATATTTCATGTTTTCTTACAGTTATCCATCTTCTATCCCCCCCCTATATCCATCACATCTGCCTTGCCCACATATATAAGATTTTCATGTCCTTGACTATAGGACAGATGTATTGACCAAAATATTGTCAAGATATGTCTAAAATGCCTGCAAGTCTCTTCAGGAAAAACCAATTCAAGGTTCCTCTGACCATTGTCTAACCATGATCTATGTCAATGGGTTTTGCTTGTAAAAACTGTACCTCTGAATTTGAGCATCAAGAGGTTCTTCAGAGGCTCAAGCCCACTCTTGGTCTGACCATCAATAAAAAGGCCTTACAACTTTTAATTGCTTAACCAACGTTGTTGTCAATAATACTCTGGTGTGTGTCATTACAAGATCTGTAGTGTTATATTCAGTTTACTAAATGCCATGTGAACATTTTGCTGATGCTGTTCCTGCGTGGTTGCCATGCCTTTGAAACTGGAAATCAGGAAGGAGCACTTCAATCTTCTTCTCTCAAGATTGTTTGCCTCTTTTGAGGTGCTTGCAATTTCCATTGACATTTGGATTTGGCAATTTCAAAAAAGTGGGAACTAGGAGTACGATAGAGTTACATAGAATTTTTAGGGAACTTCAGGATGTGTTTGCATCCTAATGATAGGAATTCTAGTATTGAAGAAACCAGAAGGCATTACATGATCACATGTTATCATTGCCCATGATGAGTTAGGTGTAATTTACCATATAAGGTCCCAAAGCTGGTACATAGAGGTGTGTACCACAGAATGCCAGTGTGCAAACACAGTTAACTCTAACAGTCAATGTAAACCCAGGGAGGCTGCTACAGAAAGATGCCCAAGTGGCTTACTGATGCTACATCTCTTCCACAGTCTGAACTGATGCTCTCTATGGTCAGTTCCCTACAGTGGATTGAGGAGAGGCACGAACTCATGCTGGTTACAGAACATTCTGTATGATGTGCCCACTCCTCCTGAAAGTGGATATCTTGAGCTTTGAGTTATGTGTCTTGGATTTGCCTGAGGACATTCTTGAAGAGAAAGCCTTTCAGGGGACAGAACACTGTGCAGGACATTTTGGTGTTCTTTATTTTGGAGGGATAAAGGGCTAACAGGTGAGGGTTAATATTGACTAGTTCACTCTGGTCTATGGGTTGGATATATGGTCATGGATGTCTACAGAGCACAACTGGAAAATGGTGTAAATGAGTATGGGGAGTGAGATATAGACAGTCTTCTTAGAAGTCGATGGATGGGGGAGCATAGGCTCAGTAGTGATTTACTATGGTTATTCTGCTATCTTGAAATGTGTAAAACTGCCTTCCTGAATCTCTATGCCCATAGCTAAGTGCAGCTCCCAGACCTCCTCAGAGGAAGTTGTTTTTTGTTTTTTTTTTGTTTTTTTGTTTTTTTGTTTTTTTTTTTTTGTGTGTGTGTGCAATAGTTGCTGGTTAACACAGAAAATCTAGTAGTCAAAGTGTAGAGAAGTGCTGTGGAGTGTTCTGTCACAGTGATAGATTTTTTTCACCTTCCACCAAAAGCTAACAGACTATTGTAAAGAAAGACTGTAAGAGCCGGAGGTTGTAGAAGACTAAGGCAAAGCAATGTATTTTGGACACTACAGGACTCTATACTCATATCTCACAGCAGCTGTGGTTGCTTGCACAAGACTTACTCAACAATTCACTGTGGTCCCTTGATTCACTAGTCTTAACTGATCTGCTCTAGACAATTGATAAGTTTTAGGGGATTAAGAGTCAGATTTTTTCAGAGAAATGTCCCCTGTCATATTATCAAGTTCCAATGTATGGCCCTACAATCATGCTAGTTGGCCAGCACAAATTAGACCAAGTGGAGTTTTAAAAAGTCCACAAGGCAGGAGGTAGTTGTGAGTGGGTACTGGTGAACTTAGGGAAGAATTGTCATTAAATAGATCCAGTTACCTTGTAATATGCATGAAATACTCATGAAAGCTGACAGTCAGTACCAAAAAAAGAAAATAATGTGAACATATTCTCTCACGCAGAAATGTTCTTCAACAGGACAGGGTTTGAACATTCCAGGGGATGGGATGACATTTTCTGTAGACACCTGCCATCCTCCTTCCCCGGTCATCCTTTCATGGCTGGCCATGGCCATCTTCACTCTTGACATGACTGCATTCAGAATCACTGTAGAAAAATGCCTCTGGAGCAGTTTATGAGACTATTCCTGAAATGGTTAACTGATGAGGAGTGACCCATCCTTATTGTGGGTGTCATCATCTGTTCCAGAGAGATAAAAGGCTCTGATGGCAGAGTGGACCCATGGCAACTAGACCAGGATGCTAAGGGCTGACATCTTGTATCCCAACAATGAGTGTACACTAAGAATGATGATGGACTTGTAAACTTCTGTCCCTAGTGGTACTGTTCTTCCATCAAAGCAACAACTCCTGAAATTATCCAAACAGTGTTAATAACTGGGGGCAAAGTATTCCCATTCTTTAGACCATGTGGACATCTAAACCACCATAGCAACCCAGGTATAGGGTCCTAGACAATCTGAAAAGGAGAATGTGGCCTGAGCATTGGAATATGTCTGTCTGTTTCCTGGCTGAGGGTGCAATGTAACCAGCTGAAGTCTCTGTATCTGGGGTCAAGTGTTGTGATAGGAAGAAAAAGCAAAGCAGAATAGCTAAAGGGATTGCTTGTTTCACTTAGCTGCCTAAACGTATTATATGAACTTTCTAGGCTTAAAAAAATCTGTTGGGAAAAAAAAATCTGTTGGGTGTGGCTGGAAAAAAGCCACCAGGTACCAGTGGCAGGCACCCGTAATATGAGTAAAAATGGTGGAAAGATAGGGAATATGGAGCTGTAGAGGTGAGGCAGGAGAGAATGTGAAGCCCAGGGGTTTGTACATTGTGGAAACAAAACAGAAAGTGATCTACAGCAGTGAAGAACAGGAGATAGATGAAGCCTGTGCAACCAGCCAAGGCTATGATGACATCTAGACTCACATGTCTGGGGACCATATCCAGGTCAATGGTCTTATCACAGGTAGATATTATCACAGACCCATATTACCACAAAGGCCCATGGGGATGTCCAAGCACTGCTCTGAGCTAGCCCTGCCCATTGCTGGTCATCAAACTTGGGAGAGCTGTTCCTGCCCCTTTGACTTGGGCATCCTGGGAGAGCTGGGCCTGGGTGGGTGGGTTCATGAGAGGTGCCCTGATTATGGGAGTGGGAGAATGCAGCCCTGTCCCCTAATGGGCAGCACAGTAGAGCTTGCCATGGTGACAGGGACGTGGGTGAGCCTCCACAAAGGGCCCTAACAGGGGAGATATGGACCCAGCCTTATCCTGCCCTACTGTGCCATAAACACAGGAAAGATGCCCTCCCTTGCCCCTCTCTCCTTTCCCAGCCTGTGGGACAAGGAGAGCTGTTCCCAAGATCATGAGAGCAGGAGAGTGATCCCTACACCTCACCTGGGAAGCAGAGTAGATCTGGCCCTGGTGGAATAGGTCCAGGAGAGCTGGCAGGCCCAGGCCCAAATCCTGAGATGTGAGTTGGGCTTCTTCAACATCTCTTTTCTCAGGTCTCTTCGACAAGCCCAAAAGTACAGTGAATGAATCACAAATATTGGGAATTAGATTGTTGGCATTGTTAGAGCTTGATGTTATCTCATGTGCATTATGGTTATACCTTGTATGTTCACACTTGAAATAAAAAAGATTCTTTATTTTGATATTGCCAAGTACACAAATAAGATACTTTAAACTTTTAAAGAGGAGACAGTGGAATTATATAAAAAAAATAAATAAAAAACTGAATATTTTAAAAGTAAGACCTCTTAAGATATTCAAATATAGAAGGCAAAGGAATATTTTATATTTCAATATATTTTTCTTATAATTTCTATATAGATATATAATCTTGAGAAATAGACAGATAAAAGGCTAAAGAATTTGGGCCACAGCTGTGAGCACCAAATGCTAAATATCAGAGATTGGGATATTCTTATCTTATGACAATGACCAATTTAAGAGGTATGGCAAAGGGTCTCTCCTCCTATAAGTCAGGATAACAGATAATGACTTATGAATGTATGTCTAATAGCCTTCTTTTGGCTAACACTGCTAAGCTGTAGCTATTTTGGCAAACTGAATCACACAAGAAACTGATATATTGTTGGATCTTCCAGTAGTACTGAAGAGTAAAATATAAAATAATGACTGCCCTGAGAACATGGGCCCCGGCCCCAGGCCAGATGGCCTAATTCCCCGGAACTTTTGGGAAAAACAACCACAAAATGTTTCAATGTCCCAGGTGCCTTGAAGTAAATATCCGTCCCTAGACTTCCCTTATTTCCTCTCCGATCCTCCCCCTAGGTTCTGGTTTTTGCCTTTATAAGCCTGCTGGAAAATAGGGTTGGGGTCAGACTCCTCTACCCCTGCGTGGTGTATGGGTCTCGACCTCAGCATGCTGGTTTGTGTGCCATTAAAACCTCGTGTGTTTGCAGCAAGTTTGACTATTCTGGCTTACTGGGCTCGCGATCCCTGAGACTTGAGTGAGGGTCTCCCTTCGGGGGTCCTACAGTACTATGTCCAATTTTCTGAGGAACCACAAAACTGATTTCCAGAGTGGTTGTATCAGCTTGCAATCCCACCAGCAATGGAGGAGTGTTCCTCTTTCTCCACATTCTCGTCAGCATCTGCTGTCACCTAATTTTTGATCTTAGCCATTCTGACTGGTGTGAGGTGGAATCTCAGGGTTGGCCTGCTCTATGCAGAATAAAAAGGTGTTTTATGCCTCTAAAAGATAATTATTGTTTATATACAAAACACTCAGGATTATAATATGGCCATATTTTAAAAATCACAAAAGGGAGACCTAAGTTGAAATAAATGATTGGCCCCCATTCTCATTTGCAGTTTTCTCCTAGATAGAAGAACTATTAACGATTAACTATTGTAAGCCATCACAGGGGCCTTGATTCTTGTGTTCCTTTCTGGGCACCAAAATCTTGATGATTATTTGTTCCCAGTTAAATAGGTATCCATAACAGACACAGCATGCACAGCTGGGTCTAGTGGTTCCTGGGTTTCAGCACCAATGTTGTATTACAAATGTGGCTCATGTCTGACCAGGTCAGTACAGGTCCACATGAGAGAGTTTTATTGTGGGGAAAGGGGACGACAGAGATGAAGGGGGAAAAGCGAGAGAAAAGAGAGATAAGGTCAAGAGGGTCTGCCTTTTACTTAGGCCATGACAAAACCACTAGCAGGTAAAGGTGGGAGGTAATCCAGGTGCATGCTGGGAATATATGGCGACTGCCATAGCAACAGGTGAGTGGATCCCTGTTGCCTACAGGTGAAGTCACCATTATCACTGGATTCGGAGCTGACCTGTAACAGTAAAGCCAGTTCCTGATACCAACACAACTCCCTTTTTCTTATCATAAAGAGAAGAAAAAGGCAGGGAGGGTGAAACTGGTGGTGAAAGGGGAATGGGGAGTCAAGTCTCTGAAACTGCTTCCTGTTGTCTAGGGGCATTATCAATTTTGGGGTGTGGTTAACTTCCACCCTCAGGGTCCACTTGGTAAACATTTGCATCAGGCTCCTCAGCAAACATTGGCTGGTAATCCTGTAATAGGAACTGGAATTCCCTGGGTCTTGTATGTAGAAAAAGAGTATATTGCATTGTTGATAAAAGTGATCGGTTCGTTATCCTAGCATATGTATATGACAAGACAAAGATGGGCAGCTCCCATATTTGTTTGGCCATTTTTTTTTTGCAATCATCTTTTGTCTGGTCAAAGAGAAAGAAAGCAAAGAGATCATAATATTTAGATGGGATAATAGATACAGGGGCTGGTTGGACAGCCTTTGCCAGCATATAGTATTTTTGTCTGTTAGCTTTTTCATCTCTCTCATGGTACACCTTGAAGGCCAGCACTAAAACTTCTCCCTGTGGAGTTAGGGGTCCCCTCTCCAGCTTTCTAAGTTTGGCTTTTTATGTCAGGGTAGCTCTGGGAAAAGAAGTAGGTCACCAGAAGTTTCTTACATTCTGAGTTTTCAGGGTCCAGATTAGTGTATTGTAATAAAGGTTTTGTGGGGGGTTCTAAAAATTGAGATGGGTTTTCCTGTTTGTCCCAGATGAGGTTTCAAAAATTACTGGTTTTAAGACTGCCCTGCAGAGACCAGCCAAGAGACAGATTATGTGTAGTCTCCCGGGCCCCAGCCTGAAACCTGCTTGTTCAGGGGTGGAGCTTCCCACTCAATCGTTCTGCCACGCCCACTGCTGGAACCTGCCACTTTGCTGTTTGGAGCCATACACGTGGTTATCCTGCTACTGTTCCCCAAGATTATTTGGCGAGAATCAGGCCCCCTTCCCCTGCTTCATAACTGCGTGCAGAACAGTAAAATTGAGCTTTGATCAGAATGCCTGTCTTAGCTGCATTTCTTTCTCTCGCCGCCTAGCCCCTCTTCTCTTCCAGGTTTCCAAAATGCCTTTCCAGGCTAGAACCCAGGCTGTGATCTGCTGGCCGGACACAACAATGGGCGCCCAACTTGGGGCTGAGAAACGGCAAAGGATTTTTGGAAGAGGCACTGCTGGTTTGGAGCTCCATGGAATAATTAAAGGATAAAGGAAATTCATACCGGAAAAGGTATGGGCTAAGCTGAGACAGCATTAAACCCGAGCGCTGGTTCACTTATGTTCAGCAGTGAAGCTTAAGAGGAGCTGGGTACTGTAACAGGCGGTAGGCCGTGGCTCACAGAAGCTACATTTTTAGGCGTGAGAAAAGAAAGGGTTTATTAAAAGGAAATTAATAACCAGGTGGATTGCTGCAGTTAAAAAAACTGCATCATGAGGGAGGAAATTGTCCCAAAAAAGTAGAGAGAGATTTCAGGAGTGCCATGCGTTGTTCTCTCTGGGCCTTATAGCAGGAGTACTCTGTTCCCTTTTTGTGTCTTATCTAATGTCTGGTGCACCAATCTGTTCTCGTGTTCAATTCATGTATGTTCGTGTCCAGTCTGTATGAATGAATGTTCTATGTTTTATGTTGGATAATAAAGATGGTATAAAAAACTTTATCTGCAAAGCCGAGAGCTGCCATATGTTTCAG